>NC_080185.1:19754303-20423448 GCF_950295315.1 Erinaceus europaeus
CAAAGTTACAGAACCTAGATATAGACCAGGGCCCATGAGATAGGGCACACGTACACATGTATCCATAAGTTGGGAGAAAATACAGACTTAAAGTAAATGTGTACAACAGTCTACAGTGACTCAATAAATGCAACAAGGAAGTAGAAAGACCTAAATAAGATACCTTAAGGTGCTTAACCAAATATTTTCTACTTAGACCTAGATACCCTCCTCACCTACTTCCTATTTCACTCCCCTCAATCATTCTAAGTCCACCCATGTCGGATAAAGTAAGAACTACAAAAGCTCAATAAGGGTGAGAGACCCACACACTTTAATGATGGCCCTTTTGGCCACTATCGGGCCACCCCATCATCCGGGGACCTAGTGAGGGAATCCTTGGATTCCCATATAGATATGATGGGCCTAGACCCTCTAAACAGATCTCTCTTTCCACTGCCACTGGTCATCTCCAACAGAAGAAACATCATAAACCCTTTTGTGGGCCTCTACAGGACCTTGTCCTCAATGTGGAACATCAGAAGGACTGCTGTACTCTCTTAAGGGAGGCTGGGTCCACATACTCGGCCACTCGAGGAAGATGGGTCCTGAAATGAGTACAGCCAAGAATATTCCTAGCTATGACCATGGAATGTGAACTCAGACCTATGAGGATGCAGAAGTTACACAGGCTTCTGTGGTGAATATAAATAGGCATGGGTACCAGATCTGATTGAGGGGGGTTACAGTTAACAGTATTTATATACTTTTTTTTGTATCTGGGAGCTACTCTTTGGCCTGATCCAGCTTTCTAGTCCTATTCTCAACTCTGACACCATCTTCCGAGGCAATACTCCTAGGCTCACCTGCATGTTAGCTGTTGGGCTCAGTCAAAAATTAGTAGTCATGCGCCCCTTGGAATATAGCTAAAATAGACTTCCTAACACCTTCCATCATGAAGGCCTTTAGGTTCCTGATTATTAAACAAATTGTTCTGCTTTTTATCTTAATGTTTTTATCAAGTTGCAGATGCTACCATGATGCCAACAAGACTTTGATGGGCAGATGACCTCATCAGTGTGTACTAGAACCCAACCTCCCCCAGAGCCCTACCCAACTAGGGAAAGATAGAAACAGGCTGGGGGTATGGATCAACCTATCAACGCCCATGCCCAGAGGAGAAGCAATTGCAGAAGCCAGATCTTCCACCTTGTGCACCCCATAAAGATCTTTGGTCCATACTCCCAGAGGGAAAGAATAGGGAAACAATAGTAGGGAGAGGATATGGAACTCTGGTGGTGGGAATTGTATGGAATTATACTTCTCTTATCCCAGAATAGTGTCAATCATCACTAAATTACTAATAAAAAAAGTGAACAATATCTATTTCTGTAAATCAGCCATGTCAATTCACCCTGAGTTATAAGTACTGCATTCATTGAATGAGCAACAGAGCATGTAAAAGATATTTTTAAAAGTTTAAAATGTGATTGTTACATTGACATTGGCAGTGACTCCAATGTTCTCTGACAACAGGCTTAAAATGAATTTGGAGCCTATTTATACAAATATATAAAAATGCATCTGGAAGGGTACCCACACATCTCAAGTATCATTTATTTATTTTTAATATATTCTATTTTTTATTTTAATGAGAGAGATACAGACATAGATAGATAGATGATAGATAGATAGATAGATAGATAGATAGGTATGGACTAGAGCACTTCTCAGTTCTGGTTTAAGGTGTAGGGGATTGAACTTGTACTTGGAGTCTTGGGCCTTCAAGGGTTTTTTTTTTGCATAACTATTTTGTTATTTCCCCACCCTTAAGTATCTTTTTAAAAGGACTACACAATACCAACGAATGATCTTTTAATATTGTTATTTTTTATTAGTCATTTTTGCAAAATATGTAATTGTATTATCTTTATAGCCTATCCTAATAAATGAGGCAAGTGAAACAAAAAAAATTCTCTTAAAGAATTTCTCTTCTGGTTATAGAAGAAAAATCTAAGATGGTACAAAGTTTGAGGCCTTATATCAATCCTTATTAAGATGCTTGATTTGTAAGGATATTGAAGACATGTGGAAAAGAATGTCACCTGCATGACCTTGATTTTAGAGAAACTGGCAATGGCAGAGATAGGTTTTCAAATAATTCTTCTCATATCCAAGACTAGCCTGGAATCCAAGACTAAGCTTTCTTCTACTTATTCACTGTGACTTTCTAGTGTGAATAAATTCTTTCCACAAATTAAATAACTCCTTTAGTAACCTGTGGCAGAAAAAAAAATTACTTTCTGTGACATGTGTAGAAGCTGACACATGGACCAAGCAGTGACAGTTAACATGAACGCTATTATTAGGAAAATGTTTATGCCACTTCTTTCCTACCTTGCTCAACGTTTATTCCTCAAATCTCAATAAAACAAAGCTAAGCTGAACCACCATCCATTTTCAGGACTTATGTTGGAAAATCATTACAAATGAGGAATATCAACAGAAATTCTAAAAACCTCTTTGAACACACCACTAGTCCAAGCCATATTACAGGGAAAATCAGTCTTTTGTATAGGAGAAAAATCTCTGTGAGAAATATGCAGAGGAATCATTTAATTTCTTTGCATTTGCCCTCCTGGTGGGAGGTGTCAGGCCAACGGTAGCCCAAGAAGCTATAGGAAGCATATTACAGAGAGTTTAATTTATTCAAAGAAAATCAGAATCGACTAATCAGAAGGAAGGGAAAATGCATTAATTAAACAGCTTTACTCATGCAGAAAAGCTGCCAGCATGAGCATTTCAAATTACCTGGGCACACCTAATGCATTTGCATTTGCTCGGGAGAAATGCGTTCTGCGCTACAAAGCCACGAACATTTCATAATTCCATTTCAGCGAATAACAAAAACGAATTGACAACTAACAACCACCTTCCACACTTGGGGGCTATAGCCTTTTCCTAGGAAGTTTTATCTCATGCAGAAATTCTCTTCTAGACTGGATGTGGAGAGAGGAAGTTAAAGTCTTCTGTAAAGTAAAAGGCTAAAAAAGAATCTCCCTCCTCCTCGCCCCCCTCCCCACAACAAAGGAGGTGGGGTCTTTACTGGCGGGAGGCTAATAGCATTCCTTTGTTAGATATTAACATAAAATAAGGCAGTAGAAATGGATGTCCATCAATAGAATTAGAAGGAACTAAGTAAGTTTTAAGAACAAAAGGTTTACTTCTTTAAATTACTGGAGTTGAGAAACAGCTGGGAATGCAAATTATTTCCCAGAGGGGGGAGAAAACTAAAAAAAAAAAAAAAAAAAAAAAAAAGTCAAAACAGTTCAATGTAATTGTGTTGCAGTATAATTTTATTATTCCAAGCTGAGTGTGTATGATATTTTTAACTAAAATAATACTGTAGGCAATAGTTAAATGTGTGTGTGTGTGTGTGTGTGTGTGTGTGTGTGTGTGTGTGTATGTGTGTGTGTGTGTGTGTGTTTAAATGTTTTACCTTAACTTATTCCCATCTAGTTTATCCATTTGCACAACAATTTATCGTGGTATTTGCTTCTGAGAAATCTTTCTACTGTGACATTCAAAGCACATGGTATTTATTAGCCTATGAAATCTACCTTGAAAAATCTTTTAAAGACAACTTATGCTGTCTATGGCTTTATTCTTTTACATCATGGTTCCTATTACACTTTGCCAAGAAAATACGCTAAAATCATAGTAGGGTTTATTACTATAGATTTTTACAATACAGAAAAATAGAAATGACCATTAGAGAAACACTGAAGTTTCCTTTCTATTGTACTTCAGAAAGGAAAGCATTAATTTGTGTTACAAAAGAACTGTAACAACATATTGAAAATACCTGACTCTGGTCTGCTTAGTAAATAATACGTGCTATTTACCTAACTTTAGCCTCAGCAAGAGTATGAAAACAAAAGACATGTGAAATAAGATACAGCTAGACGTAAATAATAAATTCATGAAAATAAATTGTCACATAGTATAAAATAGAATGTTCAGATTTTTCTTTATCTTTTTTTTCTTTTCTTGCCTAAAATTGCTTATAAGTGCAAATTTGGGATCAATATTCTCTCTCGGGTTCATTATTTCAAATCTGCATATGAAAGTTTAAGTTAAATTGATCAAGTTTTTCTACCAATGCGTGTGCCAGACATATCTTCTGGAGGGAAAAGAAAGAAGTTAAGCATAAGACAGGTATAGTTTACAGAGATCTGAGACACACCTTCCATCTAGATTGTGAATGTTTTTGGAAACTAATTGCTTTATTTTCACACTGTTTGATCACTGTGATGCTCTTTCATGCATCTTTCCTACTCCAGCAAAAATAAACTGCTTGGTTAGACTACCTTTCCATGAATTCCTTTGAGTATAACCATCACTTGTGGTAGATAACAGAGACTAATTTCAAATATTAAATAAAGGGTTTTAAGTGAGTGATTGCTAAAATCACAACCACCTTGGCAGGACACTGCTGATTTCAATGCATTTAGGACCTGCACCTAAAAAATAAACTTTTTAACAATAAAATATACCAGGATATAAATGTAGCAGTGAGACAAGAGTGTAAAATATGAATGAAGGTTTGAATTTTCAGTTTTCAATAACTTGATTTAAGAAACTACAATAACGTGTCATTGATCTAATACTTGTTTGCACATTCCTTAGAGCTATGCTTAAAGCATAATAGAATCTCTGAGGGTCAAAACAACAAAAGGTATAAACTGTCTTTTCAATTGCAAACTTCGTTCATTTATTTCACTAGTCAAGGAATGCAAATCTTAAGTCATTTTTTTAACTGACACCAAGTCTTTCTCATTAACCACCCCCCCACACACACACACACAAGACAAGGGTAAAGTTCAGAGTAAAGTCAAGCTTCTTTCCATTAAAACAAAAGGAAAAGGGAACAATTTAAAGAAATTTCATTAAATTATCATCCCTGTCAATTACAGTCTGCCACTTAAATTGATTCTAGTGCTTGAGGTATTGTAACACACCTACACACATATTTAAAGTTCAGGAAAGATAGATATGGGTATTTATGAGTCTCAGTCCCTTTTCCCACAAATGTTTGTAACACAAATTTAATCAAATGATAACAATGTTTTTCAAGGGTTTGCACAAACAAAAATATGCATATCATTTGAAGTGTTTTCCTAGTAAATATTCATCTATAAATAGAATGAAAGAATTATGATATTTCACTCACAGTTAAAATTATCTTTACATAACAAAGTATGGGCTCAAGAGTAAAAATTCAGTAACATTTAAATAAATGGTCAAATGATGAGCATGTAGTAGAAGGAAGAAATCCAACAATCAGAAGAAATGAGAGAAAAGCAAAGAGATTGAGAGAAATTGATCATTTTTATGTTTTATGTATTTATTGGATAGAGACAGAGAGAAATCAATATGGAAGGGGGTCATAGAGAGGGAAAGAGACAGCCACAGCACTGCTTTTCCCCTGCAAGTAGGAACCAACCAGGGATTGAACCCAGATCCATGAACATTATAATATATGTATTCCAGGTGTAAAACCGCTCAACCCCAAGAAAGATCTTTCTTTGCCTCAACTCGCCTCGCCCCGACCCGCCCCGCCTCGCCTCGCCCCGCCCCGCCCCGCCCCGCCCCGCCCCGCCTTGCCTTTCCTCGCCTCTCCTTTCCTTTCCTTTCCTTCCCTCTCCTTCCTTTCCCTTCTCTTCCCTTTTTATTTTCTACTGAAGGGTTCATGGTTTACTGTAGAGTCTATAACACATAGGCACAACCTCTGATCTCTTGTTGATTGTTGTCTAGGAAACATAATAGGATCTCAGTGTCTCTTCATCTTGTGAGATTATTAGGTATTGGTCTTTCTCTTTCTGGCTTGTCTCACTGAACATGATGCCTTCGAGTTCTGACCACTATATTGCAAAAGAGATGGCCTCCCCATTTTCAGCAGCTGTATAAATCTCCGTTATGTATATGTACCACAACTTCCTTAGGCAGAAAATATATCTAACCATAAATGCAGACACTTAGTCTCATGTATCTTATTTCAATCTTTAATTTTATTTATGTATTATTTTAGAGAGAGAGAGAGATAGAGAGAGAAGAGCACTGCTCAGCTCTGGCTTACAGTGGTGTTGGGGGTTGAAGTTGAGACCTCAGAGCCTCTGGTATGAAAGTCTTTTCTTTTTTTAAAAATTTATTTTAAAAAGGAGACATTAACAAAACCTTAGGATAGGAGGGGTACAACTCTACACAATTCCCACCACCAGATCTCCCATCTCCGTATCCCCTCCCCTCCCCTGATAGCTTTCCTATTCTTTAACCCTCTGGGAGTATGGACTCAAGGTCATTGTGGGATGCAGAAGGTAGAAGATCTGGCTTCTGTAATTGCTTCCCTGCTGAACATAGGCATTGACAGGTCAATCCATACTCCCAGCCTGCCTCTCTATTTCCCTAGTAGGGTGGAGCTCTGGAGAAGTGGAGCTCCAGGACACATTGGTGAGGTCCTCTGTCCAGGGAAGTCTGGCTGGCATCATGCTGGCATCTGGAACCTGTTGGCTGAAAAGAGAGTCAACACACAAAGCCAGACAAATTGTTGAACAATCATGGACCCAGAGGCTGGAATAGTGTAGATGAAGTGTTGGGGGGTACTTACTTCAGACTATTGTATACTTTTGCTTTCAGGTATATATTTTGCCCTAGTTTATGGATATGTGTGAACATATGCTCTATCTCATGGGAGCTGGTCTATAGCTAGGTTTTGGGACTTTGTTAGGAAGAGAACCACCTGGAATGGAATTAGAGAATATTATGAAAGAAAAGGTCTCACAAGAGTAATGAAGCTGAAGGGTTGGCATTTCACACTTGAAGTCTCTGGACACAGTCTGAAGTGAAGCATGCTGAGGTGGCACTTGTAGTGTTGATTAGGTTGGGAACAGCGGATGCAATATTATTTGGTATTAAGAGAAGCATGCAGGAAAGTGCACCCCACCCTAAGGTTCCAGGACTAGGAGAAATACAGGCTCTATAGTGGAAATGTGAGGTTCCTGCTGTCTTAGAGTTCAAGAAGACAACAGATAGTTATTGTTATAGTCTGAAAGTTTTTTTCTATAATCACTAAACTGTGTCCTCATTCTTATTTAATTTTTCAATTAATATTTAGCCCCAGGGTTATCACCAGGGCTTGGTTCCTGCATAACTCCAATGTTTCTAGCAGCCACTTTTCCTTTTTTTTTTTTTTTTAACTTTTTGATAAAGGGTGAGAAAGAGAGAGAGAAAAGATCCAGAGAGAGAAGGACTTCCGAAGGTGGGGCTATGAAGCAGCAGCAGTGTTTCTTTCCTCTCCTCTCCCAGGTCAACTAGGAATACCAAAGGAGATCACCTGGGGCCGCAATAAGACAGGATTGGAATAAAAACCCAACAAGTCACCAGTGAGTGCAAATATATGTGGCTTGGGGACAGAGAGGAGCCTAGGGAGAGATTAAGTGGCAGGTAACAGTCCAGCAGATTACCAGTTGGGACACCATGTCCAGTCTGTTTCACCAACAAAAAGACGGCTGAAGGGAGGAGAAGAGTCCCCTAAGACTCACCAAATGCAACTGTGAGTCTCCATTGCTACTGCCCTCAGAAGCTGGAGCAGCAAGGGGGGAGGCCCTGTGCTGACACCAGGAGACAGAGAACTAACCAGGAAACTCAGGAGAAAATCTATATTTTGGTGGCCTAGCAGTGGGGCTGCGAGAGTCTCTTTGCATAACTACTGGATTATCTCTGCCCCAACCTGCTTTATCTCTTTGTCAGCAGTAAGAGATTAAGCTAAAAAGCCTAATTATAGTTTAAAAGCCCTCAGACTCCCATAGCCTACAGGGAAGAAAAGAATAAAAGAGGCTTTTAAGCCACTGTGCTCCAACTCAGGGATTAAAATAATATTGAAACAACTGTCAATTTCCACAACTATGAACCCTTTAATTAACTTACTTAGACACAGATCAATCCAGGCAAGTGTGATCAGGAATTTGAAAAGTACTGAGTGAGGGATCTCATAACATACTATATAGAATGGTTAAACCAACAAGAAGAAATACTCGAGAAATTAACCAGGACAAGAGTCCAGCCAAAAGCCCCCCAAAGGTTGAACCACAAAATAGTGAGGTCAACATCCAAACATTAGTTAAGGAAATAATCACAGGAGTGAGTAAGGGGTTTGAAATAATTGTCATCAGAAGTGCAGAAACAACAAATGAGACTCTGGAAGAAAACACTAATTACCTCAAGGTTATTAGAAAGCTGAAATAGCTGAGCTAAGAACACAACTAGCTGAACAAGATAAAACAGTATCAGAACAGGGTAACAAAATAGGTTAACTCCAGAAAACAGTAGAGAGGAGAGAGAATAGAATAAATGAGGCTGAAGACAGAATTAGCAAGAGTGAGGACAAATCACAGACAACTAAAAAAGAAGTAAGTGATCTCAAAAAGAGATTAAGAGATGATGAAAACAACAACAGAGACCTATGGGGTGAGTTCAAAAGAAATAATATACGCATTATTGGCTTACCAGAGGAAGAAAGAGAGGGAGGGGTAGAAAGCATTCTTCAGGACATAATAGCTGAGAACTTCTCTAGTCTAGACAACATCAAAGACATAAAGGCTCAAGAAGCCCAGAGGGTCCCAAACAGAATTAACTGAGACTTAAAGACACATCATATTCAGAATGGAAAGGAATAAGGATAAAGAAAGGATCCTGAAGGCTGCAAGAGAAAAACAAAGAGTCACCTACAGAAAAAAACCCATAAGATTAGCAGCAGACTTCTCCACACAAGCACTACAGGCCAGAAGAGAATGGCAAGATATCTATCGAGTGCTCAATGACAAAGGTTTTCAACCAAGAATACTGTATCCTGCTAGACTGTCATTCAGACTAGATGGAGGCATAAAAACCTTCTCAGACAAGCAACAGTTGAAGGAATAAACTATCACCAAGCCTGCCCTAAAAGAAGTTCTGAAAAGTCTCCTGTAAAGTCAGACCACCATATATATGCCATATATCAAAACACTCTAAAAATCTCCAAGAATGGAGTTAAAATATCTTCAATCTTTGGCATCAATAAATGTCAATAGCCTGAATTCACCTATAAAAGGCACAGAGTAGGAAGATGGATCAGAAAACACAACCCAACAATATTCTGTTTACAGGAAACCCACCTAACTCAACAAGACAAACACAGACTCAAAGTGAAAGGATGGAAAACTATCATACAAGCCAATGGCCCACAAAAAAGAGCAGGAACAGCTATTCTCATATCTGACACAGTAGACTTTAAAATAAAATTTAAAAAGATAGGGATGGACACTACTTAATGCTCAGAGGATCAGTCAATCAAGAGGACTTAATAATTATTAACATCTATGCACCCAATGAGAAGCCATCTAAATATATCAAACATCTACTGAAAGAGCTACAGCAATATATTAACAGCAACACAGTCATAGTAGAGGACTTCAACACACCACTCTCTCAATTTGACAGATCATCCAGGCAGAAAATCAATAAAGAAATGAGGGAGCTAAATGAGAAGATAGATAAACTAGAACTACTGGACATTTTCAGAGTCATTCATCACAAGAAACTGGAATACACTTTCTACTCAAGTCCACATGGGTCATTCTCAGAGATAGACCATATGTTAGGCCACAAAGGCAGCATCAGCAAATTCAAGAGTATTGAAATCGTCCCAAGCACTAAAGTAAAAGACTCTAGGGTGTGGGGGGGGGGCAGAATACAGGTCCAAAAAGGATGACAGAGGTCCTAGTGGAAGTTGTATTGTTACATGGAAAAGTGGGAAATGTTATTCATGCACAAACTATTGTACTTACTGTTGAATGTAAAACATTAATTCCCAATAAAAAAATTTAAAAAAAAGATCAAGAGAGAGAAGGAGAAATATGTGCATCACTGTTCCACCTCTAGTGAAGTATTCCTCCTGTAGGTGGCCAAGCATTTGAGTGTGGGACATTGTGCATGGTAGTATATGTGTTCTACCAAGTGAGCCACCACCCATTTCCATTTCTCATGTATTTTAAAAGATTATGAGGTCAGGGAGGTGAAATCTTGCAAATGAGTCAATCAGTTTGATGTCTTACAATAAGCCTGTCACCATTACTTATGTAGAGGAAATATTTATTTGCATCTGATATACAACATAGGAATGGAGGTCTTTCTGGTCCTAAAATCATTTCAACCCCAACTGTATCCTGGCTGCGTTTTAAATGCTTGAGACTGGGGAGTAGTAACATAAATCATAGGCTTATGTCAGGTGACATTGCTCTTGAGGTTCATCTCATGATCATTTCCTCTCCAAAGGGATGTGGATAGTCCCAAGTGGTGAGTAGGTATCTTAATTACCTTCCATTTCTCCCTAAGAGTTTTAATCCCTCACAGTCTGTTTCAATCCTGCCTCGACTTTATTCATCCTTATTCTTTTTTTTCTTTTCTTTTTGTTTTATTTCTTTATTAGGGAATTAATGTTTTATATTCAACAGTAAATACAATAGTTTGTACATGCATAACATTCCCCAGTTTCCCATATAACAGTACAAACCCCACTAGGTCCTCTGTCATCCTTCTTGGACCTGTATTATCTCCACCCACCCACCCCCACCCCAGAGTCTTTTATTTTGGCTCTTGTCTGAATATCCAATCACGTTTCTGAGGTACATCTTTGAAATTTAAAAAAAAGTAGGATTTTGCATCTATTAATGCTTATTTATAGTGACAAAGAAAATGCCTCTGACTCATTTTTTTCTATGTTTCTGGTAAAGTGGGGCTTTATTTTATTTTATTTTGCTACTTTCTGTTGATAAGGTGTTCAAAAGATGTTATGGTAGTAAAATAAGTAGTTCAGGTGTAATGGATTGCACCAAAGCAAAAGACTCTGGAGAATCAGGGGGAGAGGTAGAATAGAGAGGCATTGAGATCCTGGTGCATGATGGTGAAAAAGGGCCTAAATTGGGATTGAGAGCATTTCACGGATATCTATCATGGAAAGATGAGAAGTTGTACTCATGTGTTATCAACTGTACTATAAATCACTGATCTTCCAACAAAGTGTAGGGACGTGGGTGGGGGAGAAATCATTTTAATGTCCCATTCATACAAGGTATTTGTCAAATTCCTCCCCCCATTTTTGGATGGGGTTATTTGTTGTCTTGTTGTTGAGTCTGGTAAGCTCTTTATATATGTTGGTTATTAAACTCTTATCTGATGTATGGCATGTAAAGATCTTCTCCCATTCTGTGAGGGGTCTCTTGATTTGGGTAGTGGTTTCTGTTGCTGTGAAGAAGCTTTTTAATTTGATGCAGTCCCATAGGTTTATACTTGCCTTAGTCTTCCTTGTAATTGGATTCGTTTCATTGAAAATGTCTTTAAAATTTATGCGGAAAAAAGTTCTTCCAATATTTTCCTCTAAGTATCTGATAGTTTCTGGTCTAACATCCAAGTCCTTGATCCACTTGGAATTTACTTTTGTATTTGGTGAAATACAGTGATTCAGCTTCATTCTTCTGCATGTTTCAACCCATTGTTTCCAACACCATTTGTTGAAGAGACTCTGCTTTCCCCATGTAATAGTCTGGGCCCCTTTGTCAAAGATTAGATGTCCGTAGGTGTGGGGCCTCATTTCTGGGCTCTCAATTCTATTCCACTGGTCAGTGTGTCTGTTCATGTTCCAGTACCAAGCAGTTTTGATGACAATGGCCCTATAATATAGTTTGAGATCTGGCAGTGTGATGCCTCCGGTTCTGTTCTTTTTTCTCAAGATTGTTTTGGCAATTCTAGGTCTTTTCTGGTTCCAGATAAACATTTGTAGCATTTGTTCTATTCTCCTAAAAAATGTGCTTGGGATCTTGATGGGGATAGCATTAAATTTGTAGATGGCTCTGGGTAATATATTCATTTTGATGATGTTAATTCTTCCAACCCATGAGCATGGAATATCTTTCCACTTCTTTGTGTCTTTTTCAATTTCTTTGAGTAGTGACTCATAATTTTCAGTATACAAGTCTTTCACTTCTTTGGTTAGGTTTATTCCTAGATATTTTATTGTTTTTGTTGCTATAGAAAAAGGAACTGATTTCTGGATTTCAATTTCTTCTAACTTAGTGTTTGCATAGAGGAATGCCACTGACTTTTGAATGTTAATTTTATAGCCTGACACATTACTGTATTGCCTGATGATTTCCAAAAGCTTCTTGCTAGATTCCTTAGGTTTTTCCATGTATACTATCATGTCATCTGCAAATAAGGAGAGTTTGACTTCTTCTCTTCCAATCTATATTCCTTTAATTCCTTGCTCCTGCCTGATTGCTATGGCAAGAACTTCCAACACTATGTTGAATAGTAATGGTGATAGTGGGCAGCCCTGTCTAGTACCTGATCTGAGGGGAAATGCTTCCAGTTTTTCACCATTGAGTATGATGTTGGCTGTAGGTTTGCTATATATAGACTCCACTATCTTCAGGAATTTTCCATCTATTCCTATTTTTTGTAGTGTTTTGATCATAAAGGGATGTTGTATTTTGTCAAAGGCTTTCTCTGCATCTATTGATATGACCATGTGGTTTTTGGTCTTGCTTTTGTTGATGTGGTGGATCACATTGATTGATTTACGTATATTAAACCAACCTTGCATGCCTGGGATAAACCCCACTTGGTCATGATGAACAATCTTTTTGATATACTGCTGTATCCGGTTGGCTAGAATTTTGTTCAATATTTTCGCATCTATGTTCATCAGAGATATTGGTCTGTAGTTTTCTTTTTTGGTTGGACAGAATATTTACCACAGAAGAGATCCAAAAGGCCGAGAAACACATGAAAAAATGCTCCAAGTCTCTGATTGTCAGAGAAATGCAAATCAAGACAACAATGAGATATCACTTCACTCCTGTGAGAATGTCACACATCAGAAAAGGTAACAGCAGCAAATGCTGGAGAGGTTGTGGGGTCAAAGGAACCCTCCTGCACTGCTGGTGGGAATGTCAATTGGTCCAACCTCTGTGGAGAACAGTCTGGAGAACTCTCAGAAGGCTAGAAATGGACCTACCCTATGACCCTGCAATTCCCCTCCTGGGGATATATCCTAAGGAACCCAACACATCCATCCAAAAAGATCTGTGTACACATATGTTCTTGGCAGCACAATTTGTAATAGCCAAAACCTGGAAGCAACCCAGGTGTCCAACAACAGATGAGTGGCTGAGCAAGTTGTGGTATATATACACAATGGAATACTACTCAGCTGTAAAAAATGGTGACTTCACCATTTTCAGCCGATCTTGGATGGACCTTGAAAAAATCATGTTGAGTGAAATAAGTCAGAAACAGAAGGATGAAGATGGGATGATCTCACTCTCAGGCCGAAGTTGAAAAACAAGATTAGAAAAGAAAACACAAGTCGAACCTGAAATGGAATTGGAGTATTACACCAAAGTAAAAGACTCTGGGGTGGGTGGGTGGGTGGGGAGAATACAGGTCCATGAAAAATGATGAATGAAATAGTGGGGGTTGTATTGCTAAATGGGAATCTGGGGAATGTTATGCATGTAAAAAAAAAAAAAGAGGTAGAAACGCAAAGCAGAAATTGACTGAGTTTGGAGTATGGCACCAAAGTAAGAAAGCAGAAGTATACTAGAGTTTGCAGTGAGTACCTCCCTAATACTTCCTCTCCACTTTTCCAAGCTTTGGGTCCATGATTGCTCAACAATTTGTTTGGCTTTGTATGTTAACTCTCTTTTCAGTCACCAGGTTCCAGGTGTCATCAGGATGCCGGCCAGACTTCCCTGGATTGAAGACACCACCAATGTGTCCTGGAGCTCAGCTTCCCCAGAGACCCATCCTACTAGGGAAAGAGAGAGGCAGACTGGGAGTATGGACCGACAAGTCAACGCCCATGTTCAGCGAGGAAGCAATTACAGAAGCCAGACCTTCTACCTTCTGCAACCCTCAATGACCCTGGGTCCATGCTCCCAGAGGGATAGAGAATGGGAAAGCTATCGGGGGAGGGGGTGGGATATGGAGATTGGGCGGTGGGAATGGTGTGGAGTTGTACCCCTCCTACCCTATGGTTTTGTTAATTAATCCTTTCTTAAATAAAAAAAAAAAAAAAGATACCAGATGGGGGTCGGGCGGTAGCGCAGCGGGTTAAGCCCAAGTGGTGCAAAGCGCAAGAACCGCGCAAGGATCCCTGTTGGAGCCCCCGGCTCCCCATCTGCAGGGGAGTCACCTCACAGGTGGTGAGGCAGGTGTGCAGGTGTCTAAAAAAAAAAAGGTATTTGTCAGTCTAAAAAGAACAACTTGGACTTAGAAGAAGTGATTTTCCAGGCATATATCCAATAGAAAATACTTTTTGGGGGGGTCGGGTGGTAGCACAGCAGGTTAACTGTACATGGCGTGAAGCGCAAGGACCACCATAAGGATCCAGGTTTGAGCCACCGGCTTCCCACCTGCAGAGAGTTGCTTCACAAGCAGTGAAGCAGGTCTGCAGATGTCTATCTTTCTCCCCTCCTCTCTCCATTTCTTTCTGTCCTATCCAACAACGACAACATCAATAACAACAATAACTACAACAATAAAAACAAGGGCAGCAAAAGGGAAAATAAATAAATATATTAAAAATTTTTTTAAAGAAGATACTTTTTTGTTACTTACACAACATAGTGACAGACAGTATTTTCTCAACCTAATGTTATCTATATATTGAGACAAGTAAGTAAGGTTTTTATTTATATCTACCTTGTTAACTGATATCTTCTGGAAACCGAGGGCAGACATCAATGAGTTAGATGTTCTTCATGTATTTTTTGATGACTGGTGAAGCTCAAGTCTCAGGTCATGGTGTTTCACATATCATAGTGCTCTTGTTCTGTCAGACACAGAGTATTTGGAGTATGGCTTCTTTATAGAGTCCATCACTGAGCTCTGACTTGAAGCTCTCACACAAAGACAGGTGTTCTGGAATAAGGCATGTCCCCAGAGCTTGTTAGCTGATCCCTAACTCTAGGGTGTCACACAGTATACATTCCTTTCTTTTTTTTTAAATTTAAAAAAAATTAATTTTTAATTTTAAGCCCCAAATGTTTACTTATAAAATGGAAACACCGACAAGACAATAGAATAAGAAAAGTAAAATTCCACACAGTTCCCACTACTAGAACTCTGTATCCCATCCCTTCCCTTGATAGCTTACCTATTCTTTTTTTTATAAATTTATTTATTTATTTATTTCATTTGTTGCCCTTGTTGTTTTATTATTGTGGTTATTATTATTGTTATTATTGATGTTGTTGTTGGATAGGACAGAAATGGAGAGAGGAGGGGAAGACAGAGGGGGAAAGAAAGATAGACACCTGCAGACCTGCTTCACCGCCTGTGAAGTGACTCCCTTGCAGGTGGGGAGCCAGGGGCTTGAACCAGGATCCTTATGCTGGTTCTTGTGTTTTGCGACACCTGCGCTTAACCCTCTGTGCTACCGCCTGACTCCCTGCTTACCTATTCTTTATCCCTCTGGGAGTATGGACCCAGAAGCATCATGGGGTACAGAAGGAGAAGCCAGACATTCCTTTCCATAGTCTTTTCTCTCAGCCCTGATTGTCTAGGAGCATACTATGATCATACATTTACTTCATTCCCAATGTCCCTAAAGCTTGACAAAAATAGCACATCTGGAAAAATGCACATGTTGCAGTCTGCAAGGACCCCAGTTCAAGCCCCCGGTCCCCACCTATAGGAGGAAGGTTTATGAATGGTGAAGCAGAGTTTCAGGTGTCTCTCCTCTTTCCCTCTCTATTTCCCTCTCCCCTCACAATTTTTCTCTGTATTTATCCAAAATAAATAAATTAAATGGTTTAAAAAAAAAACAGCTGTCAGATGACCTGTCTACTAGACCTACAGTTCTATTTTATCCTCTGGTCCTTTAATATCTTATTCACTTAACCCAATGACAGATAACATATAATTAAAACAGTGATTAATTTTTTTCTCATAAAAGATTCTTAACACAATGGTCCCAGAGAGACAGAATCAAGAATTTTTAACCCTTTCATACACTGTTTCAAAGGAGTCTCAGTGACAGAGTATGGTATAGTATAGGACTTTTAAGCATGAGACCCAGAGTTCCATCCCCAGTAGTATATATGCCAAAGTGATCTCTAAATGAATCAACAACAGATTAAAAATATTGTTTCAAATGACCCTGGGTTCATGCTCCCAGAGGGATAGAGAATGGGAAAGCTATTGGGGAGGGGATGGGATATGGAGATTGGGTGGCGGGAATTGTTGGAGTTGTACCCCCTCCATCCTATGATTTTGTTAATGTCTCCTTTCTTAAAAAATAAAATAAAATAAAATAAAATAAAATAAATTGTTTCAAGATTTTTTTCAATGTGATTTTATTACTACTAAATTTAATCCTTAACTTATAGATGCATGTTGCAGGGGCGGAAAAAAAATTCCATACCTCTCTGGTTTCTCTAGATCTTGAATAAATCAAACAAATATCAGTGATAATAGAAAAGATATCCCTTCTATACACATGGGAAAGGTACAGAAATTTTGATTATCTCATCATGTGTTCCTAGACACTGTTTTTATAAATTTCAGTTAGTACAGGGGAATTCGAGAAAGAGAAGTAAAGGGATAGTTAGAAGTTTACCAAAGAAAGGCCTGGTAAAAGTAAATGCAGTAGATTGGAATTCCTCCTCCTTGGATTAGAGATAAAGGGATTAAGTCTTCTCCAATATGGTAAAGGGGGAAGGGACACACAGAGACTTCTTCCTTTACACATGTAAATGTCTTTTGTTCAAAGGCATCCTTCGCCCAGACACCAGAACCTGTCTTATGAAATAAACCTTGCATCATTTTTTGGAGGGTGACAGATTTTGTTGTTCCTCTACACTGTAATCTTTTTTTTTTTAAATATTTATTTAATTAATTTATTTATTCCCTTTTGTTGCCCTTGTTTTTTTTTTTTTATTGTTGTAGTTATTATCGTTGTTGTCGTCGTTGTTGGATAGGACAGAGAGAAATGGAGAGAGGAGGGGAAGACAGAGAGGAGGAGAGAAAGATAGACACCTGCAGACCTGCTTCACCGCCTGTGAAGCGACTCCCCTGCAGGTGGGGAGCCGGGGTTCGAACCGGGATCCTTATGCTGGTCCTTGTGCTTTGCGCCACCTGCGCTTAACCCGCTGCGCTACAGCCCGACCCCCTCTACAGTGTAATCTTAATATATATTACGGATGACCAAAAAGTTAATATGCATAAATATGATAACTTATTTTTAAATTTTATTGACTGCACTGAATTCCATAGACTATTAATATGAATTCCTCCCCATTTCCCTGTTCCCTAAGATATTCTCTGAAACTATCTCTGACTCAGAAAGATTGCTCACTGGGTAAAGCGTATGCCTTGTGATATGTGAAGCTCAAACGCAAGTTCAGTCTCAGCACCACTTGAAAGGTGTCATGACTCTGGAGGAAGATGTGGTACTGTGATGTATCTATCTCAACAAAAATGTAGTCTGGGAGTAGTGGAGTCATCCATGTGTGAGGACTGAGATGCAGAAAAAAAACAGAACAAAAAAATAATAAATATGACTATCCTTAAGCCCCAAATCATACTACCTTAATTAATTCAGAAGTTAATTTATCTGCCCCAGATTGGAGATTAAGGAGATGACAATGACAAAGAGGTTCATAAAAACAATAGTTTTTAATTTAAATTCTTTTAAAACGTCATTAAATCACTTTATTGGGAGGTGTTGGTGTTTATAATCCTGTCATTGACAGACTAATACATTTTTCTTATCTCCCTGTGATAGGTCTTTGCAAAACACTCTTACTCCAAACGTTTTGTCCACCAGAGTCCCAGCATCTTTTCTATCTCTTCCTTCCTTTCCTTCCCTATATTGGTGCAATATATCAATCCCAGTTCAAGTTTTAATTTGTGTGGTGTATTTTTTTTCTTAAGTTCCACCTATAAGTGAGATCATATGGCATTCATCATTCTCTCTTTGGCTTATCTCATTTAACAAGATTTTTTAAAGTTTCATCCAAGATGAGGCAAAATAGATTAATTCATCATGTTAACAACAGAGTTATAATCCATTGTGAATATACCACAACTTTCTTAGTCACTCATCTGTTGTTGGGCAATCTGAGTTGCTTCCAAATTTGGGTTATTATAAACTGTACTGCTCTGAATATAGATATACAGATACTTCTTCATGGGTATCTGTTTTCTCTGGATAAATCCTCAGAGAAATTTCTGGATGATACACTAGGTTCATTACTAGTATTATGAAGAATCTCCAGACTGTTTTCCAAAGGGTTTGGACCAATTTACAATTCTGCTAGTAGTGTAGAAATGCTCCTTTCCCCTCAAATCCTCTCCAACATTTGTTGTTTCTATCCTTTCTATAGTATGACATTCTCACAAGTATGAAGTGATCTTTATTCACATTTCTCTGATAATCAGTAAGTTTGAGCACTTTCTCATATGTGAGTTGATCCTCTGGATGTCTTCTTTGGTCAAAATTCTGCCCATGTCCCCTGTCCATATTTTATATTTTATTGTTTTTATGGGATAGAAACAGAGATAAGTCAAGAAGGAAAGGGAGATGGAAAGGGAGAGAGAAAGAGGGATACTTGCAGCCCTGCTTCAATGCTTTTAAAGTTCCCTAACCCCAGGTGGGGATCACTGTCTTGAACCTAGGTTCTTGTTCATGCTAATATGCGTGATATCTAGAACTCATTATTAGTTCTTTATCTGGCATCTGCTGTTAAAGCTATTCTCCTATTCCGTAGGATGTCTTATTTTGGTGACAGTTCCTTATGCTGTGGAAAAGCATGAAAATGATCTTATATGCAAGGAAATTCAGAAAAGAAATGAAAATCAATGAAGTTACTAAAAAATGGTGCAACCATTATGGATAACAGTATGGAGAATTCTTAAACAAATACAAATAGAAATACCATATGGTCCAGCAAAACCACTCTTAGGCATTTATTCAAAAGGCATGAAAACCCTAATTTAAAGAGACACATAGATAGACCCGCATGTTCATGGCTGGAATGTTTACAATAGCCAATATATGGAAACAACCTAAATGTCCATCAACATATGACTGGATAAATAAGTTGTGGGACATATACTCAATAGATTCAATACTTTTAAGAATGCACTATTGTGTCCTTTGGGGTAAAATGGATGGAACAAGAGATGATTATGCTTAGTTAAGTAAATAAGGAAGTAAAGGACAACAGCCAGATGATTTCACTCATAGAAGGAATATTCAATGTAGTCTCGGAAGTTCTGAAGAGAAGAATTAAAACTGTCACTATTCACAGATAATATAACAGAGATAGAAAATCCAAAAGAATCCAGCAGAAGACTCCTGAAAATTGCCAGACAATTGCAGTAGGTGGCAGGCTACACAATTTATACACGAAATTGTCAGTATTAGTCTATGGAAATATTAAAATTGATGTAGTTCAGGAGGTGGCACAGTGGATAAAGCACTGGACTTTCAAGCAAGGGGTCCTGAGTTAAATCCCTGGCAACACAAGTACCGAAGTGATGTCTGGTTCTTTCTCTCTCTTCTCCCATCTTTATCATAAATAAATGAATAAATAAATAAATAAATAAAATTATATATATATATATATATATATATATATATCCAATACCTATGTACATCTAATCTTTGGCAAAGGTGCCCGGACAGGTAAATGCAGAAAGGGAAGTCTCTTCAACAAATGGTGTTGGAAAACATGGTTGAAACATGAAGAAGAATGAAACTGAACCACTATATTTCACCAAACACAAAAGTAAATTCCAAGTGGATCAAGGACTTGAATGTTAGACCAGAAACTATCAAATACATAGAGGAAAATATTGTCAGAACTCTTTTCCACATAAATTTTAAAGACGTCTTCAATGAAATGAATCCAATTACAAAGAAGACTAAGGCAAGAATAAACCTGTGGAACTACATCAAATTAAAAAGCTTCTGCGCAGCAAAAGAAACCACTACCCAAACCAAGAGACCCCTCACAGAATGGGAACAGATATTTACATGCCATACATCAGATAAGAGGCTAATAACCAACATATATAAAGAACTTGCAAATTTCAACAACAAGACAACAAATAACCCCATCCAAAAATGGGGAGAGGACATGGACAGAATATTCACCATAGAAGAGATCCAAAAGGCCAAGAAACACATGAAAAAATGCTCCAAGTCTTTGATTGTCAGAAAAATGCAAATAAAGACAACAATGAGATACCACTTCACTCCTGTGAGAATGTCATACATCAGAAAAGGTAACAGCAGCAAATGCTGGAGAGGTTGTGGGGTCAAAGGAGTCCTCCTGCACTGCTGGTGGGAATGAAAATTGGTCCAACCTCTGTGGAGAAAAGTCTGAAGAACTCTCAGAAGGCTAGAAATGGACCTACCCTATGATCCTGCAATTTCTCTCCTGGGGCTATATCCTAAGGAACCCAACACATCCATCCAAAAAGATCTGTGTACACATATGTTCTTGGCAGCACAATTTGTAATAGCCAAAACCTGGAAGCAACCCAGGTGTCCAACAACAGATGAGTGGCTGAGCAAGTTATGGTATATATACACAATGGAATACTACTCAGCTATTAAAAATGGTGACTTCACCGTTGTCAGCCAATCTTGGATGGAGCTTGAAAAATTCATGTTAAGTGAAATAAGTCAGAAACAGAAGGATGAATATGGGATGATCTCACTTTCAGGTAGAAGTTGAAAAACAAGATCAGAAGAGAAAACACAAGTAGAACCTGAACTGGAATTGGCAAATTGCACCAAAGTAAAAGACTCTGGGGTGGATGGGGGGCAGAATACAGGTCCAAAAGGGATGACAGAGGCCCTAGTGGGGGTTACACTGTTATATGGAAAACTTTGAAATGTTATTCATGCACAAACTACTGTACTTACTGTCAAATGTAAAACATTAATCCACTAATAAATAAATTTAAAAATAATTAAATTAATTAATTAGAAAATATTTTATTTTATTTTTATTTATTGCCTCCAGGGTTATCATTTGGGCTTGGCACCTGCACTAAGAAAAGAAAGAAAAAAAGAAAACAAATGACCCCATCACCATAGAAGAGATCCAAAAGGCCAAGAAGCACATGACAAAATGCTCTGAGTCACTGATTGTCAGAGAAATGCAAATAAAGACAACAATGAGATACCACTTCACTCCTGTAAGAATGTCATACATCAGAAATGGTAGCAGCAACAAATGCTTGAGAGGTTGTGGGGTCAAAGGAACCCTCCTGCATTGCTGAGGGGAATGTCAATTAGTCCAACCCCTGTGGAGAGCAGTCTGGAGAACTCTCAGAAGGCTAGAAATCAACCTACCCTATGACCCTGCAATTCCTCTCCTGAGGATATATCCTAAGGAACCAAACATATCCACCCAAAAAGATTTGTGTCTACCTATGCTCATAGCAGCTCAATTTGTAATAGCAACCTAGAAGCAACCCAGGTGTCCAACAACAAATGAGTGGCTGAGTAAGTTGTGATATATATATTAGCTGATTAGTATATACATATATATATATATACTAATCAGCTATTAAAAATGATGAATTTACCTTCTTCACCCCATCTTGGATGGAACTTGAAGGAGTCATGTTAAGTGAGATAAATCAGAAGCAGAAAGATGAATATGGAATGATCTAACTCATAGGCAGAAGTTGAAAAACAAGATCAGAAGGGAAAACACTAAGCAGAACTTGGACTGAAGTTGGTGTATTGCACCAAAGTAAAAGATTCTAGGGTGGGATGGGGTGGGGAGGGTTCAGGTTCTGGAACATGATGGCAGAGGGGACCTAGTGGGGTTTCTATTGTTATGTGGAAAACTGAGAAATGTTATGCATTACAAACTGTTATATTTTACTGTAAACCATTAATCCTCCAATAAAGAAATAATAAAAAAAGACTGTTTATCATGACCAAGTGGGGTTTATCCCAAGGATGCAAGGTCAGAACAAAAAGAAGAAAAAAATATATATATATATATTAAAATAGAAGAAGTAGAAATCTTGGTATCAGCCTCATTTACAATAGCAGCATAAACAATTAAGAATCTAAGACCACGAGGGGCTTGGTTCTAGTACACCAGGTTGAGCACACACGTTACAATGTTCAAGGCCCTGGGTTAAAAATCCCAGTCCTCATTTGCAGGGAGTAAGCTTTGCAAGTGGCGAAGCAGTGTTGCTGGTATCTCTGTCTCTGTCTCTCTCTCTTATCACCCCTTTTTCTCTCAATTTTTGGCTGTCTCTACCCAATAAATAACTGAAGTTAAGGGAGCTGGGTAGTGGCACACCCAGTTAAGCATACATATTACCAAGCACAAGGACATGGATTTCAGCCCCTGCTCCCCACCTGCAAGGGGTTTGCTTCAAGAGCAGTGAAGCAGGCCTGCAGATGTCTTTCTCTCCCTTTCTCTATCTTCTCATCCTCTCTCAATTCCTCTCTGTCCTGTCTAAAAAAAAAAAAAAGTAGCCACCAGGAGCTGTGGATTTATAGTGCAGCACCAATCCCCAGCGATAACCCTGATGGCAAAAAATAAATAAATAAATAAATAAAAGGAAGGAGGAGATGTGCTGGAAAAGAAAATGAAAATAATAATAAAATTTTTTAAAAAATAGACTCTAGACTAGGTTCAATCCCAGGCATTATCACAGTCCAGAGCTGAGCTGTGTGCAGGTCCTGTGGTAAAAGAAAGGGGGCCATGTGGTGGTGCACCTGCTTGAGTACACGGTTACAGTGCGCAAGGGCCAGGGTTCAAGCTCCCAGTCCCCACCTGCAGGGGGAAAGCTTCACAAGTGTTGAAGCAGTGCTGGAGATGTCTTTCTGTCTCTCTTCCTCTCTGTCCCTCCCTTCCTCTCAATTTCTAGCAGTCTCTATCCAATAAATAAATAAAGATAGCAAAATAGTAAAATAAAAGAAAGGAAGGAAGGGAGGAAAGGAGGAAGGGAGGGAGAGAGGGAGGAAGGGAGGGAGGGAGGGAGGAAGGGAAGAAAGGAGGAAGGGAGGAAGGAAGGAAAGGATGAAGGGAGGGAGGGAGGATGGCAGGGGGAGGGAGGGAGGGAAAGAAAGAAAGAAAGAAAGAAAGAAAGAAAGAAAGAAAGAAAGAAAGAAAGAAAGAAAGAAAGAGAGAGAGAGGCTGGGGAGACAGTATAACGGTTATACAAAAGGTCTTATGAGGCTCCAGTCCCAGGTTCAATCCCCAGCACCACTGTAAGCTAGAGCTGAGCAGTGCTCCGGGCTCCCTTTCTGTATCTTACTCTGACATTAAAAATAAATTTTAGGGAGTCGGTGGTAGAGCAGTGGGTTAAGTGCACGTAGCTCAAAGCACAAGGACCCTCCTCCTCACCTGCAGGGGAGTCGCTTCACAGGCGGTGAAGCAGGTCTGCAGGTGTCTCTCTTTCTCTCCGCCTCTCTGTCTTCCCCTCCTCTCTCCATTTCTTTCTGTCCTATCCAACAACAACATCAACAACAATGACATCAATAACAACAACAATAACTACAAGGGCAACAAAAGGGAATAAATAAATATTTTTAAAAACTTTAAAAAGATAAATAGATAAATTTTAAAAAATGAGAAAGAGGGAGTCGGATGGTAGCACAGTGGGTTAAGCACACATGGCCAAGGGCCAGAGTAAGGATCCCGGTGCCAGCCTGGGCTCCCCATCTGCAGGGGAGTCTCTTCAAGGCGGTGAAGCAGTTCTGTAGGTACCTGTCTTTCTCTCCCCCTCTCTGTCTTTCGCTCCTCTCTCCATTTCTCTCTGTCCTAACAATGAAGACAACAACAACAATAATAACTACTACAACAACAACAAAAAAAAACCAAGGACAACAAAAGGGAAAATAAATAAATAAATATTTAAAAAGTTTAAAAAAAGAGAGAGAAAAAAAGAAAGAAAGGAAGGTAGAGAAAGGCAAGGAAAGTTGTACATATGTGCAATGGAATACTACTTAGTTGCATGAAATGATGTTAAATCACTAAAAAAAAATAACTAAATAAAAATATAAGTTTTCTCCAGCTTCTGTTGAACCTTCTTTTCTTTTTCTTTTTCTTTTTCTTTTTTTTTCTGCCACCAGAGTTATTTCTGGAACTCAGTGTCTACACAGTGGCTCTATCACTCCCAGTGATTTTTTTTTCTTTTTATGTTCTTTAATAGAGGGTGAGCGAGATAAATAGACAGAGAGGAAAGACACCTGCAGCACTGCTTTTGCCTACATAAGCTTCTCTTATGTAGATGAAACCTGGGGGGTTGTATCCAGGTCATGTATGCGCTTCACTGGGAATAACACCATCTCTTCTAGCTTCTTTTATGTTTCTATTCTGCACATCATTGTTTAGTATTTACTTCTACAGTCTCATCTAGTTCTGTTTTCCCAGGTGCTATGGCATAAATATTTGTGATCTCCAAATTTCATATGTTCAAACCCTAGCCCCTAAAATGGTATTTGAAGGAGGGACACTTGAGAGAGAATTAAGTTTAGATTAGAGTATGGGTATAGTACTCTCATGATAGAATTAGTATCCTTATTTAAAAAGGAAGGCAGATATCTCTCCCTCTCCCTCTCTTCCTTAGCATTCATCCAGAAAAGGGCACATAAATACACAATTAGGAGATAAATATGTATAAACCAGAAAGATGACTCTAATCAGGCACCAAGTGTGCCTGCACCTTAATCTTGAACTTCCAAACTTCCAGACCTGTGAGAAATAATTTTTGTTGTTTAGGTCACTCAGTCTACAGTATTTTGCTATAGCAAACTACACAGAGTAAGATATCAGTTAAATTATGAATTCTTTAAGGAAAGATATTATGCTAGATGGTTTTCTATACTCAGATTCTAGAAGAATGCTGAACATAAAACAGATGATCCATAAAAACTTTTTGGTTTGTATCCAAGTTTGTCTGTAACACTACTCCCAAATCTAAAACACTGGCATGGTTAATATCACAGATACACATACAATATTTTTATTATTCTAATAAATGTTTTCTAAATGAAGAACTAAACAAAAGCTTAATCCAGACCAGCTCCTGGTCCTAGTTCCACTGCTTACTAGCTTTATGATTTCTGGTAAGTCATATAAATTCTCAGATACATTTTCTCATTTATAAGGTAAAGTTTACAGGGAATAATTTATCTGCTATGGTTTCTGTGGGGCTCAAATGAAGATGTATATTTGAGGTTTTTTTGGATAGGACACAGAAAAATTGAGAGAAGAGGGAATGATAGAGATGGGGAGAGAAAGATAGACACCTGAAGACCCGCTTCACCACTTGTGAAGTGACTCCCCAGCAGGTAGGGAGCCAGGGGCTCCAACCAGGATCCTTACACCGGGTCCTTGCTCTTCGTACTACGTGTGTTTAACCCAGTGTGCCACTGCCCGGCTCCCGAAGATATGTATTGGTAATCATAGAGATCAAGGTTTGAATACAGGTTCTTCCATTTACTAGGTACATGATCTTTTATCAAATCACTTGTCCTTATCTCAGTTTATTGATTTGAATATAAATATACTGCAAGCAAACTATTCTGGGCATACTGCAACACTGACTCATTTCCATAGAATTCAAATGGCATCTTCAATGTTAAATTTGCACGGAGTTGGGGGCTGGGCAATAGCACACTGGTTAAGTTCACACTGTGGGAAGTGCAATGATGAGCCCCCAGTTCCCCATCTGCAGTGGGGTCACTCTGCACGCGGGAAGCCGGGGGCTCAAACCGGGATCCTTAAGCTGGTCCTTGCTTCACGCTATGTGTGCTTAACCCATTGTGCTACCGCCCGATCCCCCAGTATTTTATTTATTTATTGGATAGAGAAAGAGAAAAATTCAAAGGAAGTGGGGGAGAGAAGGAAAAAACAGAGACACACCTGTAGCACTACTTCACCACTTGTGAAGCTTTCCCCTTACAGGTGGGGACCAGGGGCTCGAACCCAGATCCTTGAGTATTGTAGTATGTGCGCACAACCAGGTGCACTTGGCCCTTATTTTTCTCTCATCTAAATGATGTACTATGATAACAGGTCTTGTTAAGAAACGTAGTCCACTTGAAAAATTCATGTTAAGTGAAATAAGTCAGAAGGATGAATATGGGACGATCTCACTGTCAGGCAGAAGTTGAAAAACAAGATCAGAAGAGAAAACACAAGTAGAACCTGAACTGGAATTGGTGTACTGCACCAAAGTAAAAGACTCTGGGGTGGGTGGGATGGGGGAGATTACAGGTCCTTCAGAGGACCTAGTGGGGGTTGTATTGTTATGTGGAAAACTGAGAAATGTTATGCATGTACAAACTATTGTATTTACTGGCGAATGTAAAACATGAATTCTGCAATAAAGAAATTTAAAAAAAAGAAAGAAAGAAAAGAAAAGAAAAGAAAAGAAAAGAAAAGAAAAGAAAAGAAAAGAAAAGAAAAGAAAAGAAAAGAAAAGAAAGGAAAAGAAAAAAAAGGTAGTCCAGTGGTCCGGGAGGTGGCGCAGTGAATAAGGCATTAGACTCTCAAGCATGAGGTCCTAAATTCAATCCCTGGCAGCAAATGTACCAGAGTGATGTCTGGTTCTTTCTCTCTATCATTTTTCATGAATCAATAAATAAAATCTTTAAAAAAAAAGAAGAAATGTAGTCCAAATCATCTTTGTTAGCTATAAAAACCTATGTGATAATGATGAAACAAACATCTTTGTAGAGTCATGCATAAATTATCCTTAGCATGAACATAGTTCACTTTTTCAATAGTAATATGATATATATTTATATCACTGAATCCATTCAATCAGCAATTTTACAGTATAATATATGCTCCATGAGAGCAGAGATTTTTATCCTTTTTGTTTACTGTTGCATTGCCTAGAATAAAGCCTAAACTAAATAATAAAAGAACAGGAGGTATTTTCTGTGTCTCAGAGTGTGTTTTTTTTTAATCATTTTATATAGCAGGCTTAATGGTTTATAGTGCAGTTGTTAGTGTATGAGGACAATCTCTTATATCCTAAAAATAGTTTTCTGCAAAACTGTGTCTTATTTTTTGTGGTTTGATTCCCTTCCTATTGAGTTTATTCAATACTAACAATAAGACTATAATGTAGATATTTCATAAAATTAGCAAACTATTCAAAAGGGCCTTATATACTATTATTTTATCAGAAGTATCTTAACTCCTCATAGCAGCCCTAGAGATTTCAGAACTTTCTTAAGATTTAGCAACCTAGCAGCCTAGAGAGGTAGTACAGTGAAGGTAGCTCTAGACTTAGAAGTATGAAGTCTCAGGTTTGATCCGTGGAATTACATGTGCCAAAATGGCACCCTGATTCTCTCTATCACTTATAAGTAAATCTTCATTACAAACAAAACAACTTTATGATCATTTAACAGAAATTCCAGTCAACAAAGAAGTTGCTCTAGAACCTGGTTGTTCATAAGCTCACACATTTCCCCAATAAATATTCTATTTATTTAAACACTGAAAGTAGTCATTAGGAAAAAGTCTAATCATGCCCTTTATATAGCACCTTATTGTATTAAGCAATGCATTATATATATATATATATGTATATATATATATATCTATTATAAATCAAGTCAAATTAATTTAAATATGAATCAATAGAATGTTTAGCAAAACTATGAAGCCCCCCACATAATACAAATATTATTTGTAAATAATGATTTTAGTTCTCTTCACTTTTTTCTGGCACTTGATAACACTGTGACCAATCTCACACAGCCCATTATATTTAAACCAAAAGCATAGAGTGTAACAGAAAAACAATTACTCTAAATAAGATAGTGTAGTATTTAGGATAGAGCTTAGAAAACAGCAGTAGGAGGGGGATGGAGAGATGGGAGGAGTCACTTTGTAAGTGGTTCATAAAATAATGGACTGCATCCTACTTAACAATACATATGAATAAAAGCACACTAGTGCATTTTGTTAATGTTTAAAAATAAGATGCAATTTTAAACATTTCAGATGAGTGGTTTTACCCTCATGTTAATACTCAGGAGACTGGTAGACTTTCTCTTTTGTCTGTCTGTTGCTTTGAATGATGATCAGGAATGCATGATCAGCCAAATGGCATCAACTCTAATGCTATCATCATATGCCAGCCAGAGGGAGTGTAAAAGAAGAAATGGGATTTGCCACTACGAATGCCATCTTGATTAATAAATATCGGAGAAACACTAGGAGGAATCAAAATTTCTCTTCTTTCTAGTCACACCTTTTCTTTTGAGTTGTATTACTTGTGTAATAAACTATTCTTAAGAGTGTGTTGTATTTCCAGGCAGCTGACAAACAGACCAAACCTTCCCAAAGGGGTCATGTTAATCATTGTTTCAAACAGAGATCTAAAAATGCATTCTAACATGCCTTTTCAAAGGTATAATTCAAATGATTACCTCATGTGTTCCAAAGGGGAATTGGGTGGTGTCCTGTTTCCATAGCACTCAATTTCACAACATTTTGCAAAACTGCTCTGTGTGATGTCTTCCTACAAAAGTAGCAATATCACAGCCATAACTTTCTAAATTTGGGTCTTCAGTAATGACAGACTTTGAATGAATGTTTCCTACACTATGGGAAAGAAGCACAAGTTCGAAAAATTAGACTTTCCCTCAGCTTTAAGTTCTAAGCTATACTAAAATGATTCAACTTTCTTTCTATCTATGTGAAATACCTAGCCTTTGACTGGAATGGAAAGTCAGAATTCACTCTGCTTTCTGTACTTGACTGATGTTAGAATGTTGTTTTAAATTATCACTTTTACAATATAAAGCAAGGAATATGTATTTTGAGAATAGATTGCTGTATGTCCACATTCTTTCCTATTGTAGAACACTGTCTGAAAAAGGTACAATTATAGTGAAGAGATATAGATTTGAATCCAGATTCTGCCAACAACTCATTTTGTGACTCTTGACTTGTTTATTAAGCTCCCAACTCCAAATTTCCTGATCTGCTAATAAAAAGACCCCCAGAGACTTCTCCAACTTTACAAATTGGGGGGAGAGTAATTTCTGGACAAAAAACAGGAAATTTGTACCCCACATGTTGAGTTTCCAGATGCATGCTACCTGAGATTTAAATAGTATTTGACATTGTGTATTTGTTGTTATTTAGGGGAAAATAAGGTTTATATTCAGTTATTTCAAATGAACCAGTTCAATTCATTAGCAATTCGTTTTGAGGGTCAAGGAGAAATTTTCTGCTGCGCTTTACCTTGTTCCACTTAAAATAAAAAATTACAGGTATATCATTAAAATAGATGTCTTCTGCTCAGAAATAGCATGCATACTTTTTTATCAAGATATTTAGGATTCTTTATCATTAGAAATGATTTGTACAAAAAGGGTTTAACTAAGCCTTAGAATGTTATGATTCTTAAATACACCACTTTGTAGTAAAACTCCATTCTGCTAAATTTGTCTTTTTGTGTTATTTTTGAATGACTTTATTGGTGATTTACATGAGTACAATTTCTTATTTCCCCAAGACAGGCATCCAAACTATTTCCACCAACAACTAAAGTCTTCTTCTCTCATAGTGCACTAGGCCATTAACATCCCCTCCCACCTCCCACCCATTAGAGTCCTTGATTCAGCTGTTATAGACAACATCTAGTCTAAGTTCTTAAGTTCTACCTTTGAGTGAAGTTAGTATTAGTCCTTTTCTTTCTAGCTTATGTCACTGGCAATTCCTCTTTTAGTAATTCATTCAAAAAACACCTATCTTAACACATCTATGCACAGTTATGTTCACAGAAGCACTATTTGTAAACACCCAAATTAGGAAACAACCTAACCAAATAAATTTCCAATGACAAATGAGTGCTTAAGAAAGATCAACAAGGGCAACAAAAGGGAATAAATAAAATAAATATGTAAAAAAAAAGAAAGCTGTGGTGTCTCACTCATGGACAGAAGTTAAGAAATAAGGACAGAAATGAGAAACACAACGCAAATCTTAGACTGGGTTTATTGCATTTCACTAAAGTAAAGGACTCTGGGTATAGGGGAGCGAGGGGTTGGCTTTCAGGTAGTAGTGCATGATGGTGGAGGAGGACCTAGGGTAAGGGTGAAAGAGTATGGCAGAAAACTGAGAAAATTTTATACATGTACCAACTATTGTATTTACTGTAAACCATTAATTCCCCCAATAAAAATAAAACAAATAGATAAAAAGCTTTGAAATATATATTATTCAGCTGTAAGAAATAAAAACTGTTGGGCTAGCGTAGTGGGAGAGAGAGATGACCCAGGAACCAAGATTGAGGCAGCAAGGCAATACAAATCTTTATTCATGCAAACGCCCCCGAGTCAGGCAGGAGCACACCTCCTTAGGCCACGTGGTGCCAACAGCAAAATGGCCAGCGTCTGCCTCCCCATCTGAATCCTTGCCCTCCTCCAGGTTTGAACATGGGCAACCACACCCCATAGGAGTGGCTTGACAATCCATAAATAGTTAGGAGAGGGGTGGAGAAAGGCACCTCCCCAACAACGGTTGCTAGGGGTTCAACTGCTAGGATAGCAATACCCTGAGGGGAATTAGGAAGGAGGCCTTTAGTCATTTGTAAGACAAAGCAGAAGATTGATATGTAGATAATAAAGGGACAGGCCATACTAGCTTGGAAATAGGGTGGAGCAGGCTTAACAAAGCTGTTGGCCTGGCGGGAAGATGTGTTTTGTGGGGGAGGGAAGACTTACATGGCCAGCATCCTTCTGAGGTTCATGTGTCCCCCTTTTTTGCTCAACCCCTCCGTAGAGAGAGAGACTTACCAGGTGAACTCACCTCATAGGTTAAGCTCTGCCAGGCTCCACCAACTCCCCACAATTTCCCAACAAAAAACTAGGAGCTCAGTGGTAGTGCACTGGCTCAAGCTCCCAGCTCCCCATCTGCAGGGGGGGATCACTTTGCAAGTGGTGAAGCAGGTCTGCAGTTGTTTATCTTTCTCTCCCCCCTTCTCTCTCTCAATTTCTGTCTTATCCAACAACAACAACAAAAATGGAAAAAGATGACCGCCAGGAGCAGTAGATTAGAGGTGCAGGCACCGAGACCGAGCAATAACCCTGGAGGCAAATTAATTAATTAATTAAATCTTCTTTGTTTTCAATCTGATTATTTTCCTTTAATTCTCTGTCTGATGTAAGGTAACTACGGCCAGGAAACCTAACCAAATATTGATCAAAACTAGTAACTTCTAAGAAAACAAAACAAAAGTAACTCTTCAAACATTATTCCTTAACATAGATATTAAAAATATGTTGTATGGGAGTCAGGCAATAGAGCAGCGGGTTAAACACAGGTGGTGCAAAGCACAAGGACCCACATAAGGATCCCGGTTCGAGCCCCCAGCTCCCCACCTGCAGGGAAATCTTCACAGGTGGTGAAGCAGGGCTGAAGGTGTCTGTCTTTCTCTCCCCCTCTGTCTTCCTCCCCTCTCTACATTTCTGTCTGTCCTATCCAACAACAATGACATCAATAACAACAATAACTACAGCAATAAAACAACAAGGGCAACAAAAGGGAATAAATAAAATAAATATTTAAAATGTTTTATCATATTCTGCCACTTGAGGAAGACAGATCCTGAAAGAGTGCAGCCTAGAATGTTCCTAGCTATGACCACAGAATGTGAGCTCAGACCTGCAACGATGCAGAGGTTACACAGGCTCCTGTGTTGAATATGGGCCTCAGATCAGACTGACGGGGCTTATAGTTAATGGTATTTATATACTTTTCCCCTATCTGAGAGCTACTCTCTTCCCTGATCCAGCTTTCTAGTCTTACTTCCAACTCTGACACCATCTCCCCCAAACAATACTTTAGCCCACCTGCATGTTAGCTGTCAGGCTCAGGCAAAAATTAGTAAAGTCATGGCCCCCTTGGAATAGACCTCAAATAGACTTCCTAACTTTTTTCCAAATCTCATCTGCTCTATTCTTACCTTTAGGTTCCTGATTATTAAACAGTTTCTTCTACTTTATATATTAATGTTTTTCATCCACCAAGTTCCAGATGCTACCATGATGCCAACCTGACTCCCCTGGGCAGAGGACCTCAAAAAGGTGTGCTGGAACCCCTACCTCTCCAGAACCCTGCCCTAATAGGAAAAGAGAGAAACAGGATGGGAGTATGGATCGACCTCCCAATACCTATGTTCAGTGGAGAAGCAGTTACAGAAGCGAGACCCTCCACCTTCTGCATCCCATAATGATCCTGGGTCCATATGTTCAGAGGGATAAAGAACAGGAAATCTTCCAATGGAGAGGATGGGATATGGAGCTCTGGTGGTGGGAATTGTGTGGAATTGTACCCCTCTTATCCTATGGTCTTATTGATCATTATTAAATCAATAAAATTATTTAAATTAAAAATGTTATAACAGATAAAATGAATGTAGATAGTTTCTATGATTCTTGTTTATATATACAAAAGCAGTTAATAAAATCTACCGAGACTTAGCATATAGGAAATTTCATAAAGTTGAGACATCATAAAATGTGTCTGGCTAATAAAGACCATAAAGTGTATTTATTTATCAGTGATGTTTGATCTTGCAACATTCAATGAGTCCTGTAATAAAAAAGATGTTTCTCAGGTGCCAGATAGTGGCACATCTGGTTAAGTGCACACATTACCATGAGTAAGGACTGGGGTTCAAACCCCTGTTTCTCACCTGCATGGGGGGAAGCTTTCCCTCTCTATGCCCCCTCCCCTCTTAATTTCTCTATGTCTCTATCCAATAATAATTTAAATAAATATAGGGAGTACGGCGGTGGCACAGCGGGTTAAGTGCACATGGAGCACAGTGCAAGGACCAGAGTAAGGATCCCGGTTCGAGCCTCCAGCTCCCCACCTGCAGGGAAGTCGCTTCACAAGTGGTAAAGCAGGTCTGCAGGTGTCTGTCTTTCTCTCCTCCTCTCTGTCTTCCCCTTCTCTCTCCATTTCTCTCTGTCCTATCCAACAATGAACAACATCAATAACCACAACAATGTTACACAAAGGCAACAAAAGGGAAAATAAATAAATGAATATAAAAAAAAAGAAAAAAGAAAAAGGAGGAAATTATGTATAAATGTAGAGCTGGGGAGACAGCATAATTGTTATGCAAAAGATTCATGCCTGAGACTCTGAAGTCCTAGGTTCAATCCCCAGCACCATCATAAACCAGAACTGAGCTGAGCAGTGCTTTGGTCTCTCTCTCTCCCTCTCTCTCTCTCTCTCTCCCCCTTTCACTAAAATAAATAAATTGATAAATATAATAAATTATTTAGAAAAAACTTTAAAAAATATGCCCGTCATACAAGATCCAATATATTGTTTCATTAAAAATCTGGTATTTGGTTTTTTTTTTAAGATTTTAATTTAGTTATTAAAGAGAGAGAATGAGAGAAGAAAGAAAGGAAACCATAGCATCACGCTGGTACATGTGCTGCCAGGGATTAGATTTAGCTTGAGAGTCTAATGTTTTTTCCACTGAGATACCTCCTATACCGCATGGCTATCATTTTTAGCATTTGACTTGAAGTGTCTATAGTTGATTTTGTTTTTTTGTTGAGGTTGTCCTTTGTGTTGCTTCGGTTTTTATTTTTTACCAGAGAACTTCTCAGCTCTGATTTGTGGTGGTGCCAGTGATTGAACCTGGAACCTTAAAGCCTCAAACATGAAAGACATTTGAAAAACAACTGTTCTATCTTCCAGACGCTGGAGTGTCTACAGGCTTAAAGAAATATGTAAACAATTTTTTCTTTAACAAAGTTTTATCACTGAATTTGGATACAATACATGTAATCCTCCCCCTTTTTTTTGCCTCCAGGGTTATTGCTGGGGCTCAGTGCCTGCACTACAAATCTGTTGTTCCTGGAGGCCATTTTTTTCCCATTTTGTGTTGCCCTTGTTGTTTATTGTTGTTGTTGTTATTATTTTAATTGTTGTCGTTGTTGTTGGATAAGACAGAGAGAAATGGAGAGAGGAAGGGAAGACAGAGAGGGGGAGAGAAAGAGACACCTGCAGACCTGCTTCACCACATGGGAAGCGACACCCCAGCAGGTGGGGAGCCAGGGGCTCAAATCGGGATACTTATGCCAATCCTTGCGCTTTGTGCCATGTGCGCTTAACCCGCTGCACTACCTCCTGCCCCCCCATGTAGCCCTTTTTCAAATTTTTACTTATAAAAAGGAAACACTGACAAAAAACATACGATAAGAGGGCTACAACCCCACACAATTCCTACCACCAGAACTCCATATCCCATCCCCTCCCCTGATAGCTTTCCTATTCTTTATCCCTCTGGGAGTATGGACCCAGGGTCATTATGGGGTGCCGAAAGTGAAAGTTCTGGCTTCTGTAATTGCTTCCCCACTAAACATGGGCATTGACAGGTTGATCCATACTTCCCAGCCTGTCTCTCTATTTCCCTAGTGGGGCGGAGTTCTGGGGAAGCTGGGCTCCAGGACACATTGGTGGGGTCATATGCCCAGGGAAGTCCAGTTGGTATCATGGTAGCATCTGGAACCTGGTGTCTGAAAGAAGAGTTAACATATAAAGCCAAACAAACTGTTGACTAATCATGAACCTAAAGGCTAGAAAAGTTCATATGAAGAGTTGGGGGAGTCTTCGTTTTGTAGGTAGCTAGTAGTCTTATTTTAGTTATATTCCTAAGAGCCCATGACTATACTAGATTTTTTTTGTTTGCTTGTTTGTTTTATTTTGTTTGTTTGTTTGTTTTTCCTGAGCCTGAAATCTGATATGCAGGTGGATCTAAGTTATTGTCTGGGGAGATGATGTCATGGCTGGCAGAAGGACCAGAAAGCTGGATCAGGGAAGAAAGTAGCTCCCAAATATGAGAAAGGTGTATAAATATTGTTGACTGTAAACCCTATCAATTTGATCTGATCTAGGGCACATATTCAGCTTAGGAGACTATGTGACCTCTGCATCCCTGTAGATCCAAGCTCACATTCTGTGGTCATGAGTAGGAACATTCCAAGCTGCCCCAATTTCTGGATCCATCTTCCTCAGGTGGAACATAGAGTATGTTGTCCAGCCTCCCTTCAGAGGATGGACAACATTCTCTATAGTTGTTGATCCACTTTGAGGGCAAGGTCCTACGGGAGCCCACAGAGGGAACTATTGTGTTGTTCCTGATAGAGATGACTGGTAACAATGGAGAGAGGGATCTATTGGAGATCTAGGCCCATCATGTCTGTTTGGGAATCTCAGGACTCCATGTAACCCCTTTTTTTTAAGTATATATTTATTTATTTATTTATTCCCTTTTGTTGCCCTTGTTATTTTATTGTTGTAGTTATTATTGTCCTCGTCATAGTTGGATAGGACAGAGAGAAAATGGAGAGAGGAGGGGAAGACAGAGAGGGGGAGAGAAAGATAGACACTTGCAGACCTGCTTCACCACTTGTGAACTGATTGCCCTGCAGGTGGGGAGCTGGGGGCTCGAACCGGGATCCTTATGCCAGTCCTTGCGCTTTGCGCCACCTGCGCTTAACCCACTGCTCTACAGCCCAAATCCCCATATAACCATTTTTTTTTAATTTTATTTTATTTATTTATTCCCTTTTGTTGCCCTTGTTGTTTTATTGTTGTAGTTACTATTGATGTCGTTGTTGTTGGATAGGACAGAGAGAAATGGAGAGAGGAGGGGAAGACAGAGAGGGAGAGAGAAAGACAGACACCTGCAGACCTGCTTCACTGCCTGTGAAGGGACCTGCCTGCAGGTGGGGAGCCGGGGGCTCGAACCGGAATCCTGACGCCGGTCCTTGAGCTTAGCGCCACCTGCGCTTAACCCGCTGTGCTACAGCCCGACTCCCCCATATAACCATTTTTATGTTTATCATTTTCTAGTTGTGAATTACCTTTTAGCAATTTGTATTTACACAATATAGCAAAGGCAGGGGAGATAGCATAATGGTTATGTAAACAGACTTATTCCTGAGTCTTTCAGGTCCCAGGTTCAATCCTCCACACCACTACTTCAAGTCAGAACTGAGCAGTGCTTTGGAAATATATATATATATATATATATGTGAGCATATATATGAGATATATATATATATATATTTCAAGGTTAGTCAGATTCCCAATCCTTAACAGTACATTGAGTAGAACTAAACTAGAGAGTCTTGAGCTAGCTTAAGGGGGGGGGAAAGGTTTTGATTGAGGATACAGGAGTTAAAAAAAATCTATCTTCTCGGTTGAGCCAAATCCCTCCGTTATAGATACGGTCTATTTTGTTATAGTACTTGTTACTACTATACAGATTCCATGCAAACCCTATCAAAGTTTCAGTAGAATTCTTTAAGGAAACAGAATGAATGTTACTGAATTTTTTTGGAAGTATAAAAGACCCAGAATTGTCACAGCAATCTTGAAGAGAAAATTAAAAAAAAGAATAGAGGAGTAACAATTCAATTTCCAACTATATTACAAAACTACAGTAACCAAAACAATGTAGTATTTGAATAAGAATCTATATACATCCAACACCCATTCATGCTCAAAACACTACAAAAAATGGGAATAGACAGGAAATTCCTCAAGATAGTGGAATCCAGATATAGCAAACCTACAGCCATCATCATACTCAATAGACAGAAACTGAAAGCATTCCCCCTCAGATCAGGGACTAGACAGGGTTGTCCACTATCACCAATACTCTTCAACATAGTATTGGAAGTTCTTGCCATAGCAATCAGGCAAGAGAAAGAAATCAAAGGAATACGGATTGGAAGGGAAGAAGTCAAACTCTCACTATTTGCAGATGATATGATAGTATACATAGAAAAACCTAAAGAATCCAGCAGAAAACTACTGGAAGTTATTAGGCAATAAATCAAGGTGACAGGCTACAAAATCAATGTACAAAAATCAGTGACATTTCTTTATGCAAACACTAAATCTGAAGAAGAAAACATCCAGAAATCACTTCCATTCACTGTTGCAGCAAAATCAATAAAATACCTAGGAATAAAGCTGACCAAAAAAGTGAAAGACTTGTATACTGAAAACTATAAGTCACTATTCAAGGAAATAGAAACTGATACCAAGAAATGGAAAGTCATCCAATGCTCACGAATTGGAAGAATAAATATCATCAAAATAATTATTCTCCCCAGAGTCATATACAAATTTAATGTGATACCCATCAAAGTTCCACTAAGCTTCTTTGAGAGAATAGAACAAAAACTACAATATTAATCTGGAACCAGAAAACACTTAGAATTGCCAAACCATCTTGAGGAAAAGAAACAGAAACGAAGGCATCACACTCCCAGATCTCAAACTATATTATAAGGCCATCATCATCAAAACAGTCTGGTACTGAAACAAAAATAGGCACACAGACCAGTGGAACAGAATTGAAATCCCAGAACTAAACCCCCACACCTATGGACATCTAATCTTTGATAGGGAGGCCTAAAGTATTGAATGGAACAAGGAGACTCTCTTCAATAAATAGTGCTGGGAAAACTGGGTTGAAACATGCAGAAGAATTAAATTGAACCACCTTATCTCACCAGAAACAAAAATCAACTCCAAATGGATCAAGGACCTGGATGTTAGACCAGAAACTATCAAATACTTAGAGGAAAACATTGGTGGAACACTTTCCCACCTAAACCTCAAGGACATCTTTGATGATACAAACCCATTTGCAAGGAAGACTAAATCAGAAACAAACCAATGGGACTACATCAAATTGAAAAGCTTCTGCACAGCCAAAGAAACTATCACACAAACTAAAAGACCCCTCACAGAATGGGAGAAGATCTTCACATGCCAGACATCAGACAAGAGACTAATCACCAAAATATACAAAGAGCTCAGCAAACCTAGCACCAAAAAAGCAAATGACCCCATCCAAAAATGGGCAGAAGATATGAACAAAACATTCAATTCAGAGGAGATCCAAAAGGCTAACAAACATATGAAAAATTGCTCCAGGTCGCTAATTATCAGAGAAATGCAAATAAAGACTGAGATACCACCTCACTCCTGTGAGAATGGCATACATTAAAAAGGACAACAGCAACAAATGTTGGAGAGGCTTTGGGGACAGAAGAACCCCTCTGCACTGCTGGTGGGAATGTAAATTGGTTCAGCCTCTCTGGAGAGCAGTCTGGAGAACTCTCACAAGGCTAGACATGGGCCTTCCATATGACCCAGCAATTCCTCACCTGGGGATATACCCCAAGGATTCCATAATGCCCAACCAAAAAGATATGTGTACTCATATGTTCATAGCAGCACAATTCATAATAGCTAAAACCTGGAAGCAACCCAGGTGCCCAACAACAGATGAGTGGCTGAGAAAGCTGTGGTATATATATATATATATATATATATATATATATATATATATATATATATATATATATATATGTATGTATGTATATATATATGAATACTATGCAGCTATTAAGAACAATGAACCCACCTTCTCTGACCCATCTTGGATGGAGCTAGAAGGAATTATGTTAAGTGAGCTAAGTCAGAAACATAAAGATGAGTATGGGATGATCCCACTCATCAACAAAAGTTGAGAAAGAAGAACAGAAAGAGAAACTAAAAGCAGGATTTGATTAAATCTGGAGTAGGGTGCCAATGTAAAAACCCTGGGGTGAGGGTAAGGGTGGACATTCGGCTTCCCAGGGCGGTGGGTGGAGGTGGGTGTGGGAGTGGGATGGGACACAGTCTTTGGTGGCGGAAATAGTGTTTATATACACTCCTATTAATTTGCAATCATATAAATCACTATTTAATTAGTATGAGAGGTGGAAAATTGATTGTATGTCTCAAACTTTTTAAAGTACAGACTAAATCATTTTAATACATAGGCTGAGTCTTTAATATGTTGACTCTCTCAAAAGCCTAGACCAGGGAGAACAAAAGCAACCAGTGGCACAGCTATATACAAGATGTTGGGTATTATACAGCAAATCCTAACAAAGGGACTTTTCAAAGTTAACCCAGTTACCAAATAATGTGATGATAACAATAACTATTCATTGTCTTCTTGAACCCTAAAACAGCAGGAACCTTACATTTCCACTATAGAGCCTGTATTTCCCCCAGTCCTGGAACCTTAGGGTGGGGAGCACTTTCCTGCATGCTGCTCTCAATTCATATCAAATTATATTGCATCCGCCGATCACAACCTAATCACCTCAGTATGCTTCACTTCAGAAGTGTCCAGAGACTTCAAGTGTGGAATGACAACACTTCAGTTTCATTACTTGCATTAGACCGTTCCTTTCATAGTATTCTCTAATCCCATTCCAGGTGGTTCACTTCCTAACAAAGTCCCAAAACCTAGATATAGACCAGGTCCCATGAGATAGAGCATATGTTCACATGTATCCATAAACTAGTGCAAAATATATACCTGAAAGCAAAAGCACACAATAGTCTGCAGTGAGTACCCCCAAGACTTCATCTAGACTATTCCAGCCTTTAGGCCCATGATTGTTCAACAATTTGTTTGGCTTTGTTTAACTCTCTTTTCTGACACCAGATTCTAGATGTCAGCATGATGCCAACCAGACTTCCTTGGACAGATGACCCCACCAATGTGTCCTAGAGCTCCAGTTCCCCAGAGAACCACTCTACTAGGGAAAGAAAGAGGCAGACTGGAAGTATGGATCGACCAGTCAATGCCCATGCTCAGTGGGGAAGCAATTACAGAAGCCAGACTTTCCACCTTCTGCAACCCACAATGACCTTGGGTCCATACTCCCAGAAGGATAAAAAATGGGAAAGCTATCAGGGGAGGGGATGGGGTATGGAGATCTGGTGGTGGGAATTGTGTGGAGTTGTACTCCTCCTGTCCTACGGTTTTGTGAATGTCTCCCCCTTTTAAATAAATAAATAAATAAATAAATAAATAAATAAATAATTTTTAAAAAAGAATTGATATACAGATCAAATCTAAATCTCAAGATGGAAAATGAAAGAAGTCTCTTGAAATAAATAAATTATAGATATATAGTAAATTATATCTATAATTTATTATATATAACTATATATAATTGTGTATATAATTTATTTATTTCGAGAGACTTCTTTCATATATATATATTTGCTTTTCAGTTCAACAGGTCAGTTACCACTCCAGAAAACTATTGGCAAGTTAAAGTATGGCTGTAGTGACAACAACCTACATCCTTATTGCAGAAACAACAATTAGCCCCAGGAGTCTTACAAGGAACTCTGCAAGGACCAATAGATGTGAGCATATACTGACGCTGAGCAGAAGAGGAGCGACACCATCAAGAAAGCCTATCATGCCCTTCAGATTATTGCCCCCTTGTGCCAGCAGCACAAGGACTTCTCTATTAACTCTCAAAAGGTCAATGAAACCATTCTTCTACTGACCACCGTTGACTACATCCAATTTTTATACAAGAAGAAAAAGCAGGAGGGGGTGTCAATGCTAAACAAGAATTTCATGATACTCAATATAGTGAAAGTGAATTTTGAGCAGATTATAAAGGTATACCTGGACTTCCCCCATGAGGGGAAGATTCAAAGTTCTGACCAGGCCAAGATCAATATATTTCAAGACATCATATAATCCCTGCCCAGTCTTTCTATACCTCCATCTCCATGGTCAGCTTTCAGGAGTTGTTGACCTGTGTCTTTGACTGTATTGAGACCAGTGTAAACTTTGCACACTATCGGGGATTATGACTGACAAATTGCACCAACTGAGTAACTTAAAAAAAATAGGTGTCTTTATTTATTTATTGAATAAAAACAGCCAGAAATTGAGAGGGAAGGGGCTGGTAGAAAGGGAGAGAGACAGAGACACCTGCAACACTGCTTCATCATTTGCAAAGTTTTCCCCCTGCAGGTGGGGACTGGGGACTCAAACCTGGGTCCTTGTCCATTATAACATGTGAGCTCAACCAGGTGCGGCACCACCCAGGCCCCCAAGTGAATAACAATTTCTTAAATCTGAACGTCTTAAGGGCAACAAAAAATGGGAGAAAATGACCTCCAGGAGTAGTGGATTCGTATTACAGGCACCAAGCCCAAGTGATAACTCTGGAGGCAAAATAAATAAATACATAAATAAATAAAAATATTAACGTCTTGAAATTTGCAGAACAGCCACCAAAGGGCCCTTTAACCTACTTCTTGGTCAGAGAGCTTCTAAATTTAGGAGATTGGGCTGTGGTACAACACACCAGTCAACTGGCTTCTCCTTTAGGTTTGGTCCCCCAGTTCTCTTCACTTTCACATAGGTTGGGGTGATTTCTTTTTTGAAAGTTTCTAATTAACTTATTATGTTGACCAAAGGACACTAATGCACCCAGGCTTCTCTCCCCATAGAAGTTATTGCGATGTAGATCTCCTCTGAGAGCCCCAAAGAACACCTGGATTCTCCTCTTTTCTAAACATCAGATTTCTTCTCATGATCTACACATATTTGGGAAGGACTGCCTCTGTTTGAGTTTCTTGGGCAACATTTGACCCAAGTCTGATCATTTTGTCAGTAACTGGGCTGAAGAAAAGTAAAGAAATTCCCATAATCCCAAAGGAAGAAAGGGCATCTCATATCTAAGACAGGACTGTCTGATCATCCCAAAGTGAAGCCAGATCTTTCTTGCCCATTCAAAGCAAAGCTGCCAGGTTCTTGCCTTCACTTCCTTCCCTATTACCTCTCCCCTACCTGCTCCAGGTGGTAGAGGGAGTCAACCTCCACACCTGCTCCTGTGTATCCCCACAGGCAACAGTTAAACAAAGTGTGAAACAATATAACATGCTGATTTTTTTTTCTCTAAACACTAACAGTGCAATATTTTTTATCAGAGCACTGTTCAGCTCTGGATAACAGTAAGTAATGTTGGGAATTGAACTTGATGCTAGAGCCACAGGTAGAAAGTCTTTTGAGGAGCAGAGAGATAGCACAGTGGTTATGCAAAAAGATTTTCACACCTGTGGTTCAGCAGTCTCAGGTTCAATCCCTGATACCACTATAAATCAGAACTAAGCAGTGCTCTGATTTTAAGAAATAAATAAAATAAAATAATAAATAAAATATTTTGCATAACCACTATGTTATCTCCTCAATAATGCAATTTTATTAGATACAGTTTTAAACAATTAATTGAGAGGGGTGGGTGGTGGCACACCTGGTTGAGTGCACACATTACAATGCACAAGGACCTGGGTTCAAGCCCCCAGCCCCCACCTGCATGGGGAAAGCTTCACAAGTGGTGAAGCAGGGCTGCAGGTGTTACTCTCTCACCCTCTCGATCTCCCCATTCCCTCTCCATTTCTGGCTGTCTCTGTCCAGTAAATAAATAAAGATAATAAAAAAAATTAAAAATTGGGCCTCAAAACCACTTGCAGCCTTTCTGTTCAATGTATCTGGGTCTTCACTAACAGTATTGCCTACATTTCTCCCTAGTCATGTGATTGAGATGATGTAGCTAGGAAAGATGCTCTAAAGGCCTCCTGGGACAGCAAGCCCAGCGGACCATGTGTGAGGCTTTGGGCTACTTGAATCCTGTACCGACAGTCTTTCGTTGTCTTTCAAGGTCTCTCTCATATCCTCGGGTTTGCAATCCGGTAGGTCTGATCATTCAGAGGAAATTAAATATTTTATATCAAATTGCATTACTGCACACATTGTCAAATGCTTTCCTTTAAAATGAGAAAATAGTGGTCCAGGAGGTGGCGCAGTAGATAAAGCATTAGACTCTCAAGCATGAGGTCCTGAGTTCGATCCCCGGCAGCAGATGTACCAGAGTGATGTCTGGTTCTTTCTCTCTTTCTTTCCTCCTATCTTTCTCATAAATAAATAAAATCTTAAAAAAAAATAAAAAATAAATAAAATGAGAAAATATCTTATCCACAACTCTGACACCATCTTCTCAGACAAGACCTTTAGCCCACCTGAATGTTAGCTGTTGGGCTCAGGCAAAAATTAGTAAAATCATGGGCCCTTTGGAATATACCTCAAATAGACTTCCTAACTCCTTCCAACAAGAAGACTCCAAATTTCATCTGGTATACTTTTGCCTTTAGGTTCCTGATTATTAAACAATTTGTTCTGCTTTATATCTTAGTGCTTTTCATTCACCAAGTTGCAGATGTTACCATAATGCCAACCTGACTTCCCTGGGCAGATAACCTCACCAATGTACCCTGGAACCCCACCTCAGTGCCCTACACCACTAGGGAAAGAAAGAAACAGGTTAGGGTTATGGAGCAACCAGTCAATACCCATGTACTGTGAAGAGGCAGTTACAGAGGCCAGACTTTCTACCTTCTGTGGGGCTCTGGTGGTGAGAATTGTGTGGAATTGTGCCCCTCTTGTACCACAGTTTTGTCAATCATTATTAAATCACTAATAAAGTAAAATAATAAACTGAAAAAATAAATATAAAAGCAAAGTGCAATGGGATTGCTAAAGTAATGGAGACAATAAGAGAACAGAACAATTCTGTTAGGAGATTGGAAAAAGGTTCATAGAGGATGTGACACTAAAGCTAGCTTGGAAGAATGAGTGGGGGGTTGGAAATGTGATGACAGCTGAAAAAGAATTTCTAGAAGGACCAGTATGAGCACTTATTACAATTTAGGGTATATCTAAGGAGCAACTGATTTAGTGGGAGCAAAGCGCCCATAAGGAGAACCTGAAAGCAACTAATTCAACTTAATTTTGGAGCAATGTAACTGTCAACTCTGAATTTATTTTGGCAAATGGTAGACATAGGTACAGTTCCTTGGTGTGTGGTTTATCAAGTAACCCTTAAGCCACATGCTTTTCTTCAAAAGAATATTTGCAGAACTTAAAAAAAAAATTACAAAGACTTTTCAACCAAAAATGATAATTATTTATTATTCCTACCTAGGCCTGCCTTTATTTTATTTTTTTTTATCAACATGGTCATTGTTTCCTATGACAAAGTGATAAACAGGTTTATTTATTTTTTAAAGGAAGGTAAGTCCAAACAACAAAGATGGGAATCTGTATCCAATTCTTTAGATTCTTCAGATGATATTTTATTTCCATGAACATATTTTCCTGTTATTGTAAATTTATACTAAGTAAATAATGATGGTATTAACTGCCATTCTTGCTGTGCTTTTGATCATCTTTCTCAAAAAGCAACTGCCAAGAGAACTTCCTAACAAACATCACTTAACTACTAAGTGGTTGTAAGTTTTAAAGGCAATTAAGTGATCATTATTTCAGAAACATAATGAAAATTACACCATTTTCTCAGCTAAAGAATGTTATTTATTTATTTTTACTGGTGTCTTTAAAATTGATTTAACATTGGTGTACAGTAATTATGAAAGTTCTAGTATTATAACATCAAAGAGACTCTGCTACCTCTTAGGCCCCACTTCCCTTACTCATTCCCTTCAATTACCACCACAGTTGTTAAATAGTTTTAAACATATACACATGCAGTACAGACCTTTTGATGTTCACCTTTACTGAGCCTCATTTGAGAAATAGTCCCCTGTGGTCCAGGAAATGGCACAGTGGATAAAGCATCAGACTCTCAAGCATGAGGTCCTGAGTTCAATCCCCAACAGCACATGAACCAGAGTGATGTCTGATTCTTTCTCTCTCTCCTCCTATCTTTCTCATAAATAAAAATAAATTCTTATTAAAAAAAAAAAAAAGAAATAGCCCTGATCTTTATTTTCAGAGTTTCTACTTGTAGATATTTCTAATACCCTCCCTAGGCCAGGGACTCACTTCAGAATTTTGGCTGTGCTATCTCTTCACTGTGTGAATTTGGGCAAGATACTTAACCACTCTAATTCTCAGTTTCTGTATCAGTTAAAAATTATATAATAAAGGCCAGGGAAACAGCATAATGTTTCTGCAAAAGACTCATGACTGAGACCCTGAGGTCCCAGGTTTAATACCTTGCACCACCATAAGCCAGAGCTGAGTAATGTTCTCTTCAATCTATCAAGTTATCCGTCTCCCTCATTCAATAAAATTAATTAATTAATTGAATAAAATTTAAAGTACATAATAGCAGCCTAGAAAAAATAGCTCACTTGGGTAGCGTGCTACTTTACCATGGTTTATTTCATTTCATTTCTTTCTTTATTTCTTCTTCTTTTTTTTTTTTACTAGAGTACTCTTCAGCTCTGGCTTATGGTGGTGCCAGGGATTGAACCTGGGACCTTAGAGCCTCAGACATGTGAGTCTTCTGATTATTTTAATTTTAATTTTATTTTTCTTATATTTGATAAAATAGACAGAAATAGAAGGGGCAGAGGAAGGAATAGAAGGAGAGAGAAAGATAAATGCCTGCAGCCCTACTTCACTACTCATGAAGCTTCCCCCCTGAAGGTGGGGACTGGGGGCTTGAACCCAGATCCTTGTGCATGGCAATGTGTGTGCTCAACCAAGTACACCACCACTTGCCTGCATTTTTCCCTTCCAATCTCATGAAAGGTCACCTCCTTTTCTCCTCATTTCAATCCAGTGTCAAAATAAAATGGCATTTATTAGGTCCTGATCTGATCCACGTGCTGGATTGGCCAGTCCAGCCCCATATGTACAGACAATTCTAATAAGCTCTTTACAACCAATGGCATATGTCCCAATTCCCAGAGAGAATATATGGTTCTTCCTCACTACCTGAATAGGGAGTTATGTCAAGGCGCTGTTCAGACTGGCAACACATGTGTTGTCAAGCTCTTCCTTTACCTTCTTTGCTTCTGAGAAAATACTACATATTTTCATAAATTTAAAGTAACAGTGGATGAAATGAAGGGGGTAGGTAGCGGACAGAGCTCTCACTTTCCCTCCTGTGTCAGGTTCAAGGCTTAGAACATGACTATAAGCTCCCCTCACCCTCTCCACCACATACTCATGGACCCAAATAAACCAACCTCTGTCCCCTGAAAAACTGTAGAGAAATTTGGAGTATACCTGAGTTTAGAAAGCAATTCATACCGCAATATCTTGTCCTTTAGAAATTGATTTCAAATCAATTTAGCATTTATTGAGCATCTACTCTAAAAGATTATTCTATGTTTAAACTGAAGGGAGACTAAAGTTTTAGAAAACAGCATGTCTATCTTCAAGAAATATGACAAATAGATTTGGTCTGAAACAGGAATGCACAGTCCTTGTCTTAATTAACTGGTATCTGTTTTAGCCCTAAAATCCCTGGTAGAAGGAGATACAAAGAAAGACTGGCTATAGACAAGGGATGTGCCTTAATAATCCAACCATATTTCTGTAGGGATTGCCAAAGCAGAAAATAGCTTTTAAAGGAAATATTCAGGAGTAAGAAGAGGAGCTTTGACATCAGGCAAATTCACTTGGATTGTGCACCAGAGCTTTGTTACATATATGATCCATGTTTGAGTCTAGCCCTCAGTACATTTGGGGGTGTTATTTTCCCTCTCTCTGTCTTTCTGTCTATGTGTAAAAGTCAGTCCTAAGTGGTGAAGTCCTGGTGAAGACAAAACAGTAATAAAAATCGCTGCAAAAACTGATAAGCAAAAATTCACCTCAGCCAAAAGAGGTTTGTTGGTGAAACACCACTATCACTAGAAAGCCAGGAGGAACTTTCCCACTTGGAGTCTGGAAATTGTTGTGCTTGTATATTCAAGTTAGGCCAGAAACTTCAAAGAGGAAAGGTTTTATAACCCTTTCTATAAAGATGCCTCCAAGATTGTCTCAGTATAAGTCACTCCAGTCTTCATGATTCAAATAGAATACTTTTTTATTTACTATTAGATAGAGACAGAGAAAAATTGAGAGAGGAGAGAGAGGGAGAGACAGACACCTGCAGCCTTGCTTCACTACTCATGCAGCTTTTCCCCTGCATATGGAAACTAGGGGCTTTAACCTGGGTGCTTGCACACTGTAATGTGTGTACTTACCTAGGTGAACCACCACATGCCCCCTTCAAACAGAATAATTTAACAAATACTATCGTCTCTTTGCCCTAACATAACCCTAAAATAGCTAAGATATGGATTATGCTATCACTACATTTTCTCCTCTCTACTTGCTTATCTAACTCAGGGCTTCAGTAATATCAAGAAACACTTATTCTCCTTCTCTATACACACATGTGTACACACACACACACACACACACACACACACACACTTCATAGCCAAATGCCAGGGCCTTGAGCCTTGACTCAAGGAGACCCCTGTGTACTTTGGAGAGAGCATATACTCAGCAAACAGGCCAGAGTAAGGTTGCACACACCTGTAGCGATAGAAAAATACAGAAGGCAATGTCTGCAGGGCTCTCGAGACAGAAATAAGTTGTAGCTCTTGCAGTCCTTCTAGTCCCCTGCAACACTTTTCACCTCACTTAGAGTAAAGTTCAATGTCTTCACCATAGTTTGTAAGATGCTGTAGGGTCTGGTTCCTTATCCAGCATCATCTCTACCCACTGCCTAGCCCTTACTCAACTGCAGCCAGTCTGATCTCCTTACTTTCTCTCCAATGGGCCAGGAATACTGTATCTAGCAGCCTTTTCAGGGGGTCATTCTTTCTGTCTGAAAATCTCCTTCCCCTCCTCTATGCATGGCTGATTCCTTGTCTCCACTCAAGTCTTAATTCGCGTCCTCAGAGAGGCCTTTCTTGACCCTTCATTTAAAGGACCTGCCCCTTCCCCCACTCCTGTCATTTTCTATCATATCACTGTCTGTTATTATCTTTGTAGCTCATACTCCAGCCAAAATGACATCTTCTCAATGTTTCCTTCCTACCTGAGGGCTTTGCAAATGTTATTTACCCTCCATAGAATGTGTTTCTCATTCTCTCTCAGCCTCTCTCTCTCTCTCTCTCTCTCTCTCTCCCTCCCTCCCTCCCTCCCTCCTTCCCTCTCTATCTCCCTCCCTCTCCCTCTCCCTCTCCCTCTCCCTCTCCTTGTACCTCTCCCCTCCCTTTCAGATCTCTCCTGCAGTTTCACTTCCCCAGAAAGGACTTCTCCATTTACCCTTTATAAAGTAGCCCACATATACCCCTACTACCATTAGATTCCACTAGCATACTAGCCCTTTGTTTGTGATGTCTATCTTCAAGTGTGTGTGTGTGTGTGTGTGTGTTATTGTTCATTTTCTTTCTCCTCAAGTGTGTGTGTGTGTGTGTGTGTGTGTGTGTGTGTGTGTGTGTGTTATTGTTCATTTTCTTTCTCCTCTCAACCTAGAGTGAAAGCCCCATTAAGGTAGAGGCTTTTGTCTTGTCAAGGAAAACCTCTCTGAGAAGGTGAGATTCGAACAAAGACCTAAAGAAGGTAGCACTGCTGGGGGCTGGGCAGTAGCTCAGCAGGTTAAGCGCATGTGGAGCAAAGTGCAAGGAGCAGTGTAAGGATCCCAGTTTGAACCCCCAGCTACCCACCTGCAGGGGAGTTGCTTCACAAGCGGTGAGGCAGGTCTGCAGGTTTCTATCTTTCTTGCCCCCTCTCTGTCTCCCCCTTCTCTCTCCATTTCTCTCTGTCCTATCCACCAACGACAGCATCAATAACAACAGCAATAGTAACCACAACAATAAAACAAGGGCAACAAAAGGAAATGAATATTTAAAAAAAAACTATAAGAAAAAGAAGGTAGCACTGCTATTATTAATACATTTAGGTAAAACAATACTTCTTAACTTCCAAAGCTTTTTGCAACCTGTACCCACCTTACTTAGCCAGTCTCGCTGCTGCTTCTCCTTCTTCTTCTTCTTCTTCTTCTTCTTCTTCTTCTTCTTCTTCTTCTTCTTCTTCTTCTTCTTCTTCTTCTTCTTCTTCTTCTTCTTCTTCTCCTTCTTCTTCATTTTAGTGAAAGGGGGAGGATTGCTCAGGTCAGGCTTATTATGGTGCAGAGGATTGAACATGGGACCTCACGTCTCAGATATGAAAATATTTTGCAGAACTACTATGCTATCTTTCTCACCACCAATCCTCTTACCACACAGAACACAATCTATACTCCAGTCAAATCTGTTACACACATTCTCACTTGAAAAGTCCTCTATGCTTTCAACAAGTTTTAAAACATTGCAATATAGGTACTACCATTATATCAGTTTTAAAGGATAGCTGAGATTCAGAGAGGTTGAATAACTTATCCAAGGTCACAGAATCAGTAAGGGGTAGAGCAAGATTGATTTAGAACCCAGAACCTGTACTGACAAATATTGCATGATACCAGAAACATAACCGAACAGACAACATATAAGAGAAAAAGACTAGACATGGGAGAATAATGGACCCCCACTTAACTCAAGTCTTTCTATCTCCAAAGTTCAGGCTCATAACTTCTGCATAGGATACCATATGACCAACTATGTCTAGGACAATTCCAGTCTAATTATTAATAATGGACTTTTTCCTTGAAAATTGTCATAATTTCTAAGAGAGTCTGACATTTTACACTTATGACACATTTTATCTTTTTGGAACCTATAGCGCTACTTCTCTCATTCTCAGGAAACCAAGAAAAATTAAAAAAGAAATAGAAGTTATGAATGTACCCCTTGGCATAGCAGTTTCATTATGGAAATTACTCATGTTTTCCATATGTTACTCTAGCATTCTTTAAAAACCATATTTGATAGTAAGTGTATAAAAAAGAATACATCTAATACACAGTGTATTGGTAATTGTCACTGACTGAATGCTACTGGCAACTGGTGAAAATAAATCTCGACTCTGTCTCAATTAAATGATACGTTTATTGTTATAATCACTAATACTTATTTAGAACTTTGTGTATGTCAAACACTTGCATTACATCATTCGGTTTTCACAGGAATTACCATTATTCCCATTTTTAAGATAAGAGAACTGAGGTTCTGGGATATTAAGTGACTTATGCAAAGTTCCAGTGTATCTAGATAGCAAAGCTCAAAACTAGATTAAGAATCTTCCAAAACTTCTGGGTCCAACTACAATCCTCTTACTCCCTTCTACACTGCATTACCTAACAACTGCATTCAGCAGTCAAAATTGTTACGGGATAACCAATATTTACTCTAGAAAAAGAGTAATAAAGGAAATGAATTCCCTAAAATCCACCCCCAAAGACAACTTCATGGATAAATTATAATTTCCATAAACAAAGGATGGTAAATATGAACACACTTCCCAGATCACAGAAATACAGCAAAAAAAAAAAAAAAAAGCAAAGAACACAATGAAATATTACATGTTAAATCCACACGCTGTTTATGCAATTGTATCACCACCTACAGCCACATATGGGAGGCAGTCCAAGTAGAGCTGTCCAGCAAAGCTGAAAACAGTCACTGTATTCGACTCCACTCCCATCCTCCAAACACCTACCATGTGGTCCAAATACTTGGCTAAGCACTGAGAATACAGACATGAAAGAAAGACAGTTCCCCATCCACAGGTTTGGGGCGGGGGCAGAGGAAAGTCATAAAACAATACAAAGAACACCAGTACAGGGGCTGGGTGGTGGCACACCTAGTAAAGCCCACACATTAGCATACTCAAGGACCCAGGTTCAAACCTCGGGTCCTCACCTGCAGGGAGAAAGCTTCACAAATGATAAAGCAGGTCTTCAGGTGTCTCTCTGTCTCTGTCCCTCTTCCCCTTTCCTATTTCTGTCTGTCTCTATAAAAAAAAAAGAGAAAGAGGGAGAAAGAAAGAAAGAAAGAAAGAAGGAAAGAGAGAGAAAGAACGAGGAAAGGAAGGAAGAAAGGAAAGAAGGAAGGGAGGGAGGGAGCCTCTAGGAATGGTGGATTTGTGATTGTGGTGTAGGTACTAAACACCAACAACAATCTTGGTGGCTATAAATAAATAAATACGAAAATGCTGTCTCTCATAAATTCATTTAGCACTTTTGTTATACTTCTCCGATGGCATATATATATGACACAGGCAGAAATTGAGAGAGGATGGGGAGATAGGGAGAGAGAAAAACACCTGAAGTCCTGCTTCACCACTTTTTTTTGTAAATAATTTTAATTTATTTATTCAACTTTTGTTGCCCTTGTTTTGTTGTAGTAATTATTGTTATTGTTGTTGATGTTGTTGTTGGATAGGACAGAGAGAAATGGAGAGAGGAAGGTAAGACAGAGAGGGGGGAGAGAAAGACACACACCTGCAGACCTGCTTCACTGCCTGTGAAGCGACTCCCCTGCAGGTGGGGAGCCGGGGACTCGAACCAGGATCCTCACACCAGTCCGTGAGCTTTGCACCACTTGCGCTTAACCCACTGCACTACCGCCTGACTCCCTTGCTTCACCACTTATAAAGCTTCCCCACAGCAGGTGGGAACTAGAGGCTTGAACCCCAGTCCTTGAGCAGGGGAACATGTACTCTCAAGAAGGTATGCCACCACCTGGTCCCATGGCAGAAGACTATTATATAGAGTATGCATACTATAGCGGCAAACCCTGAATATAACAATCAGACTTGATCTTAAGTCCCAGATCTTCTATTTAAGCAGCTAAGTAACTTTAAATTAGTGTTTTAACCTCCCTTGATTTGTTTCCTTACCTCAGAAGGGGAATTTGTAGTATTGAGCTCATGAAACTGCTGGAAGGAGCCAGTTGTTAGGATATCGTAAAAGACCCATCACAGGATTTGGCACACAGTAAGAATTCAATAAAGACTGCCACTTATCTTATGAACAAGTCTTACCTACTGTGCTATTTTTTTGCATGAATTGTCCATGTGTACTTTATCTTTGTGTTCCAAAATAGTGAACCCATAATCTTGCTTAAGAGGGACTCTCAGAATAGCTATGTCGTGTTAATGACATTCACCTAGGAAGGTGCTTGCTGTGCCATGCCCTTTGACCCATATTTGAACCCCACCCCAATGCAATTTCAGTGAGGGAAGATTCAGTGTTATAATCTATCTACCTACCTATCAATCACTTATATATCTGAAGACCTGCCTGTTGCAAGGAAGCTCCAGCAACCAAAAAAAAAAAAAAAAAAAAAAAAAAACAACTGTATCAAGAAGTGAACATATTATTATAATTCAAGTGCAGCAATCTATGATCAAAAGAATTAAAAGAATTACAAACTGCGTGTGAGGGGTTGGGTGATAGCACACCCCTTAAGCTCACATAGGATCTGGATTGGAGCCCCCACTCTGCACCTGCAGAGGGGACACTTCATAAGCAGTGAAACAGGCCTGCAGGTGTCTGTCTCTCTCCCTCTCTATCTTTCCCACCCTTCTCAATTTCTCTCTGTCTTATCCAAAATGGCCACCAGGACCAAGCCCCAACAATAAGCCTGAAGGGAAAATAAACTACAAAGTGCTTCAGGGATTCAAGAGACACCAACATGTCCATTTGTTGAGGGTAAGGAAGAGAGAGAGAGGGAGAGGGAGAGGGGGAGGGGGAGGGGAGGGGGAGGGGCGGGGGAGAGGGAGAGGGGTGGGGGAGGGGGAGAGGGGGAGGGGGAGGGGGAGAGGGAGAGGGGGAGGGGGAGGGGAGGGGGAGGGGGAGGGGGAGAGGGAGAGGGAGAAGGAAGCACTTTAAAAGGGGGAGGGGGAGCTGGGGGGTAGTGCAGCAGATTAAACACCCATGGTGCGAGGGATCAGGCGTTGGCGCACCTGGTTAAGCGCACACACTGCAGTGCTCAAGGACCTGGGTTCAAGCCCCCCGTCCCCACCTGCAGGGGAAGGCTTCAAGAGTGGTGAAGCAGGGCCGCAGGTGTCTGTGTCTCTCTGTCTCCTCCTTCTCGATTTCTCTGCCTCTATCCAATAATAAATAAAAAATAATAATAATAATAAACACCCATGGCGCAAAGCACAAGGGCCGGCATTAAGGATCCCAGTCCGAGCCCCCAGCTCCCCACCTGTAGGGGGTCACTTCGCAAGCTATGAAGCAAGTCCACAGGTGTCTATCTTTCTCTCCTCATCTCTGTCTTCCCCTCCTCTCTCCATTTCTCTCTGTCCTATCCAACAACAACTACAAGGGCAACAAAAAAAAATGGGGAAAATGGCCTCCAGGAGCAGTGGATTCGTAGTGCAGGCACGGAGCCCCAGTGATAACCCTGGGAGCAAAAAAATAAAGATGGAAAGATGGAGGGGGCTGGCCAATATGCATCCGGTTAAGCTCACATAGTAGTATGCTCAAGGACCCTACCTGCAGCAAGGATACTTTACCAGCAGTGAAGGTGCATGTGACATGCTTTCTCTCTTTCCCTATCTGTCTCCCCTTCCCCTCTCATTTTCTCTCTGTCCTACCGAATAAAACTGAGGGGAAGAGAGAGAGAGAGAGAAAGAAAGAAAGAGAGAGAGAGAGAGAGAGAAAGAAAGAAAGAAAGAAAGAAGAGCTGGGTGGTGGCACACCTGGTTGAGTCCCACATATTACAGAACTCAAAGACCCAGGTTCAAGCCCCCAGACCCCACCTGCAGGGGGAAAGCTTTGTGAGTGGTGAAGCAGGTCTGCAGGTGTCTCTCTGTGTCTCTCCCTCTCTATCTACCCCTCTCCTCTTGATATCTGGCTATCTCTATCAAATAAATAAAGATAATACTTTTTAAAAAAGGAAAAAAAAAATGACCACCAAGAGTGGTGGATTTGTGGTGCTAGCACGGATCCCCAATGATAAGCATGAAGACAGCGGCCGACAGTGGCACACCGGGTTAAGTGCACATAGTACATTTAATAAACAAATAAATATTTGGAAGAAAAAAAGAGAAGACGAAGTCATTCCTGCTTGAGATGGTCTGAACATACATCTATCTGTCTTCCTTTTCCAAGATGATGATAGACCTTATAGCTCATCTTAAAGCATAAATGGAAAGCTGTAGTTTGGTTAAAAAAAAAAAAAAAGAAGCCAGTGGCTTGTTTCATCTGAGGTCTGGCACTACTGTTCCTCATCTATAAGATGGGAACTTAAAAAAAAAAAGTCACAGATTCATTGAGAGGTGCATGTTCAACAAATAGCAACTACTATTTTTTCCCAGTGTGGTAAATGAATCTATTTAGATGTTCTTTAAATCTGGAGAAATGTGTCCAACATCTATGTGTACTGAGGTGGCCAAGTATCTCACTTACCGGAAATATCATATTTTTGCAGAAAGCGGTGCATGTCATTTCTCCATCTTGTCTTTAATAAGTGTGAGTACAATCCTGGACATCCCAACTCTTTTGGACATGGCTGGAAAGTCACAAAACTAATCACGGTTTTAGTAAAATGGTATTGCTAGATGATTTTATAAGACCTTAGGATAATTAAGAAATTTGGGGGAAATACTTCCTTCTAAGGAAAATCCAATGAAGTAAAAGCTGGCTACAATGCTGATTCAATGTGGCACTGAAAATGAGCCTTGTCATCATGAAATGAACAAATGGCCAGACCTAGAAGGCCATGACATAGGAGTACCAGTGGGGAATTTGTATTGTACATTTTTGTATTCAACTTCTTTGGCTTAAAGGTAAATAAAGCTTTAGACTACATCTGACAAAAGAAGGAGGAGGAGAAGGGAACTTCCAGAACCATGATGACATATTAAATTCCATCCTAGTCTCAGTAAACTATGACTTATAAGACTTATAAAATCTTTACAGGACTCCTGACAGCTCCACATGTGCTGATGGCCAGAAGAATGGGGCCTTTCTCTAAACATCTGCTAAATCATGCATCTTGGCTAGAATTTCTCTGTCTGCTCATGATGACAAAATACAGAGGGTGTGGAGTGCATTGAGGTTTGAAGGAGTAGAGTGGGTGTTTTGCACAATATAGAAGCTGTTTATTTAAAGTGGCATTTTGGGGGTCAGGTGGTGGTGCACCTGATTGGGAGCACATGTTACAGTGTGCAAGGACCCAGGTACAAGCCCCTGGTCCCCACCTGCAGTGGGAAAGTTTCACAAGTGGTGAAGCAATGCTGCAGGTGTCTCTGTCTCTCACCTTATCACCCCCCTCCCTCTCAATTTCTGACTGTCTCTATCCAACAAATAAAGATTAAAAAAAGTAATAATAATAGTAGCATTTTGTCATAGCTTCCATCAGTAAGATGCATTTCTAACCATATTGGATAAAAGTGCTCTCTGGGGGGTCCGGCAGTAGCGCAGTAGGTTAAGCTCATGTGGCATGAAGCGCAAGGACAGGCATAAGGATACCAGTTCGAGCCCCGGATCCCCACCTTCAGGTGAAGCAGGTTTGCAGGTGTCTCTCTTTCTTTCCCCCTCTGTCTTCCCCTCCTCTCTCCATTTCTCTCTGTCCTATCCAACAACAAGGACATCACAAACAACAACAATATTAACTACAACAGTAAAGCAAGGGAAACAAAAGGGAAAATAAATAGTAAAAAAAATTTAAGTGTTCTCTTAATTTTAACCATGCCTGAGCAGCATGACTTGCTTCATCACATATTAAGTTGCATTAAGGGTCTATTAGAAGACACAAATAAAAAAGAAAAAGAAAAAAAAGAAGAAGACACAAATCTTGTAACTTTTGACAAACATGAGTTTGAATAGACTACACTTGCAGATTAAAAGAATTTCCTAATAATTTTAATTGGAATTCATGTGTAGATGGAGGGGAAATGGACCTGCATGAACAATTAATAGGTTTACCATTGTCCAGGACTGTTGCAAATCAAAGTGACTGGAACTTTTTCATACCATGTTGACTTTTGCTTCAGTGCAGGCAGGGGTAGATAGCATAATGGTTATGCAAAGAGACTGTCATGCCTGAGGCTCCAAAATCCCAGGTTCAGTCGCCCGCCCACAATACCATAAGCTAGAGAAAGAAAGAAAGAAAGAAAGAAAGAAAGAAAGAAAGAGGAATTAAAGTGCTTGTGGGATGAGAACAAGAACACAGAGAAGCAGGCTGACCAAAACAGAGTCGAGAACTGTTTAGTGCTGGGAAGTAGGCAGGTCCAAGCATGTTCAGCATGGCCAGGTATGCCCACATCCATTCACCTCTAGGGGGAAAAAAAAAAAAAAAACAGGCTGACAGAGAAATGTTCTCCCCCTTCACCTTTTTAATGCATGTTTGGGGTTGGGGGGGGTTGCTCAGATAGTTAGAATCTCAGTTTTTACTAATTATTCTCTTGCTGGCCTGAAAGGACAGTATGGGAGAAGAATCACACTTTATCGGAGTACCTAGGACTAGAAATAGAAGCCCTTTGATGTTTTAAAAACTATCCAAACCTATGGTGTCAAGACCAACCTGGTAGAGAGTACATGTTACCATATGTGAGGACCCTGGTTCAAGCCCCTCATCCCCACCTGCAAAGGGGCAAGTTTCACAAGCAGCAGAAGAGTGTTATAGGTGTTTCTACTTCTTTATGTTTCTCTCTCCCCCTCCCCCTCTCCATCTCTCACCTCCATAAAAAAAAAGTAAGAGAAAAAAATTTTAAAAATCAAGAAACAATGGAAGGAAGGAAGGAAGGAAGGAAGGAAGGAAAAATATTCACTTATAATGGTGGAGTCATTCAGGCAAAAATAATGACCAGACAGGTAATGATAGCTCTATCTTCTCAATGTAAACTGAATTTGATTAGCTGCATAGGTCAGTATTTCTAAAAAATACTGGTACAGAAGAAGATTCTTTTTTTTTTCTCTCTTTTTCTTTGTGGTGCTGAGGGGGGCACACATGCATAATTTCACTGCTACTAAGTTCAGTTTTTTTCTTAGAGAGAGAGATACATAACAGAGGAAGGCACAGAGACTGAAAAAGAGAGAGAGAGAACAACAGTACTGTCTCACCATCTATAGAGCTTTCCCTGCTCCTGTGGCACTCTCATACAGTGTTGCAAATTAAAACTGGGGCTTCCTGTATAGTCAGATGTGCACCCTATTAGGAAAGACAACTCCCAACCACTTTTTTTTTTCCAACCACTGTTTTTGTGTCTGATGACAACTACATGAAACAATGTTCTCTGACTCCTATCTTAGGGGGCTAATTTTTGGGAGCAGAAACAATTAAAACTTAATATTTACTGGTCACTGACCAAGCATCTACCATGTGCCAGGTACCATGTTGTGTAAGAGACTAGAGGTAGAGCAGTGAAGAACATGGGGGGGGGGTTCCAATTTATGGAGTTCAGTACAGCAAATATGCAAGTAACCAGATGAGTGCAAGGCAGAAGAATCCCTGTTGTGGTGGGGAGTACAAAGCTGAAGCAGAACTACCAGGGCAAAAGAAAGTCATCTGCCGGGAGTGGAGTGATAGCTCAGCGGGTTAAGTGCCCATGGCACAAAGCACAAGGACTGGTTAGGATCCCAGTTTGAGCCCTGGCTCCCCATCTGCAGGGGAGTCACTTCACAGGCAGTGAAGCAAGTCTGCAGGTGTCTCTCTGTCTCTCTTCCTCTCTATCTCCCCCTTCTCTCTCAATTTCTGTCTCTATCCAATAATTTTTAAAAATGTGTCATTTAAAAAAAAAAGAAAGTCATCTGCCTGGGGAAGACAGGGAGGGGATTCACATAGAAGGTGCCATTAAAACATCCTGAAGAATAAAATAGCTGGGAAGTTAGGTGGTCTAAGACTCACAGTCACAATTTTCTGCTTTCAGCTGGCTACTTTTGAATCAAAGCCACGCAATCCTCATACACTGAGCAGTAAAGAGTTAACCCTCGCTCCTGCCAATCCTTTTAAGGTTCTTGAGATTCCAAGGGAGGAAGAACTCTAATCCTGCTTTAAAAGGGAGGAAACAAGGAAACATCAAAGACAGGGTGTATTTCTGGGTAAGCAGAAAGAGCCCTGAGTTTGAGTCCTAGTTCCACCACCGAGTAACTAAGTAACTAACTGTTTACTCTTCAAGAAGACTTTTATTTTTTGTTTCTCAGACTCAGTTTCTTTCTCTGCAAAATGGTAATAACTATGCTCACATCACAGTAAGGCTATGAGGATCAAACACACTGATTAAGAGAAGAGGCTTCATAAACTATAAACACGGATACAAATGTCAATTATTGTTTTCTGGAATGAGCGGTGAGGAGGGACAGTTGAGGATTGGGGTCTATTTCTCGTGCCCTCTGCCAGGAAGCCTGTCCTTTCCCAATGAAACAAGCAGGCTTCCTGAAGGAGCTGTATAGTCAGTCCTCTGTGTAGTTCAAGTGGAGTGAGAGGGAAAATAGCCACCTTTATGGGTGGGTGTTTTGGGGAAAAAGAGGCAGCAAACCCACTGCTGTGGTCTGATGAAGAGCAAAAACCAAAAGGAAATTCACACAGCATGGTCGAGACTGAAACCATGGTAAGAGATTCTCAGAAAAGAAGTAGTATTTATATCGAAAAACAACAACAAACAGTATCTGATCAGGGGAGGGGGAAGAGGAAAGCAAAGTTCTTGCAGCACTATGCACTTTGGAAAAAGAAACCTTGGAGCTTAAGCCCCACCTGTCACACATTCTGAAATAAAATGGTAAATTGCATTAATAGTTTACTAGATTACAAAAGTTCACTACCTACACTTCATGACTTCTCTAAAGGCAGAGTATACGTCTGTTGTTCCATTGACTTTGGGCTTGGTTGTGTAACCTTTCCTGACCAACAGAACATGAGTGGATATATCCTATGCTTGGACACAAGGAAGCTTTAAAGGGCCCTGTGTCGTTAGGTTCTGCCTTGCCTGCTCCTGCCCTTCAAGAATAAATCCCCTTATAACAGGAACTCTTTCAGCCTGGATTCCCACATGAAAGATGTATTACCAAGCACAGTTAAGCTCAAGGCTGTTATGTAGCCTTTACATACAACGAAGAAGTAAATGGGTATTTGAGTCAACCCATGATCAAACTATGATCCACTACCTATTTTTGTATAGGCCTAGGAGATAAGAATGTATTATTATTTTTTAATTTTTTGGTATCTTTATTTATTGGATAGAGACAGCCAGAAATCTAGAGCCTAGGGGGAGGGAGAAAGAGAGACACTTGCAGCACTGCCTCACCACTTGCAAAGATTTCTCCCTTTTCCCCCTGCAGGTAGGGCGGGGCTCAAACCCAAGTCCTTACACATTGCAACATGTGCACTTAACCAGCTGCACCACCACCTGGCCCGGATAAGAACGTATTATCACATTTTTAAAAATTTTTTTTTATATTTATTTATTTTCCCTTTTGTTGCCCTTGTTGTTTAACATTGTTGTGGTTATTGATGTCATCGTTGTTGGCTAGGACAGAGAGAAATGGAGAGAGGAGGGGAAGACAGAGAGGGGGAGAGAAAGATAGACGCCTGCAGACCTGCTTCACCGCCTGTAAAGTGACTCCCCTGCAGGTGGGGAGCCGGGGGCTTGAACCAGGATCCTTCTGCCAGTCCTTGCGCTTTGCACCACATGCGCTTAACCTGCTGCGCCACCGCCCGACTCCCTGTATTATCACATTTTTAAGTAGTTGTAAGCACAATAGAAGAATAGTATTTTATGATATATAAAAGCCATATAGAACTTAAATTTCCGTGTCCACTGAGAAAGTTTTCTCAGAACACAACTTTGTTTATCTATTTATTTCATATTGTGGCAACCTTTAAACTATAAGGGCAGAATTTACTTGTGTCAGAGACCACATGGCCCATGAAACTTCAAATATTTACTGTGTCACCTTTTATAGAAAAACATTTGGGTGTGGTCCAGGAAGTGGTGCAATGGATAAAGCACTGGACTCTCAAGCATGAGGTCCTGAGTTCCATCCCTGGCAGCACATGTACCAGTGATGCCTGGTTCTTTCTCTCTCTCCTTTCTCATTAATAAATAAATATTTAAAAAAAATAAAAATAAAAACATTTGGAGGCAGAGTATAGCATAATGGTTATGCAAAGAGACTCATATCTGAGGCTCCAAAGTCCCAGGTTCAATACCCCACACCACCATCAGCCAAAGCTGAGCAATGTTCTCTCAAAAAAAAAAAAAAAAAGGAGCCAAGTGGTGGTGCACCTGGTTAAGCACACACACACACACACACACACACACACACACACACACACACACATACACATATACACACACACACACTAAACGCACAAGGGCTTGGGTTCAAGCCCCTGTTCCCCATCTGCAAGGGGAAAACTTCATGAGTGATGAAGCAGGACTGTAGGTGTCTATCTCTTCCCTTCTATATCTCCCCCTCACTTCTTAATTTCTCTCTGTTGTTATTTAGTAAATAACTAACTTTTTAAAATTAAAAAAAGAAACTTTTGGGAGTCTGGCAGTAGTGCAGCGGTTTAAGCTCACGTCACACGAAGTGCAAGGACCAGCTGAAGGATCCCGGTTCGAGCCCCTGCCTCCCCACCTGCCGAAGTCGCTTTACAAGCTGTGAAGCAGGTCTGCAGGTGTCTATCTTTCTCTCCCCCCTCTGTCTTCCCCTCCTCTCTTCATTTCTCTTTGTCCTATCTAACAACGATGACATCAATAACAACAACAATAATAACTACAACAATAATTTAAAAAACTAAGGACAACAAAAGGGAAAATAAATATTTTAAAAAATGTTTTAAAAAAAGTTTTTGCCAGAATCAAGGAGATTATTAGCTTATAAACTCAGCAAAAGATATCTAGTCATACTATTTCAGCCCACTAAACCTCAGTTTCTTGTGTTTTCTTTTCTGATCTTGTTTTTCAACTTCTGCCTGAGAGTGAGATCATCCCATATTCATCCTTCTGTTTCTGACTTATTTCACTCAACATGATTTTTTCAACGTCCATCCAAGATCGGCTGAAAAAGGTGAAGTCACCATTTTTTACAGCTGAGTAGTATTCCATTGTGTATATATACCACAACTTGCTCAGCCACTCATCTGTTGTTGGACACCTGGGTTGCTTCCAGGTTTTGGCTATTACAAATTGTGCTGCCAAGAACATATGTGTACACAGATCTTTTTGGATGGATGTGTTGGGTTCCTTAGGATATATCCCCAGGAGAGGAATTGCAGGATCATAGGGTAGGTCCATTTCTAGCCTTCTGAGAGTTCTCCAGACTGTTCTCCACAGAGGTTGGACCAATTGACATTCCCACCAGCAGTGCAGGAGGGTTCCTTTGACGCCACACCCTCTCCAGCATTTGCTGCTGCTACCTTTTCTGATGTATGACATTCTCACAGGAGTGAAGTGATATCTCATTGTTGTCTTGATTTGCATTTCTCTGACAATCAGAGACTTGGAGCATTTTTTCATGTGTTTCTCAGCCTTTTGGATAAACTTCAGTTTCTTCAAGTGCTAGAAGGTATGGAAAAGAGGACCACATACACTGTGTTGTTAGAGGATTAAATCATATAGTGAATCTAAAACATATGGAATGTGACCTTGCACATGGAATGCATCCACAGTTGTTGTAAAAAGCTACTGATGGTTGTAGCAAGCTCAAGAAAAAGGAAGAAAGACAAAGGAAAGGAAAACAATATAAGGACAAGACAAAGTACAACAACACTGAAATAATAGTCTAACATTATCAGTGGATAGATAAAGTCCTGGATAAGTGGTCACACAAAAGGAACTCAGGTACACTGTTATGACAAATTGTAAGTTTGCCTTTAACTGCTTTGTGAATGAATTTTAGTGTGGAGCAAATACCTTACAGGCACAAATCACAATTTAAACATATATTTACAAAAATGTATTGCTAATGGGAGTCGGGCCGTAACATAGCAGGTTAAGCGCATGTGGCAAAAAGCACAAGGACCGGCATAAGGATCCCGGTTCCAGCCCCAGCTCCCCACCTGCAGGGGAATTGCTTCACAAGCCAAGTGGTGAAGCACATCTGCAAGTATCTATCTTTCTCTCCCCTCTGTCTTCCCCCTCCTCTCTCCATTTCTCTCTGTCCTATCCAACAACAATGATATCAACAATAATAACTACAACAATAAAAACAAAAAAGGAAATAAATAAATATTTTTTAAATGTATTGCTAATATTTTTTTTAAAATCCTTGCTGACCATCCACCTAATGTTTGGGTTAGCACTCAGAGAGTAATTCATGTGGGCCCCTTCCTAATCAGTAGCCACAAATTATTGAGGGACCAGGTGAATAAAACCTTAAGAAAACATGGTCACAAGTTGTAATATATATTGACTGAAAGATGGACCTGAATCCTAGTGGTTATTACCTTGTGTGTGATTCATTTCAGCACAATTTTCTTCCTTGATTCTTATGTCCATATGTATCAGTATAGAGCTATCTATATAAATCATTTGTGCTCCATGCTTATTCTGTCGTGTTATTTATTCCTGGGAACCCAGAAGAAAGCAATACAAATGTAAGATTAAAAGGGTGCTTAAAAAAAAAAAAACAGCTTTCACCCTTTCAAGGGCCTGTCCAGGCCGCTGCCCTCACTATAAAGTAGCAATGGTAGGGATTGCCGCACTTTCCAAAAGGAGGCTGGGTCATCCTATTCTGCAACTCAAAGAAGACTGATCCTGAAATGAGCACAGCCTAGACTACAAGTTCAGACTGACAGGGACTCAGAGGTTATATAGGCTCCTGTGCTAAATATAAATACATGGGCTCTGGGTCAGATTGATACAGTAAACAGTTAATTGTATTTATATATTCTCTTCAAGTGTGGGAGCTACTCTCTGCCCTAATCCGTCTTTCTAGTTCTATTCTCAACTCTAACCACATCTTCCCAGAAGATAGTTTTAGCCTATCTGCATGTTAACTATCAAGGTCAGGCAAAAATCACTACTAAAGTTATAGGCCCCTAGGAACACACCTAAAATAGAATTTCTAGTTTGTTACCTCTCTAAAATTCTGATCCTACTTTCTGGTTCCTATTTATTAAACTTTTTGTCCTGCCTCATAACTTACTGCCTTTCAGACACCAAGTTGTAGATGCTATAATGACATGACGCTAACCTGACTTCCCTGAGCAGAAAAACTCATCAATATGTCCTAGAACCCCACCTCTCTGGAGCCCTGCCCCACCAGGGAAAGATAGAAACAGGCTGAGGGTATGGATGGACCTGCAATGTCCATGTCCAGTGAAGAAGCAATTACAGAAGCTAGAACTCCTACCTTCTGTGGCCCAAAAAGAATTTTGGTCCATACTCCCAAAGTGGGAGAAATGTTTGGGGGCTCAGAAGCCCAATTTCATCAGGACCAAGAGAGAAAAGAGGAAAAAAGGAAAGACATTTGGAAGTAGTAATAGGAGTAGGTGTGATTTAAAAAGGAGAAGGCAGAACTGTAGAAAAAGTGGGCAAGGGAGGGATTAGATAGCATAATGGTTATGCAAAGAGACTCTCATCCCTGAGGCTCCAAAGTCCCTGGTTCAATGTCCCACACTACCATAATCCAGAGTTTAGCAGTGCTCTGGTAAATAGAAAAAGGGGGAAGGGAACAAAAAGATGATAGATGATAGGTAGATAGATAGATGATAGGTAAGTCGGTAGATAGATAGATAGATAGATAGATAGATAGATAGATAGATAGATAGATAGATAATAGATTGACAGTTACAGAAAAAAATAGTTAAACCATATCTGTGACCTTGGGAGAATCACTGCAGTTTCCACTGTAGGAAATGGGGACACAGAACTCTGGTGGTGAGAATGGTGTAGAATTATACCCCTGTTATTTTGCAACTTTGTAAACCACAAAAAAAAAAAATACAGCTTCCACAGAGACATCTATCCAAAGAGATATATACACTCCTATGTTCATAGAAGCACAATTTGTAATAGTCCAAACTTGGAAGCAACCCAGATGTCCAATTACAGATGAGTATCTAAGAAAGTTGTAATATACACACACAGGAATACTACTCAGCTATTAAAAATTATGATGTCATCTCTTTCACCTCATCCTGGATGGAACTTGAAGACATCATGTTAAGTAAGATAAGTCAAAAAGAGAAGAGAAAATACCAGATGATCTCACTCATTGTTTCATAAGAAACAAGGACAAAAGGGAAAAAACAAAGTAGCTGAACTGGTGTAGTGTATTGCACCAAAGCAAGGGGACTCTGGGGAAGGGGTACAGGGAGGGGACTGGGGGGAGGTTTTGGGGTCCTGATACATGATAGTGGAACTAGAACTATGTTGGGGGTTAGAGTGTTTTGCAGTCACCTATCACAGGAAGATGAGAAGTTATAGCTGTATCTCACCAACTGTAATATAAACCATTAACCTCCCAATAAAATAATTAGATAAGTAAGTAAACAAAGGCTTCCAAAACCCACCCCCCTTCAGATGCTCAGAAGAGGAAATAAATTAAAATACTTTAGGAAAAAAATACTAGATCCTTCTGTTCTATTCCCTTCTGAAGCCCTTGGAGTACTTGCTAAAATTAAATTAATTCTCTTTGTCTTCAAAAGCAGATTCAGTGGCAAAACTATGCACTTGAGCCACCTGATTCAACTTCTCTTGTCCCCAGGTGTAATCTATAATAGGCAGAATATTGAAAAGTATTCCCAAAGTATCTGGAGTTTGAATTAATTACCTACTTTATTTAACTTCTATGGTTCTAAAACTGAAATGTCTCATAGGTGATCTTTCGAGGGCTAGATGATGTGGAAATATTTCAGTCATTGGTCAAATATTTTGCTCTTTCTCCCTTTCCAGATGTAAAATCTATTAGTTGCTAAGGCTGCCTGGGTGTTGCTGTAAAATGGGAACCAGAATGCTTTTCTCAGAAATATTAGATACTCCAAAAGTTTCTTTAGATTACCATTCAGAGCATCTGTAACTTAAAGCTGGGAACTCAAAGGTAGCTCTCCCCTGATACTTGCTATGAGGAATTTATCAGGCTCCTCTGAATCTGCTACATCATCTTGATGGCTTGCTATAGCGTTGTCAAAAAACATATGTACCATTTTGCTATGGAGATATCCTTTCCATATATTTTTTTTGGAGGAGTCCAAACAAGCCAAAAAACTTCCAAGTAATTTTGTGACTAAAGAGAAACACATTTTAAGAAGGTCGCAGAGCAGCCCCTCTGCTGACATCCCAGGAAAGGCTCCCCAAGGCTGGTCAGGCAGCAGGACCATTAGTACAGGTTGCAGATCTCTGTCTATCTCAGAAGTTTGACCCCACTTTCCAATAGCCCTTCTGTCAGCAATGGTTTTGGTAGAGCCCTGAAAATTTTCATCATTCTATTTTACTTTTTTGTTTAAAAAAATAGATTCTGGGTACTGTACAGCAAACCCTAACAAAAGGACTTTTCAAAGTTAACCCAATTACCAAATAATGTGATGATAACATTAACTATCGATTGTCTTTTTGAACCCTAAGATAGCAGGAACCTCACATCTCCACTATAGAGCCTCTACTTCCCCCAGTCCTGGAACCCTTGGATAGGGCCCACTTTCCCATATGCCTCTCCCAATCCATATCAAATAATATTGCATCTGCCTATCACAACCTAACCAAAACAACGATTGCCACCTCAACATGCTTCACTTAAGACTGTGTCCAGAGACTTCACATGTGGAATGACAAGCTTCATTACTCGGGTGAGACCTTTCCTTTCATAGTATACTCTAATTCCATCTCAGGTGGTTCACTTTCTAACAAAGTCCCAAAACCTAGATAGACACCAGTTTCTGTGAGAGAGAGCATATGTTCACACGTATCCGTAAACTACTGCAAAATATATACCTGAAAGCAGAAGTACGCTAGAGTTTGCAGTGAGTATCCCCCTAACACTTCCTCTCCACTATTCCAAGCTTTGGGTCCATGATTGCTCAACAACTTGTTTGGCTTCGTATGTTAATTCTCTTTTCAGTCACCAGGTTCCAGATATCATCATGATGCCGGCCAGGCTTCCCTGGACTGAAGACCCCACCAATGTGTCCTGGAGCTCAGCTTCCCCAGAGACACACCCTACTAGGGAAAGAGAGAGGCAGACTGGGAGTATGGACCGATCAATCAACGCCCATGTTCAGCGGGGAAGCAATTACAGAAGCCAGACCTTCTACCTTCTGCAACTCACAATGACCCTGGGTCCATGCTCCCAGAGGGATAGAGAATGGGAAAGCTATCAGGGGAGGGGGTGGGATATGGAGAATGGGTGGTGGGAATGTGGAATTGTACCCCTCCTACCCTATGGTTTTGTTAATTAATACTTTCTTAAATAAAAAATAATAATAAAATAATAAAAAAGAAAGGAAAATTAAAATATAAAAAATAATAATAAATAGATTCATTTACTCATTAATGACAGAAACAAAGAGTGAGGGAGAGAGAACCAGTACAACTCTGGTACGTGCAATGCTGGACTTTCTTATTCTTCTCTATGAAAAATTCATGCAGATATTTGCCAACATTTCTCATTTTTCCTGTCATCTACATGAGGTAATCTCTTCTTGTCCATCAATATTTCTCCCTCGTTTCCCTACACTATTCAAGAGAAGCAAAGAACCCTCAATGACTCCCTCACAGACATTCTTCAGGGAGCTTTCTTCCTCACAACTCCCAGCAGAGCTCAACTTTGTCTTCTCTGTTGTCTTCATCTATTTGCTTATCTGCATCCCCTTGGACTAAGAGGCCCTGAAGAATCAAAACTGCATCTTATTCCTCTCTAGAGCACCAGATAGTGACATCGAAAATGATGTGTGTGTGTGTGTGTGTGTGTGTGTGTGTGTGTGTGTGTGTGTGTGTGTGGTGTGTCTTTAGCTTGTGGAATAAAATGATGAGTGATCAGTGAAAGTAAGATATTAGTCAATCAGTCAATATCTCATTCAGAAAATATTTTTAAAAAATCTTTAACTATCCACAGCCTGTGAGAACAGTAGTTTACTGTTCTTTGCAGGGATCTGTAATCACCTTTGGCTTCTCCAAATCTTTTTTGTTAAATTCCTAGTTCACTGTGATGATCTTGGCAAGCAATCTTAAGCACAGAAAGTGGGGTTATGAGTTCATAAAAACTATTATTCTATTTATTGGGAAAGTGTAATTCTGTTATACACACTACAGCACTCTGTGGCTGCAAGACCTTAAGAAATGTGTTCCTGGGAGTCGGACGATAGTGCAGCGGGTTAAGCGCACATGGCGCGAAGCACAAGGATTGGTCTAAGAATCCCAGTTTGAGCCACCAGCAGGGGAGTCGCTTCACAGGTGGCGAAGCAGGTCTGCAGGTGTCTATCTTTCTCTTCCCCTCTCTATCTTCCCTCCTCTCTTCATTTCTCTGTCCTATCTAACAACAATAACATTAATAACAATAACAATAATAACTACAACAACAATAAAAAGGCAACAAAAGGGAAAAATGAATAAATAAATATTTTTTTAAAAAAGAAACAAATGTGTTCCTGAGGGCCAGGTGGTGGCAGACCTGGTTGAGCACACATTACAACATGCAAGGACTCAGATTTGAGCCCCTGGTTCTCCCCCTGCAGACGGAAAGCTTTGTGAGTGGTGAAGTAAGGATGCAGGTTCCTCTCTCTCTCTCTCTCTCATAAAGATATTTCTTTTAAAAAACAGAAAGATGTATTCCTGTCCCCACTAGGATTGTGAAAACATGTCTCCCTGTTCTTCAGTGTCTGTCCTACTTGTGCTATCTCTACAAAAGTTCCATTCAATTGTCTCCTTACCAAGAAGTCTAATTACATCACATTCTTGGAGTATCTCTCTTCCACTCTTCTGTATCAGAGCAGGTCGTAGTAGTGGTGAAGACTGTGATAGATGAGTCACATAGAATTAGGGCATTCTTTAGTGCTCTCAGTTGATTTTCTTTATTTTTCTTTACACCAAAGCACTGACTGATCAGCTCTGGTTTGTGGCAGTGCTAGAGATTAAACCAGGGACCTTTGGTGCCTTAGGCATAGAAGTCTTTTTACATAACCATTATGCTGTCCTCCCAGTTCCTCAATTGATCCCTCAGTTGATTTTCTGAAGGAAAGTTAATCGTGCTCATGTTTTTGCCCAACTCTCAAAACCTTTATGTAAATTAAAGCAGCCCTTCCCCCCGTTTTTTTTTATAAAAATCTCTCTCTCTTATGTATGGCCTCCCAAAAGTTAGGATTAGCAATTAATGCGGTACATTTAAATATGCATTATTCAAATAATAGATCATCTGCAGAAAGTTCAAAGCTGGCATTCTATTTTTTCTCCAATATTCTACCCTCAACACACACATCACACATCTTATCTGATTTATCTTAATTTCTATGACTTCAAAAAGTATAAATCAATTTTATAATTTAAAAAAGCAATTGCTTGCCAAATCAAACATTTGGTTCTGGAATGTTTTCTTTGCATATGAGGTGATGAAAACCAAATGAGTGTGTCAGACACTTTGGGAGTTGTTTTAAATTTTTGAGACTGATAACTGCTCTGTAAATGACTAAACAAAGGTCAAGTAGTCTTTTTTATTTTGACTTTTGACTTTTTTATTGATTTAATAATAATTGACAAAATTATAGAATAAGAGGGGTACAATTTCACACAATTCCCACCACCAGAGTTCCACATCCCATCCCCTCCACTGGGGGCTTTCCTGTTCTTTATCCCTCTAGGAGTATGGACCCAGGAGTGCAGAAGGTGGAATGTCTGGCTTCGGTAATTGCTTATCCACTGAACATGGCTGTTGGCAGGTTGATCCATACTCCCAGCCTATATCTATCTTTCCCTAGTGGGGCAGGGTTCTGGGGAGGTGGGGTTCCAGGATACATTGGTGAGGTCATCTGCCCAGGGAAGTCAGGTTGGCGTCATGGTAGCATCTACAAATTGGTGGCTGAAAAGTATTAAGGTATAAAGCAGAAGAAACTGTTTAATAATCAGGAACCTAAAGGTAAGAATAGAGCAGATGAGATTTGGGGTCTCCATTTTGGGAAAAGCTAGGAAGTCTACTTTAGGTATATTCCAAGAAGCCCATGACTTTACTAATTTTTGCCTGAGCTCAACAGCTAACATGCAGGTGGGCTAAAGTTATTGTCTGGGGAGATGGTAGCAGAACTGGAAATAGGACTAAAGAGCTGGATTAGGGCAGAGAGTAGGTCCTAAACATAGGGAAAGTATAGACATACCATTATATGTAAACCCCATTGTTCTGACCCAAGGCCCATGTCTATTCATATTCAGCACAGGAGCCTGTGTCTATTCATATTCAGCACAGGAGCCTGTGTAACCCCTGCATCACTGCAGGTCTGAGCTTGTATTCTGTGGTCACGGCTAGAATCATTCTAGGCTGCACTCATTTCAGAACCCAGCCTCCGTTTGGAGCCTACTACTGTTGCTCTTCATTGAGGACAAGGTCCTGTAGAGGACTACAAGAGGGTTTATGATGTTGTTCCTGATGGAGAAAGGTCAAGCAGTCTTACTGAAGAAATGTTTCTCCAATAATGCCAGTTTACACATAGAAATTAATTTCCCAGGTTGACAGCAACTGGCATGTAAAATCACCTCTATGGGCTGGGTGGTGGCACACCTGATGGAGCGCATATATTACAATGCGCAAGGACCCAGGTTCGAGCCACCAGTCCCCAACTTCACAGAAACTTCCTTGAGGGAGTCGGGCTGTAGCGCAGCGGGTTAAGCGCAGGTGGCGCAAAGCACAAAGGACCGGCATAAGGATCCCGGTTCGAACCCCGGCTCCCCACCTGCAGGGGAGTCGCTTCACAGGCGGTGAAGCAGGTCTGCAGGTGTCTATCTTTCTCTCCTCCTCTCTGTCTTCCCCTCCCTCTCTCCATTTCTCTCTGTCCTATCCAACAACAACAATAATAACTACAACAATAAAACAACAAGGGCAATAAAAGGGAATAAATAAATAAAATAAGTTAAAAAAAAATTAAAAAAAAAAAAAAAAAAGAAACTTCCTTGAGTACGGAGGGAATCTACCTCAAGCCTCGGTTTCAAACATAACAAAGCAGGCACGTTGTATAGGCGAGCTAGCGTGTTGGCCTGTTCTTCACTTCTTTATTCATCTCACTTAGCATGAGATATCTTGCAAAGATTAATCTAACTGGAAAATAATATAAATTCCTTCCAGAATTAAATCTATCATTTCAATGCACACCCTAATCAATCAAGAAATAACTTACATGAAGTACTGTTAAAATAAATCATCTGCAGAATCTCTGCTCCAATGCTGATCATGTAAGAATGATCACAATCATCCTTGGATCTCCTAATAAGGATCATTCAAGCAGCAAGGACAGGGAGACAGGCGGTTGCACACCCGTTAAGCACACACATTACAGCACACAAGGAACTGGGTTCAACCCCCTGGTCCCCACCTTTAGGGGGAAAGCTTTATGAGTGGTGAGGCCAGGTTACAGGTCTCTCTCTCTCTCTTTCTCTCTCTCTCTCTATCTCTCTCTTTCTCTCACTCTCCTTCTCTCCCTCCCTCTCTTCTCAATTTCTCTCTGTCTCTATCCAATAATAAACAAATAAAAATAGATTAAAAAAAGAACAGAGTAAACAAATGCCAAACTATGGGAAAGAGTTTGGTTTATTCTAGTTGCTGAAGAGAATCATTACTGCTAAAAACAAAAAATTCTTGAGGCAGCAGCTGCTTTCTCACCTTTCCTTTCCTCTCCTCTGCTCTCCTCTCCTCCCCTCCCCCCAGTCAACTAGGAATATCAAAGGAGACCACCTGGGGCCACAAGACAGGACCAGAACTACTTTGGGAACCCACTAGATCACCAGAGCATCCCGAGACCACAACTCTGCCCAGACCTCCAGCTCTACCCAGTTGAGAAACTTCTCTAAAGAACTAGGACTCTCAAAGATCACCTGAGACTGCAACAAGACTGGGACTAATTTGGGAACCCACCAAGTCACCAAGTGAGTGAAAACACGTGTGGCTCATAGACAAGAAGGAGCCTAAGGAGAAATTCTGGGGCTAAAGCCCATATCTACTCCTGAGCAGTTGGTATCAGTCTGGCAGTTTGCCAGTTGAGGAGCCAGCTCCAGTCTGTTTTACCAAGGAAAGGACTGCTGATGTGGTCCGGGAAGTAGCACAGTGGATACAGCATTGGATTCTCAACCATGAGGTCCTGAATTTGATCCTGGGCAGCACATGTACCAGAGTGATATTTGGTTCTTTCTCTCCTCTGATGTTTTTCATGAATAAATAATCAATTTGTTAAAAAAAAAAAAAGTGCTGGAGGGAGGAGAGGACTCCCCTTAAGACTCACCAAATGCAACTGTGAGTCTCCATTGCTACTGTCCTCAGAGGCTGGAGCAGCAGGGGGGAGGCCCTGTGCTGACATGGGGGGGGGGCAGAGAACTGACCAGGAAAGGAAACTCAGAAGATCAAACCCAGTGGCCTAGTAGTGGGGCTGTATAGTGGGAACCTTTCCACATTGTTCTCCTGATGAGAACATGTTGAATAATTGCCTCAGAACCTACAGATTACAAATGGGACTTGTTTAGAAACTCACAGGGCCCAGCAGTGCTGCCCAGCTTGGCAGAGAAGCTGAACTGAGCCTGGAGCTTTGGATCTTTGGGGCGTGAAAGTCTCTTTGCATAACCACTGTATTACCTCTCCCCCACCCTGCTTTATCTCTTGGTTTGGACTGAGTGATTAAGCTAGAAAACCTACTTATAACTAAAAAGCCCTGAGGCTCCCATAGCCTCAGGGATTGAGATAACATTGAAACAACTGTTAATTTCCACAACTGTGAACTCTTTAAGTGCCTTACTTAGACACAAGTCAATCCAGGCAAGAGTGATCAGTGGACAGAAAAGTACTGAGAGAAGGACGTTATAATACACTATAATAATGGTTAAACCAAGGAGCAACAATGGAGAAACGAACCAGGACAAAAGTCCAGCTAAACCCCCCACCCCAAAATGTAGAAGCACAGAAAAATGAGATCAGCATCTAAACACTAGCTAAGAAATTAGTCAAAAGATTGAGGAAAGAGGTTGAAATAATTGTAAGCAGAAATGCAGAAACAACAAATGAGTATCTGAAAGAAAGCACTCTCTGAAAGAAAGCACTAACTATCCCAAGGTAATCAGGGAGCTGAAAACTGAAATAGCTGAGCTAAGAGCACAGCTAGCTGAACAGGCTAAAACAGTATCAGAACAGGGTAACAAAATAGCTGAGCTACAGAAAAAAACAGAGGAGAGAGAAAATAGAATAAATGAGGCAGACCCCATCAGCTGGGGCCCTAGTTGGGGAGTTCTGAGATCCCCAAACATATATGATGGGCCTAGACATCTAATAAATCCCTCTCTTCATTGTTATTGGTTATCTCTATCAGGAACAACACAATAGATGCCTTTTTGGGTCCCCATAGGACTTTGCCCCCAATGTGGATCAACAACAGCAGAGAATGTTCCATCCTCTGAAAGGAGGATGAACAACATACTCTATGCTACACCTGAGGAAGATGGGCCCTTGAAACATTTCTACTCATGACCGCAGAATGTGAGCTCAGATCTACAGGGATGCAGAGATCACATAGGCTCCTAGGCTGAATATGGGCCCCAGATCACATCAAGTCGGTGGGGTTTACAGTCAACAATATTTACACACCTTTCCCATATTTGGGAGCTTCTCTCTTCCCTGATCCAGCTTTCTGGCCCTTTTTCTAGGCATGACATCATCTCCCCAGACAATAACTTGGATCCACCTTCATATCAGATGTCAGGCTCTTTGGAATATAACTAAAATAGGCCTACTATCTACAAAACAGAGACCCCCCCCAACTCTTCATCTGCACTATTCCAGCCTTTAGGTTCATGATTAGTCAACAATTTGTTCTGCTTTATATGTTAACTCTTTTTTCAGCCACCAGGTTCCAGATGCTACCATGATGCCAACCGGACTTCCCTGAACAGACGACCCCACCAATATGTCCTGGAGCCCTGCTTCCCCAGATCTCCACCCCACTAGGGAAACAGAGTGACAAGCTGAGAGTATGGATTGACCTGTCAATGCCCATGTTCAACAAGGAAGCAATTACAGAAGCCAGACCTTCCACCTTTTGCACTCCATAATGACCCTGGATAAAAGATACAGATAAAGAATACTAAAGCTATCAACGGAGGGGATGGGATATGGAGTTCTGGTGGTGGGAACTGTGTGTTGTTGTACCCTTCTTATCCTGTGGTTTTTGTCAGTGTTTCCTGTTTATAAATAAAAAAAATTAATGTAAAAAAAGAAGAAGAAATGAGGCAGAAAACAGAATTAGCAAGATTGAAGATGAATTAGAGAAAACTAAGAAAGAAGGAAGATCTCAAAAAAGAGGTTAAGAGATACTGAAAACAATAACAGAGACATATGGGATGACTTCAAAAGAAATAAAATACGCATTGGGAGCCGGGTGGTGGTACAATGGGTTAAGCGCACATGGTATAAAGCACAAGGACAGGTGTAAGGATGCCAGTTTAAGTCCCACCTCCCCACCTGCCAGGGATTCACTTCACAGGTCTGCAAGTATCTATCTTTCTCTCCCCCTCTGTCTTCCCCTCCTATCTCTATTTCTCTCTGTTCTATCCAACAACAATGACAGCAACAACAACAATAATAACAACAACAATGACAATAAACAACAAGGGCAACTAAAGGAAAAAAATAAATATATAATATACATATTACAAGACTACCAGAGGAAGAAGGAGAAGGAGGGGAAGAGAGCATTTTACAGGACGGAATAGCTAAGAACTTCTCTAGTCTAGACAACATAAAAGACATAAAGGTTCAAGAAGCCCAGAGGGTCTCAAACAGAATTAACCCAGACTTACAGACACCAAGACACATCCTATTTAGAATGGAAAGGAATAAGGATAAAGAAAGGATCTTGGGAGTCGGGCTGTAGTGCAGCGGGTTAAGCGCACGTGGCGCGAGACGCAAGGACCAGAGTAAAAATCCCAGTTCAAGCCCCCGGCTCCCCACCTACAGAGGAGTCTCTTCACAGGTAATGAAGCAGGTCTGCAGGTATCTATCTGTCTTTCTCTCTCCCTCTCTTGTCTTCCCCTCTTCTCTCCATTTCTCTCTGTCCTATCCAACAACAATGACATCAACAACAACAATAATAACTACAACAAGGGCAACAAAAGGGAATAAGTAAATAAAATAAAATATTAAAAAAAGAAAGGATCTTGAAGGCTGAAAGAGAAAAACAGAGCCACCTACAGAGAAAAACCCAAGAGTAGCAGCAGACTTCTCCATACAAACACTACAGGCCAGAAGACAATGGCAAGATATTTATCGAGTGCTTGATGAGTCTTTCAACCAAGACAACTGTATCCTGCTAGACTGATATTCAGACTAGATGGAGACATACAAACCTTCTCAGATGAGCAACAGTTGAAGGAATCAACTATCACCAAGCCTGCCCTGAAAGAAGTTCTGAAAAGTCTCCTATAAACTATCAGATTACCATAAACATGCCATATATCAGAACACTCTAAAAATCTACAATAATGGCATTAAAATATCTTCAATCTGTAATATCAATAAATGTTAGTAGCTGGGATTCACCTACTAAAAGGCACAGAGTAGCAAGATGGATCAGAAAACACAACCCAACTATATGTTGTCTGCAGGAATCCCACATAACTCAACAAGACAAACAGAAACTCAAAGTGAAAGGATGGAAAACTACCATACAAGCCAAAGGACCATAAAAAAAAATAAAAAATTAAAAAAGGCAGGAACAGCTATGCTCATATCTAACATGATAGGCCTTAAAATAAATAAAATTTTAAAAGATATAGATGGACATTACTTAGTGCTCAGAGGATCAATCAATCAAAAGGACTTAATGATTATCAACATCTATGCACCCAGGGAGAGACCATCGAAATACATCAAACATCTACTGAAAGAGCTACAGCAGTATATTAACAGCAACACAGTAAGAGTAGGGAACTTCAACACCCCACTCTTTCAACTTGACAGATCATCCAGGCAGAAAATCAATAAAGAAATGAGTGAGCTAAATGAAGAGATAGATAAAATAGAACTATCGGACATTTTCAGAGTAAAAATTGTGATTTTACCTTTTTCAGCCCATCCTGAATGGAGCTTGAAGAAACCATGTTAAGTGAAATAAGTCAGAAACAGAAGGATGAGTATGGGATGATCTCACTCTCAGGCAGAAGTTGAAAAACAAGATCAGAAACGAAAATACAAGTAGAACCGGAAATGTAATTGGCATATCGCACCAAAGTAAAAGACTCTGGGGCGGGAGTGGGTGGGTGGGGAGAATACAGGTCCATGAAGGATGATAAATGACATAGTGGGGGTTGTATTTTTAAATGGGAAACTGGGGAATGTTATGCATGTACAAACTATTGTATTTACTGTTGAATGTAAAACATTAATTCCCCAATAAATAAACAAATAAATAAATAAAAAAATTTTAAAAAGAAAAAAAAAGAAGACCCAGTGAAAAAATTCTTGAACAAGAAAGTGGGAGAATGGGGGGGAGGAGAAAGTGGGAGAAAATGGCATTGCCATGGTCCAGAAGGTGGTGCAATGGATAAAGAAGTGGACTCTCAAGCACGAGGTCCTGAGTTTGATCCCCAGCAACGCATGTAAGAATGTGATATCTGGTTCTTTCTCTCTCTCTCTCTCCTCCTATCTTTCTCATTAATAAATAAATAAAATATTTTTAAAATTATATTGACATAGTAGTTGAAGCATTTTTTTTATTCTAAGAGTATTAGAAGTAACTGAGAAGGTACACTGGAGTGTAGGGGTCAGATCAAGTGGGAAATATGATCTTAACACACTTCCTTAATAAAATCATTACTGATCCAAGAAGGATGACAGAGGACCTAGAGGGGGTTGTGTTGTTATATGGAAAACTGAGAAATGTACAAACTATTGTATTTACTGTCGAATATAAAACATTAATTCCCCAATAAAGAAATTTAAAAAATCATGCCTGAGTGCTGGGAAGAAAGCATAATGGTTGTGCAAACAAGTTATAAACTTGAGGCTCTGAACTCCCAGGTTCAATTCCCAGTACCACTATTAGCCAGAGCTAATCAATGGTCTGGTTAAATAAATAAATAAATAATAAAATAAAATAAAATAAAATCATACCTGCTGCAGCTTAGAGTGCAGACAAGAGGGAGATGAAAGTGGATACAAGACCGTTCATTAAACTTGATGTATCCAGGTGAAAGATAATGGTATCTTAGCCCACTGTTGTGTCAGTGAAGGTGAGAAGGTATACAGATTTATATTTTGGAGGTGAAAATGCCATAAGTTAATGAATAGGATATAAGAGGTGAGCTCTAAAAATAAAGTATAGAGGGCCCCGTCCAGGCTACAGGGTTTATTGGCTAACTGGGTTATTATAATGAGAAGATAGAGAGCAGTCAAGACCCAAAACAGGATTTTGGAGATTTCTACAATTCAGAGATCTTTGTAGACTGGGGCCTATCAAATCCTACCTTGATGCTAAAGCATCTAGGGTTAATTTCTGTCCTACTAAGTTGGTTCACTTTCTTAGTTGATATTTGATCAGTGAATTTTGTCAAGAAATATTTATGATGCTGGGAAAATGGCTCCACTGGTATAGCATATTCAGGGACATTCATGCCTGAGGACCTCCAGTCCTGCATGTGCTAGAGAAGTACTCTGACATCTTTCTTCTCTCTGCCTCATGTGAAGTCCTCCCTCTCTCTCTCTCTCTCCCTATCTATCTATCTATCTATCTATCTATCTATCTATCTATCTATATTTATCTCCTCCCTCTCTCATATGTAATAAGTAAATCTTACCAAAAATATTTACAGAAGGCCTACTGTGGTATCAGTGTTGTTCATGATCCAAATGGGGACAATAGAGCTTTGAAAACACAAACCAGAGCTTTTTTAAATTTTTAAAATTTATTTATTAATGAGAGGGATAGGATATGATGCTGACGATCGAACTCAGGACCTCATGCTTGAGAGTCCAATGCTTTATCCACTGCGCCACTTCCTGGACCAAAGCTTTTTGAATGATCATTTTACTAACAAGTAGTACACCACTTAGAAAAACACGTCACTCTATTTTAAAAAATAGGCTCAAATAACAGGGTTTGGTAACTTATTTTAAAATGTGTAAATCAGTCAAATATGTCAGTAGATGTAAAACTAGCTTGAACGTGGGGCTAATGGCGAGCATTAGGAAAAAGGTAAAATGACAAGGCATGGAAAATAGACAAGGCATGCTATGTTTAAAGCACTAAATTCAGAGTCCTGATGCTGCTATGAATATATATATGTATGTATGTATGTATACATATTATTCTTTTAAAAAATTTTTTCCTTTATTGGGGGATTTGTATTCTACATTTGACAGTGAATACAATAGTTTGTACATGCATAACATTTCCCAGTTTTCCACATAACAGTACAACTCCCACTGGGTCTTCTGTCATCCTTTTCCAAGACCTGTACTGTCCCCACACACACACGCCAGAGTCATTTACTTTGGTGCAATACACCAATTCCAGTTCAGGTTCTACTTGCATTTTCTCTTCTGATCTTGTTTTTCAATTTCTGCCTGACAAGGAGATTATCCCATATTCATCCTTCTGTTTCTGACTTATTTCACTTAACATGATTTCTTCAAGCTCTATCCAAGATGGGCTGACAAAGGTGAAATCACCATTTTTAATAGCTGAATAGTATTCCATTGTGTACATATACCACAACGTGTTCAGCCACTCATCTATTGTTGGACACCTGGGTGGCTTTCAGGTTTTGGTTATTGCAAATGGTGCTGCTATGAATATACACAAATCTTTTTGAATGGGTGAAACAAATCAAATTACAAAGAAGACTAAGGCAAGTACAAACTTGTGGAATTGCATCAAATTAAAAAGCTTCTGCACAGCAAAAGAAACCAATACCAAAACAAAGAGACCCCTCACAGAATGGGAGAAGATCTTTACATGCCATACATCAGACAAGAGGCTAATAACCAAAATTTATAAACAGTTTCCCAAACTCAACAACAAGAAAACAAATAACCCCATGCAAAAATGGGGAGAGGACATGGACAGAATATTCACCACAGAAGAGATCCAAAAGGCTAAGAAACACATGACAAAATGCTCCAAGTCTTTGATTGTCAGAGAAATGCAAATAAAGACAACAATGAGATACCACTTCACTCCTGTGAGAATGTCATACATCAGGAAAAGTAGCAGCAACAAATGCTGGATAGGGTGTGGGGTCAAAGGGACCTTCCTGCACTGCTGGTGGGAATGTAAATTGGTCCAACCTTTGTGGAGAGCAGTCTGGAGAACTCTCAGAAGGCTAGAAATGGACCTACCCTATGATCCTGCAATTCCTCTCCTGGGGATATATCCTGAGGAACCCAACACACTGATCCATGAATATATGTATGTATTTTACCTTGAATAAAAGTCTCTTTACTTTCTGGGCCATCATTTCCCCACTTACAACATGGGGGTGGGGGGAGGGCATGTAAATGATCTCTGAGATTCCAGATCAGAGAATATCTGTGAGTCTTAGGTTACTATAACAAGCATTTGCTAAAACAATAGATTAAATAAATTCAACATAAAACAGTATCTGAAAATTATATCCTGTCAAGACACAAAAGAGTTAGAAATATGGAGATTTTAAGTTGTGGAGTCAACCTGTAATCTAGAAAAAAGGAATTTATAGTATAAGAGAATCAAAATTTCTCAGTGTTTCTACAGTTTAATGGGGAGAGAGTGATCTGTTCTAGGCAGCATTTTTAGTTATTTAAACAGAATATACCAAAGGTGAAGAGCAAAGAGTCTTTAAGACTCCAAAACTTGATGGAAACATCCTAGAAACCCATTTTGCTGCCCTTACTCAAGAAGCTTCTAAAATAAATAAATAAATAAATAAATGACCTGCCAATGCCCATGTTCAGCAAGGAAGCAATTACAGAAGCCAGACCTTCCACCTTCTGTACCCCATAATGACCCTGGGTCCATACTCCCATTGGGATAAAGAATAGGAAAGCTATCAGGGGAGGGGAGGGGAGGGGATATGGAGTTCTGGTGGTAGGCGATAGATAGGTCTCTCTCCCTATCTATCTCCCCCTCCCCTCTCAATTTCTCTCTGTCCTAGCCAATAAAATGGATGGAGAAAAAGAAGAAGGATGAAGAGGAGGAAGAGAGGAGGAGGAGGAGAAAAAGAGTTAATTCAGGGACATGGTGGCAGTGCACCTGGTAGAACACACGGAGTACCACGACAGGGATCTATGTTTAAATTCCCTGTCTACATCTGCAGAGAGAAAGCTTCAAGTGAAGGTGTTTCTCCTTCTCTCTGCCTCTCCCTCTCTTTCACCCTTTCTCTCTGTCTCTCTCTCTCTCTCTACGAAAAGAAAGAAAAAGATAGCTGCTCCAGTGAGGAAGGGGACATTCATTCACTGGGACCAGATCACACCTTGATGTTCTGGTATCTTTCAGAGAAAAAGATAAAATATGCTTCCCTAAAGCATAAAGCCCCCAAATGAAAATAAGTTAGCACGTGTCAAAGTTGTACTATAATTCAGTTGAAATAAAGCTTGTTATGATCGGCATTTTTATAACTATCTACTGGCACACAGTGAATGCTCCAGTTTTCTTTGTGCTCATGAACATCCAACCAAAATCTGGAAAAGGCTGGTCTCAGTCCATTCTCCCTGTCACTGAGTTTCCATATTCCCTCAAACAGTGACAGAAACACATGATTATAAGAGTAAGCATTAAAAATTTTACCCTGTTATGGAGTCCTTGGGGTATAACCCCAGGAGAGGAATTACTGGATCATATGGAAGGTCCATGTCTAGCCTTCTGAGAGTTTTCCAGACTGCTCTCCACAGAGGCTGTACCAATTTACATTCCCACCAGCAATGTAAAAGGGTTCCTCTGTCCCCACAACCTCTCCAGCATTTGTTGCTGCTGTCCTTTTTGATGTATGCCATTCTTACAGGAGTGAGGTGGTATCTTAGTGTTGTCTTAATTTTCATTTCTCTGACAATCAGTGACCTAGAGCAGTTTTTCATATGTTTGTTAGCCTTTTGGATCGCCTCTGTAGTGAATGTTTTGTTCATATCCTCTGCCCATTTTTGGATGAGCTCATTTGCTTTTTTGGTGCTAAGTTTACTGAGCTCTTTATATATTTTGGTGATTAGTTTCTTGTCTGATGTATGGCATGTGAAGATCTTCTCCCATTCTGTGAGGGGTCTCTTTGTTTGTTTAATAGTTTCTTTGGATGTGCAGAAGCTTTTCAATTTGATGTAGTCCCATTGGTTTGTTTCTGCTTTAGTCTTCCTTGCAACTGGGTTTGATTCATCAAAGATGTCCTTGAGGTGTAGGTGGGAAACTGTTTTACCAATGTTTTCCTCTAAGTATCTGACTGTTTCTGGTCTGACATCTATAAGCCAGACATGAGTGGTGCTCTGGTTAAAAAAAAAGAGAGAGTTTTAGTGCATTAAAATCATCTCAAACAATGGAAAAATAATAGGAAGGGGTGAGATAGCATAATGGTTATGCAAAGAGACTCTCATGCCTGAGACTCCAAAGTCCCAGGTTCAACCCCCACACCACCATAAGCAAAAGCTGAGCAATGCTCTGGTAATAATAATAATAATAATAATAATAATAATAATAATAAATAATTTTTTAAAAATAAATTAATGAATTTTTGTTTTGGATCCTGCAACCTTGCAATAGTCATTCATCAGTCCCAGGAGTCTTTTTTAAAATATTTATTTATTCCCTTATGTTGCCCTTGTTGTTTTATTGTTATAGTTACTATTGTTGATGTTGATGTCATCGTTGTTGGATAGGACAGAGAGAAATGGAGAGAGGAGGGGAAGACAGAGAGGGGGAGAGAAAGACTCCTGCAGACCTGTTTCACTGCCTATGAAGCAACTCCCCTGTGGGTGGGGAGCCGTGGGCTCGAACTGGGATCCCGGGACTCAAACCGGGATCCTTACGCAGGTCCTTGTGCTTTGTGCCAACTGCGCTTAACCCGTTGTGCTACCGCCCGATTCCCAGTCCCATGAGTCTTAATGAAAGCCTGTACCTATATGTCAACAACCATACTGTAAACTATCAACCCCCCTAAGTTATCTGAAACAGCATTCTTTCTTAGTTTTCATACTTCTTATTAGAAAGCAATTAAACTCTCAGAAGTTTTGGCATGTTTACCAGTAGTTTCCATGATTTGAAGTAATTTCTCCCTGTTGTCGAATATGCAGAGTAAATACCATACAATACGAAGAAGGTGGAGCATTTCAGACAGTAGCCTCTGTGATGTTAAGTTCTAAGATACTTGAAGAACATCACTGGAAATTATGCTACTCTATCAGTAAGTGGACTGTGAGAATATTAGAAAAAGAACTCTAAAATATAGCTTTAGCATATCCTTACGTAAGCAACTCCAAAAATACATCTTAACGAAACCTTTTATTATCAGCTACGAAACAATTTGGTTCAGTTACAACAACAACAACAAAAAGTGACAAAATGAAAACCAATTAAATCAAGTGGGGGAGGGGTCATCTGGAACCATCTTGTGTAAATTGTGTGGTAAACATGTGCTTTCTAATTCTCTGGGTTACTGTGTTTCCTCTAAAAGGATGAGAAGCTGCTTGTTTCCTAGTTCCCTGTTGCTCTGCATGATTTTTGTTTCATTTCTGAAGCCACCTAAAGCTTGGACCCTTTTACAGGAAAAAGAAAATAAAGACAAACAACATAACAGGTTTGTTGGATTTGGTTTGCTCTTCCTTTTAAAATAAGCTGCATGCAGAAAAAGTATTTAAGTTGTCAGAAAAGTCATGGCACATTTTTGTATAGAGAAACAGAAAAAAATACATCATGACTTTTCTGACAACCCAATAAATACAAAGCAAAATAAGCTATCTGATAATTTGGTATCTGAGGCGAACAGTTTTAAATTGAGTAAGCCTGCCTGAAAGTAAGTTGGTTAATGAAAGGTGGCCATTTCCAGAAAAAGCCAAACCAGAAGTTGAGCCCTGGGGAGTAATTAAACTGGGGAAAGACCAAAAAATAAAACTTCTCCTGGAAAGAAATGGAAACAAAAAAGAATAACCTCTCTCTAAACAGACATATAAACTATCTTGAATAGTGAATGCTCTATGTAATAATTCAGTTTTCCAATCTTGCACTTTTCCTCAGTTCATTTTGAAGGAAAATTTCAAAGTCTACGTTCTGTTCCTGTCAGACATACTTTTCACACCTTTAAGGAAGGGAATTCAAAATTGGTTTTGAAGTGTCTTGCAGACCGAGACCTTTTTTAAACCACTTTAGTCTGTTTCTTTTAACAATTAGCTACTTATTTAGGACTGTGTGGGGAAAGGAGAACAGTACCCCCCACAGAAAATAAAATTGTACTTCCACTTTTGAGGCTTTTAAGCTACATTGGACTCTACTTCAATAAGAATGTCAAAAGACTTATTTGAAAGAATAGATTTTCTGTGCCCCAGGCCAAATCCAAAAAAAAAAAAATATATCGATCTATCCTCAGAAACTGTTCTATATCCCCGGAAAGAAAAGGCTGTATAGTTCCTTTTGCAATTTAATAAATTCTAGATATGTAATATGTAGGTGTATATAAAGCTCTCAAAGTATGACTCTTTTTAACCTAACTCCTTATCAATTTGTGGTTATTCTATTTGTAGAACTTAACAATTTCATACAAATAATCAATTTTATCAAAATGTATTTCCAGGTAATGAAGTAAAAGAAACAAAGCAGACTAGCTTCAAATTTAGGCATTGGTTTCAGAAATTCAGTAAATTTTAACCAGGTATAGAACTCTGGTAGTTGTCAAGGAAACAGAACATTTTTGTGTGTGTGGCAGGCTTCTCTTCTGCTTCTCCTCATACTTCATCATTTACACTAACTGAAGCAATGTAGCTTCCTTATGAATGTTCATAAACACATGAAACACTTTTTCAGAAATATACTAAAGGAAGAATAGATTCCTAAATATCAGGACATAGGTAAGGAGTCTAGTTGAAAATACAGACTTCATTCTGAAATGTTTTTCAAAAATTTCATTTCCCTTAAACCAAGTACCTTTTCAATTTCTTTTGTTTTTTTTTTAAATTATTATTTACTTTCCCCTTTGTTGCCCTTGTTGCTTTGTTATTGTAGTTATTATTGTTGTTGTTGATGATGGTCATCGTTATTGGATAGGACAGAGAGAAGTGAAGAGAGGAGGGGAAGACAGAAAGGGGGAGAGAAAGACAGACACCTGAAGACCTGCTTCACCGCTGATGAAGCGACTCCCCTGCAGGTGGGGAGCCAGGGCTCGAACTGGGATCCTTACGCTGGTCCTTGCGCTCTGTGCCACGTGAACTTAACCCCTGCACTACCACCCGACCCCCTCAATGTCTTAAAATAAAAACTGCCCTCAATGTCTTCAAATAAAAACTGTAGAGCTGGGGAAATAGCATAATGATTATGCAAAAAAAGAAAAAAAAGACTTTCATGTCTGATGCAGCAAAGGTCCCAGGCTCAATCCCCAGTAACACCATAAACCAGAAATGAGCAATACTCTGGGGGAAAAAAAGAAAAAGAAAGAAAGAGAGAGAGAGAGAAAGAAGGAAAGAAAAGAGAGAAAGAGAGAGGAAGGAAGGAAGGAAGGAAGGGTGGATGGATGGATGGATGGATGGATGGATGGATGGATGGATGGAAGGAAGGGTCTGGGAAATAAGCGCATGAGGTCCCAGATTCAATCCCCAGCAGCACATGTACCAGAGTGATGTCTGGTTCTTTCTCTCTCTCCTCCTATCTTTCTCATTAATAAATCAATAAAAAAAAATTTAATCCCAGCTGCATGGGGGGTGGTCACCTCACAAGTAGTGAGACAGGTCTGCAGGTGTCTTTCTCTGTCTTCCCCTTCTGTCTCTCAATTTCTCTCTGACCTATCCAACAACAACAAAAACGGAAAAAGAGAAATTTAAAAAGAAAGAGAAAACAGAATAAGTAAAGAGATAAAATACAACTCCTGGATGGTGTCACTCAAATGTGAAATCTAGAGAACTGATCACATGAACTTCATACACACAAGCTATGAGAACTATACTGGTTATCTTTGGGAAGCGTGAGGCTGAGGACACAGAACTTCAGTGGTGGGTGTGCTGTGGAACTATATACTGTAATCTTACAATCTTGTAACCCACTATTAATCTCAAATAAAAATGGGGGGGGGAGAAGGAAGAAGAGGAAGAAAAGAAAGAGTAAGAAAAAAAAAACTATTAGGGAATCGGGCGGTAACGCAGAGGGTGCAAAGTGCAAGGACCAGAGTAAGGATCCTGGTTCCAGCCCCCGGCTCCCTACCTGCAGGGGAGTCGCTTCACAGGCAGTGAAGCAGGTCTGCAGGTGTCTATCTTTCTCTCACTCTGTCTTCCCTTCCTCTCTCCATTTCTCTCTGTCCTATCCAACAACAATGACATCAAGAACAAAAATAATAACTACAACAATAAAACAAGGGAAACAAAAGGGAAAATAAATAAATATTTTTTTAAATCTTTAAAAAAAACTATTGTGTTAATCATTGCAAAACTTTCTAATATCAATCCTTAATTTCCTTAACAACTTCTCTTAGAAAATGAAATTTCACAAGCGTTATCTTTAGTCATTGCAAACTTACTTACTTAATTGAAAACCCATTAATGGCCTTTCAACTCATCCATGGATAAACAAACTGTGATACAGCCATAAAAGTAATTATTCAGTAATAAAAAGGAAATAATATAGATGACGTTTATTCAAAGGAGCATGCTAAGCAAAAGAAGCCAGATTCAAATAGCTACTGATCTTAAAATGACACTTTTGTGTGGTTTTAAAAAAGGCAAAAACTATTAGGCAGAAAACAGATTAGTGGTTGCCAAGGTAAATGGAAAGGGTGGGTCAGGGGGGTGGATAACATAATGGTTATGCAAAAAGATTCTCATGCCTGAGGCTCCAAAGTCCTAGATTCAATACCCTGTGCCATCATAAGCCAAAGCTGTGCAGTACTCTGATTAAAAAACAAACAATTGTATAGCTACAGGCCCTTTGAAATATAACTAAAATCGACCTGTCAATGCACATGTTCAGAGGGGAAGCAATTACAGAAGCCAGACCTTCCACCTTCTGCATCCCACAACGACCTTGGGTCCATACTCCCAGGGGGATAAAGAATAGGAAAGCTATCAGGGGAGGGGTTGGGATACGGAGGTCTAGTGGGAATTATGGGAAGCTGTACCCCTCCTATCCTATGGTTTTGTCAATGTTTTCTTTTTATAAATAAAAAAATTTTAAAAAAGTAAGTGGAAAAGGTATAGTTGACCTTACAGGGGATGATGAAAATCTTGACAGTGGTAGTGAAAGTATTGTTCATCTTGTTTTGGGTGGTAATTAAGTATAAGGGAACAAAAATCTTTCACCCTGAAATATGTCTTTGGAGGGTTAGAGGTAACACCATTGGTAAAACAACATGTCTAAGGAAACAGAAGTCCCAGATTCAGTCCCCAGCACCATAAACTAGAGGTAAGAATAATATATATATATTATTCATATATATATTCTTAGGTAAAAAAGATTTTGTTTCATAGAAGGGAGGAGTTGTGGAGGCAGAATGTAGATTAATTTTGAGATGAAGACTCTTCCAAAGAAGTATCTGGTTTGTAGAAATGGCAGAGTTTAAGCCTTGATTTTGATAACTCTCCTCATTAACAAACCTCTTCTTTCTGGAGTGGTGAAACTTACATCACTGTGCATTCTTGAACTTCCTTTCTTCTCACTCAAGCCCTCAGCACTAAAATGATTTAAGATAGTGTCTAAGACCACACAGAATGAGTTTCTGAGTCTCTCCCATGTGTACAAGAGATCCATATTTTGTTAATAAATTTCTCCTGACTCCTCTCTCTCTCTCTCCATATATATAAATTTATTAATGGAGAGGGATAGGAGGATAAAGGACCAGACATCATTCTGGTACATGTGCTACCAGGGATCAAACTCAGGGCCTCATGCTTGAGAGTACAGCCCTTTATCCACTGTGCAACCTCCCAGACCCACCTTACTTTTTTCTCTTACCACTCTATCTCATACTTGTTTGAGACTTAAGGAACTCAGAAATGTGCTGAATGATTTTCTTCCCCACATAGACAGCTGCCCAAACTCATAAAGCTATATATACTAAAGAAGGTGAATTTTACTGTGTACAAATTATACTGCAATAAGCCTGACTACCCCCCCCAAAAAAAAAAAACCTGTTTATTCTTTTCCCCTAAATTGTCTATACCCATAGTAATTTAGTTTTACTAAGTAAGCTCTAGGTATAACCAAATTATAGCACACACACACACACAACACACACACACACACACACACAAAGGGCAAAACAAATCATCCTAAGGGGTAGTGGTGCACCTGGTTGAGCGCACATGTTACAACGTACAAGGACCCAGGTTCATGTAAGGACCCAGGTTCGAGCCCCCGGCCCCCACCTGCAGGGAGAAAGCTTCACAAGTGGTGAAGCTGGGATACAGGTGTCTCTCTGTCTCTCTCCCTCTCTATCAACCCCCTCCCTCTCAGTTTCTGTCTGTCCGTATCCAATAAAGACAATTCAAAAAAAAAATCTAAAAAAAAAATCATTCTATACCACTCTGGGTTCTTCAGAAGCTAGACAAATAAACAACTATAAAACTGATAAGAGTAAAAGTAAATTTTTATTAACCTGGGCACCTCCTATTTACATATGAGAGTCCCAAAACCTGAGCTACTCATCCACATGGTTTTAAATAACACTTTTAAGTAAGCATAACTAATTGTGGATTGGGAAGGAGACAGTTAAACACACTACCAAGGAAGGCACAGGAGAATGGGGGTATGCAGATTATAGAGTTCTCCATCTCCATTAAAAAGATAAAGGGATTAGGTCTTCCTCTGTACAGTGAGGGATATGCCCTCAAGGGAGGGGGTTTCCCTGCAAACACGTTTTTCAAAGGTCATCTCCATTTTGCCCTCTTGGCCCCTCCCATGAAATTAACCTTTAGCCAAAGACACCTTTTGGGGTGGTCGAGTTTTTGTCCTCTATCATGTCATCATTTGAAACCAGCCCATATTCAGATTAACTTTTCCTATTTATAGCATGCTAAGCCTTCAGTAAAATGAAAAAGAGACCTTTTTCACCACTTTATCATATTATACTTCTGGTAAAGCAATACTTAGTCATAGCTTCTCTTAAGTTCTTATTATAATTTGGAGAACTTAAAATTTGCTAGCTCAGAGAGTTAATATAAAGGGGACACAGCACATCTATTACGTCTACTAGATACTGTAAAAGATCTTTGCTATCACATTTTTCCAAGATAAAAATCCCATAAAGTACACATCAGTCTCTTTGCTATGTAAATAAAAGAAGATTGAGAGATGTTAAATCATTTGTCCCAAATCACACAAGTACTTAGTCTATTGTACAATGTGAATTCCAACCCAATTCTGGTGACCTAAAAAGTGAAAAGCCGCCACTTTAAGGTGGTTGAGCAATGACCAGGTTTTTGAAGGTCCACTGGATAGTGAATGAGACCTGAGACTACTAAAAGTTTACACTCTAAAGGATACCAGAAATCCATCTCAAATGTAGCCAGACCGCTCATCATTAGCTGAAAGATAGTTCTTACATAAAAACTATTCTTGGATATAACACCTAATTTCTTTTTTTTCCTTCCATCTCAAATGGATTGGCTACATTTCACAGTCTTTGAAAATATCTTTAATCTTCCATGTCTGCAGACACAGTCAAGCATTTATGTGGATGTCATTTAATGATGCTTATGTAAAGGGGAAACTCAGAACTCTGGTTTAAAACACTTATAGTGCTCACAGTTGAGCTAGAGAATCGACAAATATAAGTTGGAAGAAGAAAAAATTCACAAAAAGTCTCAAGAATATATGCTCTTTGAGAAGGGAGCCACAGTCAGAGCACATATTACAGTATGAAAAAGGCAGCACTATTTAAAAGTATTTCCCTTCTTTTTCCTAAAATGAAAAAGATTGTTTGAAAGATTAAACAATGTATCTGACTTTTTTCTGTACTGTGGCTCAGCCAGTTTTTCTTTTTTAAATATTTTATTTATTATTTAATTAGAGAGGTACAGACAGAGAGACAAGATTATTTGGTCAGTCAGTTCTGGCTAATGGTGCTGCTGGGGATCAGCTAACTTTGTTTAACTGTCCAACAGTCTTATGTGGTTAAATCCTTCCATAGTGAAGAATTTCTGTCTTCTCGCTAGACAATTAAGATATTTAATCAAGATACTACTAAAATCCACAGAGTTTTTTAAAATGTTATTAGTGATTCAATAATAATTAATAAGATTGTAAGATAACAAAGGTACAGTTCCCACTACCAGAGTTCCTTCACTGTAGAGCTTTTTCCTTTTTTAACCCTGGCTTTATGGGGAGGGGGGAGGTGCAGGGAATTGAACCTGGAACCTTTGGTACCTCACATATGAAAATATCTTTGCATAACCATTCTGCTATATCCCTAGTCCTAAAAATCCACAGCATTTTAAAATCTCGTCAAATTTCTAAACATTTTGTTTACAGTGGTGATTACCTTTCCAAACTAAATCAGATATTGTTATCTCCAGGACTTCGTCACTCTGAGCTGATTCTTTACAGATGGAGGCAGAGACAGACAAGGAGGAGTAAAGAAATTACAGCACAGAAGCTTCCCTCTGTGTGGTAGGGCCAGGGTCATACACATGATGAAGTAGTACAGTCTCCAAGAAAGTTATTTTGCCAGCTCTAAAGCTTATATTTTATCTGACAAATGTCTGTTTGAAATGTGTATTAAGGTCAAAGTACACACTGGACTTTAATATTACTATTTAAAAATATCGGAGTCACTAAACATAATGTTTATGTAAGACTGAGCAGAACTAGTTACTCTACTATTGATAAAATATTTGCTAAGGAAAAAATGGATGAGAATCCAGAATGAAATTTCTTGGAAATAAAACAAAAGCATCTTGAGGACACAGAACAATCTTGCAACCCACTTATTAATTACAAGTTAAAAAAATGTGAAAAGATAAAAAATAAAACAAAGCATGGGGTGTCATGTATTCTCTTAGATTTTTCACAACGGATCTGTAGAAGATAGACCTCAACTTCATAGTTATGTTCAGCATGTAGGCCCATTTCAAAGTAAATTAATTGTCAGCTATGCAAAGTTAGCAAATTATTTAACAGCTAAAACTCAGATAAGAAAATAACCAAATTCACACTATGTTTTGAAACTTCCTGACTTTTAAGTGTTTTGAATGCTCTTTTAACACTGTTTTAAACCCATTTTTATTTAGTTGGCCCTCAGAGGTGTCTTGTTTTTTCAATTTGAAAAGAAAATTTTAAAAGCCAGTTAGCTGTGAAGTCCCTCCCACAGGCAGTTTTAATTACCTGACAAATGTTTCCCATACTTCTCATACCCTTCCACCGCTGAGAGAGCAAGCTTCCCTTGAGAAAGGAGTGACTAAGTAGGTTTGTGTGAGTGTGTGTGTTTGTGTTTTTAAGTCAAAGGAAAGCCACTTCCTTTGTATAGACAGCCAACAAATGTACACAAGAAATCCAGCTAGGTTGGCCAGACACTAAATTACAATAGTACTGGGGTTCTCATCACTTTGTATTTTCAAGGACCTAAGTCAAATGTTCCTTTCCTTCAGGATATTTTTGTATGCTAGAACTCTCTCTGGTACCCAGATGTCATATTCCCGTCTTTTTAAATCTCATTAGGTGGCCTTGTTCTCATCTCCACTGTACTGTCTTCTTTGGATATTTAGGAGAGGGCCAAATGCTCAAAGAACATCCAAGGGATGAGGTCATGAGACTTGTTTCTTGCAAAACAGTACTAGGCAGTTAGCATACTAAAAATTTGGTTTTGAAAACTATACATTAGTTACACAAACCAAAATCAGAAGAAAAAGAAAGAAATACACAAGCAGCTTGGGAAGTGACACAGTGATTAGAGTGCTGAATCCTCAAACATAAGGTCTTGAATTCATGTGCCAAACTGTATCTCTCTCCCCATCCCAATATAAAAATAAATATACATTTTTAAAGAAACATACAACAGACCAGCATATATAGCAAAAACAGTAAGATTGGGAATATGAAGAATTTTTTTTCTCTCAATTTTTATAAGAATGTCTTTTTAGGGAGTCTGGCGGTGGTGCAGCAGGTTAAGCGACATGGCATGAAGCATAAGGACCTGTGTAATCAATCCCAGTTCGAACTCTTGGCTCCCCACCTGCAGGGGAGTCGCTTCACAGGCACTGAAGCAGGTCTACAGGTGTGTCTACCTTTCTCTCCCCCTCTCTGTCTTCCCCTCCTCTCTCCACTTCTCTCTGTCCTATCCAACAACGACGACATCAAGAACAACAATAATAACTACAACAATAAAACAATAAGGGCAACAAAAGGGAATAAATAAATAAATAAATAAACAAAAAAGAAATTAAAAAAAAAAAGTTTCAATCCTAGGCAGCACACTTACCAGAGTGATATCTGGTTCTTTTTCTCTCTCCACCTATCATTCTTCATAAATAAATTAATATAAATACAAATATATATAGCTATATATGGAGAGGGAGAGAGAGAAAGGAAGGAAGGAAGGAAGGAAGGAAGGAAGGGAGAAAGAAAGAAAGAAAAAAGAAAAGATTTTTAAAAAAGACCTGCAGGGGGAAAGCTTCACAAATGATGAAGCAAGGCTGTGGGTATCTCTCTGCTTCTCTCCTTTTTTTAAATGTATTTTATTTATTTATAATTGGGTAGAGACAGAGAGAAATTGAAAGGGAAGGGGGAGATAGAAAGAGAGAGAGACAGTGAGTCATCTGCCACCCTGCTTCACCACTCCTGAAGTTTTTCCCCCTGCAGGTGGGGACTAGGGCCTTGAACCTGGGTCCTTGCCCACTGTAATGTATGCGTTTAACCAGGTGTGCCACTGCCTGGCTTATCTCTATCTCCCCTCCCCATTCAATTTATCTCTGTCTCTATCCAATAATAAATTAATTAATAAATAGAAAGATTTAATATTTATTTATTTATTTACTTATGTCACCAGGGTTATCACTTTGGCTCATGCAGGCCCTATAAGGCCCTATAAATCCCAGGTTCAATCCTCCGCACCACAATAAGCCAGAGCTGTGCAGTGCTCTGGTGTTCCTCTCTGTGTCTTTCTCTCTCTGCATCTCTCTCAAAAATAAATAAAACAGGGGTTCCAGCGGTGGCACAGTGTATTAAGCGCATGTGGCGCAAAGCGCAGGGACCAGCATAAGGATCCCGGTTCGAGACCCCGGCTCCCCACCTGCAGGGGAGTCACTTCACAGGCGGTGAAGCAGGTTTGCAGGTGTCTATCTTTCTCTCCCCATCTCTGTCTTCCTCTCCTCTCTCCATTTCTCTCTGTCCTATCCAACGATGAACAACATCAACAATGGCAATAATAATAACCACAACGAGGCTACAACAACAGGGGCAACAAAAAGGGGGGAAAATGGCCTCCAGGAGCTGTGGATTCATGGTGCAGGCACTGAGCCCAGCAATAACCCTGCAGGGAAAATAAATAAATAAATAAATAAGTAAACAAATAAATAAATAAATACATAAATAAAACAAAATTAAAAAAAAGGTAACATCTCACTATGAGAAACACAACAGTTGCCTGACAGTAACAACCAGGTTAAGGGGAGAAAACTCTGGTGAGGCCAAGCAGTGGCACATCCCGTCAAGCACACACCTTACAATGCACAAGGACCAAGGTTCAAGCCTCTAGTCCCCATCTGCAGGGGGAAGCTCCACAAGTGGTGAAATCTATACAATTAAAAAAAAAAAAACTCAGAGCCAAGTGGTGGCACACCTGGTTAAGCACACAAATAACAGTGAACAAGGACCTGGGTTCAAGCCCCTGGCCCCCATCTTCAGGGGGAGGCTTTATGTGCGGTGAAGCAGGTCTGCAGGTATCTCTCTGTCTCTCTTTCTCCTTCTCTATCTTCTCCTCCCCTCTCAATTTCTTTCTGTCTCTATCCAATAATAAATAAATAAAAATATAGTTAAATAAAGATATTTTTTAAAAAACTGCCCCAATAAAGAAAGAAGGAGGAGGAGGAGGAGGAGAAGGAAGAGAAGGAGAAGATGCCAACCTGATAGGGGGAAAAAAAATTTCTGGCTTTCCTCACTGTATAAATCCAGTCAAGGTTTCCTGCACCATAAAAGCAAACAACAAAATTAGCAAAATAGCTCACTGTCATTCTAGCAGCCCTGGGATCCTGGGATGCTATTTTGTCTTTCCGGCTTCCCTGTTTCTTTATCTCAGTCTTTCTCTTTGTATCAGGAAAAACAAAAATGTCATCCTGAAGTGATGTAACCCCAGAGATGAGCAAAAAAAGAAAAAGTTTTTTGCAGACAGTATGTTGTCTCCCTAGCCCTAGAAAAAGTTTTCTATGAAGATGTATTTGTAAGGAGTTTAGTAATTAATTTGCAAAGTAACCTCTATAGCTTGACGAGTTGTTTCACATAGAATTTTTTTTTGTATCTGTAACAAAATACCAACATGCTTTACTAGGGATGTTCTTTCATCAGGAGTTATAGATTATGTGCTATAACAAAAGGTTCTAAAAGGAACATTTTACTATGACTAAAACAAAATTCACAGGAGCAAAGAGAACAGTATCAGCAACAGTATCATTTGTTCAAGTCCTTCATGTGACCCCAACAGTAAGATATTTTTTTTCCTCTAGGGTTATCGCTGGGCCTGGGTGCCTGCACTACAAATCCACTGCTCCTGGAGGTCATTTTTTTTTAATTTTTTAAAATTTTTTTAAATATTTATTTTATTTATTTATTCCCTTTTGTTGCCCTTGTTGTTTTATTGTTGTAGTTATTATTGTTGTTGTCGTTGTTGGATAGGACAGAGAGAAATGGAGCGAGGAGGGGAAGACAGAGAGGAGGAGAGAAAGATAGACACCTGCAGATCTGCTTCACCGCCTGTGAAGCGACTCCCCTGCAGGTGGGGAGCCGGGGTTCAAACCGGGATCCTTATGCCAGTCCTTGTGCTTTGCACCACCTGCGCTTAACCCGCTGCGCTACAGCCCGACTCCCCAACAGTAAGATTTTTAAAAGGAAGGATAAGAAAGAGAAAAAGAAAGACTGTAGGTAAGGACAAGAGAGGAGAATGAGAAAACCATAAAGGGCAAAAAAAAAAAAAATTAGGGTGGGTAAAAGAGTTGGCAGGGCACATGCTTTGCCAAGCACACAGCACAGGTGCAAACCTAGGCACCACATGAGAGGTGCTATGGAACCAGAAGAAGCTCTGGTACTGCAGCTAGGCAGTGGCACACCCGGTTCAGTGCACTCATTTCCATGAGTGAAGACTCAGGTTCAAAGTCCACAAGTCCATGGTTTGTGAAGCCCCCCACCACACAGGTGTCTATTTCTCTCCCCCTTTCTCGCTCTCTCTCAATCTCTCTCTTCCCTCTGTCTTATTAAGTAAAACAAAATGGGGAGGGGGGTGATGGCTGAGTAGTAGCACATCTGATAGAGCATACACAAGGAATTGGATTCAAGCCCCCAGTCCCTACTTGCAGCTGGGAAGCTTCATGAGTGGTGAAATAGTGCTGCAGGTCTCTATCCCTTTCCCTCTCTCTCCTACCTCCCTCTCAATTTCCCTCTGTCTTTATTTTTTTTTTTTAAGTGATAATCCTAGTGGCAATTAAAAAAAAAAAGGGGGGGTCGGGCGGTGGCGCAGTGGGTTAAGCGCACGTGGCGCAATGCGCAGGGACCGGCGAAGGATCCCGGTTCGAGCCCCCGGCTCCCCAACTGCAGGGGAGTCGATTCACAGGCGGTGAAGCAGGTCTGCAGGTGTCTATCTTTCTCTCCCCCTCTCTCTCTGTCTTCCCCTCCTCCCTCCATTTCTCTCTGTCCTATCCAACAACAAAGCAACGTCAACAATGGCAATAATAACCGCAAGGAGGCTGCAACAACTAGAGCAACAAAAAGGGGGAAAAATGGCCTCCAGGAGCGGTGGATTCATGGTGCAGGCACGGAGCCCAGCAATAACCCTGGAGGAAAAAAAAAAAAAAAAAAAAGCTCTGGTACTCTGGTGTCTCTCCTTCTGTCTCACTATCTGAACAGGAAAAAAAAAAAAAAAAGCCCAGAATCATGTTTTGCATGCAGGAAATCCCAGTAGTGCAATAATACATAAATAATAATTTATTGACTAGAAATATTTATAAAAGATTGTTCTTTCTCTACCCTATCATACATGTGCATACACACAGATTTCTTTTTTAAAATGTTTTATTTATAATGAGAGAGAGACAGAAAAAAAGAGAGAGACCATAGCACACTGCTCATCTCTGGCTTTTGGCCGTGCTGTGGATTGAACCTGGAACCTGAGAACTTCAGGCAAGAGAGTATTTTACATAACCATCATGCTGTCTCTCCAGCACCCTGAAACACACACACACACACACACACACACACACACACACACACACACACTGCTATGCAGCATTCATTTCCAAACTAAGATGGCAAACATATTTTGTGAGATACAGCTACCCCTACTCAATACTCATTCATTTCGTTTTAGACACTCTGTCTCTAAGATAAATGGCTGAATAGTTAGTGCTGGAAAGAAGAAAGGGCAGTCAGAGAAGTATCATCTAGTATTTATCTCAGTTCCTTTGCATTTAGTAATGTTTTCTAGATGACAAGTTAGAAAGTCTTCAAGAAGATAAAAATAGAATGAGAGGAAATAGAAAAGCATAAAAACTAAAGTGGAAGTAATAGGGCACAATGTTAAAATGAGATGGGTAAATCTGCGTTGTTCTGGTAAATGACAATGAGGTGGCAGTCCTGATTTGTAGAATTTGTCAGCTCCAATGTAAATACGTGCACAGTGCTGACACAAGTTCACAAAAGGCTATATTACACAGTTCTTGCAAATTTAATATTTCACTCTCACTAGTTAGTACAAGCTGACTCCAGTAAAACACTATCACTATATGATCTGTTACTTAAACTCTCTGAGCTTCACTTTCCTCTTCTAGAAAGCAAAATAATTGAAATTACTGCCAAAGTAATCTTATTTATTAAAATCACAACTATCGCCTTCACTATAATTATTTCTTTTAAAAATATTTTATTTATTCTGAGATACAGAGGGAGAGAAAGAGAGATACCTAAGCACTGTTCAGCTCTGGTTTATGGTGGTGCTGGAACTTCAGAACCTCAGACCTGAAAGTCTTTTACATAACTATTATGCTATCTCCTCCACCCTAATTATTTCTATTATTTTGATCTCACAACCATACTTTCTAATCTTCATGCCAAAGCTTCCCCAAATTATTTACAGAAAGAAGTCTCTCAAAGACACTGTGAATTTCCACCTCAGGATTGCCAGTCAGTTAGTGTGGTCCAATGTCAAAATTCAAGACTATGGTGTGTGCTGCATAATGTCTATTCGAAGGCCAATAGTTATTTACATACTTTATCTCTAACTAGAGAGAAGGGAGAGCTGGGGAGATAACATGGTCATGCAAAATGACTGTTCTTCTTCTAGCGTTTGCCCTTCTTCCATAGCCAGTCAACAGCATCAGGTTGAGCCTGATGTAAAGTTTCGAGACCTCCTTTGAATCTGGAGAGGTGGCAGTCGTTGACTATGTGGGTCATAGTCTGTCTGGAGCCGCAGGGGCAGTTCGGGTCGTCTCTGGCTCCCCAGCGGTGGAACATAGCGGCGCACCGGCCATGGCCTGTTCGATAGCGATTGAGGAGGGCCCAATCATAACGTTTCTAGGTTCAATCCCAGGGACCATCATAAAGGAGAGCTGAGGAGGGGGGGAGAGGGAGAGAGGGGAAGCTACTCAACAATTAAACATGGTGAATTCACCTTCTTCACCTCCTCTTGAATAGAGTTTGAAAGAATCATGTTAAGTGATATAAGCCAGAAAGAGAAGAATGAATATGGGATGATCTCACTCTTGGGCAGAAGTTCAGAAATAAGAATAGAAGCGGAAACACAAAGCAAAACTTGGACTGGATTTGATGTATTGCACCAAAGTAAAGGACTCTGGGATGGGGGGAGGAGCAAGGGGGTGTTCAGGTCCTGGAAAATGTTAGCAGAGGAGGACCTAGGTAGAGGATTAGAGTGTTGTATGGAAAATTGAGAAATGTTACATATGGACCAACTACTGTGTTCTACTGTCAACTGTAAACCATTAATCCCCCCAATAAAGAAAAAGAAGAAAAAGGAAAAGGAGGACTAAAAGGAGGGAGGGAAGTCAAGAAAAGAAATATATTTTTAAATATATTTACTTTTGAGGGAAAGACCTAAAAGACTTCTTCAATGCTCATAAAGTTTTCCCCTGCAAGTGGGGACCAGGGGCTTGAGCCCAGGTCCTTGCACACTGTTATATGTGTGCTCAGTTAAGTGTGCCACAACTCAGCCCTCTAGTATTTTTGAGTACTCTCTGTTCATACCCATAAATTCTTGCACCAATCTGATATGTATGCTTTGAAGGAAAGACATTAAATATGTGGGAGTCGGGCAGCAGAGCAGCAGGTTAAGCGCAGGTGGAGTGCAAGGACCGGAGTAAAGATCCCGGTTCAGTCCCCGGCTCCTCACCTGCAGGGAAGTCGATTCACAAGCAGTGAAGCAGGTCTGCAGGTGTCTATCTTTCTCCCTGTCTGTCTTCCCCTCCTCTCTCCATTTCTCTCTGTCCTATCCAACAACAACGCCATCAATAACAACAATAATAACTACAACAATAAAATAACAAGGGCAACAAAAGGGACTAAGTAAATAAATATTTTTTAAATAAAAAAAAAGAAATTAAATACATAAAAATAGCTAACAAAGAAGTTTGACCTAGCCCAGGGATAAATAGATATGTGCCAGAAAACATTTCCTTCAGGAAGTGATGATTTCACTGGGACCTGAAAGACAGGCTGAAACTGCCCGTGCATAGGTGCACAGAGAGAAGAGAAGACCAAGGGTTTGAACCCAGGTCCTTGCACACTGTAATATGTGTGTTCAACCAAGTGTGTGACTGCCTAGCCCCTGACTTCAGAACTCTTACAAATTTCTCTTCAACTAGATTTCTTCAGCCCTAATCATATTAACAAATACTTGGAAAGGCTTCTTGAGCATATTTTAAGAAGAGGGACTTCACAGTCAAAGTGGTCTGAGTTTGCATCGTAGATTTGACTCTTTCCTGCTGGGTAACCTGTCTCAGTTATGTCATTTATAATTGCAATAATTACAGCATCTACTACACAGTTACTGCAGGACCAAATGAAGTAATGTACATAAAACACTTTCCACAGTATCTATCAAGTAGTAATCATTCAGTAAATGGATATTAACTAAGGAAACCGTCATCAAATTCCAGCCCCCGATCTCATGCCAGTAACTATTTATGAGCATAGCCAAAGGAGCAACCATGCCTTGTACATAACTGAAATCTAACCTCTCTTTGGCCACAATTTATAACTCCATCAGTCACAGAGTACATAAATGCTTGATGATTAGGATGTGATTATTATGTCGTCAAAATTTTTATTCTCCTATTCTGATAGCTTTTCAGGCTCCAGCTATACACTGCTCTGATAAACCAGCACTGTTAGCCAATTCAGATCACACTGGTGCTGGGGAAGAGACTTATGAAAGTAATTTAAGAGTTCCCATTGTAGAATTTTGAGAAACAACTTTTTTACAGTGTTACACATTACCCAAGGTACACATTCTTTTTGGTACACAGTATTTTCAAGAGTATGATATTTTTCTTTTTTCTTTCTTCTTTTTTTCATTTTTTTTTTTCACCAGGGTTATTACCGTGGCTTGGTGACTGCACAGCTCCATGGCTCTGGAAAGTGATTTCTTTTCTCTTTTTTCTTTCTGCTTTTGATAGCAAGTGAGAGACAGATGGAGAGAAAGGGAGAAGAGGGGTAGATAACATAATGGTTATACAAAGAGAGTCATGCCTGAGAGTCCAAATTCCCATGTTCAGTCCCCTGCACCACCATAAGCCAGAGTTGAGCAGTGCTCTGAAAAGAAAAAGAGAGACAGACAGACAGAGAGACAGACAGAGAGAGAGACAGACAGAGAGAGAGAGAGACGCCCACAGTACTGCCCCACAGCTTATGAAGCTTTCCTCCTGGAGGTGAGGACAAGCACCTTGAACCTTGTCTTATTGAAATTGTCTTTTAATGGGAGGCGGACAGTAGTGCACCAGATTAAGCACCCATAGTGCAAAGCACAAAGACCGGCAAAAGGATACCGGTTCGACCCCCTGGCTCCCCAGCTGCAGGATGTGAAGCAGGTTTGAAGGTGTTTATCTTTCTCTCCCCTTCTCTGTCTTCCTCTCCTCTCTCAATTCCTCCATCCTATCCAACAACAACAGCAGCAGAAACAATAACTATAACAGCAACAACAGCAATGGAAAAAATTATGGCTTCTAGAAGCAGGGGAAGTGGATTCTTAGTGCCTGAAAGTCCCAGCGATAACCCTGGAGGCAAAAATTAAAAAAAAAAAAAAAAAAAAAAAAGGAAAAGAAGAAATTATCTTTTAGCAGGAATTTCCTCTCATCCTCTCCTTCCTTCTACTGATGTTTCTCAAAGCTTGTTCTAGGTACTACCCTACTCATTGGGCCAGCCTATGCATTCTTACAATGTTTATTGAATTTTTAGTATATGTAGATAGTGTCCTAAGCTCTAGAGACAGAGAACCAAATAGTTAAAATCTCCACTTTCAAGATATCAGTCAGTGTAGTCAGAATTTCAATATCAAGATAAAAATACTTGGTCCAAAAACATCAACATGAATGAAGGATCATTTAACCACAAACCACTATGCCTCTATGTAAATAAGATATGACTAAAACATGAAAAGAAGAAAAAGAGAAGTTCAGGAAAGATTACAGAGCTAGGCAATTTCCTCTTCAAATGTATGTATAGAAAATATATCTAAGAATTAAGAATTATCTAAGATCTAGTTTACCTATCAAAAATATTTTGGATATTACTTCATGGAAGTTGGGGAATGGGAGGTGAACCATGCAAATACTAAGGAAACTCCTGTAGAATTATGATTCTGGAACTTCTTATCTCTTTAAAATTATTTATTTGTTTTGTATTAAAGACAGAGAAATTGAGAGGTAAGGGAGAGACAGAGAGAGGTGCAGCCCTACTTCACCACTTGTGAAGCTTTTCCCCTGCGGGTAGGGACCAGGGATTTGAACCCAGGTCCTTGCACATTGTAACATATGCTCAGCCAGATGTACCACCACATGGACCTGATTCTGAAGTTTTTTAAGTATATCAAAGATAAATCAAAGGCTAAGATTCATTAAACAACACTGAAACTTTCTCAATTGTTGAATCAACTCTAGTGGGTCAAACTATGGACATTTTTATGAAAACATAAAATAGTGCTTTATTTTAAAAAGACTTAATTTTATCATTTAACTCATCAGAAGGCTGGGTAGTGGCACAGCTGGCTGAGTTCACATGTTACCATATGCAAAGACCCAGGTTCAAATCCCCCTTCCCCACATGCAGAGAGAAATATTTGCAAATGGTGAGGCAGGGGTGAAGGTGTCTCTCTCTCTCCCTCTCTACTTCTACCTTCCCTCTGATTTGTCTCTATCCAATAAATAAAGGTAATTAAATTTTTTTAAAGTCATGTTAAGTGAAATAAGTCAGAAACAAAAGGGTGAATATGGGATGATCTCATCCTCAGGTAGAAGCTGAAAAACAAGATCAGAAGAGAAAACACAAGTAGAACCTGAACTGGAGTTGGCGTATTGCACCAAAATAAAAGACTCTGCGGTAGGTGGGAGGGGAGAATACAGGTCCAAAAAGGATGACAAAGGACCTAGTGGGGGTTCTATTGTTATATGGAAAACTAAGAAATGTTATGCATGTACAAACTATTGTATTTACTGTCTAATGTAAAACATCAATTCCCCAATAAAGAAATTTAAGAAATTTAAAAAATAATAAATAAATCATCTGAGAGAGAAAAAACAGAACAGGGGTCAGGTAGTGGCACACCTGGTTGAGTACATGAGTACACATGTTACAATGCACAAAGACCCAGGTTCAAGCCCCGGGTCTCCACCTGCAGGGGGGAAAGCTTCACTAGTGGTGAAGCAGGACCGCACCTCTCTCTGTCTCTGTCTCCCTCTATATCGCCTACTTCCCTCTCAATTTCTTGCTGTCTCTATCCAATAAATAAATAATTAAAAATCATTTCAAAAAAGAGAGTTTAAAAAGTTATTTTACAACAAGGACAACAAAAATAAATAAATAAATATATTTTTATTTAAAAATATTTATTTCCTTATGTTGCCCTTGTTCTTTTTTATTGTTGTAATTATTAATGTCGTTGTTGTTGGATAAGATAGAGAGAAATGGAGAGAGGAGGAGAAAAAGACAGACACGGGCAGACCTGCTTCACTGCTTGTGAAGCAACCCCCCTGCAGGTGGGGAGCCGGGGGCTCAAACCGAGATCCTTACGTGGGTCCTTGAGCTTTAACCGGCTGCACTACGCACCATCTGCGCTTAACCCACTGCGCTACCACCCAACTCCCATAAGTAAATATTTTTTAAAGAGTTATTTTTAAAGAGAGAGAGAGAGACCAGGACACCACTCCCACACATGCAGCTTCAGCTGTCCTACTGGGAACCTGAGACATGCAAGTCCTACACTCTAGCATGTGAACTGTTGCCACCACCCTCCCCACCTCTCCTACACTCCATCTCCCACTGCTAAAATTCCCAAATATAAGAGGCATTAAGTAGTGCTACTCTTAAAGAAACCACTGTGGGCAAAGGTAATAGTGTGCCATTTACTTGTCAAATATCCAAAGAATTGTGGTAGCTATCAAGTTTTTTTTTTAATATTTATTTATTTACTCCCTTTTGTTGACATTGTTTTTTTTTTTTTTTTATTAAAGAAAGGATTAATTAACAAAACCATAGGGTAGGAGGGGTACAACTCCACACAATTCCCACCGCCCAATCTCCATATCCCACCCCCTCCCCCGATAGCTTTCCCATTCTCTATCCCTCTGGGAGCATGGACCCAGGGTCATTGTGGGTTGCAGAAGGTAGAAGGTCTGGCTTCTGTAATTGCTTCCTCGCTGAACATGGGCGTTGACTGGTCGGTCCATACTCCCAGTCTGCCTCTCTCTTTCCCTAGTAGGATGGGTCTCTGGGGAAGCTGAGCTCCAGGACACATTGGTGGTTTGAACTTGTTTTTTATTGTTATATTGTAGTTATTATTATTGTTGTTATTGAGGTCGTTATTGTTGGATAGGACAGAGAGAAATGGAGAGAGGAGGAGGAAGACAGAGAGGGGGAGAGAGAGATAGATAACCTGCAGACCTGTTTCACCACTTGTGAAGTGACTGCCCTGCAGGTGGGGCGCCAGGGGCTCAAACCAGGATCCTTACACTGGTCTTTGTGCTTTGCGCCACATGAGCTTAACCCGCTGTGCTACATCCCGACTCCCACTATCTAGTTTTTGTAGGTTCACATTTATTTCTAAGGAAGCAATCTTGTAACATATTTTATGTTTAGATTTTCTGTTGGCTTGTTTGTTTGTTTTGTTTTGTTTTGTTTTTTATCAGAGCTCTGGTTTATGGTAGTAATGGGGATTGACCTGGGATCATTGTGGCCTCAGAGATGGAATTCTTTGCATAACCAGGAAGCTTTCTTTACAGACCATATTTTGTGTTGAAAGTACTTAATTTCACCACTATATTGTGGAATCCTGCTAATGCATTCTTTTTTTTAAAAAAAATATTATTTATAAAAAGGAAACACTGTAGGGCACCAAAGTAAAAACCCTGTGGTGAGGGGGAGGGTAGACATGCGGCTTCCTGGGCCTGGGGGGTGGGGGTGGCGGTGGATGGGTGGAATGGGACACAGTCTTTTGGTGGTAGGAATGGTGTTTATGTACCCTCCTATTAAAGTGTAGTCATATAAATCACTAGTTAATTAATGAGAGGGGGGAAAATTGATTGTATGTCTCGAAATTTTTAAAACACAAACTGTGTCTTTTTAATATATAGGCTGTTTCTTTGATATGTGGACTCTCTCAAAAGCCTAGACCAAGTAGATCAGAAGCAACCGGTGGCACAGCTATATACAAGATACTAGGTACTATACAGCAAACCCTAACAAAGGGACTTTTCAAAGTTAACCCAATTACCAAATAACGTGATGATAACAATAACTATCCATTGTCTTCTTGAACCCTAAGACAGCAGGAACCTCACATCTCCACTATAAAGCCTATATTTCCCCCAGTCCTGGAACCTTAGGGTAGGGCCCACTTACCCTCATGCCTCTCCCAATTCATATCAAATAATATTGCATCCGCCAATCGCAACCTAATCAACACAACGATTGCCACCTCAACATGCTTCAGCTCAGACTGTGTCCAGAGACTTCAGTTGTGGAATGACAGCCCTTCAGCTTCATTACACGGGTGAGACCTTTCCTTTCATAGTATTTTCTAATTCCATCCCAGGTGGTTCACTTTCTAACAAAGTCTGAAAACCTAGATATAGACCAGGTTCCATGAGATAGAGTATATGTTCACATGTATCCATAAACTAGTGCAAAATATATACCTGAAAGCAGAAGTACACTAGAGTTTGTAGTGAGTACCCCCCCACAACACCTCCTCTCCACTATTCCAACCTTTGGGTCCATGGTTGCTCAACAATTTGTTTGGCTTTGTATGTTAACTCTCTTTTCAGCCACCAGGTTCCAGATGCCATCAGGATGCCGGCCAGGCTTCCCTGGACTGAAGACCCCACCAATGTGCCCTGGAGCTCCGCTTCCCCAGAGACCCACCCTACTAGGAAAAGAGAGAGGCAGACTGGGAGTATGGACTGACCAGTCAACGTCCATGTTCAGCGGGGAAGTAATTACAGAAGCCAGACCTTCTACCTTCTGCAACCCACAAGGACCCTGGGTCCATGATCCCAGAGGGATAGAGAATGGGAAAGTTATTGGGGAGGGGATAGGATATGGAGATTGGGTGGTGGGAATTGTATGGAGTTGTACCCCTCCTATCCTATGGTTTTGTTAATGTCTCCTTTCTTAAATAAAAAAAAAAAGGAAACACTGACAAAACCATAGGATAAGAGGGGTACAACTACAGACAATTCCCACCACCAGAACTCTGTGTCTGCTTATGCATTCTAAAGACACATAATAAAATTTAAATCCTATAGAACAGAGCCTCTATCTTCCTGGCATACTCCCAATCACTGCTTGGATAGTTCAATAGGATATTCAACAGTGGAAAATTTGGAAGCATGAATTAATGGCATTGTTCTACCTTTTGCAATGAAACTAATTCTGAGAATGGAATGTGAACACTATGGCAGAGAAGAACAAGTTTATTACCTAAACTAGAATTTTACTGTATCAAATATTTCTAGAACTAAAGAAAATTGATAATTGGCTGGGAGGTAGATATTGGTTTTCTTTTCTTCTTTCTGTTGTCTTTTTTCATCTTTTAAAAAAACTTTTATTAATTATTTAATATTTATTTTAAACATTATGAGATGGGAGTTGGGCAGTAGCACAGCAGGTTAAGCGCAGGTGGCGCAAAGCTCTAGGACCACCAGCATAAGGATCCCGGTTCGAGCCCCCGGCTCCCCACCTGCAGGGGAGTCGCTTCACAAGCGGTGAAGCAGGTCTGCAGGTGTCTATCTTTCTCTCCCCCTCTCTGTCTTCCCCTCCTCTCTCAATTTCTCTCTGTCTTATCCAACAGCGAACAACATCAACAATAACAATAATAGTAACAATAACAATAAAACAAGGCAACAAAAAGGGGAATAAATAAATATTTTTTAAAAATGAGATAACAGGAGTATAATTCCATACCATTCCCACCACCAGAGTTCTGTATCCCCATCCCCTCCATTGGAAACCATAGTAGTTCTCCTAAGGTCATATGTATGGATTGACTATTATTTCTATAAATAAATATATATATATATATCCATTTTTCTATGATTCTGCCTTCTTTTCCTTGTTTTCATTATTGTTTTTTTATTTTTTTTTAATTTTATTTTTGAGAGAGATGCAGAGAGAGAAAGAGAGAGAGAAACACCAGAGCACTGCTCAGCTCAGGCTTATGGTGGTGCGGGGGATTGAACCTGGGACTTAGAAGCCTCAGGCATGAGAGTCTGTTTGCATAACCATTATGCTGTCTCCCCCGCCCTCATTATTGTTTTTTTAAATATTTCTTTCTTTATTGGATAGAGACAGAAATTGAGAGGGGAAGGGTCAATAGAAGGGGAAAGAGACACCTGCAGCCCTGCTTTACCATTTGTGAAGTTTCCTCCCTGCAAGTGGGGACCAGGGACTTGAACTCCAGCCCTTGAGCATTGCCATGTGTGTATCTGACCAGGGGCACCACTGCCTAGATCCTTTTCCTTGTTTTTAAAGGCTTCTTAGGATCAAGTAGGTTTATCAGCTGTAGCACACAAAATTTGTATGTGAGAAGTTCTAGGTTTAATTTCCCAGCACTTCCAACAGCCAGAGCTGAGGGAAACAAAAATATATTGTTTCGTGGAGTTTCACTGAAAGGACATTTTCATAGTAGGAGTTAATTAAAAAAAAAATCAATACATACTCAAATAATTAAAATTGGCATTTTCTTCATTATATCTATTTCCTTAGTTATTTAACAGATAATATATGAAAATATTTGGTTCCATATGTTTGAACAATGTTAGAATTTTGCAGCTTTAAGAGTATTGCAAATATCTAGCAGCTGCCTAAACATAATTATAGTGATGTTTCTTAAACCCAGGGAAGAATTTTATACAGCCTGTTACTCAGGGTTAAAATTTAGATATATATACTTTTCATATATATAAAACCTAAGCTTGGGGATATTTTCATGAATATGTGTGAATACGAAGTTTCTTTAAAATTACTACTTAAGATTTTAGATTGCAGAGCTCTAAAAGTTCATTTTATTTATTTGTTTGTTTGTTTTGCAACCAGGGTTATCATTTGGAGCTCTGCATGTCTGCATGAGGAATCCCCTTCTCCATTCCCAGGAGCCATTTCCCCCACTTTTTAAATTTTTAATTTAAATTTTTTAATTTATTTTGATAAGACAGAAAGAAACTGGGAGGGGAAGGAAGAGAGAGAAATAGAGAGCTGCATCACTGTTTTACAGCTTGCAAAGCTTTTCCCCTGTAGGTGGGTAGCAGAGATTTGAACCTCAGTCCTTGCACATGACAATGCATACTCTTAATCAGATGTGTCACCACCCTATTCCAGTTTATGGAAAGGTAGAGAGATATTACATTGATATGAAATGCTACATACTGATAGCAATGCATTTAGTAATGTTTTCACCAATACTCGTTGACTCTATTTCATTCATCATCACAATGTAACATAAGGTCAAATGTAATGCCTCAAGCTCTGAGCACCACCATCAACCAGCCGTGATCTACTCTAGTTAAAAAATAAACAAATAAAATTAGAAAGTTTTGCCTCACACCATATTGAGTGAGACAAGCCAGAAAGAGAAAGACCAACACTGAATGATCTTGCTTATAGGTGGGACTTAATAAAGGACAGTAAGAGAGGACATAAGGTGAAACTTGAACTGGAAGTGGTGTATTGGCACCAAATCAAAAGACTCTGGGAAGGAGGGAAAGGGACAGGATGAAGGGACACCGGAATCCTGTTGTGTCTCCTAGACACCAAAGGGAAATGAGAAGCTGTGCCTATGTATTAAAGACTATACTGTAAACCATTAACTCCTTAATAAAAAATTGGGGGTTGGGGTAGGAAGCCAACACAATGGCTAGTTTTTATTGAGCAAAAACTTCATAGCATATTTTGAGTGAAAACTATAGGGGTTCAGTGAGCCAACTGGTGGGACACCAGCTTGTAATAGGTTCCACAGCTAGGGCATCACTGGGTTTCTCTTTTGTGCAGCCAAAACCAGATGACAGCACTGTTGTCCTCTTCACAGATGCAGCCCACTCTCCGTTCCTTGAAGATGGAAGGGACTAAATTCAGGTCTTCATTGGTGTCCGAGGCTGCCTTTGGAGCTAGCATATTGTATGGATCCAGACCCTTGAAAGCAACCATCATGGTCTCCGGTTCCAGTCAAAGGCCAGCACTGCTCAGTGAAGTAACCTTGAAGCCATTGCTCCCAATCCCAACACTGCTTCCCCTCCATATATTATTTAAAACAGAAAAGTTTTTGCCTAGGGCACAGAGGTGATGTCCAATAGTTATGCAAAAAGACTTTCAGGCCTGAGGCTTTGTGAGGCTGCAGACTCAATCCCAGATATTACCAGATAAACCTGGAAGTTTCCATGGGTTTTGTGATTTTTTTTTTTTGCTTTTTTTTTGGTGTTTGTTTTCCAGAGCACAGCTCAGCTCTACTTTATAGTGGTGCTCTGGACTGAATCTGGGAACTCAGAGCCTCAGGCATGAAAATTATTTGCATAACCATTATGCTGTCTCCCCAGCCCAAGCCTGGGGTATCTTGTGATGACAAAAAATAAAGAAAGAAAGAAAGAAAGAAAGAAAGAAAGAAAGAAAGAAAGAAAGAAAGAAAGAAAGAAATGCTGAAGACAACCTCCACCAACATTAATGTCAAATAAAGATAAGAACAAGCAGAAAGAGCTCCCAAGGCCAAGTCTAGAATGAATTGAGGAAGAAAGTCATGGAGGATCCAAACTGCTGTTTAAGGTTTTAGCCAGAATCATTATCTTTTTAGTAAATCACTAAAACAACCACAGGAAGAAAAGGAGCAGAGCCTGTTTCATATCCTCTAGACAGTGAGGGAATGGACATTGTTCAAACAGGAGTAGTTCCCTGGCAAAACCAAGATGCTACAGTGTTTCCCAGCATAAAGTTAGTGTTGTTGCAAAGAAATAAAGGGAGCGAGGTCTTTACCAAGAGAATGTCCATATTGGGGATATTGAGCAATCTGAAAAGTGAGTTTCTGAAACCCATGATGGAAAAATGATCAGAAAAAAAGAGAAGGAACCAGGGCTGGGCGGTGGGGCACATGGTTGAGCACACACATTATAGTGCTCAAAGACCTGGGTTCAAACGCCTGGTCCCCACCTGCAAGGGGAAAGTTTTGCGAGTGGAGATACAAGGCTGCAGGTGTCTCACCAAGAGATGAGGAGGTAAACTTGCTCACCAACTTCTGAGTGTCACTTTGCACCAGAACCAGTTAAAATCCATTACAATAACTACCATCAGAAAGGGGTGGTGTGATGGTGGTAAAAGCACACACTATCTAAGGAAGTGAACCACCTGGAATGGAATTAGAGAATACTATGAAAGGAAAGGTCTCACCTGAGTAATGAAGCTGAAGGGCTGAGATTCCATGCCTGATGTCTCTGGACACAGTCTGAAGTGAGGCATGCTGAGGTGGTACTCGCGTTGATTAGGTTGGGATCAGCAGATGTGATATCACTTGGTATGAATTGAGAGAAGCATGCAGGAAAGTGAGCCCCACCTTAGAGATTCCAGGACTGGGGAAAATAATAGGCTCTAAAGAGGAAGTGGGAGGTTCCTACTGTCTTAGGGTTAAGAAGACAATAGACAGTTATTGCTGTAATCACATTATATAGCAATTGGGTTAACTCTGAAAAATCCCTTTATTAAGATTTGCTGTATCATACACAACATCACCATAATGTATGTCCTTTGACATTATTTGTATATAGCTGTGCTACCAGTTGCTTCTGTTCTCCCTGGTCTAGGTTTTTAAAAGAGTCAACATATCAAAGACTCAGCCTATGTACTAAAAAGACTCAGTCTGGGCTTTAAAAAGTTTGAGACATACAATCAATTTTTCCCCTCTCATATTAATTAAATAGTGATTTACATGACTACACATTGATAGGAGTGTACATAAACACCATTCATTCCCACCACCAAAAGACTGTGTCCCATCCCATCCCCCCACACCCCCCACCCCCACCCCAGGAAGCCTAACATCCACCCTCACCCCAGAGTTTTTATTTTGGTGCCCTATTTCAAATTCAGTCAAAACCTAGATACAGACCAGGTCCCATGAGATAGAGCATATGTTTACATGTATCCATAAATTAGGGCAAAATATATACCTGAAAACAAAAATACACAGTAGTCTGCAGTGAGTCAGTATCAAGTTCATAATGAAATAGTATCTAATTAGACTTAGATACCCTCCTCACCTACTTGCTATTACAGTTCTCTCACTCACTCCAAGGCTAACCTTATCAAAGCAAGGACTGCAAAAGATGAATAAAGGCAAGACTGGCATACAATGACTCTTTAGTCACTATCAGGCCACCCCATCAGCTGGGGCCCTAGTTGGGGAGTCCTGAGATTCCCAAACAGACATCATGGGCCTAGACTTCAACTAAATCCCTCTTTCCATTGTTATGGTTCTCTAATAGGAACAACAAAACAGAGCCCTTTGTGGGCCCCCCGTAGGACCTTGCCCTCAACTTGGATCAATAACGTTAGAGAATGTTCCATCTTCTGAAGGAAGGATGGACAACATACTTTATGCTGAGGAAGCTGAGTCAATATTGTGGCAGCTTGGAATGTTCCTACTCATGACCACAGAACATGAGCTAAGATCTATAGGGCTGCAGAGGTCACATAGGCTCCTAAGCTGAATATGGGCCCCAGACCAAATCAAATCGATGAGGTTTACAGTCAACAATATTTATACCCCTTTCCCATATTAGGCAGCTACTCTCTTCTCTGATCCAGCTTTCTGTCCCTTTTCCAGCCATGACATCATCTCCCCAGACAATAACTTGGATCCACCTGCATATCAGATTTCAGGTTCAGGGAAGAAAAAAAAAAAAAACTAGGATAGTCATGGGCCCTTTAGAATATAACTAAAATATGCCTACTAGCTATCTATAAAATGGAGGACCCCTCAACTCTTCCTGTGCACTATTCCAGCCTTTAGGTTCATGATTGTTCAACTATTTGTTTGGCTTTGTATGTTAACTCACTTTTCAGCCACTAGGTTCCGGATGCTAGCATGATGCCAACCAGCCTTCCCTGGACAGACAACCCCACCAATATGTCCTGGAGCCCAGCTTCCCCAGACCACCACCCTACTAGGGAAAGAAAAAGGCAGGTTGGGAGTATGGATAGACCTGTCAACGCCCATGTTCAGTGGGGAAGCAATTACAGAAGCCACATCTTCCACCTTCTGCATCCCACAATGACCTTGGGTCCATACTCCCAGAGGGATAAAGAATAAGGAAGCTATCAGGGGTAGGGCACTAAAGTAAAAACCCTGTGGTGAGGGGTAGACATGCAGCTTCCTGGGCCAGTGGGGGGTGGGAGTGGGTGGGAGGGATGGGTCACAGTCTTTTGGTGGTGGGAATGGTGTTTATGTACACTCCTAGTAAAATGTAGTCATATAAATCACTAGTTAATTAATACGAGGGGGAAAATTAATTGTATGTCTCGAAGTTTTTCAAAACACAAACTGAATCTATTTAATATATAGGCTGTGTAATTGATATGCAGACTCTTTCAAAAGCGTAGACCAAGTAGATCAGAAGCAACCGGTGGCACAGCTATATACAAGATACTGGGTACTGTACAGCAAACCCTAGCAAAAGGACTTTGCAAAGTTAACCCAATTACCAAATAATGTGATGATAACATTAACTACCCATTGACTTTTTGAACCCTAAGACAGCAGGAACCTCACATTTCCACTATAGAGCCTCTACTTCCCCCAGTCCTAGAACCATTGTATAGGGCCCACTTTCCCGTATGCCTCTCCCAATCCATATCAAATAATATTGCATCTGCCTATCACAACCTAACGAACACAATGATTGCCACCTCAACATGCTTCACTTCAGACTGTGTCCAGAGACTTCACGTGTGGAATGACAACCCTTCAGCTTCATTACTCGGGTGAGACCTTCCCTTTCATAGTATACTCTAATTCCATCTCAGGTGGTTCACTTTCTAACAAAGTCCCAAAACCTAGATAGACACCAGTTTCTGTGAGAGAGAGCTTATGAGCACACGTATCCGTAAACTACTGCAAAATATATACCTGAAAGCAGAAGTACACTAGAGTTTGCAGTGAGTACCCCCCCTAATACTTCCTCTCCACTATTCCAAGCTTTGGGTCCATGATTGCTCAACAATTTGTTTGGCTTCGTATGTTAACTCTCTTTTCAGTCACCAGGTTCCAGATATCATCAGGATGCCGGCCAGGCTTCCCTGGACTGAAGACCCCACCAATGTGTCCTGGAGCTCCGCTTCCCCAGAGACCCATCCTACTAGGGAAAGAGAGAGGCAGACTGGGAGTATGAACTGACCAGTCAACGCCCATGTTCAGTAGGGAAGCAATTACAGAAGCCAGACCTTCTACCTTCTGCAACCCACAATGACCCTGGGTCCATGCTTCCAGAGGGATAGAGAATGGGAAAGCTACCCGGGGAGGGGGTGGGATATGGAGATTGGGTGGTGGGAATTGTGTGGAATTGTACCCCTCCTACCCTATGGTTTTGTTAATTAATCCTTTCTTAAATAAAAAAGAAAGAAAGCTATAAGGGGAGGCGAGGGGATGCAGAGTTCTGGTGGTGGGAATTATGTGGAGTTGTACCCCTATTATCCTATGGTTTTGTCAATGTTTCTTTTTTATAAAAAAAAAAAAAGCACAGATTAAGCAAAATGGCTTTCAGGCCTGGTAGATATAATTCTCTGGGCAGGAGAAACATAGTCATCAAAGAACTTCCCTATAGTCCACTTGGAAATCCCAGTCATCATCCATGTCATGAGTAACAAGAAGAAAGTAATTAGCAGTATCATAGACAAGCAGACCAGTTAGACAATTTCCAGATGAGTTTCTGGAGAGACAGTGGTGCCATCATATCAGTGAGCCACTAGGTCAAATACCTGAACTTTCTAGGCCTTTTAGCTCTAAATGTTCCTAGTTGTGACCATGAACTGCGAGCTTACACTGACAGGAACTCAGAGATTGCACAGGCTCCTGTACTAAATATGAATATATGTGGGTCCTGTGTCAGAGCAATGGGGTTAACAGTTGATGGTGTTTATATACTTTCCTCATGTTTGAGGTCGATTTTCTGCCCTTATCCAGCTTTCTAGGCTTATTTTCAACTCTGACACCGTCTTCTCAGATACCTTTAGACAAACCACATGTTAACTATCTGGCTCAGGCAAAAATTACTAAATTCATGGGCCCACTGGAATATGGCTAAAATAGATTTCTTAACTATTTCTCACACAAAGAACCCTAGTTCCATCTGCTCTATTCGTACCTTTAAGTTCCTACGTATTAGACAATTTGCCTTACTTTATATTTTAATGCCTTTCAGCCACCAAGTTGCAGACTCTACCATGACGCCATCTTGACTTCCCTGGGCAGATGATCTCACCCATGTGTCCTGGAACCTCAGCTCTCCAGAACCCTAGCCTACTAGAGAAAGATAGAAACAGGCTTAGGCTAGGAGTGTGGGTCAACTAGTCAACATCCATGTCTGGCTGAGAAGCAATTACAAAAGCCAGACTTTCCACCTTCTGCACCCCATAAAGAATTTAAGATTGGGAGTCCGGCTGTAGCGCAGCGGGTTAAGCGCAGGTGGCGCAAAGCACAAGGACCGGCAAAAGGATCCCGGTTCGAACCCCGGCTCCCCACCTGCAGGGGAGTCGCTTCACAGGCAGTGAAGCAGGTCTGCAGGTGTCTATCTTTCTCTCCTCCTCTCTGTCTTCCCCTCCTCTCTCCATTTCTCTCTGTCCTATCCAACAACGACAACAACAATAATAACTACAACAATAAAACAACAAGGGCAACAAAAGGGAATAAATAAATAAAATAAATAAAAAATAAAATAAAATAAAATAAAAAGAATTTAAGATTATACTCCCAGAGGGATTAAGAATAGGGAACCTTCAGAAGAAGGCAAACTCTCACTATATGCAGATGATATGATAGTATGCATAGAGAAACTTAAATAATCCAGCAGAAAGCTACTGAAAATCATTAGGCAATATAGCAAGGTGTCAGGCTACAAAATCAATATACAAAAATCAGTGACATTTCTCTATGCAAACACTAAGTCCAAAGACGAAGATATCCAGAAATCACTCCCATTCACTGTAGCAGCAAAATCAATAAAATATCTAGGAATAGGGAGTCGGGCAGTAGTGCAGCAGGTTAAGCGCACGTGGTGCAAAGCTTAAGGACTGGCAGGAGGATCCCAGTTCAAGCCTCCAGCTCCCCACCTACAGGGGAGTAGCTTCACAGGCGGTGAAACAGGTCTGCAGGTGTCTTTCTCTCCCCCTCTGTCTTCCCCTCCTCTTTCCATTTCTCTCTGTCCTATCCAACAATAATGACAGCAATAACTACAACAATTAAACAACAAGGGCAACAAAAAGGAAAAAATATATATGAGTAAATCTGACCAAAGAAATGAAAGATTTGTATACTGAAAACTATGAGTTGCTATTAAAAGAAATACAAAATGATACCAAGAAGTGGAAAGATATCCCATGCTCATGGACTGGAAGAATTAATATCATCAAAATGAGTATTCTACTCAGAGCCATACACAAATTTAATGTGATATCCATCAAAGTCCCACCAAGTTTCTAAAAGAGAATAGAACAAAAATTACAATAATTTATCTGGAACCAGAAAACACCTAGAATTGCCAAAACAATCCTAAGGAAAAGAAACAGAAATAAAAGCATCACACTCCCAGATCTCAAACTACATTATATGGGTATTATAATCAAAACAGCCTGGTACTTGGCATCATAATCAAAACAGCCTGGAACAAAAATAGGCACACTAACCAGTGGAATAGAATTGAAAGCCCAGAACTAAACCCTCACACTTATGGACATCTAATTTTTGATAAAGGGGTCCAAAATACTAAATGGAAGAAGGAGGCTCTCTTCAATAAATGGTGCTGGTGGGAAAATGGTTGAAACATGCCGAAGAATGAAACTGAATCACTTTAGCTTACCAGAAAAAAAAATCAACTCCAAATGAATCAAGGACCTGGATGTTAGGCCAGAAACTATCAAATACTTAGAGAAAGACATTGGTGGAACACTTTCTCACCTAAACCTCAAGGACATCTTTGATAATACAAACACAGTTGCAAGGAAGACTAAAACAGAAATAAATCAATGGAACTATATCAAATTGAAAAGCTTCTGCACAGCAAAAGGAACACAAACAAAGAGACCCCTCACAGAATGGGAGAAGATCTTCACATGCCATACATCAGACAAGAGTTTAACCAAAATATATAAAGACCTCAACAAACTTAGCAACAAAAAATCAAATGACCCCATCAAAAAATGGGCAGAGGATATGAACAAAACACTCACTTCAAAGGAGATCCAAAAGGTTAACAAACACATGAAAAATTGCTCCAGGTCACTGATTGTCAGAGAAATGCAAATAAAGGCAACACTGACATAACACCTCAAGCCAGTGAGAATGTCATACATCAAAAATAACAGCAGTAGCAAATGCTGGAGAGGTTGTGGGGACAAAGGAACCCTTCTGCACTGCTGGTGGAAATGTAAATTGGTCCAACCTCTGTAGAGAGCAGTCTGGAGAACCCTCACAAGGATAGAAATATACATAGCATATGACACAGTAATCTCTCTCCTAGGGATATATCCTAAGGACTCCATAACACCCAACCAAAAAGATATGTGTACACCTATGTTCATAACAGCACAATTCATAATAGCTAAAACCTGGAAGCAACCCAGGTGCCCAACAACAGACGAATGGCTGGGAAAGCTGTGGTATATTTACACAATAAAATACTACACAGCTATGAAGAACAATGAACCCAGCTTCTCTGACCCATCTTGGATGGAGTTAGAAGGAATTATGTTAAATGAGATAAGTCAGAAAGACAAAAATGAGTATGGAATGATCTCAGTCATAAACAGAAGATGAGAAAGAAGAACAGAGAAGAAAACTCAAAGCAAAATCTGACTGAGTTTGGAGTAGGGCACCAAAGTAAAAATCTCTGGGTCAGAGTAGATGTCTAGCTTCAGTGGGGGGATGTGGGGAGATACAGACCTTTGGTGGTGGGAATGGTGCTAATATGCACCCCTATTAACTTTTAATCTTACAAATCAATATTTAATAAATATGAGAGGGGAAAATGGATCAAATATCTCACCTTTTTGATGCATAGACGATAGGCTGAGTATATGTTCCTTCAATCTAAGCACTTATGATTTCAAGTTGGTAATCAGACTGAATTTTAACAATGGGCTCATATTGTTAATCAAATTGGTAATCAAATTGTGGATCAACAATGGTAGGGAATGTTCCATTCTCCAAAGAGAGGTGGGATAACATACTCTACCTACCACCCTAGGAAGATGGATCCTGAAATTAGTGCAGCCTGGAATGTTCCTAGCTATGACCACAGAATGTGAGCTCAGATCTACAGGAATGCGGAGGTTACATAGGCTCCTGTGCTGAATATGGGTCCCAGATCAAATTGATGGGGTTTACAGTTAACAATATGTATATACTTTTCCCACATTTGGGAGCTACTCTCCTCCCTGTCACAGCTTTCTAGTCCTCTGTCCAACTATGACACCATCTCCTCAGACAATGACTTAGGACCACCTGCATATTAGATGTCAGGCTCAGGCAAAAACTAGTAAAGTCATGGGCCCCTTGGAATATACCTAAAATAGACCTACTAGCTTTTTCCAAAATGTAGACCCCAAATCTTCATCTGCAATATTCTTGCCTTTAGGTTCATTATTAGTCAACAATTTGTTCTGCTTTATATGTTAACTCTTTTTCAGCCACCAGGTTCCAGATGCTACCATGATGCTAACCGGACTTCCCTGGACAGATGACCCCACCAATGTGTCCTGGAGCTCTGTTTCCCCAGAGCCCCACCCTACTAGGGAAAGAGAGAGGCAGGCTGGGAGTATGGATCGACCAGTCAACGCCCATGTTCAGTGGGGAAGCAATTACAGAAGCCAGACCTTCCACCTTCTGCATCCCACAATGACCTTGGGTCCATACTCTCAGAGGGATAAAGAACAGGAAAGCTGTCAGGGGATGGGATACAGAGTTCTGGTGGTGGAAATTGTGTGGAGTTGTACCTCTCTTACCCGATGGATTTGTTAATGTATCCTTTTTAAAAATAAATTTTAAAAATTTTTAAAAAGAAGTGTATGATTTAATATCCAATTTATGATTTTTCCAGTTGCCTTTGTAATTGATATTTTAATCATGCTAAAGTCAGATAACATGCTTTTTACCATTTCAATTATTCTCAAACCATTAAGGTTTATTTTATGACCCAGAATTTTATTTTGGTGAACACTGCTTTTGCAATAGAAAAGAACACTAATTCTGCTGTCATTATGTATAGTGTTCTCTAAATGTCAATTAGACATTGTTTGTTAATGGTGTTGTTCAGTTCTTTTATACCTTTGATGAGAATGTCTACTTACTCTAACAATTATTGAAAAAGTAATGCTCATGTGTAACTATAATTGTGAACTGGGCTGTTTCCTTCTTTTAGCTATACGATTTTTTTTGTTCAATATATTTTGAAATTCTGCTTCAGTTATCTACCCATTATTCCTTCTTGACAATTTGACTTTTTCATAGTCATGTGATATTAATCTTTATCTTTGATAAATATTCTTGCTCTGAAGTCTACCTCTCTCTCTCTCTCTAATTTTTTAACCAGAGCACTGTTCAGCTCTGGCTTATGGTGGTGTGGGTGATTGAACACGGGACTTTGGAGCCTCAGGTATAAGGGTCTGTTTGCATAACCATTATTCTATCTACCCTCCACCCCATCTCTCTCTCTTTTAATATTTTATTTTGGGAGTCAGTTAGTAGTGCAGCAGGTTAAGTGCACATGGCGCAAAGCGCAAGGATTGGCGTAAGGATCCCGGTTTGAGCCTCTGGCTCCCCACCTGCAGGGGGGTCAAGTCACAGGCGGTGAAGCAGGTCTGCAGGTGTCTATCTTTCTCTACCCCTCTCTGTCTTCCCCTTCTCTCTCCATTTCTCTCTGTTCTATCCAATAATGACATCAATAACAACAATAATAACTACAACAATAAAACAACAAAGGCAACAAAAGGGAATACACAAATTTTTTTTTTTGATTACTGCACCAAAGTAAAAATCTCTGGGCTGAGGGTGAAGGCAGAAGTTCGGCTTCACTGGGGGATGGGGGAAGAGGATGGGTGGGACACAGCCCTTTGTTGGTGAGAATGGTGTTTGTGTACATTCCTATTAATTTGTGGTCATATAAATCACTATTTAATTAATACAAGAGGGGAAAAAATGATTGAATGTCTCAAAAATTTTAATATACAGACCATAGGCTGAGTCTTTGAAATGGTGACTCTCTTAAAAGCTTAGACCATGGAGAACAGAAGCAACCAGTGGCACAGCTATATACAAATAATGTCAAAGGACATACATTATGGTGATGTTGTGTATGATACAGCAAATCTTAACAAAGGAATTTTTCAAAGTTAACCCAATTGCCAAGTAATATGATTACAGCAATAACTATCTATTGCCTTCTTAAACGCTAAGACAGCAGGAACCACTCCCTTCCTCTATAGAGCCTATTATTTTCCCCAGTCCTGGAATCTCTAAGGTGGGGCTCACTTTCCTGCATGCTTCTCTCAATTCATAGCAAATGATATCGCATCTGCTGATCCCAGCCTAATCAACACAGTGAGTATCACTTCAGCATGCTTCACTTCAGACTGTGTCCAGAGATGTCAGGCACGGATTGTCAATCCTCCAGCCTCATTACTCCGGTGAGACCTTTCCTTTCATAGTATTCTCTAATTCCATTCCAGGTGGTTCACTTCTTAATAAAGTCCTAAAACCTAGATCTAGACCAGGTCCCATGAGATAGAGCATATGTTCACATGTATCCATAAATTAGGGCAAAATATATACCTGAAAGCAAAAGTACACTATAGTCTGCAGTGATTCAATATCAAGTTCCTAATGAAATAGTATCTAATTAGACTTAGATACCCTCCTCACCTACTTCCTATTACACTTCCCTCACTCACTCCAAAGCTAACCTTATCAAAGCAAGGACTGCAAAAGCTGAATAAGGGCAAGAGACTGGCATACTTTCATGATGACTCTTTAGTCACTATCAGGCCACCCCATCAGCTGGGGCCCTATTCAGGGAGTCCTGAGATTCCCAGACAGACAAGATGGGCCTAGACCTCTACTAAATCCCTCTCTCCATTGTTACTGGTCATCTCTATCAGGAACAACACAATAGACCCCTTTGTGGGGCCCCATAGGATCCAATGTGAATCAACAATGGTAAAGAATTTCCACCCTCTGAAGGGAGGATGGACAACATACTTTATTCTACACCTGAGGAAGCTGGGTTGATATTGGGGCAGCTTGGGATGTTCCTGCTCATGACCACAGAACATGAGCTCAGATCTCTAGGGATGCAGAGGTCACATAGGCTCCTAAGCTGAATATGAGCCCCAGATAAGATCAAATAGATGAGGTTTACAGTCAACAATATTTATACCCCATTCCCATATTAGGGAGCTACTCTCTTTCCTGATCCAGCTTTCTGGTCCTTTTTCCAACCATGACTTCATCTCCCCAGACAATAACTTGGATCCACCTGCATATCAGATTTCAAGCTCAGGAAAAAGAAAACTAATATAGTCATGGGCCCTTTGGAATATAACTAAAATAGGCCTACTAGCTATCTACAGAACAGAGACCCCCCCTCCCCCCAACTCTTCACCTGCACTATCCAGCCTTTAGGTTCATGATTAGTCAACAACTTGTTTGGCTTTATATGTTAACTCTCTTTTCAGCCACCAGGTTCCAGATACTACCATTATGCCAACCAGACTTCACTGGACAGAGGACCCCACCAATATGTCCTGGAGCCCCACTTCCCCAGAGCCCCGCCCCACTAAGGAAAGAGACAGGCTGCAAGTATAGATCAACTTGTCAATGCCCATGTTCAGCGGGGAAGCAATTACAGAAGCCAGACCTTCCACCTTCTGCACCCCATAATGACCTTGGGTCCATACTCCCAGAGGGATAAAGAATAGGGAAGCTGGGGGGAGTCTGGTGGTAGTGCAGCGGGTTAAGCCCACGTGGAGCAAAGCCCAAGGACCCGTGCAAGGATCCCAGTTCAAGTCCCCAGCTCCCCACCTGCAGAGAGTCGCTTCACAGGCAGTGAAGCAAGTCTGCAGGTGTCTGTCTTTCTCTCCCCCTCTCTGTCTTCCCCTCCTCTCTCCATTTCTCTCAGTCCTATCTAACAAGGACACCAATAACAACAACAATAACTACAACAATGAAAAAACAACAGGGCAACAAAAGGGAAAATAAATAAGGAAGTACTGTTTAAAAAAACTTTTTAAAAAAAGAATAGGGAACCTGGGAGTCGTGCGGTAGTGCAGTGGGTTAAGCGCTGGTGATGCAACACACAATGACCCGCGTAAGGATCCCTGTTCTAGCCCGGGCTCCCCACCTACAGGGGAGTCGCTTCACAGGCGGTGAAGCAGGTCTACAGGTATCTATCTTTCTCTTCCCCTCTCTGTCTTCCCCTGCTCTCTCCATTCCTCTCTGTCCTGTCCAACAACGATGACACCAATAACAACTACAATAATAACTACAAAAATAAAACAAGGGCAACAAAAGGAGATAAATACAAAAAATTTTTTTAAAAAGAATAGGGAAGCTATCAGGGGACTGAATGGGATACGGAGTTCTGATGATGGAAATTGTGTGGAGTTGTACCCCTTTTTTAAAAAAAATATTTATTTATTTGCTTATTCCCTTTTGTTGTCCTTGTTTTTTTTTTATTGTTGTAGTTATTGACGTCATTGTTTTTGGATAGACAGAGAGAAATGGAGAAGGGGGGGAGACAGAGAGGGGGAGAGAAAGATAGACACCTGCAGACCTGTCACCACTTGTGAAGCGACTCCCCTGCAGGTGGGGAGCTGGGGGCTCCAACCAGGATCCTTATGCTGGTCCTTGTGCTTTGTGCCACCTGTGCTTAACCCGATGAGCTACAGCCCGACTCCCAGTTGTACCCCTCTTACCCTATGGTTTTTTCAATGTTTCCTTTTTATAAATAAAAAATAAAAATGTTTTATTTATTTATTTATTAATGAGAGGGATAGAAGAGAGACAGACAGAGAGAGAGAAAGAGAACAAGATATCTCACTGGTACAGGTGCTTCTGGGGATTGAACTCCCCATGTTTGAAAGTCCATTGCTTTATCCACTGAGACACCTCCCAACCCCAATCTCTCTCTCCTTCTCTCTCTCTCTCTCTCTTTGTTTTTGTTTGTTTGTTTACCAGAGCACTGCTCAGCTCTGGCTTATGGTGGTGTGAAGGATTGAACTTCAAGCATGAGTCTCTTTCCGTAACCATTATGCTATCTACCCCTGCCCTGTATGTTATCTTTTTCCATACTTTTACATTGCAATTTCATTGTTTAAAGAGGGTTTAGGGACCGGGTGGTGGTGCACCTGGTTGAGCACACATGTTACAATGCTCAAGGACCTGGGTTCGAGCCCTTGGTCCCCACCTGTTCTTCTTCTTCTAGCGTAAGGGGAAAGCTTTGCAAGTGGTAAAGCAAGGCTGCAGGTGTCTCTCTGTCTCTCTCCCTTCTCTACCACCCCATTCCCTCTTGATTTCTGGCTGTTTCTATCCAATACATAAATAAAGATAATTTAAAAAGTTAAAAATAAATAAAAAGGGTTTCTTGTAGAATTCATGCTATTTAATCTACTTTTGAAAATTAATTGATTTTTTTAGAGAGAGAGAACTAGTGCATCACTCCTGCATGTATAGTACTGGGAAACAAAGCTGGGACCTCATCTATGTGTTCTGAGTCACCTCCTTAGTCACAATACTTCTGTTTGTTTTTTTTTTAACCAGAGCACTTATCACCTCTGGCTTATGTTGGTGTTTGTGATTGAACCTACAACTTTGGAGCCTCAGGGATGAGAGTCTCTTTGTATAACCGTTATGCAATCTACCCCTACCCATACCACTGAATTGTTTTAAAATTTCTGTTCTGGAAGCGGAGTGGTGGCATACCAGCTGGAGTGCACATATTAGCATGTGCATGGACCTGGATTTAAGCCCTGGTCCCCACCTGCAGGGGGGAAGCTTCACAGGTGGTGAAGCAGGTCTGCACGTGCCTCTCTTTGACTCTCCCTCTCTACTTTCCTCTCCCCTCTTAATTTCTCTATCTCTATAATAAGTTAATAAATACATCTAAGGAAAAAATTAAATTCTCTGTTCTGGGGCAGGGGTAGATAGCATAATGGTTATGGAAACAGACTCTCATGCCTGAGGCTCCAAAGTCCCAGGTTCAATCCCCTGCACCACTAGAAGCCAGAGCTGAGCAGTGCTCTGGTAAAAAAAAAAAATTCTCTGTTCTGTCTGGCAGGACAAGAGGTGGTGCAGGAGATAAAGAATTGAACTTGTGAACATGAGGTCCCAAGTTCAGTCCCCAGCACTGGATATGCTGGGGGGGGTGGTGCTATTGTTCCCTAGCTAGCTAGCCAGCTATCATCTATCTCTCTCCATAAAAAATATATTTTTTTAAATATTTATTTATTTATTTTCCCTTTTGTTGCCCTTGTTGTTTAGCTTTGTTGTGGTTATTAATGTCGTCGTTGTTGGATAGGACAGAGAGAAATGGAGAGAGGAGGGGAAGACAGAGAGGAGGAGAGAAAGACAGACACCTGCAGACCTGCTTTACCACCTGTGAAGCGACTCCCCTGCAGGTGGGGAGCCGGGGTTCGAACCGGGATCCTTATGCCGGTCCTTGTGCTTTGCGCCACCTGTGCTTAACCCGCTGCTCTAACTGTTAAATTATATTTTAATCTGCATCAAGCCCATTCAACCACTGGCTCTCAAGTGATCTTTAGGACTGAGTGCCTTCCTATCTTTTTTTTTTAATATTTATTTTATTTATTTATTCCCTTTTGTTGCCCTTGTTGTTTTATTGTTGTAGTTATTATTGTTGTTGTCGTTGTCGGATAGGACAGAGAGAAATGGAGAGAGGAGGGGAAGACAGAGAGGAGGAGAGAAAGACAGACACCTGCAGACCTGCTTCACTGCTTGTGAAGTGACTCCCCTGCAGGTGGGGAGCCGGGGGCTCGAACTGGGATCCTTACACAAGTCCTGGCGATTTGCGCCACGTGCGCTTAACCCGCTGAGCCACCACCCGACTCCCCATATAAAATATTTTTATAAATTCTATTTTTGGCAGTCCATTTCTTTTCTTTTCAGTGCACTTATTTCCTATATTTTGAGAGATAGAGACCAAAGCACCACTATGGCATATGTAATACAGTGGATCAAATCCAAGGTCTCATATACACAAATCCCACACTCTATCCACACAGTCACATACCAATCTATGCATTTTGATTAGTATGTTTAGACCATTGACATATTCTGTACTTACTATTTACTAACATGTCTGTTATTTCAGTACTTGTTTTCTCTTATTTTCTTCTGCATGTTTCTCCTTTTCCCCCTTCATATTTTCTTTTTATGTTATTAATACTGATATATGTATTATGTTATTGAGAATAGTGGGGATAATCTGCACTACTTGTGATGGGATATAGTTATTTGAAATTGATTCAGTTGTAAATGTATATTGAAAACTCAGTTGACCTCTAAATTTTTTTTTATATTATCTTTATTTATTTACTGGATAGAAACAGCCAGAAATTGAGAGGAAGGGAGAGATAGAGAGGGAAAGAGACAGACACTTGCAGCCCTATTTCACCACTTAAGAAGCTTTCCAGGCTGGGTGGTGGCGCACCTGGTTGAGTGCACATGTTACAATGTGCAGTGACTAGGTTCGAACCCCCGGTCCCCACCTGCAGTGAGAAAGCTTCATAAGTGGTGAAGCAGGGATGCAGGTGTCTCTCTGTCTCTCTCCATCTCTCCCCTCCCCATTTTCTGGCTGTCTCTATCCAATCAATAAAAAATTTTTTTTTTAATTAGGGAGTCAGGTGGTAGCGCAGTGGGTTAAGCCCATGTGGTGCAAAGCGCAAGGACTGGCTTAAGGATCCCGGTTCCAACCCCCAGCTCCCCACCCGCAGGGGAGTCGCTTCACAGGCAGTGAAGCAGGTCTGCAGGTGTTTCTCTTTCTCTCTCCCTCTCTGTCTTCCCCTCCTCTCTCCATTTCTCTCTGTCCTACCCAACTACGACATCAATAACAACAACAATAATAACTACAACAATAAAACAACAAGGGCAACAAAAGGGAAAATAAATAAATAATTTTTTAAAAAATTAAGAAAAGAAGCAGCTTTCCCCCTGCAGATGGGGGATGGGAGTTGAACCCCGGTCTCTATGCACTGTAAAATGTTCGCTCACCCAGGTGTGCCACCACCCAGCCCCAGTTTCTTCTTTAAAGACATATAATGATGTGTTTAGGAAGGAGAGAAAGGGACTGGGTGGTGCTGCATCTGGTAAAATGTGTATATATTACAGGGTGAAAAGATTCAAGTTCAAGCCCCCAGTCCTCACCTGTAGGGGGGAACCTCACAGGTTGTAAGCACTGCTGCAGGGCTCTCTCTCTATTATCTCTCTCCTCACTATATCTCCCCACCCCTCGCAAGTTCTCCCTGTTTCTATTCAAAATAAATCAGCAAAATTAAAAAAAAACATTGAAAAAATTTTAAATAAAGGGTAGAAAAATATAATCACCTAAAATGCTTAATTAAAACCAGCAAAGGCAGAAAAAGAGAGGAAAGCAAAGAACATTTGCCCTTATTTATTGAGCCATGGTTATAATAGAGGCTTGAAAGTGTTTTTCATGATTCCAACATCTGTGTCATTTTGGAGTTGGAATCTGGTGATTTTTTTCTTTCTCCTTGCAAGTTGAGGTCCCTGATTTTTCATATGCTGAGTATTGTGTCTGGCACATTTTATATATTATGAGATTCTGGGAGTTGTATGATTTCTAAGGAAGAGGTTATGGTTGTGCGTGTGTTTGTACGTGTATTGTTTGGCTTTTGAAGGTGATAGTACTTAAGTTCAGGCTGAAAGCTCCAATCAGCCTCTGTGGGTCCACTATCAGTACAGTTTTTCAGTGTTTGCCAAGGTATTTGAACCTACCCTGCACCAAGTATACAACTCAGTGACTGCTCTGAGACTAGGTGATAGTCTAGTGGTCTTTGCTATACAATTCAGATGTGTGTCTAGGATTTCACTCAGGATTTCTCTCCATAACAAGTGTCTGCCTTTCTGGGTGCCCTTCTTCAAAGTCCTCTAGCCAAAAAGCTGGAGTTTTTGTTTTCCTGTTCTGGTGTAAGTTCCTTCCTTCCTTCCTTCTTTTCTTTATTATTGGATAGAGACAGAGAAATTGAAAGAGGGATGGGGAAAATAGAAAGGGAGAGAGACAGAGGAACACCTGCAGCCCTGCTTTACCACTCGTGAAGCTTTCCCCCTGCAGGTGGGGACCAGGGGTTTGAACCTGGGTCCTTGAGCACGGTAATATGAGCAATTAACCAGGTGCACCACCACCTGGCCCCCCAACAGTTTCCGTTGTCTATATACGATATGTAGGGGAGGAAAGATGTCTTTTCTTCTAACCATCTAAGTTATAGGCTTGGGTCCTAGGAGCAAAAGATAGGCTGACAAGAGGGAAATATAGGAGGTGGTGGTACTCTGGTTATTCTTCTTCTTCTAGCGTTTGCCCTTCTTCCGTAGCCAGTCAACAGCATCAGGTTGAGCCTGATGTAAAGTTTCGAGACCTCCTTTGAATCTGGAGAGGTGGCAGTCGTTGACTATGTGGGTCATAGTCTGTCTGGAGCCGCAGGGGCAGTTCGGGTCGTCTCTGGCTCCCCAGCGATGGAACATAGCGGCGCACCGGCCATGGCCTGTTCGATAGCGATTGAGGAGGGCCCAATCATAACGTGCTAGGTCAAAGCCGGGTTGACGCTTGCAGGGGTCTGTGATGAGGTGTTTGTTCTTGACCTCAGCTGACTGCCAGCTCTGTTTCCAAGAGACTGGAACAGAGAAGTTCAGTGTAGACGTAGGGGACCAGATTGGGTTATTATGTGCAAGAACTCCGACAAGAATCTAGGTTTGAGCCCCCACTCCCCACCTGCAGGGGGGATGCTTCACAAGTGGTGAAGAACCTCTGCCAGTTTCTATCTTTCTCCCTCTTTGTCTCCCCCTCTCAATTTTTTTCTGTCCTATTGAATAAAATAGGGAAAAAGTGGCCACCTTGAGTGGTGGATTCACAGTGCTGGCACTGAGCCCCAGTGATAACCCTGGAAGGAAGAAAAACAAGCAAGAGGGAAACTTACAAACTTATTTAATGTATGCCTTGATTCAGCTTTCTGGGTAAGGTCTCTATCTTCCTATGAGTCTGGTCCAAATTTGAGCCCCAGCACCATTTGGGGGGGGGGTGCCTCAGCACCAGGGGAAACTCTGCTACTCTGGTATCTCTCTCTGTTGCCTCTCTAGCTGAATGAAAAAGTGGATTTGGAGATAGTAAAATCATGCATGCAAAAGGCCCTGGCTCCAAATACACACAAAAAAACCAGCAGTCAAATAGGAGTGTTTTATGTTGGCTTAGATGAGAAGTGAAAAAAACATTGGAAACTGTTAAAGGATACAAAAAAGAGCCTAAGTTTAATAAACTGGAGTGGGAGAGAGACGTGTATTCAGATTCCTCTGGCATTCCTTTGTCTCCAGATGAGGACACTCCTTGACTCTTGGTCAAGGCACCTCTCCATGATGTGAGACCTGCTTGATGTCTTCAGCTTTAAGCGTTCCATATGACAAGAAGCCAGAATCTGGGATCTTGTATCCTGAACCCCATTAGGGGCCAAGAAGTGGGGGGGGGCAGAGGGAGAGAAATAAAATAATGTTTATTCATTCCATACTCTTGGGACCAAAGTTTTTCCACATTGCCTGGTGCAAGGCTGAACCCAAGACATTTTCAAAACAAGCCAAGTTGTCTTTGGCATCCTCCCATGGTTCTACTAACACCTGTCTTTTCGTTGAAGTTATATTAGATGACTTCTAAAGTTCCTTCCCACAGTGAGAGGCTCTTATTATAAGTAACTCAAAGTTGTGGCTAGCATAGTACCTGGGGTTTCAGATACCTTTGTTTGGACCCCATTTTTATTTGAATCCCATTTACTAATTGGGTAACCTTAGAAGGATTTCTTATATTACTTGCACCTTCCTTCATTTTACTAATACATACCTTTTTGAGTTGTTGTGAATTTTAAATGAGATATTGCATATAAAGTATGTACATTGGGGCACGGTGGTGGTGCACCTGGTTTAGCACATGTGTAACAATATGCAAGAACCTGGGTTCAAGCCCCTGGTCCCCATCTGCAGGGGGAAAGCTTCTTAAGTGGTAAAGCAGTGTTGCAGGTGTCTCTCTGTTTCTCTCCCACTCTATCTCTTTGGTCCTCTTAATTTCTGGCTGTCTATGCCTAATAATTAAAGATAGTAAAAAAAATGTTAAAGGCTGGGGAAATAGTTCAACTAGTGGAGCCTTGGACTTCGATGCCTGAGGTTGCCAGTTCAATCCCTGGTACCACATGTAGCAGAGTGGAGTTTAGGCTTTTCTCTCTTTCTAGCTCATGTGAGGCTTTCTCATATATACAACAAGAAAATAAAAATGAATAATTAAAAAAACAAAAATAAAATGGAGTGCATACATAGCATAGTCCATGACACACAGAAATTATAGATGTTTAATAGATTGGGCATGATTACTTTGGTAACTTCAGGAGAAAATTTAGCTGCTCTGGGACAAATTTCAAACTTGTTCTACAGTTATTTTAGACTGCTATTGAGCAAGACGATTTAGTATTATATGCTCTTTAATTTTAGCACAAAAGTTGCAGTAGGGCTTTAAACACAAGCACACATATGTACTCTCCTGAATGCATGAATTTGAAATAGGTTTCACTTCAAAGCCCTATAGTCTAAATAGAGTAGCACTCTTACTTGCATTAGCCATATTTTAGAATATGAATTTAACACATTAATTTTTTCAATCACCAGACGTCACTGCTCCAGGCTGACTTTTTTTTTTCTTTTTCAGATAGAGGAAAAGAGACCAAAAAGCAAAGAAAGATACAACAGTGCCTAAGCTCCTCTCAGGACCATTGGTATTTCCTACACAGTGTACCAGGAGATTAGTGATCACTTGCATGGCAAAGCAGGTTCCCCCCAACCAGGATCTATCACATTGATACCAATTTTTTATTTAGATATATTCACATGCTTATTGTTATGATGACATTGCACATATTTGATTTTACTTAAAAGTTTATTAAGGGAGTCAGGCGGTAGCGCCACGGGCTAAGCGCAGGTGGCGCAAAGCTAAAGGACTGGCGTAAGGATCCTTGTTTGAGCCTCCGGCTCCCCACCTGTAGGGGGTTTGTTTCACAAGGGTGAAGCAGGTCTGCAGGTGTCTAACCTTCTCTCCCCCGCCCGTCTTCCCCTCTTCTCTCCATTTCTCTGTTGTATCCAACAACGACGACATCAGTAATAACTACAACAATAAAACAACAAGGGCAACAAAAATAAAAAAAATAAATATATATTTTTAAAAAGTTTATTATGGGAAGGATATATATGCAATACTCAAAGTCCAAAGTGATTTGAAAATGTTGAACTCTGTGCTTCTGGAATATAACTCAGAAGTAACTTGCATTTGCACATTGCTTAGACAATTTTCAAATTACTTTTGCATAGCCTCTCAAAATGTAGCTAAACTGTACATTTTAGTTCCCATCATAAAAAAAAATCTAACTCCACTTTTAAAAATTAGATGAAAAAGAATCTTTTATTTTTCCTACAACAGTATTTTTACTGTCAGCAAATATATCTACATTCACGTTATGGATAGAATATACACACAGTCCCAGTTCTACAATCCTTGCCGAAAAGCAGAAAAACATTCTCATGGTAGATATCACACAAAGTAAGATAAGAGATAAGAAACAAATCAATTATTTATCTTAGAAGGCAATTTAAAGGCTGGGGAGATAACTTAATGGCTATGCAAAAAGAAAAAAAAAAGTTTCTGGCCCCAGGCATCAAAGGTTATAAGTTTTTTCCCAGAGCACTGTTCAGCTCTGGTTTATGGTGGTGTGAGGGATTGAACCTGGGACTTTGGAGTCTCAGGGATGAGAGTCTTTTTGCACAACCATTATGCTATCTACCCCCACCCTTAATTTTTTTAATTATCTGTATTTATTTATTGGATATAGATAACCAGAATTGATAGGGAAGGGGGTGATAGAGAGGGAGAGAGACAGAGAGACACCTGCAACCCTGCTTCACCACTCACAAAGATTCCCCCTGCAGGTGGGGACCAGGGGCTTGAACCGGAGTCCCTTGCTCATTGTAACATGTGTGCTCAACCAGGTGCACCACCACCAGGCCCCTTACAGTATGTTTTCTTATAGCTATTTTTATATTTACTTTGTATGTTCATCTCATGTTCTGTCCATTTCCTGTGGCAACCAAGAGCGAGAACCAGGTTTTATTCATCAATGTATTAACTGATACAATTAGTAAGGCACCTTTTTGGTATTCTATGTGTGCTGAATAAATATCTGCTGAACAGAGAAGGGAAGGGAAGGGAAGGGAAAGGAAAGGAAGGGAAGGAGAGGGGAGGGGAAGGGAAGGGAAGCTCATTGCTTGGGATATGTAGACAGTGTTATGGTTATGCTAACAACTTTCATGCCTGAGGCTCTGAGCTCCCAGGTTCAATCCCCAGTACCATCATAAATCAGAGCTAAGCAGTGCTCCAGGAAAAAGAAAAGAAAAAGAAAAACTCATTTCATTTTTTTATTGTTATAGTTATTATTGATGTCGTTGTTGTTTGATAGGACAGAGAGACATGGAGAGAGAAGGGGAAGACAGAGAGGGGGAGAGAAAGATAGATACCTGCAGACCTGCTTCACCGCCTGTGAAGGGACTCCCCTGCAGGTGGGGAGCCGGGGGCTCGAACTGAGATCCTTACTCTGATCCTTTCCCTTTGCGCCACCTGCACTTAACCCGCTGCGCTACCGACCGACTGACTCCTTTTTTTTTTTGAAAAACTCATTACTTAATCCTCCACTAAGTATTTCAATTTTCTCCGATATCTACTAAAAACACACATGTGAATTCACTTAACATTTATATGTAGCTAGGAGTACCATAAGTTAGGTCAAACCATAACAATCAAACAAACAGGCAGACCATTTGGCAGTTGGCAAAGAACTGGATAACCACTGTGAAGTGGTTATTTCCAATCAACCATGCATCCATGAATGGTTTGTGAACCATGGTTAATTTAATATCCACACATGCTTATTAGAAGTATTCAATCTCTTGCTATAATCAACTTGTTTATATATTTACTACTAATGACTTTCTGGTTATTTTAATTAAGAAACCCTTCATTCATTAGGATGCTGTTGACTAATGTAATCCCTTCCAATGGGGCAAACTGGTATTTATTGCAGTTGTAGGAAGAGCAGGTTGACAAATTGCCACTGTCATCCATGAATAGGTCTTGCTTAACCTGTTAGTGGAAAAACTACATCAGATAAATTTTCTGAAGAGCAAATTTGTAATATGCATCAAATGATATTAAATTATGCATATCTTTTCACTTTTAGAAATTTATTTGACAACATTTACCCAAGTAAAAGGACATATCAACTGAGTTGTTGATTATAAGACTATGTAACTGGGGCTGGGCGGTGGCGTACCTGGTTGAGCTCGCACATTTGCATGCTCAAGGACCTGGGTTCAAGCCCCTGTTCTCCACCTGCAGGGGGGAAGCATCACAAGTGGTAAAGCAGTGCTGCAGGTGTCTCTTTCTCTCCCTCTCTATCTTACCCTTCCTTTTCAATTTTCTCTGTCCTACAAAATATAATTTTAAGTAAAGAACAATATGATTGAAAATGAGATAAATGTATATCAGCGGAGCACTGGAGAATGGAATAATGCACAGCCACAAAGTGGACTTCTGCATAACTGTTAAAAATTGAGGAAAATCTATATGGAATAACACTGAGAAATATCCAGGCTTATGCTCTTAATCAGAACAAGCTATGGGTTGGCAAAATAGCTTACTCAATGCACTGCTTTACCATGAACATGACAGAGGTTTGATCCTGGCCCCCACACCACTGAAGGAAGCTTCCATGCTGTGGTGTCATTCTCCTACCCTCCCCTTTCCTCCTGCTTTCTCTGTCTGTCTGTCTGTCTGTCTGTCTCTCTCTCTCTCTCATCTTTATTTATTTGATAGAGACAGCCAGAAATTGAGAGAAAGGGGGAGATAGAGGAGACAGAGAGACACCTGCAGCATTGCTTCACCACTTGCAAAGCTTTCTGCCTGCAGGTGGGGACCAAGGGCTTGAACCCAGCTCCTTGCACACTATAGCATGTACGCTCAACCAGGTGCCCCACCACTTGGACCCTCTTTTTTTAAAATTTCATTTTATTATTATGATTTTTTGTTTACCAGAGCACTGCTCAGCTCTGGTTTATGGTGGTATGGGGGGTTTATGTTAGGATTTTGGAGTTTCAGAAATGAAAGTATCTTTGCATAACCTTTATGCTAACTACCCCTGCCCCCTCTTGCCTTCTCTATTAAAAAAAATTGGAGGAGAATATGTGTATCATATTCCCATTTGTGATCAAAACAAAAACAAAAACACATACTTATTAATTGTGAAATTTAACACTAAGAAGAGCTGTAGTGTTGAGGGAAGGTGAGAAAAAAGAAAGGAATGTGGGGGTTGTACTGTTATATGGGAAACTGGGGAATGTTATGCATGTACAAACTATTGTATTTACTGTTGAATGTAAAACATTAATTCCCCAATAAAGAAATAAATTAAAAAGAAAAAAAGGAATTTATTAGTTCTAACAATCAATTATTTTTTTTGTCAGTATGACTCAGAAATATCTTTCTGGGAGTTGGGCGGTGGCACAGTGGGTTAAGCGCACGTGGTGCAAAGAGCAAGGACCGGCGGAAGGATCCCGGTTCAAGCCCCTGGCTCCTCACCTGTAGGGGAATCGCATCACAGGCGGTGAAGCAGGTCTGCAGGTGTCTTTCTCTCCCCCTCTGTCTTCCGCTCCTCTCTCCATTTCTCTCTGTCCTATCCAACAACGACATCAGTAACAACAACAATAAGAACTACAACAAAAAAACAAGGACAACAAAAGGGAATAAATAAATATTTTTTAAAAAAAGAAATATTTTTCTAATGCAATAGAGTTGTTTCCTCTTGCTGTGATTCTGTCTCTCAGTCATGATTGAATCTCTATTCTCTCCAACTGACCTCTTTTTCTTGGAATCCTTTTCAGACGCAGACCTAATTTGTCAATATTTGGCTATTCTTTTCAATTCTACCTCCCTACTTCTCTGGGTTTTCTCTTCCTTTCTTTTCTTTTTCTTTTTTCTCTTTCTTTCTTTCTTTCTTTCTTTCTTTCTTTCTTTCTTTCTTTCTTTCTTTCTTTTTTTTTTTTTACCAGAGCACTGCTCAGCTCTAGTTTATGGTGGTGCAGGGGATTGAAACTGGGACTTTGGAGCCTCAGGCATGAGAGTCTCTTTGCATAACCATTATGCTCTCAACCCTCTTCCTTTTTTTTCACTTCCACCTTCTCAAACTGATAGTTCAGAACTTTTCCTTTTGGCCCTCAGTTACTGTAGTTGCTTTCTGGCATATCTCCCAGGCTGTAGCTAGCTTCCCAGCTTACAAACAACCCCCTTGTATCCATTACGAGCTACCAGAAAGGCCCTCCTAATCCCCCACTCAAACTCCTCAGTGCTTTCCTTTCTGCATCCCACATCCCAGCTCCAGAGAGAGGTTGGGTACTCAGGCACTGTTTCAGAGCTCGGTTCTCTCTTCTGTTCCAGGAGTAAGTCCCAGGGGCCCACATGACAAAGGGTCCAACGTTTCAGGTTATGAGAATTCCTATTTTGACTGTCCTTCCTGTCTTCCAGCCTTCTAAAGACAACTTATTCAACCTGCTATTAGCCACTATCAGAATTAACTTAATTTGTATGACCCCCAGCAACGCCTTTCTTTTCACGACACATCTGTTACTTTTTTTTAAAAAAATTAATATTTATTAATTTATTTTCCCTTTTGTTGTCCTTGTTTTTTATTGTTGTTGTAGTTATTACTGTTGTTATTGATGTCGTCGTTGTTAGATAGGACAGAGAGAAATGGAGAGAGGAGGGGGAAGACAGAGAGAAAGATAGACATCTTCAGTCCTGCTTCACCGCTTGTGAAGTGAACCCCCTGTAGGTGGGGAGCTGGAGGCTTGAACTGGGATTCTTACACCAATCCTTGCGCTTTGCGCCACATAAGTGTAACCCGCTGTGCTACCACTCATTTATTACTTTTAAAAAGCTGTCATGGTCTGGAGAACTGTCAGAAGGCTAGAAATGGACCTACCCTATGATCCTGCAATTCCTCTCCTGGGGATATATCCTAAGGAACCCAACACATCCATCCAAAAAGATCTGTGTACGCATATGTTTTTGGCAGCACAATTTGTAATAGCCAAAACCTGGAAACAACCCAGGTGTCCAACAACAGATGAGTGGCTGAGCAAGTTGTGGTATATATACACAATGGAATACTACTCAGCTGTAAAAAATGGTGACTTCACCGTTTTCAGCCGATCTTGGATGGACCTTGAAAAATTCATGTTGAGTGAAATAAGTCAGAAACAGAAGGATGAATATGGGATGATCTCACTCTCAGGCAGAAGTTGACAAACAAGATCAGAAACGAAAACACAAGTAGAACCTGAAAGGTAATTGGCATATCGCACCAAAGTAAAAGACTCTGGGGCGGGAGTGGGTGGGTGGGGAGAATACAGGTCCATGAAGGATGATAAATGACATAGTGGGGGTTGTATTTTTAAATGGGAAACTGGGGAATGTTATGCATGTACAGATTATTGTATTTACTATTGAATGTAAAACATTAATTCCCCAATAAAGAAATAAATTAAAAAAAAAAAGTTGTCATGGATAGGGGCCTGCCAGGAGATAGCGCAGTGCTTATACAAAAGAGTCTCATGCCTGAGTATCCAAGGTCCTAAATTCAATCCCCAGTATGACTATAAGTGAGGGTTAACCAGTGTTCTGGTAATAAATAAATAAATAAAATCTCTTTTTTTCCTTCTTTCCATATATATGTTAATTCCTAAGAAGTATATGGAAGCCTGCTAAAAGTGAAAACATGTTTTTTTTTTTTATCAGCAGAGTTAGTTTATTACAGCAACAGAACCAGAAAGCATATTATAAAAGAATGGTGCAATATGACAATATGATGGAAACACTGAAAAGCAATAATGTAAAAGCATCCATGGAGACCCAACACACCAACTTTGAGAGACTATCTACAACAGCTCCCTTCTTTTTTTTTTTTTAAATAATTTATTTCTTTATTGGGGAATTAATGTTTTACATTCAACAGTAAATACAATAGTTTGTACATGCATAACATTTCCCAGATTCCCATTTAACAATACAACCCCCACTATGTCATTCATCATCTTTCATGGACCTGTATTCTCCCCACCCACCCACCCACCCCAGAGTCTTTTACTTTGGTGTAATACTCCAATTCCATTTCAGGTTCGACTTGTGTTTTCTTTTCTAATCTTGTTTTTCATCTTCGGCCTGAGAGTGAGATCATCCCATATTCATCCTTCTGTTTCTGACTTATTTCACTCAACATGAATTTTTCAAGGTCCATCCAAGATCGGCTGAAAATGGTGAAGTCACCATTTTTTACGAAAACATGTCTTTTACATTGACAAACTAATGATTTAGATGGGAATTTCTCAGACTTGCCAACCTATGTCAGCTGTCCAGGTCTATAACCAGGTTGCACAGAACATTTATTTCCTCACTTCCTGTTCTAGTTCCCTGCCAGACAACACGGCCTATCTCTCCACTGGGCACCACTGCTGTTTTTGCTGGATACCACCATATTTACCAGGCACCAGCGTCCTACAGACACCACTACGGTTATACTGCTTTGTGCTTGCCACATGGCAGTGAACCGAAGTCTCTCACAGACATTACCTGTTGAATGAAAGATGGCTTTCAGCAGGATGTGCTTTGATTTACCTTTCCAGCTGTGGGCATATATTGCACTGTTTTATCCTCATGCTCTCTCTATTCACTCTTGGGACTGTGAGCAGACATGTGTGAGATGGATTTTCAGAAGTCAGGGTACACCTTTTTGAGCTGTTGAGCAAAAAGTAATCCAACCTGCCAGAATTGCCAGCCCAAATCAATGAGTCCTATTCTGACGAGTTTTGATCCTTATATTGAAACTTCCTATCTCTGGGTCTTTAAAGTTCAAATACAAGTAGGGGATGATCTCAGATTTCAAAAAAGGTCAGCTCTCACCTCAAACAAAGTTTCTTTGTACCCAACTGTTGGGCCAAAAAGAGTGTTCCCTAATGCAGTTTTCACAAGGAGAGATTTGAGGAAGTAAAACAATCAAAGAAGTATTTTCTCTACAAGGAGTGAGTGACATAGGGAAACACAGGTAAGAATGAATAGGACAAATGCACTGCAAGCAAAAGTACTGGACGAATGGCCAGAAGACAGTTTACGAGTTTGTGTCTTAAGCTTAACGATATTACCCCTCAAATGGTTCCTGGAGGCTTTGAAGTAAACAGCTCTCTAGAAAGAGAAGAGTTCACAATCCACTAGACCCAAGGTCAAGTAAACCCAGTGGTGTGAAAGGTTCACAATAGAAGCTCAAATGGTAGGAAATCTATCTGAGGTTTCTTTTAAAATACTTGAAAGAATATGGAAATACTCAAACCTTACAAAAAGCAAAAGGCAGCTCTGCATAGTCTTCTAGTCTTTGACAGTCTTAGTAAATTAAGCACTTCTAAATTATATAAATTAGGTTAGAAACTTCTCATGACATGTGAAGTCATATCACAGTCACATGTGATATATGTAAGGGAAAAGAAAGAATGAAAGAAAGAGAAGGCGTTGGGGAGAAAGCATAACACTTATGCAAAAAACCTTTCATGCCTAAGGCCACAAAGGTCCAAAGGTCTCAAATTCAGTCCCCAGCACCACCATAAGCCAGAGCTGACCAGTGCTCTGGGAAAAAAAAAAAAAAAAAAAAAGCCAGTGTTCTGAAGTGTCTGGGACTTTAGTCAAATATAGCAATAGAAGTTCCTAGACTTTTTGCAGTAGACATCAAATATTTTTCAAACTGTCTTCACATAAATATTTTTAAACTTTTAAGGTTATTTTCTGTTATATGAGTCTCACTCAAGGAAAATACCATAAGTAATTGTTTCTACAGAAGGGGGGAGGATAGCGTGGTTATGCAAAAACTCTCTTGTGCCTGAAGCTCCAGAAGTCCTAAATTCAGTCCCCCAAACCACAAGCCACAGCTGAGAAGTGCTCTGTAAAACACACTCGCGCACATGTGTGTGCGCACACACCCCCACTCCACACACACACAGTTAAAATCCTACAGAAAGAAGAAATGAGTAGTTATCTAACAAAGAGATATTTACCCCCTGTAATAATATGAGATTCAATTAATACAAATACATTTTTCTGGGGAGTCGGGCGGTAGCACAGCGGGTTAAGCTCAGGTGGCACAAAGCGCAAGGACCCACGTAAGAATCCGGTTCCAGCCCCCCCCATTATGTTACTCCTCTGCATAAAACATTTTAAAACTTTATTTACTTATCTATCTATCTATCTATCTATCTATCTATCTATCTATTTATTTATTTTACCAGAGCACTGCTCAGCTCTGGCTTATGGTGGTGCCAGGTGTTGAATTTGGGACTTTGGAGACTCAGGCATGACAGTCTTTTTGCATAATCATTATGCTATCTACCTCTGCCCTTAACTTTTTAAATGTTTATCTACTTATTTATTATTTTTATTTTTTTAACCAGAGCACTGCTCAGCTCTGGCTTATGGTGGTGCAGGGGACTGAACCTGGGACTGGAACCTCAGGCATGAGAATCTCTTTGTATAACAATTTTGCTGGATCAACAATGGTAGAGAATGTTCCATCCTCTGAAGGGAGGATGGACAACACACTCTATGCTACACCTGAGGAAGATGGGTCGATACTGGGGCAGTATGGAATGTTCCTATTCATGACCACAGAATGGGAGCTCAGATCTACAGGGATGGAGAGGTCACACAGGCTCCTAAGCTAATTATGGGCCCCAAATCAGATCAAATCGATGGGGTTTACAGTCAACAATACTTATACCCCTTTCCCATATTAGGGAGATACTCTCTTTTCTGATCCAGCTTTCTGTCCCTTTTCCCAGCCATTACATCATCCCCCCAGACAATAACTTGGATCTACCTGCATATCAGATTTCAGGCTCAGGCAAAAAAAAAAAAAAGACTAGTATACCTACAGGCCCTTTGAAATATAACTAAAACATGCCCCCCAAGACTTCATCTGCACTATTCCAGCCTTTAGGTCCATAATTGTTCAACAGTTTGTTTGGCTTTGTATGTTAACTCTCTTTTCAGCCACCAGGTTCCAGATGTCATCAGGATGCCAGCCAGGCTTCCCTAGACTGAAGACCCCACCAATGTGTCCCCCTGCATGTGGAGACCAGGGGCTTGAACCTGCGTCCTTACGCATTCTAACATGTGCACTCAACCAGGTGCGCCACCACCCATTCCTGTCTTTTTGTTGTCGATTCCTACCCTCATACCAATATGATCTGAGAAGACACTTAGGCTTTCGCTCTTCAGATACTAAGAATGTCTTTGTGTCCCAAGTACTATGCAGAAAAGAAAAAAAAAAGTTGTATCAGTTGGAGCAAAATGGATTAAACTGGAGGTGATTATGCTGAGTGAAATAAATAGTATTGGGGTAAAGTTTTCATGCATGTGCAGATATTTAGATAACTACAGTTAAGGAGCAGTGGGGGCGTGGGGAGAGAAAAGAACTAGGTGGTTGGGGTGGGGGTGGGGATGAGACACACATTTGGTAGAAGATATAGTGCCTTACACTGGGTGTAGGTTTAAAATTTTATGCCTATTATCTTATAATTTTGTAAAACACTGTTAACTCGCTAATACCAAATGAAGAAAATTTAAAACAATGCCTGGAGGAGGACAGAGACTATTGAGGTGATTGCTTACAAGAACTAGTTTGTAATTTACAGTCCACATTCAATTTCAGTGCACCTTCTAACAATAAACTCATAGGAAATGTCAGTTTACAATCTACACCAACAGCAATCTTGAAGAATTCCCGTCTAGAATTTCGATGCAGTCTTCCTTGAGTCCAACTAAAATAGATATTTCTGCCATCAAAATCTTTGGCCTGGGAGTAGGGCGGTAGGGCAGCAGGTTAAGAGCACATGGCGTGAAGCACAAGGATTTAATAATAAGGTAATGGTCCGGGTTCGAGCCCCAGGTGTCCCCCACCTGCAGGGGAGTCGTTTCACAGGCGGTGAAGCAGGTCTGCAAGTGTCTATCTTTCTCTCCCTCTCTCTGTCTTCCCTCCTCTGTCCTATCCAACGACAGCAGCAGCAGCAACAACAACAACAACAATAATAATGGCAACAAAAGGGGAAAAAAATGGTCTCCAGGAGCAGTGGATTCGTGGTGCAGACACCAAGCCCTGGAAATAACCCTGGAGGCAAAAAAAAAAAAAAAAAAAAAAAATCTTTGGCCTATTTTTCCATCCCTGGTGGCCAACACTTGAGATTCTCCATTTCCTCTTGTGGAAATCTCATTCCTTATCTTGAAGTACCATAACTCAGACAGATATTTACCATAGTCCATGTTCTATTTATCAAAGACCGAAATATTTAGACTCAAATAATACCAAGTGAGGCTATCTTTCATCTGGTCTTCCCAGCACTCAGCACTAAATCAAGTCCAGTTTCTAGTCACAACATTTTATCAAATTTAAACCTAAGAAAAAAAAAATGATTAGTCTTTTGCCATAGACTAATCTCAATTCCTAGTCTATTAGGAGAAAGGGGGAAACTCACGCGCGCGCGCACACACACACACACACACACACATACACACACACACACACACACACACACCAATTTAAGAAGAGAAGTGAGGAACCCAAGCTTAATCCACTTTTACAAAACAGAGAAATTCTCTAACGCAATTGGGGAGTAGTTTGTTTAAACTCAATTTACATCACCAAACAGATTGATTAACATCTCACTCTGATGTAAGGTTCCTCAACAAAGACTGAAGACTTTCAGGACAAAAGGAGCTCTTGGAGGCAAAGCTCCCCCAAACAAAGTCCGGACCTTGAAGTGTAACCCTTCCAGTCCGCTATCAAATCTCAGTTCTTCCAAGAAGACTTCAACCACCCTGGACTACCAGATGTCTTCTTATAATATATCTCAATAGCGATGATTATCCTGTTCAATTGGCAATTGTTAATACGTGGTCTTAAGACGATTAATCTATACCTTGAACTTTTCAGTTATTTTATCCTTTGACAATAAATATCTGTCACCACTATCCTTTTGACTCATGAGCTACTTAAGGAGTGTAAATGAGAGCATCTCTTGGGCATACTGAGATGTCAGGGCCAGTTTTTGTATTCTTCATAGTTGTCTTTATATGTTCTTACAACACATGTAATTTAATGGTTGTAGAAATAACCTAAACTATCCTGCTGCTCCTGAAAAATTCTATTACATTTATCTCATTCATTCAGTTCTCAAGCCAAACTCCTATGGCAGGTGTTGGCATATATGGAGAAGGAAAGAGATTCAGAAAGGCAAACTTTCCCTGAGGACACACAGCTGAGTTGACACAGAAGCAATTCTGATTTGACTTCCAGAAATATTCTCTTGCCTATTATTTTAAACTATTTCCTAAGGAGTCTATTTTGACTGTACCATAGAATATGTGGAAAGATATCCTATAAAATAAAAATTGGGGGGGGGCAAGGTGGTAGAGCACCTCCTTGAGCACACATGTTACAATGTGCAAGGATCTAGGGTCAAGCCTCTGGTCCTCACTTGCAAGGGGAAAGCTTTGAGATTGGTGAAGCAGTGTTTCAAGAGTCTGTCTCTCTCCCTCTCTATCACCCCATTCCTTATTGTTTTCTGGCTGTCTCTAGTCAATAAATAAATAAATTTTAAAAAAAGAGTCAGCTCTAGGCAAGAACCTTATATAGCAATCTATGAACTTTGTACTTAATTGGCACAAAAAACAATTGGCACCATTGAAGGCTCTTAAACACAGAAATGAAAGCATCAGTGTTAGGTGTTAGGAAGATTAATCTGACAGGATGTAAAATGAGAGTGATGGGGGCCCAGTGGTGGTGTATCTGGTTGAGCACATATGTTACAATGTGCAAGGACCCAGGTTCAAGCTCCCAGTCCCCACCTGCAGGGGGAAAGCTTCACAAGTGGTGAAGCAGTGCTGCAGGTGTCTCTTTGTCTCTTTTACTCGCTATCTCCCCCTTCCTCTCAATTTCTGGCTGTCTTTATCCAATAAATAAATAATGATAATAAAATATATTAAAATGAAATGAAATAAAATGAGAGTGGTAAGAACTTAGAGAAGGGTAATGGAGACTGGGTAGTAGTAATCAGAGACAATAGTCTAGGTGAAACAGTAATTAAGATGTGACTGCTCAACAAAGAAGAGGGAAATGGCTAGGAAAAAAATAAACAAAAAAAATTGAAAAAGAATGTCAACACAATCCTAAACCAATATCTGGAGTCAAAGAAGTATGTGTGTGTGTATGTGTGGGGGTAATATGTCAATACTCTATGAAATAACTTGACACTTCCTTTTACTTTTCTCTTCTAATATGTCACTTCTTACTCTTCTGGAGAAGGAGCTATAGTCACCTTGTGTGGGATTCTGTTCCTCTTGGTTTAATTTAATTTTTTTCCTAAGGAGCACAGACATTGAAACATTAGAATGGTGCTCCTTCCAATGTGAAACAGAGCCACAATAGTATTTCTTCAGGGCTAAAATCTAGTAAAATATGCCCAATGTTTTAGTCTCACTCAGAAATGTGAGTATGAATAATATCTAAGACAAAGACATTGAAATTAAAGATAACAAAGCATAGATCAATAACCTCTTTTTAACACAACATGGTAGCAAAATTAAGAGATTTGGCTTGTATTCAGGTGAGGAATATGGACTATAAATTTAAACAGAAATAAAGAAAAGAATTGCAAGTACTATTTTCTTAACAGAGAACCTCAATACTGATTTTAAATATATCTAAACACCTAAATTTGTTTTAAACCTGACACTAACATGAATTTTTCCATCTCTCTCTCTCTCTCTCTGATAATTCCTATGAGTCCTCCTCCAACTAGAATTTTCTAATTCTCTTGATTAATGTTATATTAAACTAAAAGATATCCATTGTTAGTTGTTCCTGGGACAGTGTTATCCAAGGACCCTGGATGACACATCAAATGCCTTTCCATAGCTTCAAATATTTGGAATTACTAATGCTTCAGTAATGCACTAAGCAGATTGTGGTAGGGCTAAAAACCACAAGAAGGAAAATTACTTTATTAATACAGAATTGAAGATGTGTGCTTTAGTTGAGGGAAGGAAACATACACAGTAAAAAAAAAAAAAAAAAAAAAAGAACATATGCTTGACTTCTCTGATACCAAGGAATCCAGAGGAAACTTCATAGGAAAAAAAATAAAACATTTATCACTTGGCTCCATGGCTCCAGCTTGCCTAATGGTCTTTCTGATTTCTGTAGTAGATTTGTTAGTACCAACAAGGTTTGCACTAAGATGGGAAGTTTTCCTATGCACTGCATTTTGAAAATCTTACTGTACTATGCCTCTATTTGGTGCACATACTATAATAAAATACATGTGTGAATGTTCATATTTCAAAGATGTTGTGCTCCAATATGTTCTGAGTTAGGGCTTTTGAAAATACTGTATAGATGCAACACAAAGCTAACTGGAAGGCTAATCTTCCCTTTGTTATATTTTAATTAGTAAGACCTGTCATTACAACTTTTTATGATGGAAAGTATCAGTTCTTTTGTCTTTTAAACCCTATTCCAAAAACAGCAGAAAAGGAACTGAAAAGACAAAGGAAATTGCATTTTATGGAACAATAAGCAGAGTCTTTTAAAAATCCAGGGAAGTTGACAAACTACCAAAGAAAACTATTTGAAGGCAACACCACTAAGAAGGGAGCCATTTACTGAGTATATAATAATAGCAATCAGTTACCTCCCTAATCTCTGCAGAATCCCAGGGATGAGAAAGAATTAAGACATTTCATAACACTCGCCTGGCTTTTCAGTTGCATCTGTTAATATGTAGGAATACAGCTACGAGGTTTAAAACCATTAGAAAGGTGCAGGCTCACCATACCTGTGTTCTCTTTAACATAGGACAGAGTTAAAGACAAACATTTATTGCAATTCGGTTGCATTCACTTTGTTATTTACTTCACTAAAATTGGTTCTAGCACCTTTAGTAGAAAAACGGACACTGAAAAACACAAGCATCGATACTAAAAATATATACATATATAAAATTTTTTTTTCAGAACTAGCTTAAAATTAGGAACCACAATTAAAAATTCACAGGTTCAACTACTTTTATTAGATGAGCTGGATTTAGCAAAGCTGAAGTTTAAATTAAAAAATGCACTCAAAATTTCTCAGGAAATGGTCTTTTTTTTTTTTTTTTAGAGATAAGCCAAAAGCCACAGACAGAGATGGGGCTTTCTTTCTGATTTTGTACATTTTTTTCCCCTGAAAACACTACTTATGCCAACATTATTGTGCTTTGTCCTCAAAAAAGAAGAGATTCCATATGAATCAGTGTGCTATTTTGAAGAAATGTGTGTTTTGAAACCACACGGTACAAAAACACAAACACTGAATTGAGAACACAGTTTTTGGCTTGGGAAGTGAAAACATAGTTGCTTACTACTAAAACACAAACATAAAAATTAAATCAAGAATACACTTCATTTTGTGGAGTGGAGAAAATGTATTATTTTAAAACACCTTTCCTGTACTTATTCACTATTATGTAGCTGAGTAGATCCAGTTGGTTTACTTTACATCAGACTGGAAACCATAATATTTTAAACTGAGATAAGGAAGAGCTTTCCAAGTGGAATGGGAAAAAAAAAATTAAAGGAGGGGGTGGTTTGCAAAAGCTGAAAACTTCTGCCTCACAAATCCCCCTGCCTCGCACCTTCCAAATTACATATATGCTGCTTTATTCCTTCTCTCTATCCTCTACCTACAGTTAAAGGCAGAATCCTACACCAGAAGGTCAGATCAAGACACGCTCTAATTCTAGAATTCTCACCCCTACCCTAATTCTAAGAAGAGGAGAAGAGATACCAGGAGTAGGGGAGTCGGGCTGTAGCGCAGCAGGTTAAGCGCAGGTGGCGCAAAGTGCAAGGACTGGGATAAGGATCCAGGTTCGAACCCCGGCTCCCCACCTGCAGGGGAGTTGCTTCACAGGCGGTGAAGCAGGTCTGCAGGTGTCTATCTTTCTCTCCTCCTCTCTGTCTTCCCCTCCTCTCTCCATTTCTCTCCATCCTATCCAACAACGACAACAACAATAATAACTACAACAATAAAACAACAAAGGGCAACAAAAGGGAATAAATAAATAAAATAAATATAAAAAAAAAGATACCAGGAGTAGGAAAGTGATTACCTAGTAGAGCACATGTAACCATAGGAGAGAACCTGGTTCAAGCCCACAGTCAGAATGGGGCGGAGATGGGAGTGGGACTTCAAGAGTGGTGGAGCAGTGTTGTAACGTTTATTTATTTCTGTCTTCCTCTCTCTATTTGGAAAAAAAAAGTAAAAGAATTAAAAAAAGAATGATACAAAAGAAGAGGAGGTTCGATCCCCTATTATTCTACCTCTACCACCACTGGCCCCATTTTGTCTGGGTAGCTGGGGAAGAGTCATGGTGGGGCAGGGGTAGAAACTTTACATCAGGCTCAACCTGATGCTGTTGACTGGCTACGGAAGAAGGGCAAACGCTAGAAGAAGAAGAAGGGGTAGATAGCATAATAGTTATGCAAACAGACTTTCATGCCTGAGGCTCCTAAATCCCAGGTTCAGTCCTCCGCATCACTGTAAGTCAGAGCTGAGCAGTACTCCGGTATTGAGAGAGAGAGGGAGAGAGGGAGAGAGGGAGAGAGGGAGAGAGGAGAGAGAGAGAGAGAGAGAGAGAGAGAGAGAGAGAGAGAGAGAGAAAAGTGTGCCTTTGGCATTTGTAGTTGGGTTGTCAAACATTAAGCATTATGGCTCCATCATCTTGAGATAGCATCTACAAAATATAAAAACATTTACAAACATCTTAATTTGTCTAGTCACCATCAATTACAGTCTAGCATAATACTGATGCTAAGAAAAATTATTAATTAAAAACTAAATATCAAACCAAACAGGTCCATGATATAATGTGGAGGCTATGGGGGGTACACCCCAAATCTGATCTCCTTGGGTCTTTTTTCCCTCATTATTTCAGTTCCTGGGTCCAGTCATGCAATCCTGCCAGATTATTGAGTTACAAGGTGATAAATTGGATGCTCCTTTGTTATTCAGCCAGATATGCAGCCCAGTTTTTTTTTTTTTTTTTTTGCCTCCAGGGTTGTCACTGGTTCAGTGCCCGCACTACGAATCCACCGGAGGCCATTTTTTCCCCTTTTGTTGTCCTTGTTTATCACTGTTGTTGTTATTATTATTGTTGTTGTCATTGCTGTTGGATAGGACAGAGAGAAATGGAGAGAGGAGAGGAAGATAGAGAGGGACACAGAAAGATAGACAACTGCAGACCTGCTTACCGCTTATAAAGCGACCCCCCTGCAGGTGAGGAGCTGGGGGCTTGAACCGGGATCCTTACGCAGGTCCACCGGTCCTTGCGCTTTGCACCATGTGAGCTTAACCCGCTGTGCTACCACCCCCGACACTTTTTAAAAAAATATTTATTAATTTATTCCCTTTTGTTGCCCTTGTTGTTTTATTGTTGTGGTTATTATTGTTGTCATCGTTGTTGGATAGGACAGAGATAAATGGAGAGAGGAGGGACAGGGAGGGGGAAAGATAGACACTTGCAGACCTGCTTCACTTGAAGCAGAGCTGCAAGTGTCTTTCCTCTATCTCCTCCTTCCCTCTCAATTTCTCTCTGTCCTATCCAATAATAATAAAAAAAAAAAAATTTATTTATTAATGAGAAAAAAGAGGAAAGAGAGAAAGAATATGACATCATTCTGGTACATGTACTACTGGGGGTTAAACTCTGGACCTCATGCTTGAGAATCCAATGCTTTATCCACATTTGTAAATGTCTGACTTCCCGTACTGTGGGTGACTCAGTGACATTCTTTTTCTTGACAAGTTCTTATTCCTTAAAATGTAGAGATACTGCCAATGCCCATGTCCAGTGGAGAAGCAATTACAGAAGCCAGAACTTCCACCTTCTGAACCCCATAAAGAATTTTGGGTAGTTGGGGAAGAGAGTCAAGGTGGGGCAGGGGTAGATAGCATAATGGTTATGCAAACAGACTCTCATGCATGAGGCATTTACCCTGAGGAATAAATGTTAGGGGAAGATGACCAGAGGGCTCTGAACTCCATTTTCATAAGGACCCAGAGAAAGAAGAGGAAGAGAAGAAAAAAAGGACACTCAGAAGTAGTAGGTGTGACTTAGAAAGGAAGAGAAGGCAGGACCATGGAAATAATAGTCAACCCATATCTGTGATATTGGGCCAAGTAATGCAGTTTCCAGTGGAAGGAATGGGGATGGACACAGAACTCTGGTGGTGGGAAAAGTATGGAATTATTATACCCCAGTTATCTTATACTTTTCTAGAACAATTTTACATCACTATTGAAAAATGTAGAGATGCAAACTGAAGTCTCCTTCATATTTTCTTTCTTCCTTTCCTGCTCTGTTATAATCTACCTACATTGAGTTAGAGACTTCCTTTGAGGTATTCAAGGATTCTGTCACTTATTTTAATGGAAAATAAATTATAAGTTTAAAATAACCTGGAAAGGGTGGGGAGATCCTGCATTGGGAGTCCATCATACTTGCATGCCTCAGATGCCAGGTTCAATCTTCATTATCCCCGTATACCAAAACTGAACAGTGCTCTGGTCTCCCTTGTGAAAATAAATCATTCAAAAGAGCATATTGCTAGAACTTCAGAAGGAAGTTTTGGAACATACTCATTTTTTATCAGAACTATCTATATTGAAAAGACTTGGGCTGGGTGGTGGCGCAACTGCTTGAGCACACACATTTACAATGAACCAGGACCCCGGTTCAAGCCCCCAGTTCCCACCTGCATAGAAGTTTTACCAGTGGTGAAACAGGGCTGCAGATTTTTCCCTGTGTGTGTCCCTATTCATCTTTTCTTCCCCTCTCAATTGCTCCCTATCCTATCATATATATGATTTATAAAATGAAAAAAGAAGAGTGGGGAGTAGACAGCATAATGGTTATGCAGAGGGACTCTGGTGCCTGAGGCTCCAAGGTCCCAGGTTCAATCCCCTGCACTGCCATAAGCCAGAAGAAAAAGAAAAGACTGGGGGCTGGGCAGTGGCACATCTGGTTAAGTGCACATATCATCATGCACAAGGTTCCAGGTTCGAGTCCCCGCTATCCACCTGTAGGGGGAAGCTTCATGAGTGGTGAGGCACGTCTGCAGGTGTCTCTCTTGCTCTCTGTCTCTGCTACCCTCTCAATTTCTCTGTATCTTTTTTTTCCTTTTACTTAATCTGTATTTGTTACAACCTTTTAAAGTATAACATCACATTACATTTTCTCTATATCTTATCAAATAAAATAGAAAGAAAAAAATTGGCTGCCAGGAGTGGTAGATTCATAGTGCTAGCACTGAGCCCCAGCAATAACCTTAGTGGCAATTAAAAAAGAAAAGAAAAAATAAAAGTACTTACAGTAGAAAGCATTCTCTCTCTGACTTAGAAAATGCAGATGGACTAAAGATCTCTAACTGCTACAGCCAAGCAATTATTTTCTTTAATATAATGGAAAAAACAGGCCCCCAGCTCCCCACCTGCAGGGGGTTCCCTTCACAAGTGGTCTATCTTTCTCTCCTCCTCTCTGTCTTCCCCTCCTCTCTCCATTTCTTTCTGTCCTATCCAACAAGGACAACAATAATAACTACAACAAGGGCAACAAAAGGGAATAAATAAATAGAGAAAGAAAGAACTGTTCTTTAGCAACCATAATTCTTTTTTTTTTAATTTAAGAAAGGATAAATTAACAAAACCATAGGGTAGGAGGGGTACAACTCCACACAATTCCCACCACCCAATCTCCATATCCCACCCCCTCCCCTGATTCTCCCAATCCATATCAAATAATATTGCATCTGCTGATCACAACCTAATCAATGCAACGAGTGCCACCCCAGCATGCTTCACTTCAGACTGTGTCCAGAGACTTCACGTGTGGAATGACAACCCTTCAGCTTCATTACTCAGGTGAGACCTTTCCTTTCATAGTATACTCTAATTCCATCTCAGGTGGTTCACTTTCTAACAAAGTGCCAAAACCTAGATAGACACCAGTTTCTGTGAGAGAGAGCATATGTTCACACATATCCATAAGCAACCATAATTCTAAAAGTTAACTTTAGAATTGACTTTCTCCTTTCCAATCAAAGCTGTTGTAATGTCTGTCTAATAAAAGTATATGGAATATGAAATAATTTTTGTTCTTATTTATTAAAGTAAAAGCAAAGGTATTATTTTCCAATTCAGGATTCTTAAAACAGCATAGTATTTATAATGGTACCATTTTTAATATGTCATCATCATCGACATAGAAGGCTGCAGAAGCCTGGAGGAGGATTTTTTTTTTTTTGGCATAATGAATGGGACATGATGAAAAAAAAAAGGCCAAGGTTCTGCATTTAAGTTGAATGTTAAATCAGACAAACACATGCAGAGAAATCTACCACCTGCTTCTAGACACCAATTTGTCCTCAGATCTATATCTACCAGTCATGTCTCAGAACGGTTAACAACCTCCATCATTGGCAAAATGAAACAGAAAGGACTGAGATAATTATTTATACTGGCAGAAGAATTTCACCTCAGACAAAAGTCATTATAAAGGTTATTAATTGAACAGCTAGTTTTGAAGTAATGAATTTTTCAATACCACAAATGATCCAGTATAAATAATAATCTATAGTAAAGTGTTTTAAGAACTTTTTTCTTTTTTAAAAAATATTTTATAAGTTTTTTTTTATTGGATAGAGACAACCAGAAATCAAGAGGGAATGGAAGATAGACAGGAAGAGAGACAAACAGACACCTGCAGCTCTGATTCACCACCAGTGAAGCTTTCTCCCTGCAGGTGGGGACTGGGGCTTGAACCTGGGTCCTTGTGCACTGTAACATGTGTGCTCAACCAGGTGCACCACCACCTAGCCCCAGAAATTTTTTTTAAATTTCTTTATTGGGGAATTAATGTTTTACATTCAACAGTAAATACAATAGTTTGTACATGCATAACATTTCCCAGTTTTCCATATAACAATACAACCCCCACTAGGTCCTCTGTCATCCTTCTTGGACCTGTATTCTCCCCACCCACCCACCCCAGAGTCTTTTACTTTGGTGCAATACGCCAATTCCAGTTCAGGTTCTACTTGTGTTTTCTCTTCTGATCTTGTTTTCAACTTCTGCCTGAGAGTGAGATCATCCCATACTCATCCTTCTGTTTCTGACTTACTTCACTTAACATGATTTTTTCAAGGTCCATCCAAGATCGGCTGAAAACGGTGAAGTCACCATTTTTTATAGCTGAGTAGTATTCCATTGTGTATATATACCATAACTTGCTCAGCCACTCATCTGTTGTTGGACACTTGGGTTGCTTCCAGGTTTTGGTTATTACAAATTGTGTTGCCAAGAACATATGTGTTCATAGATCTTTTTGGATGGGTGTGTTGGGTTCCTTAGGATATATCCCCAGGAGAGTAATTGCAGGATCATAGGGTGGGTCCATTTCTAGCCTTCTGAGAGTTCTCCAGACTGTTCTTCACAGAGGTTGGACCAATTTACATTCCTACCAGCAGTGTAGGAGGATTCCTTTGACCCCACAACTTCTGCAGCATTTGCTGCTGTTCCCTTTTCTGATTTATGACACTATCACAGGAGTGAAGTGGTATCTCATTGTTGTCTTTATTTGCATTTCTCTGACAGAGACTTGGAGCATTTTGTCATGTGTTTCTCAACCTTTTGGATCTCTTCTGTGTTGAATATTCTGTCCATGTCCTCCCCCCATTTTTGGATGGGGTTATTTGTTGTCTTGTTGAGAATTGCAAGTTCTTTATATATTCTAGTTATTAGCCTCTTGTCTGATGTATGGCACCTTCTCCCATTCTGTGAAGGGTCTCTTGGTTTGGCTAGTGGTTTCTTTAGCTGTGCAGAAGCTTTTTAATTTGATGTAGTCCCATAGGTTTATGCTTGTCTTAGTCTTCTTTGTAATTGGACTAGTTCCATTGAAGATGTCTTTAAAATTTATGTAGAAAAGAGTTCTGCCAATATTTTCCTCTAAGTATCTGATAGTTTGTGGTCTAACATCCAAGTCCTTGATCCACTTGCAATTTACTTTTGTATTTGGTGAAATATAGTGGTTCAGTTTCATTCTTCTGCATGTTTCAACCCATTTTTTCCAACACCATTTGTTGAAGAGACTCTGCTTTCCCCATTTAATAGTCTGGGCACCTTTGTCAAAGATTGGATATCCATAGGTGTGGAACTTTTTTTTTTCTTGTTATGATTTATTTTTATTAGATTCATCTGGATCATTTACTGAAAAGGCATCTCCCAACTTCCTTCCAAGTTGGCAGTAGGCCAGCAGGTTTTGCTTTCTTTCATCACCACCACCACTACCACAACAAAAAATACAATATGCATGTAAAAACTAGCATAGAAACGAACTTGGAAGGGGCTGAATGTTGGTGCGCCCAGTTAAGCACACACATTCCTATGGGTGAGTACCCAGGTTTAAGCCCTTGCTCCCCACCTGCTTGGAGGGAGCTTCATGAATGGTGAAGCAGGCCTACAGGTGTCTTTCTCCATATCTATTTCACCCTTCCCTCTCAACTTCTGTCAAAAAAATGAGGGGGTAAGGAATGGCTACTGAGAACAGTGGATTTACAGTGCAGGCACAGAGCCCCAGAAATAACACTAGTAGAAAGAAAAATGGATGGGAGTAGATAGCATAATGGTTATGCAGAGACTCTCATTACTGAGATTCCAAAGTCCCAGGTTCAATCCCACGCAGCACCATAAACCAGAGCTGAGCAGTGCTCTGGTAAAACAAATAAACAAAAAATCTAGAGCTCAGATAAACAGCAAAATAAAAATAGCCCAGAACATATGGACTTCTGTGTTCATAACTGCATTATTCACAATAGTCATGGAGTAAAAGCAACTTAAATGCTCATAAATAGATGACTACATAAAGAAATTATGAAATATATACACAATGGAATACAATTCCTCAATTAAAGCAGATGATATTGTGTCCTTGGAGACAAAAATGGATGGAACTGGAGATGTTTATGTTGGTGAAGTGAAAACTACTGGGTGGTCACACATTTGTGGTTCACAGAGATCTGAAACACGGATTCAAAATAAATAAATAAATAAGCAAGCAAGCAAGCTCTAAACTGTCTCCAAAACTGAGAGCTGTGATTATCTACTGTGGGGGAGGAGGGATTTTGGTGGTGGGTGTGGTGTAGAGCTATGTAATTTTATATACTACTATAAGCCACTAAGTCACTAACACAAAAAAAGAGAAAGGAGGAAAGGAGGAAAGAAAGAAAGAAAGAAAGAAAGAAAGGGGGGGGGCTGAGGAGATAGCATAATGGTTATGCAAAAGGCTCTCTGCTTGAGGCTCTAAGGTCCCAGGTTCAGTCCTCAGTCCACCATAGACCAGAGCTGAGCAGTGCTCTGGTATCTCTCACTCTCTCTCATTAAAAACAAATGGAACAAAGAAAGAAAGGGAAGAAAGAAAGAAAGAAAGAAAGAAAGAAAGAAAGAAAGAAAGAAAAGAAGGAAACCCAGAATCTAGGCCGTGAGAACAAAGATATTCACATCAAAGGTAAAGATTTGCTCCCCACTCCATTCTACACTCCCTGCCCAGGCCCCTAAAGATGCAGCCGCCCACCCTACTAACTTTCAGCACTACTACCCACCCAGCCCAGTTGCTGCTTCTGCTACTGTTGCCACTGTTGACTCACTGCCACCAGCCTATTTCTGTAAGTAATTATCTCCCAACTCAGATAGACTCATTTCTGTCTCTGTTGTCTCCATAGAAACCCAACCCCTGGGGAGTCGGGCAGTAGGAAGCGGGTTAAGCACACATGGCGCAAAACCCAAGGACCGGCCTAAGGATCCTGGTTCGAGCCCCCATCTCCTCACCTGTAGGGGAGTCCCTTCACAGGCAGTGAAGCAGGTCTGCAGGTGTCTCTCTCTCCCCCTCTCTGTCTTCCCCTCCTCTCTCCATTTCTCTCTGCCCTATCCAACAATGATGACATCAATAACAACAACAATAAAAAAACAAGGGCAACAAAAGGGAAAAATAAATAAATATAAAACAAAGAAAAGAGAAAGAAAGAAAGAAAGAAACCCAACCCTTCATGGTCCAACTATCTCCATTGCTGCAGGTCAGTGTGCACTGTCTCTATTACAATTCTGTGTCCACAACATTACAACAGTGGGGGAGAACAAGGAAAGAAGAGAACAAAAGTTATAATCCACAGTGCAACTTCAGTAAGTTGAAAGCAGCTATAACAAGAGTAACCTGGGAGTGGAGCCACAAGGAAACCTGCAATTGGTGCAGATTGCCAGAGGTCTCCCACCAGTTTGTGAAAGTACTATGTGCGCTTAAACTGATGCACCACCGCCCAGCCTGAACACTCACTTTAAATCATGTTTATGGGGCTTGGAGATGGCATAACGGTTCTGCAAAAGACTTTCATGCCTGAGGCTCCAAAGTCCCAGGTTTAGTCTCAGTCACCACCATACGCCAGACCTGAGCAGTGTTCTGGTCTCTCTGTCAGTACCTCTCTTATTAAAATAGATAGATAAATAGATAGACAGAGATATTAAAAAAATCAATGTCTATGTGTGCATACACAAACTATTGGGTTGGTGGAAAAGTCGTGACACTTTTTTTTTTCATAGAAAAACAAAGAAAAATAGTCTTGGCTTTTTTTTTTTCAACAACCCAATACAATTCTTTTAATGGACACCATGATTGAGCCAGATGAGTTTCTTTCTTTTTTAAAAAATTTATTCTCTTTTGTTGCTCTTGTTGTTTTATTGTTGTAGTTGCTCTTGTTGTGGTAACGACAGAGAGGGGGAGAGAAAGATAAGACACCTGCAGACCTGCTTCACAGGCTGTGAAGCGACTACCCTGCAGGTGGGGAACCGGGGGTTCGAACCAGGATCCTCACTCCAATCCCTGCACTTTGCGAGGTGAGTTTCAATTAGTACAGGATATAGAACCCTAACCAAGCCTAACAAAAAAAAAGAAAGAAAGAAAAAGAAGAGAAGAGAAAGAAAAAGAAAATATGCCAGAAGCTAAACATTTCAAAATGAATGGGAACGGCAAATAAATAGACAATTATCTTTTCAAAATGATTAAATTTTGTGCTGGGGAGACAGCATAATGGTTCTGCAAATGACTCATGCCTGAGGCTCTGAGCTCTCTGGTTCAATCCCTAGCACCACCATAAACCAGAGCTGAGCAGTGCTTTTCACTTGTTCTCTCTCTCTCTCTCTCTCTCTCTCTCTCTCTCCCTCCCTCCCTCCCTCCATTTCTTTCTCATTAAATAAAAATATTTTCACATGATTTATTTAATTTACGTATTTATGTCCCATGTAGATGCCCAATTTAAACCATGTAAAAGAAGCAATTATAGAAAATTTGATAAAATAATTGTGTATCAAGATTTTGCACTTGTCAATTACCAGTTCCTTTTATGATTTAACATTTACCCAATAGAAAACCATACTGGCTAATTTGTAAATCCAAAGTTGTCTCCAGATCCTTTTTCTTTTAAAATAGGAAGTGGTTATTGTCCTGCGTTCTGCTTTTCAAGTACTATATTCCAACTAGTCACTTACCCAAAGCGATTATAGTGTTAATAGAAGCATTTGGACTTAAACTCAGTGTTCAAATAGCTATATTATGCAATTAGTCAATATGCAATTATAGGAAATCTAATGGCGCCAGATGCATGCAATCCAGACACATCAAACTAGAGATTAAGACTTCCTAGGTTTTATGCATATAAGCAAATTATGCAGTTAAACAAAGCTCAATAAAGATTGAATTACATCCATTTTTAACCACTCGGACTACGAATTTTCATTTTGCCAGTTCAAGGAGATGCCTTGAATACTCTGATGTTTTTCAATAATGTACAAGCAGACCTGGGAAGTTTCTAGCAGCCATAGCAAATGCAACAAAAAGATGTCTTTAATGTTCTTTTTCCCCAAATGAAGGCTTCTTTCCCTTCCCCCACTCAATTTCAATCACAATGTCTTATCAGAAAGTATTCTGAGAATGCTTCCCTGCCGTTTCATTCACAAGATTAAATCCAGTGCTCTGCACATAAATGTTTCAGTATCCAGCAACATAACATTCAATAGGAGAAGCTTCATTATGGATCCCTGATACACCCACAAGTCAGGCTCAAAAATCAGAGAAGGCTCAGAAGCGATCAAAGAATAGACACTGGATGGAACAGGTGCATGGGTACTGTACTGGAGGAAAAGACAAAAGCAGAAGTGCTTAATGATTTTGAAAATTTTTATTTGTCAAACATGTCACTTGTTTGAAAGACTAGAGTTGATGGCATCAGATGTGAGATATCAGCTTGTTAACAAAGTGAGGTATGATGGATGCTAGATACTGGCAATTGATGAATCGATTGCAAGCACTTATGTTATTCAACTAAACGACTTCATCTGTCCATGGTCAGAAGTTAACCAAATACCTTCCGCTTTGAGCTATCACAACAAACAGTAAGATGTCACATCTCCATGGATACCCTGGCTGAATATTTTTTTTATAAAGAATAGCAAATTCTTCAAAGAGAAGGTATCAGCTGACCAAACAATTACATACTCTGTTAGTGATTATCTGCAAAAATAAGAGAGTAGCTTTTCCATGAAAATGCTGGCTGGGTAACATTAGTGAATCATTTCTAAACAATTTCTAAGCTTTGGATTTACACCAAGACACTAAAATAAATGTATTTATCTGTACCACCAATAGTCTCTCAAATTATTATTATTATTATTTTAACCAGAGCACTGCTCAGTTCTGGCTTATGGTGGTGCGCGGTATTGAACCTGGGATTATGGGGCCTCAAGTGTGAGAGTCTGTTTGCATAACCATTATGCTATCTACCCCGCCCCCACTAATAGTCTCTTTAAAAGACATTTTATTTACTTTAATGAGTGAGGTAGAGAGAGAGAGGAGAGCACTGCTCAGCTCTGGCTTATGGTGGGGCTGGGGATGGAACCTGTGACCTAAGAGCCTCAGACATTAAAGTCTTTTGCAGAACCATTATGCTATTTTCCCAGCTCTCCAATAATCTTATATCATTGACTCAGGGACATGTACAGAAGGAATTGTTGGCAGTAACATTTTTCTCATTTCACCAATGAAGTTTCTGATGATCTGACTAAAAAAAAAAAAAGGACATTCTCCCATCCCCACCCCACCCCCAATTAAAGACAACAAGAGCAGGATGTTCTCCTGAGTATCTTTGCTCTCTTTCCTAGCCTCTGCCTCCCCGTACCCCTTCAAAGAAAAGACTGTGCACATCAACTTGATCCTTTGAACTCTGGAGTGGTCTCACCTATAAAAGGGTCCCATCTAACCATGGGAGACACTACAGCACTGCAGGAGACATCAGTTTTGCCACCATTTTTTTTTCTATTTTATTTGACAGGACAGAAAAATTGAGAGGGTAGGGGAGACAATGATAGAAAGATAAACACCTGCAGACCTGCTTCACCACTCATGAGTGAAGTGTCTCTCCTGCAGGTGGGGAGTGGGGGCTTCTAACCTGGGTCCTTGTGCATGGTGATATGTGTACTTAACCAGGTGTGCTACTACTTGGCCGGAGACATCAGTTTTGAAATTAGTCATTTAATATAACCTTGTTCCTACTTGGTTACAAATAGCCAACATTCAAAATAAGTTTAACACAACTGACTACTGAATCTTACAAGGCAGAGTCAAGAAGGAGAAAGAGAGATGACAAGCCAATAGAGAAAGGAAACATGAAAAGTTTCCCAGACTTCTGACAAAAGCCATTATCATTCAGCAGTACAGTCCCCTCTGGAAAGCTCCAAGTTCCCCAAATGAATGGGAAGGGAAGAAATGCTTCCCATTCAGTTCCTCTGAGAGAACTAGTGTGTTGGTGTCTTTGTTTTACATAGATCTATAACAGAAAAATACATCTCATATTGCTTAATAGAATGTTTCGACATTCAATCATGCCTCATTTCCCTAAAATAAAATGATTAAAGTATTCTTTTAAAGCATAGTAAGATCAAAAGCATGGCTATAAAGTAGTAAGACTGGTGCCTGTTGTTTGATACTTGTCTTCAGTGAGGGTGTCACCTAGGGAGCTCATAAACGTATTCTAAGTATGCTGACATTGGTCAAAACATATCTGGAACTCCTCTCTGGGAATTGCTTTCCAAGCTAGTTTCCAGGCCCCACAAGAAAATCAGTCTCATTACCCAGTAGTCATACCACATAATACTAACATAAATTTTATAAGAGTAAAATGAATAATTTAAAACATCATAAGATTTAATATTTTTGTTAAATGTGAGTATCAATTTTCATTGTAAACATATCAGTTAATGTAAATACAGTAAGCTGTTGACTAAAATAAAATTTTAATCAAATTAAATGTAAACCATTAAATTACTAGATTTACAGATTTTAAGTACACAACTTATTTTTAGCTAAGAATAAGTGTATTCATGGGACGATAATGAAGAACAGGCATTTAATAACATTTTAATTTTATGTGTTTAAATATTCATAGCTATGTTCATAAACTGACATGCCTGGTGTAGTGATTATGCTTATGAAATGCAGTATTTCTTATATGCTCTAAGTCTCCATCTATTTTCTGAAAGCTGCATTAATTTGCACTCCAGTACAAATTATTATATGTTTAGTAATACATTCCATGATAATAAAAATGAGAAACTATCCAAAAGCAACAAAACAGTAAGTACCTGCAAAGGGGCAGGTAAAGAAATTATATTTGTTTGGGGACAACTCTTTGCCAAATTTTTTAAGGATACATTCTTGTTTAGTCTTTAGAATAATTCTAGGAGGTATGAGGTTGGTGAAGTTGGCTCGTGCCACAACTTTGTAGTTTACCTACCCAAGAGTGTTTTAAAAAATAATTTCATTGTAATACTTCACAACCTGTCTGCAAGACCACAGCTCTGTTCTTAACAGAAGAACAACAATAAAAAATTTACCAACATGATTATGGGGATATAAAAATGTCAAATTTTTGGGAGCTAAAAACTAAAGAATCAGTCTTTCTTACTCACAATATACATGAACAACAAAAAAATCAGAAACAGATGAGAGTTTTTCTCTACTTAAAGATATATTACCAGGGGAGTAGGGCGGTAGCACAGGTGGCACGAAGCGCAAAGACCAGCATAAGGATCCCGGTTCCAGCCCCAGGCCCCCCACACGGAGGGTAGTTGCTTCACAAGCGGTGAAGCAGGTCTGCAGGTGTCTATCTTTCTCTCTCACTCTCTGTCTTCCTCTCCTCTCTCCATTTCTCTCTGTCCTATCCAACAACAACAAAAATAACTACAATAATAAAAGGGCAACAAAAGGGAATAAACAAAAGTCCTAGTTGACAAAAGTTTTTTTTTTTTTTTAAAGATATAATTATATGGAAGAAATTCTAAAAGAGCTGGATTTAAAAAAAGCAACAGCAGGGGCCAGGTGGTGGCGCACCCGGTTGAGCACACATGTTACACATGTTACACACAAGGACTCAGGTTTGAGCCCTCAGTCCCTCCCTGTAGGGGGAAAGCTTTGCAAGCGGTGAAGAAGGTTTGCAGGTGTCTCTCTCTCTCTCTCTCCCTCTCTATCACCCCCTTTCCTCTCAATTTCTGACTGTGTCTATCCAATAAATAAAGATAATAAAAAAGCAACAGCAAAATATTCTATGAATTTGCTATTTTACAATATCTAGCTTGCCATGCCATAATCATGTCAAATAAATAGAATGATGACGAAAGATTACATTACATCACAGGTGCTAAATTTAAAATTAGAAATCAAGTGTCAGGAGTTTGAAGAAATTCTGTGCAGCGTTTTCATCTTAACACTGCAGTTAACAAACTACAACATGTGTTTTAATAACACCTTTAATTCTATAAGTGGTCTAATTAATGTCTGCCAAGTTATCTGACCCAAGAACTGTTTTGGGACTTTTGAACAAAATTTACATGATGTACTATACACTACAATGTCTGCTATATGAAGGTTCTTCTTACTTCTGTTGTCTTTCCTTCAGCTTTTTTTAATCACCCAAATAGTAATACTCAAATGTTCTCCCTCCCCACCTCCAAATTCCTGTCTTAAGTCCTTCCCTCTAATCAACCCAATCAATCCTTGAGTATGAATTCTTTTTAAAAATATTTATTCTCTTTTGTTTTATTGTTGTAGTTATTATTGTTGTCATTGTTGGATAGGACAGAGAGAAATGGAGAGAGGAGGGGAAGACAGAGAGGGGGAGAGAAAGATAGACACCTGCAGACCTGCTTCACCACCTGTGAAGCGACTCCCCTGCAGGTGGGAAGCCAGGGGCTGGAACCAGGATCCTTATGCTGGTCCTTGCGCTTTGTGCCAAGTGCGCTTAACCCAATGCGCTACCACCTGACTCCCTTGAGTATGAATTCTTCCTACATCTTGCCCAACACCTGGCCCAAAGTGCCTCTGGGAGAACAGTGTGAGTGCAATACACCTGGTTGAAGTTTGTTCAGTGGGGTTTTCCCATTAAGTTTATTGCTTGGTGAAACCCCAACTATAAGATGAGAAATATATGAATAAGAAGTGGTTCTGATTCAACAGGTTAATCAAAGTCATTAATGGGGCTTCCAATTGTCACTAGTAAAACAATAATCACAAAGCAATTAAAATGGTTTTATTTAAATTGTACAACAAATATAAGAACCTAGGTATTGCTTCTTGAACACAAACATATGAAATTAACAAAGCAAGCATTCATGTTCCAGGTTTAAACACTTTAGTTCTGTATGTGAAATGCAGATATCTGAGTTTCAGCAAGCTCAACATACTGGGGTTAGGAACTAGGCCAGTCTTCACCTTCATCTTCCCATTTAAAATACCAAATTGTTGGGCAGAGGGTATATAGCATAATGGTTATGCAAATAGACTCTCATGCCTGAGGCTCCAAAGTCCCAGATTCAATCCCCTGCACCACCATAAGCCAGAGCTGAACAGTGCTCTGGTAAAAAAACAAACAAATTGTCGAGGGGGGACTGGGAGAGGTGTTTTGTTGTTGTTGTTTTCAATTCACAAACAATAGCTCAACACGGAATGAAATATACCAAAAGGAGAAAACAGTCTTTTTTATATATATATACCTACGGAAGAAGGTACTATTCTTAAAATGATCACTTCAAGGTAACAGACATCCAAATTGATGTGGTTTTCTTTGAAACCTCATCAGTAAATCATTTCTTGCACTGTAGGTTCGGCATTAACCCTGCATTTAGGATAGGTAGTGTTATGGAGGGATGGCTGCTGCATACCAACGTCAGTATCAAGTTCTTCGTCAGGAATTAGAGACTGTCCCGGATACCAAGCAGGACAACACTGGCAAAAAAACAAAAAGTGAACTGCAGATAGGTCAAAACAGTTTACATTTAGTCTTAGAAGAATTTCATAAAATGCCACTAAATGTTGTTCTCAATGCTGACTTACGATAAACACAAAAGAATCTTTGCTTTGTTCAAAGGGTCTTTATATAGGTCATGTTTTAATAAAAACACATTAGGAAACCTATAATCCTATTAGAGAGCAAACATTACAGATGTTATCTGGTGAAGGTCGTTTTTTATAATTACTATAAAGCCCATATTTCTCTCCACTCATCAGTCAGTAAACAAGTTGGACTGTCATCACATTAACATAGACAAAATTGCTGGCTCTATTAGAAGCTTTTCAGAATAAAAATATTTTCTTTATTTTTAACAGATTTTTAAACTGATGTTTTATTGAATCCTATTCAAGCCAGTTTTGCTCTGAATAACCCCCCACACCCCACCCCCACCTTTAAATGTTTCCTGCAAAGTTAAAAGTTTTTTAAGTTGTAAATTTCAATGGTCATGATGGAAACCAAACCTCAGTGGGGAAATCAGTGCCCTGTGGAATGGCCATTCAAACAACTATAAGAGTGCTACCAATTTGTACAGCTTTGCAGAAGTTCCATTCACATTAAGTTCTATGAAAACCAACCGGAGTTTTACCATATCCAGTGACCCAAAGAACACCGCAGGTCTCCAGGGGAGCCAGTTCACCGGTGCATCTTTGGCCCCATTTTAAAGTTAACTTAAACAATATGAGCTCTGTGGTTCTTAAAGAGACAAACTATGTGAACATTGACCAGAGATTTTCAAGTTAACGAACTTTTTGTGCTCCACACTTGAAAGCTAGAGATCTAACTAGGAAAAAGCTCCAACCTCAGAGTTCAAACTACAGCACGGAAAAACAATGTATACAGCAAACACACTCTATTTCCTTTGATCTCTAAAAGATGTCTTTGCAAACGGCTGGGATGGGAGGTGAGGGGGGAATGTGGTGTGTGTGTGTGTGTGTGTGTGTGTGGTGTGTGTTGGGGGGGAGGTAGGTGGTGGCTGCTGAGCCTGGGAAGGAAATTTCACCCAACGAAGAGGAAAAGATATGTTCTGTGACAATTTCAAAACAAGTTTCCAAACAGGAGAGGCTCTGGCCCCTTTGACTTGCAGGAACTACACATAAGAAAAGGGCAGAAAATAGTACAGAGCCTGCTTATTTTAATTGCCTGGGGTTTTCCAATGCAAAGCAGGACAACTTAAATGCATATTCCAAATTCTTGCTCCAAAGCCGTCTTCTTTGTGCACTGAAAAGGAGGAAAGACAACCCCATCAATTGTTCTCTGCAAATAAAGGCACTGTTTTGCAGATTCTCTCCATCCACCCCCCACCCCCCAGTTCTGGGCCAGTCTTTCTAATGACCCGCCCACCCACCTGGGGCCCTTTCCAAGGTGGCCCAGGAGAACTGCCCCATGTCTTCAGGAGTCCCAAATGCTTGACAGTGGGACAGCCCAGAAAAGGGCTTCAACCGCTGGCCTCCACGAAGCAACAACCGAAAAGATTTCCTGCGACTTAACTTTCCCACAGAAGTCGGGGGTCAGTAACCACAGTCCCCCCAACCCCCGTTTTGTTACCCTTCTCACGAAAGACACATATGAAGGTGAATCAGAAGCATTTCTTTGCAGAGAAAGCGTAAGTCCGAGATCCGAGAGCTACCAGTTTTTTTCACACGGCGGTACGAAGGCAGTAAGCAAAAGCTGCAGGGACTGTGGCCCTGCCCCCCCACCCCCCGCCGCTGAGGGTAAGGCCACCGACTGTCTAGGCACCCACAAAAGCTAAGACATTGCCACTCTTCAGCGGCCCACGTTTAAAGGAGATATGCGCAAAACGGAGCCTGAGAAACTTAGAGGGTACTACGCTGCAATGGCACATCTTTGCGAAAATATTGGGGTATTTTGTGTGCTAAAGGTGCTTATGTGCTCCCCCTCTGGGCCCCTCCATTGTCTCGGAAGTGAATGTAGTGTCTGGTCTTGAGCATGGGGGGGGGGGGGGGGCTTGGAGGTGTGGTGGACCCTGAGAACTCAACTGGGCATCGTCGTGCCCAGGAGGGCTGGGGGTGCAGGTGGGTAAGGTCTGGAGTGAGGATCAGTGATTGGGACGTCCGCAAGCAGCAGGTTTCACGTCCAAGGCCCCTAGAAACCCCAGCCCCTCCCTACCAAAAGCTGGTCAACTTCCCACGCCCAGGGTGCTCTGGAAGAGTTTCTTCCCTTCCTCCACCCACCCCACTCCATTTTATTTCCCACCCCCACCCTACAATTTTGCTTTCGGCCGCTGCGACCTATATCCTCTGCCAGAAGGCGCTGAGAGCCCGGGACGAACAAGGGGGCTGAAAGCACACAACCGTTCTGCAGCCCTGAGGCCCGCGGTGAGCGGCGCTCTGCGGGGGTTCGCATCCGGCCGCCATGTTGAACCCGAGAACCGCCCCCAACCCACCCCACATCCCCACCGCCTCCCCCCTTCTCCCGTGGGTGCGAGGAAGCCGCAAAGCCGGACTCAGCCACCCCCACCCCACCCCTAGCAAAAATAGGCTCGACGGCAGCATGGTGTGCGCCTGCGCAGCAGTGTGTGTGTGGGGGGGGAGGACCCAGTGCCTCCCATCCCCACCCTCGCCTCCGGCCGTGGCTTGAAAAGACTGAGGGGTGGGGTGGGGGGAGTCAAAGTCTACCCTCTCCACGCCGCTCCGCTCTCACACGTGCGCGCTAGGAACCCCACTTCAAAGTCTCTGCCGGGAGCCGAGGCAGCTCCTCCAGGGCCGGTCCTCGCGCGGGTCGCCTTGCTGGGCCGGGGCCAAGCCACCCCCATCCCATCCCATCCCATCCCCCAGTTCCCGCCCGGGCGCTGCGACGCAGATCCCGGGGGCCTCGCGGGAGGACGCTGGTCCCAGGGCCCGGGGAGCGTGTGCCCTTCGCGTCGTCGGTGCCCCCTCCCCCCACCGCCTCAAGGAAATGAATGGAGCGCAACGTTTGCGGCCAGCGCTCCGCAGTGGCCTACGGAGCTCACCATTGTTTGGGTTCGTATTGACCCCAGGTCCGGATTAGGCTGCGACTGAGTCCGGCTTTACAGGCCCGTCGGCCTAATGAGGCCGTGAAGCGATGGGGCGCGAAGCGTCCTCCGGAGCCCAGGCCACCGCTAAGGCCCCTGGAGGTGGAGGTCAAAGGGTCAGCAGGCCGAGGCCCAGAGAACTGACCCTAGGAAATGAGGTCCCCCTCCTCCCCTGGCCTGAGCTGCCACCAGGACTTACTCTGTGGACAGGGACCCCGAAGAGAGGCCTGACTTCCGAGTTGCCTGGTTGCGACCGGCTGGACTTATGACTGGAAGACCAGGCCGCCTGATAACGAAGCAGCCTAGTTGCCAGGCAGAGAAGCCGCTCTTTAGGGGACGGACACGCAATTTAAGGGGAGAGGCCCTTAGACTTTTATTTTGCGGGGGTGGGTGGGGGGGGTGATTTACAGGGTTGGAGAAAGGAGGGAGTCGGGGTCTTGGAGAAAAAAAAACAGCAGGGGGAGGGGCGAGGAAGTCCAGAACACAACTTTGCTGGCAATCTTTGTGAAGGGAGGCGGACCCTGCTTGCTCTCCAGCCTTCCCCAGTAACTAAGACTGGACACTGGACTTTAACTTTTCAGACTGAATAGACGCCAGGCTTCTGTTTTCGTGAAAGTAAGACACCTACCATTTCCCCACTCAACAGTAAAAATCCGACTAAACCAACCATTCTGGAAAAGAGGATAGACTTAACAAAGATCTATGAGTTGCAAGAAGAAAAATACCAGGTCGATCACTAAGAACTCAGCTGACATTCAGGACTGCCAACTGGTCCATCTTTAGGGCTGCAGGGCTTTAAAAAAATTTTTTTGAGAAGGAGGCTTTATAAGTGTTTTCTGAAAATTCAAGTATGTAGACTTTAACATAGTAGGAAGCAAATCTGCAAAAACTTTTCTACTAAAATAAACCATTTGCAAACAAATGGTAAGGGCAGAAGATAGAGCATATATGCTACACCCTACTTAGAGGAAATCATATAGAGGTGCACATCTTTTACAACCATAGTATGAGTTATCACTGCTAAGTTAGTTAACATCTCCCCTTTTAGACAAATGCTTCATTGTCAAAATTTGTATAGTGTGATGGTTTCTATGATTATTATTTTCTATAAAGGAAAGCTCTAACTTTATGCCTCCTAAGGCAATATGTACTGTATTTAAGGGATACATAAGAAGCTGATTTCTGAGTGAATCTTGTTACCAACCCTTTATTCTGCTCCCATTTCATTACCCCAAGGTGGATTACAGGGAAAAAGAGTTCATGAAGAAAACTACAAACTATGGAAGCCCAATACACATTTAAGAAAAACTACTATTTCAACTTCAGTCTGAACACATTTAAGGTCATTCAGAAAACTTGCTGAGCATGTAAAATTCTCTGGTTTGAAGTGAAGGGAAAATCCTGAAATAGGAATTTGGTCCAGCACCCTCAATGTCAAGGTCAAGATTGGAATGTCTGGGCTGGTAGTGGTAGACTGATCAGGATACCTGCTCATTACTTGTGATGGCATTCCATTCTTTGTTCATAGTATTCAAGCCCTTGCATTGGCTAAGTGGAGGAAAGTGGCGGAAATTTTTTTGAGAGTAAAATCCTTTTAATCCAAAACAATTTTCAGGTAGAAACTGTCAATTAATTGTTGACAATCATCAGTGGATAACTTATAATAGGCTCCTTCAACTTATCCAGGTCACTGGAGTTTCTTTTAATCATTTGAACATGGAAAAAAAAAAGGCACCAAATAAAAACCTAACATAACCAAAGTGTGCCAAGTCTTATTTCTTTGTAAAGAAAAAAGAATAAACAAAATTCTAGCATTTGGAATGCTTATGTATATTACCAAGTTGAATGCCATACACACCAAAAAAAAAAAAAAGTATTGCCCCTTCAAGAGAAGGTGCTTATTTCAAGCTTTTTACATTTCTGAATTCTTTATGATTTGTTATCTCCACCATTCACTTACTGATTTTTTAAATTCAGACACGCATGCAGAGATGGGGGTCTCAAGATTAAACAGCACCCATAAGTTAGTGTGTGTGTGTGTGTGTGTGTGGGGGAGACACACTTTACCCACTCCAACCCTTTCCAAACAATAATCAGTTTCTTTTTCATATAATAACTGTAAGAGAACTGTTTGGCCAAATGAGTGGCTTCTCTGAAGATTAAATGAACTGTTCATATTTTACCACAAAGCAAACAAACATTTTTCATTGTTACTGATTTTAATGGAAACAATGCTCTTAACATCTTTGCCTACAAACCATGAACTTTAAAAATACATATTTTGCAAGTGTTTCTTTCCATAAAATCATTTCAGAACTGATGCAGTCATTACACCGCTATAAAAATGTTATGAATAACTGATAATTATGAACTATATACAGCAAAACAAATCAGCCTTTGCCTTCCAAAATTGCCAATGGACTATGGTTCTTTTAAGAAGCACTTTATAACCGTAAGTAAGCACGGCTTGATTGGCCTTACTTAACACCACTGTTTCAGACATACACTTACTTTTGAAAATATATAGATAACTAGATAGCTTTGACAGGCAGATTAGATAAGTCATAGATACAAACATATATAGGTATATGGGTTATCTCTCGATAGAAGAGACAGACATGCATCCTGCCACAATGTTCATTTTTATGTAAGGTAATAAAAAGCTAGGGACATAAAACTCATTAGGTTACCTTATGTTTATATATGTAGGGCAAGGGTGATTAAATCCAGCTTCTCAGTCTTTGAAGTATAAGATTGAAATGTCATGGCCACTAACTGAATTGATCAGTAATATTTGATTTGCATGCCGAAAATCCAGGACAAACACATTTAAACTCGAAGTTAAACAACCATCTGAGCTAAAGGAGGGTCTTCTCAGATGGAAACTGACATTGTTAAGGAATCTATACTGGAATAGAAAAATAATTTAACAATTAAAAAAGGGATCTGAGTGAGTTATAAATACCAACAAACAAGATATCATTTGCTCACATCTCTTTGTAGGAGGCTGTTACAAAACAAGAGAAAGGAGTCAGTGGTTCAAAAATTGTAAATTGTGTTCTTCTTTCAAAACAATAAAATTTTAATGCTAAAGCAGTTATAATCAAAAGCTGTACAGAATTTGTTAGAAAACATTTATCCATAAATATTGTTCAGTTCCCGGCACTTGTAGCAATAATTAAATTACAAACGATAAATATGGCATCAATGGATATGTATTTACAAAAGAAAAAGTTATTACAAAAGGCAACTGGATACTAAACGTCACAATCTGTGTAGAGTAACATCACATACTCAGCCTGAAAAAATACTGAACAACAATTTTGACCCCATTAGACAAAAATACATTCACAAGTGTAATGCTTTGAGGAAAAGTTCAAGACATAACAGGACTTTGGCACGGTTTAAGACTGTGAGTTTAAACAATCACCACTAAGGTGAAGGATTTCCATCAGTTAACATCACCAACCACCAACAAACCTTCTATAACTTCCTCTTAAGAAACAGGACAAGTGTTAAAATCGAACTGAAGGAGTTTAGGGATGGGTGCGCAGAGAGCAAGAGAAGGGGAGGAAAAAAGCCGTGAGAAGTTTTTTTTTTTTTTCTCTTTAAATCCTTCAAATGCCAAAACATGTTTTCTAATCCTGAGAAAAGGGCATGGCTACTTTTGGATCTTGCCCCATAACCTTCCTGGACAATTGAAATTAACAAGATGTTAATATATATATATATATACATATATATATATATATATATATATATATATATATATATATATAAAACCTCTTCCCTTAAAACTCCATTTCCATCTGATTGGTCTCAGTTTTCTTTTAAAATTCATTTTGGTCCATTCTACCGGTTAACAGGGTTTGTGTTTCTCCTCAGACGTACCATTCGTTAAAATTAGGAGGAAGTCCAGGGTTGTGGCTGGTGCTAGTTTGAACTGCAGAAGGGGTTTTAGTGGTATCTTTACTGTTTGCAGAAGCTATAGCGGGTGGAGTGGAAGATTCATAGCCTGAACTGGCAGCAGGGGAGGAATCTGACCCTTGAGATTCATGAACCTAAAATTAACATGTATATATTATAATGAATATAATTCCAACCGGCATCGTGCAAGCAAAAACAAGAGCAGAATTCGAATTCGAGAACCGTTAGGAGCAAGACTGCCCAGTGACCCACTAAGTGATATACTGCTGATTTTTGTTTTTCTCTTTTTAATTTCCATATTACTGATGTCTAGAAAACCCGAGATGTTCACCAACAAAACAGTTGCAGTCATTAAACTGGCATTATGGAAAATGAATAAAGCACTGTTTTGTTTGTGTCCATTCGTAAACGCTTTCTCCGTGGAGTGGAATAAGCACTTCCGTCTTTGGGGATCCTATCAAATACTCGCGGCCCAGGTTTCACCAAGCCCTTTTCAGCTTGGGAAAGCAGGTCCAGAGGAAGGTGGTACAGGCGGAAAGAGCGCTATGAGGTCCCAAACAATTGCTCAGGAATCCGAATGTGCTCCCGGGCCCTGTTGTTTTATGGGAAGCCAAAGAGCGAGTGAGCCACCCTCGGGTTCGGCGCGGGCACTCTGGGTTCCCAGCGCTGACCGAGTTGGGAACACTGCGGCCTCAAGCCTGGCGAGCTCGATTAGAGCTTCTCAATGAAACACCCGATGGTTCCCAGCTGTCCCTCCACCTTCCCACAGTGCTTCCACACCACCCCCCCACACCCACCCAGTCCCCCGCCGCCGCCACCCCTCCCCCGCCTCCCCGCCCCGTCTTGTCCCCCCAAAGGGCTCAAGGTGTCACTGAAGGAGCAAATGGGATTTAACGTGGAATATAGTGGGTTGGCAGCGCGGGCACTTCCGTTGCACAGCCCGGAGTCGGGCCGAGTGTTTATAAACCGCCGACCGCTAATAAAGAGGTAATTACCTTCATGTGCTTGCGCAAGGAGCTCGGGTGCGTGTAGGACTTGTCACACACTTTGCAGATGTAGGGCTTGTCCGAGGTGTGCACATGCATGTGTTTCTTGCGGTCGCTGCTGTTGGCAAAGCGTCTGTCACAGCCTTCAAATTCACACTTGAAAGGCTTCTCACCTGCAAAAGGCAGAAATAAGGCAAAGGGTGGAAAAATATGGTCAGGGCCAGGAGTTTCCGGGGGCTGAGCGGAGGGAGACGGAGAGCCTGGCGGTCTGCCCTGAGAGGGAGCGCCCGGGAGCGCCGACTGGGGGCGGCGGTGGCACTTCTTTTCCCTGGGGAAAAATGGAGAGGGCTGGTGGAAGTCGCTGAGTTGGAGAGTGGTGGCAGAGGACGGGGGTGGGGCAAGGCCGGCCCAGAACCTGCGGGTCCCTTTGTTCTTGCACAGGGTGGGAAGGCCGCAGGGCGTGAGGGGGGCTCCAAAAGTTTTCCCCAAGTTGAGTTTCTGCCTCACTCGGCCCTGGGATCCTGACGCCTCTGGGGGGACCTGTCCCGCCATAACCCCGTTGATGGATCCAAGTCCGGGGGGGGGGGGGACACAATGGGCCGCGGAAGGGACAATCCCACTCAGTTCCTTCTTTGTACCTTTTAATTCGCCTCTTTCACATGCAGTGCTTTGGCTAAAGCCCAGTATTAAAAAGAACTTGGGCTGTCGGACTTAACATTTAGAAAGAACACTATATAAATCTAGAGGCTCGGGACAGTTTTACAAGATGTTCTGAACAAGCCACGAAACTGTGGTGCCTTTTCTACTTTAGCTTTCCTCTCGGAGGACTGAATTGAACCTGGAACTCCAAATAAAAATAGTTTGACAAAAGTATCAGTCATTTAATTAGGAGATGTGCCAATCAAGGGTAAAAAAGAACGGAAGTAACCGAAAGTTAGTTTGCATTAGCATTTCTATGGTGGCCTTCCCCGAATGTGTGCCCGGAGCTAAGTCGTTGTAAGCAATATGCTTTCCGCACCTTCCCTTCACAGTAACCCAGAAAGGGAGACAAAAAGAGGCGGCTCCAGTTTGTTCCTAGGCGCGAGAAGGTTCCAATTAGTTTCTGAGCCCGCAAAGCCCTTTGCCCGGGAAGTTAGAACCCGGCAAAAGCGCGGCGCCGTGGGGCGGGGACCAGAGAGACTGAGGAGCTGCTGACAGCGCCCCTTTTCCAAAGGGCCCTGGCGGGGCGCCGCCTCTCTGGCCTCCACCCCTCTCCCTCGCGCAGCAAGTACACTCGTTGAGGCTACAGAACCCGCGCCCGCCTGCCCCCCCCCCACTCCTTACCTGTGTGGGTCCTTTTGTGGATCTTGAGGTTTTCGGAGCGGGCAAAGATCTTCCCGCAGCCCGGGAAGGGACAGGGGAAAGGCTTCTCGCCCGTGTGCACTCGAATGTGGTTGACCAGTTTGTACTTCGCCTTGAAGGACTTGCCCTCGCGGGGGCACTCCTCCCAGTAGCAGACGTGGTTGTTCTGCTCGGGGCCCCCCACATGCTCCATGGTGACATGCGTCACCAGCTCGTGCATAGTGCTGAAGGTCCGGTCGCAACTCTTCTTAGGCCGGCTCAGTTGAGTCTCGTCGATCCACTTGCACGACAGCTCCTGCTTGATGGGCTGTCGCATGTAACGGAAAAAGGCGCCAGGCCCGTGGTGGGCCGCCACGTTCACGCCCATGTTCATGTTCATGGGACTGTAGTTCGGGAACTGCGCGCCCGCCGCGTAGGGGTCCGTGCGCGGGCTGGCCACCGGACGGTAGGGGTCCGCGCGGCCGAACAGCTCCCCGCGCAAGCCCAGGTGGACCTGGCTGTTGTCCACGTGCCCCGTGGGCGACGGGTGCCCGGCGCCCTGCTCATGCAGCCCGGGAAAGAGCAGGTAGCCGGGGGGCTCGGGGATGCCCGTGGGCGCGTGCAGGCTGCCGGCCGAGCTGGCGAAGAGCCCGTGCTGCCCTCCTCCCGTGGCCGCCTCGCCAAGCCCCGAGCCGCGCTGGCGGAACAGAAAGTCACGCGTGGAGTTGAAGGCGGCGGAGGCGGCCCCGCCGTAGCTGGGCACCTGGCCGGCGTGGTGGTGGTGGTGATGGTGGTGGTGGTGATGGCCCAGGGCGTTGGCATAACCCGAACCCTGAGGCGTAAACGCGGAGCTCTGGCCCGAAGACAGATCATGAGCCGCGGCAGGGCTCAGCTTGAAGGCGGCAGCGGCGGCGGCGGCGGCGGCGGCGGCGGCGTGGGGCGAGTCCCCGAAGGGATTCAACCCCATGCCCGCCGCCTCGCGGTTGGGCATCTCGTGGTGGCGCGGCGCGCCGAAGCTGCCCACTCCCAGCCCGGGGAACTGCGGGCCTCCGTCCAGGAGCATCGTCATGGGTGGGGCGTTGAGCACTGGCGATCCGGTTGCGGCAAGCGGGCGTTAGGGCTCAAGCGGAGATCTTCCAACTGCCGTCGTCGGGGACGGTTGGCGGCGGTAGGACGCGGCCGGAGGGGCCCCCCCCAGGCGGTACCGAGGGCTGCAACTTTCCGTTGCTTGTGAGAGTCTCCTGCAGAGGGACAGGGAGGAGGGGAAGTCGAAGGGACAGGAGGGGGAGGGGGAGGAGGGGGAGGAGAAGGGAGGAGAAAAGACTCTGGGACCAGATCTGGTTTAACTAACTAACCAGCGCGCACAAAGAAAAATAAGCAAAATACTAAGTGGAGGGCGGAGTTTGCCAGTCTTGTCCCGGGCACCCCTCTCCCCAGAGTGCAGACCCGCGGGGCCGAGAGGCTCCCTCAGCGCCGGTCTCCGGCCGGGCAGAGCTGGGACACGCAGCCGCTCGCCGCCAGCGGGCAGGAGGCAGGCGCAGTCCTCGCCGATCGCTGCCCGAGTCCCAGGCTCTTCGCCTCCAGAGTAATGTCCTTGGACTGATAAAGTCAATCACTCACTCCTCTCACATAAACCGAGCGGGAGGCCGCGCGTCTCGCGCCAATGGGGAGCCGGCTGGCCCGCTGTCACCTGACCCCCGGCCCGGCCCCGCATTGGCCACCGCCGTGCTGATTGGCAGCGCGGAGAGGGGAACATGGCAGCCGCTGCCGAGCCAGCGTCGCTGATTGGACCGAGGCCGGCTGCCTGGCAGGTGAGGCGGCGGCGGCCGGGCGCCCGCGAGTGGGCTCTGAGGAGGCGGCACGGACGCGGGCCCCTAGTGCCGGGCTGGAGCCGGGAACTAGCGACCCGGAGCCCGGCCTCTGCCCGACTGCCCTCCAGAGGCCCGGAGCGGCCAAGCACCCCCTTGTGTGCGCGCGCGCTCCACCCGCTTTGGCCAAAAGGGCTCTCGGCGCAGTGAAAGATCGTTCCCACCCGTCGGCGCTGCAGTTCTGCGCTCACGGAGGGTTAGCCGCGTCCTCGCCACTCACCCCTGTGTGCCCCGATAGCCCCGCGGCCCCTGGCCCGGGCCGGCCACTTTGTCTCTGTGCCTCCAGCAGCTGCTGGCCACCCAAGGCCCCAAAGAAGAGAACCGATTACAGTTAGCGCAGATCTCCTTTCCTTCCTTCTGAGCCTCGCGTTGGGTCTAGTTTGTGCGCAGTGGTTGGACTCCCCGCTCCGCCCACCCCACCCTGGGATAAGACACACCACAAATGCTACACCACCGCACAACTAATACAGGCGGGAAACACGCGCGCACACAGTCCACACAGGCTTACCAAACGAAACAAGCACACAGCTGAGCACACCAGTCAGCACAACTCCACTCACTAGCTGCACGTACACAGCAAACGCAGGCACACAACCAGTATACGCACCTGACAAGGTAAAAATGCAAGCACAAATATTGAACGTGCACAGAAAACTGTCTGTATACACACAAACCACGCAACAACACATCGCACAGAAAACAAAACAAAATACGTAAACACACAGGAGCGTCAGTTTCCAAACTAAGATTCAGCTTCGAATTCTCAACAGTGACAACCGCAAAAGTCTATCTTGGGCGCTGTGGGGCGGGGGGCGGGGGGGGGGACGCAACAGCGAGATGAAAATTTCTTCCCTCCGAATAGCCAAGAGCTTTGCTCTCTTCCACTCCTATCAGGAGAAGGACACGGTTGGTGATCTTAGGGACTTCTGACTCCTTTCCAAGGGTTGTGTACGGGAACTCCACCCCCAGCCCTCTGGCGGGAGGTCTTTCTGGATAAAACGACCAAGTTCAGGCAATGCTATATATCCACTTATTTGGGGGGGGGAGGGAAGAGGGTATGGCAGGGCATTTGCAAGGAATGTGTAAGAGTGAGATTGGAAAGAAAAGGAAGGTGACTGTGGCAATCACATCCCGAGGACAGTCCAGCCCCAAAGTCTTCCCCTTGAGGCAGCCTCCCACAGACTGCCCACCATCTCTCAGTAAGAAAGAGAACATCAGATCAAGTTCAGAGGTACTAGAAGAGACCTCCTCACGCAATGCTTTATAACTGCAGCCTTTCACTTCCTGCCCCCCCCCCCCAATCTGCAAGGCCTGGCCAAGACTTCACCTTCCTTCTTTTCCAGTTTGCCGAGGGAAAACCACGCTAGTTGCACTTACCATAGCCACCCCTCCTATCAAACTCGCCCCAAATCCTGAGCACTCTCCCCAGGTTGGAAGGTGAGTTCACTGCTGACTTTTAAATTATATTACATCTAGTGAAAATAGGCTCTCCAAGAATGGCCTCCGTGTACCTCAGTAGAGGATTTCTTTCTGGGGAGTGGATGTTGGGGTGGGGGTAGGGGGTAGCGATGGGAAGAGAGCAAATATGCCTAAATCATGCAAATGAATTTCCAGGACTCAGGTTTACTTTCTCCAACTTTACCCCCCCCACCACTCATTTTTCTCTCTGCCCTTTATATTCTTCCTTCCCTCTACTTCGCTTCAATTCCTACCCACCCAGCCACCACTGACCCCGACCGCTGTAGCAGGTTTGAGAAAGTTTGGATTTCCTCTGGGGGCTTCAGTGGAGAAGAGAGCGGTTCTCTGGGACAGGGAGTGTCGAACAGTCCAGCCCTAGCCCAGACAATGCTGATGCAAGGTTTTCTGGTGAGCCCCACTGGGTACCCCGAGAACCTGGGGCCTTGCATATTTGGGGGTCCGGGCTGGGCAGCCAGAACTGCGGAAGTAGAGAGACAGAGAGAACTCAGCTTGCCCGTTTGGGGGAGGGGTCCCTAGCGCAGGCCAGTGGGATGTTACCGCAGCTGACCTAGCCGGTGCCCAGTGTCCGTTTCGATATGGCCACATCCCGATAATTAATTGCCTCCAGCACGTGCTCTGTAGTCCCTGGAACAAAAAGACATAATTCAATTAGATCGTCAACGAGAATGGGGTGGTGGGTGGGAATGCTTGTTAAGGGGCCAACCTGAGGCGGTGGAACCCTTGGCGGAGCAACCTGGCCCAGCCCAAGTGTACAACTCTAAGGAGGTGCTGTGACTCTGGGGCACAGGGGCCCCAGATGCCTTCAAGGGGGGTGAAGCTCTCTGGCTTTGTGGCTGACAGAGCCTGAGGCAGACCATTTCTAATTATGTGACGGTTAGTGTGGAGGCAAGTTTTCTTTGGGGGGTGGAGTGGGAGACTCTAATCCCTTGAAACATGTTAGAAAGTGTAATAAATGCTTTCAGATCTAGGAAGCTGTCACATATGAAAAGAGAGCCCCCACCCTCCCTAAGTAAATCATTCCTGTTATAATAAGCAACGATGATAATAATAATAGTAAATTAATAAACGGAGTTTTCCCGACCGCTTCCAGCACACACCTCTCAACTCGCCTTGCAGAGGAGACTCCAGGGGGAAACTTGGCAGTAAGGGGGGCTTTGGGGAGCTGAGTCTGAAGCAGAGTGGTGGCCTAAGAGGAAAGGAAAGTTTTTTCCTATATACTGATTGGGGCAAGGCAGAAGAGAGCTCCCATTTCTTAGTTTTTCGGGTGCAGAAAGCAATCACTTAGACTGAGCAGGGCAGGGCAACTGGAGCCCAGGGGTTGTGGGTCTTATTTTATACTACCGGAGGCTCCTTCGACAGCATGGGCTTACTGGGGTTTGCATGTGTATTAGGCGGTGTAAATTAGCCAATAAATCTCTTTTATGCGGCCCCCAGTTGTATGTGGTCTGGTCTAAATATCTACATATCTGTAAGGATAGCAAATATAACGGAATCCTTTCCCTCACAGTGAGCTCAAACCGTAAATAGGGAAGAAAATTTGTTTATTTTCATGCCCAAAGCTGAAGCAATAAATAGTATCAGAGAAACTCATCATTACCCAAAGAGCAAAGCTTCTGAGTCCCGAATTTCAGAATACAACTTGGAGTCATAGAGGAGAGAAGCAACTTTCAGAGGGGCAGTAGGGACCAGCTGGATTTCGGGCACGACCCAGAGCCCCATTCTGTACCACTTTTCTCTCTGTTTCAGCCTCCTAAAAACCAAAACATCTACAGCACTGTTGTGCTATCGGGCAGGATTTCTTTCTAAACACTCTCCCTGTGGTGGACATGAAATTATCCTAAGTCAGAAACCTAGCAATTTTCTTTAAGTCCAAGGGAAACACTGCGGTCTTTTCTTCTGTTTTGTATTTAGAAAAGACTTGCAATCTAACACTCGCAACAGTTTAAAGACCCTTTAAACCCAGCAAGCGGATTTCCGTTCTGCCAATGCTTCCTGATTTATTTCAATAAATGAATCTTTGAATCTAGGAAGGGAATTATTCCAAGAAGTTGAATTCGGTTCCCCTGCTTATTCCTAGTGGGGCACAACGTTTTTCTCGTTGAAAAACATGTCCTTGAAACTCACCATTATTCACATTTTCCCCCTGATAAACCTTCTTTATATAAACCTCCACCCTCTCTTCTGAGTCCCAGGTCTTTTAAAAAAAGAGAAAAAAACTGCGAATTGTAATAAAAAATGAAGAGGTGAGAGAGCTTGGGGTGGGGGTGGGGCAGGGGAAAGTATGTTTTAAACTCTTTATTTTTATGCTAAGATAAAGCTCTTAATTGGCAGCAGGGGCAAAACAGAATCATCTATCTCTTGAGCTCCTGGACCTGTGGACACATTCGTCTACCACTCATGGGGTTCCAGGTTCTATTAGTTTCATTGAGTTTTTTTTCACAACATCTCCATTATTTGACAAATAATTTATAAGCTGTCAATACCTTTAAAATTCAGTATAGACTGAACAAATAGATACTGTTGGTCAACCCTTTTCAGAAAAGCTGTTTCGCCTTTGTCCTCTGCAGTCTCAGGCATATTGCTGTCCAATATAATGAAATGAAAGCCAGACGGGAATGAGACATTTTCATTGTGCCTGTCAATCAAGTGCAATGTACATATGCGTACATATGCTTGAACTTCAGAGAATCGGGTGAGGTAAATAAGACTGAGCTTGGTGAAGGAAAGTAGGGATTTGGACTAGAGCTATTAGAATCCAGTTTGGGATTGTGAAGACAGACCCTGGAATACAGGAAACTAGAGCAAAACCTTACAATGGTGGGTAAGACTCCGTCAACAGCCATATCTGGGTGCAAGGTTCATGGTGAGCCCTGATCCTGGCTTACTAGGTCCTGCTGTCAATGAATACCTTTGCTGCTTTAAGGATGCCCAGCAGTCAGCTTTCAGGCTCTAAGATACACTGGCAGGAGCTCAGGGTATTGAAAAACAAATCACTTTGGAAGAGGACTTCCCTTTTCCTTCAGGATCAGAACACATTCTTTGTGGGGAAGTGCCCAAGCATGAGGAGAGGGAGATTGTGAAGAGGCAGATCATCTGAGCTGCATTTACAAGTCCTTTCCCAGGAACCTAAAGATAGGAAAGAAAGAGGATGAATTTGGGGGTGCAAAGCTGACCTGATATACTGGAGCACACATGTGAGGACCCCAAGTTCCTGCTGGCTGCTAAAATCACCATTGGTTCTAAAGTATAAATGATCCAAGCTCCAAAGCAAGTGGACAGAAGCTACCGGCAATCCTGGGGTATTTGCTCTTTGAGGCAGAATCCAGCACCAGAGAACAGGTGTCTCTAGACCACATACATCATGGTTTCTAGCAGTGGTTCTTATCTCTGTGGTGCCTATGTCTGTCCCCCCCCCCCCCAGGAAAGCCTAGTCTTTTACCCAAGCTGTGTGAGACAGAACTCCAACATCTAAAATAAATAAATAAATAAATAAATAATGCTATTCCCAGTCTGCTCAACTCTGGCATTTCATGTACTTCAGGAACAAGGGGATTTTGTATAAATCCAATGTCCTGTTGTTTTTCTTCTTGGTTTGGCGGCACTTTTCTAAGTCTTTTTTCCAGTGAGTGGTAAGTAGGAAAGGGCTTTGATATTAAAGCAAAGAATAGTACTTTTCATCTCCCACCCCCAAAGAAGAGAAAGTGAGGGTAAATTTGGTTCACTTCTACTTTGATTGTGATTTCAACTTTGAATATGATCTGATCCATAGGCTGTTGTACTTCTGTGACCCTAGGAACAAGGAATTAAAAAAAAAAAGTTGTTTTTCAGAAGATTAGAAGTAGAAAAAAGGAGGAGAAGGAAATGAGGGTGGGGTGGAGGTGGGAGATTATACTACAGAGACTGAATATGATGCACAAAACTGAAAATATATTTTTTTATCATGCAATTTACAGGAAAAGTCTGCCAACCCCTGCACTAGGGGTTGGTCTGCCATCACTCTTCTGTTCTTCAAGTTCCTTTTTGCAGGATATGACTTTATTTCAGCCTCACATCTCGATTTTTTTTGTGTGTGTGTGGTGAGGGTGGGGGTGGCGTGGTAACTTTGGCTTTGAAGAAAGGCTAAAAGTAAAGAGTCTAGGAAGGACTGAGCCTGGGGAAGAAAAAGGGAACCAGAAGAGAGAGCAGAGGAAAAAGAGTTGTGAATATCTCAATCAGTGACTAGGTGACCTTTGACCCCAAGGGTGGTTTTATTGTCTTTCTTCTTTGGCTTGAGATACATAGTTTATTGACCCTTTCTGCATGACTGAGCCCTGAGGGGCAACGGCAGCCGCCAGCCCCAAGCCAGGCATGTGAGTCCAGGCACAGCCCAGAGGCCAAGGAGCAGCCTGCCTTCAGGAAGCCTGAGGGAAGTGACCCCAATTCCCCAGGATGAAGGGGCTTTGAGTGACACAGAGGCCTCCTGCCTTTCCCCCTATTCAACAGCCTGTCCTTCCTCAGCTAAGAGCCTGGAGTTCACCCCTTTCCGTTTTTAGGGGCAAATTCATCAGCCAGTACACAGGGACAAGGATTTTAGATTCCCTCCCAGCCCAGAACATCCTCTCCTATAAACTGTAGAACATAGATTCATATAAAAATTCCAGAATGCTCCCCACAAACCAGCTGGTCAAATACTGCTTTAGCTTGTCATCTTGAATGTGCCTTTCCCTCACCTTTCCTCTTCAATTCTGCAATTTCTCTTTAAGGTTTTATTTCTTTTTGCCCCCTCAAAGTCAGCTTGTGTAGATTCTACTTCATCTTTTTTTTAAAATTAATTCTTATTTCTTTCTTAATGAGAGAGACAGAGGGATAGAGAACAGAATATAATTCTGACACATGTATTCTCAGGGATTCAACACTGGACTTCAAACATGCAAGTCTTGCACTTTACCACTGAGTTACCTCTGCCAACCAGCCATCCCCTTCACCTTTTAGCCTGGCACAATCTGACTAACAAAGTAAATCTTCCCTCCAGACCCAAATACCCACTTTACTTGAGTAAGGTTGCTAGATCTAACAAAGATAACTGGGATTTCCAGTTAAAATGTAGATTTCAAATGAATGACTCTTTGGTGTAAGTATCTCCCAAATCTTATATTGAGAGATGCTTATACTTAAAGGTTGTTATTTATCTGAAATTTGAATGCAATTGTACATCCCATATCATATCTGGTAATCCTGTATTTGGGAACCTGAACTAGCTGGACCCAGGAGGTCTAGACTCTCCAATCATGGAATCCTATACTGTGAATCTGGGGGCTAAGTAAGAGATACTTCCTATACCTAGGGTTTTCCACAGGTGACCCCAGTCAGGTCAAAAAAAAAAAAAAGAAAAGAAAAAAGAAAAGATCAAGAAGGGGAGAGAGCAGAATGGTTATGCCCAAAACATTCATGCCAAAGTTCTGAAGTCCCAGGTTTAATCCCTCACACCACCATAAGCCGATGTTGAAAACTGCTCTGTTAAAAAAAAGTAAAGCTGGAGTCGGGCTGTAGCGCAGCGGGTTAAGCGCAGGTGGCGCAAAGCACAAGGACCGGCATAAGGATCCCGGTTCGAACCCCGGCTCCCCACCTGCAGGGGAGTCGCTTCACAGGCGGTGAAGCAGGTCTGCAGGTGTCTATCTTTCTCTCCTCCTCTCTGTCTTCCCCTCCTCTCTCCATTTCTCTCTCTCCTATCCAACAACGACAACAACAATAATAACTACAACAATAAAACAACAAGGGCAACAAAAGGGAATAAATAAATAAAATAAATATTTAAAAAATAAAAAAAACAAAAAAAAAAAACAAAATTAAAAAAAAAAGTAAAGCTGGGGGCCAGATGGTGGCACATCCAGTTAAGAGCACATAGTACATAGGCCTAGGTTCGAGCCCCACTCCCCACCTGCAAAAGGGTTGCTTCATAAGCATTGAAGGAGGTCTGGAGGTGTCTTATCTTTCTCTCTCCCTCTCCATCTACCCTTCCCTCTCAATTTCGCTCCGTCCTCTCAAATAAAAATAAAATAGGAAGAAAGGAACCAGGCGGCGGTGCACCCAGTTAAACACACACAGTACTAGGTGCAAGGACCAGAGCAAAGATCTAGGATCGAGCTTCTGCTCCCCACCTGCGGGGGTGGGGGGAGCTTCACAAGTGGTGAAACTGATCTACAGGTGTCTCTTTCTGTCTCCCTTTCTATTGCCCCCTCCTCTTTCAATTTCTCTCTGTCCTACCCAGTAAAATGGAAAAATGGCCACCAGGAGCAGTGCATTCTTAGTGCCAGCACTGAGCCTTAGAGATAACCCTGGAGGCAAAAAAGACAAGAAAAGAAAAAAAAAAAGAAAAGATAAGAAAAACTTAACAGCAGCAAACAAGCTCAAGAAATGCAGGGATTTTTATTCCTATTTCACCTTAAATTGTGGGAGGTGCCATTTCAAGAGAGTCAGGAAATATCCTAGTGAGATTATCAAGATCATCGTGAGGACATTAAACTTAATATGACCCTCACCCCTTTCTCTTGCCTAAAGAAACCCTCAACTCTGAGAGGACTGAAAGAGTGCACCAGAACTATATGACCACCTTCCCATTCTCTCCACCCCTGTACACTACTGACCTTAAACCTAGTATGTAACAGAGGTTGGGACCCTATGCAATATAAGCCTCCAAGTTCAGTCCATTGGCCTCTTCCCCCGTGCTCCCCCCCCCACACACACACAGTGAAGAAGGGAGCCTACCATGCATGTTCTTTCCTAAGTTATTCAACATATGAAAGCCTAAGACTCCCTTTCCTCCCTCTCCATGGTATGAGTTCCATACAAAATGAACCCTACTGTCCTCTGTGCCTTGCTTTCTTTCTCCCTTTATGAATTGGCCTGTCTTCATGGGCTGAAGAACCCAATTCCAGAAAGAATGACTATCAAGAAGGGTCACCAGCAAGGAGAATTCTCAGAAACTGTGGTCCCTCTGTTCTGTCCTGTCTATCTCCAATCTCCAACCTCCATGCACACACTTCTGTCAACACCAGCTGTGCTAAAGTCCCTCTGCAGCTGCTCAGGGCTAAAGGTCAAGTTTTCCTGGGGACCAAGGGCCTTGTGATATCAGCAAAACATCCGTTCTACTTCTCTCTGGCCTCCCTGCCCCAGTCACACACTTATCCCTAGTGGTTCTTCTTATCTGTCTACTTAGTAAATTAAGGGGGGCAGCGGAGAACAAGGCCTACAACATTCTTTTCCAACTTCCTGTGAGGCTCAGTGGCCTCACAAAATCTCCAGAATATTCCTTTACTACACCATCTCTCTCTACTAACCCATCAAGCTCATTAATTCTTATGTCACCTCCCCTTCATTTTCCCTGAAGTGGTTTTAGCCTATGAATGTTTTCAAACCTCCACTCCTACTGGCATAAACTAGCCTTTTGGGTATTTTCATATGGCCCTTAAATCTCTGTGACACGGTGATGCTTGCCTGTCCTTTCCCATTTCATGTTCTTTCTCACAATAATTTTGTTTTTCATAAAACAAGCAAACAACAACAACCACAAAAGCACCTGTGAAATAGATCACTTGGATAGTGTGTTGCCTTGTCATGTGCACAACCCAGGTTCAAGCCTGACCTCCACCACATTGAAGGTACTGTAGTGTCTCTCTGTGTGTCTCTCTCTCTCTGTCTTTCTCCTCTCTCTCTCTCTTACTCTAGTTCTTGTTCTCACTCTTTTTCTCTTTCTGCCTCCATCATAATGTTGAAAAAATATCCCCCTCCAGAGGGTGGGTGGTGGTGCATCCAGGATAGCCCACATATCATAGTGTGCAAGGATCCTTATTTACGCTGCTAATCCCCACCTACTGGGGGGAGTCACAAGTGGTGAATCAGTGCTACAGGTATGTCTCTCTCTTTCCTCCATCTTCCTGTTCTCTCCCAGTTTCTGTTTTTATCCAAAGTAAGTAAATAAATAAAAAGAAAATAAATACCCCTTTATGTGATTCTGAGCACTGAACAAGAGTAGGTCAATGCCTACAAGTCTCTGTTCTCACCCTACATTCTTTTTGATCTTGGAATCATCCCCATGTTTAATGAGATTTCCCCTAAGTAATCAATGGGAATAAACTTGGGAGTCCCTATTCTTTTTTTTTAAATTTTATTTTATATTTATTTATTTATTCCCTTTCATTGCCCTTGTTGTTTTATTGTTGTAGTTATTGATGTTGTCGTTGTTGGATAGGACAGAGAGAAATGGAGAGAGGAGGGGAAGACAGAGAGGGGGAGAGAAAGATAGACACCTGCAGACCTGCTTCACCGCCTGTGAAGTGACTCCCCTGCAGGTGGGGAGCCAGGGCTTGAACCGGGATCCTTATGCCGGTCCTTGTGCTTTGTGCCACCTGCACTTAACCCGCTGAGCTACAGCCCAACTCCCCGGGAGTCCCTATTCTAAACCACTACCATTATCTGTTCTTTTCACGCAAAAGATGCATTCATGAAGGAAAAAAAATCATTTTCAACTATTGCATCTGAGTTTTCTGGAAATTTACCCTTGCCATGCCCTGGTCTAAAGTCAGAGACATCTAGGGCTTCTGGTTGAGGAATAGTTTGCTCGTGGGCCTAGTTCCATTTATTTCATATAAACTAAAACACTAAATGTTTGTTGTTTTGTTTCCTTTCTTTTCTGGATAGAGACAGACATTGAGAGGTAAAAGGGAGGTAGAAAGAGAAAGAGACACCTGCAGTACTACTTCACTGTTTGTGAAGCTTCCCCCTTTAGGTGGGGACTAGGAGCTTGAACTTAGGTCCTTGAGCATGGTAATGTGTGTGCTCTATTGGGTACACCAGCGCTGGTTCCCCATATTTGCTTTCATGGAATAATTACCTTTCTTTTAAAAAATATTTTAATTTATTTTTAATATTTATTTACTTATTCATTCCCTTTCATTGCCCTTGTTGTTGTAGTTATTATTGTTGTTACTGATGTTGTTGTTGTTGGATAGGACAGAGAAAAATGGAGAGAGGAGGGGAAGACAGAGAGGGGGAGATAAAGACAGACACCTGCAGACCTGCTTCACCACCTGTGAAGCCACTCCCCTGCAGGTGGGGAGCCGGGGGTTCGAACTGGGATCCTTATGCAGATCCTTGCACTTTGTGCCACCTGCGCTTAACCCACTGCACTACAGCCCGACTCCCATCTTTTTTTTTGTGATTTATTTATTCCCTTTTGTTGCCCTTATGGTTTTATTGTTGTAGTTATTGTTGTCATCATCGTAGTTGGATAGGACAGAGAGAAATGGAGAGAGAAGGGGAAGACAGAGTGGCGAGAGAAAGATATACACCTGCAGACCTGCTTCACTGCTTGTGAAGTGACTCCCCTGCAGGTGGGGACCTGTGGGCTCGAACCAGGATCCTTAAGCCAGTCCTTGAGCTTTGCGCCACCTGCGCTTAACCTGCTGTGCTATCGCCAGACTCCCTCCTTTTTTTTAAGTTTACTTTATTTCAGAGACAGAAAGAAACTGAAAGGGGAGGAGATAAGGAGGGAGAGACAGACACTTGCAGCACTGCTTCACTTATGAAGTTCCCCCCCTTCTTGCAGGTGGGGACCAGGGAGTTGAACCTGAGTCCTTGAGCACTCATAATGTGTGTACTTAGCAAGATGAGCCAACTTCTGGCCCCCAGATTAATTTTCAGCTGGAAGACAGTGAAGGATGGCAGTACTTGAAGAAAAGGGCTGTTAGAAGAAAGGAAAAGGGAATGGGGCCATTTCACCTCATTTGTATCTGTTCCCCAGTAAAGCTATGTTTTCTGTCACCACCACCCCTGAATTCCTAGGAGTAGTGAAGAGAACATTACAAGAAACAGAGTTGTCCAGGGATGGTGAAGCTTGGTGTATTTTCCAAGAACTTTTTCCTGAAGATGTGGAAGGCAGAGACAGATGCAGGCAAGTGGTTGCAGCTTAAGTTACAGACTGACTTGATTCCTTAAATCTTAATAATTTTTTCCTTACCCCCCCAAAAAAAAATGTTTTTTACTCACAGGAACAACACAGTAGCTTTACTCTGTTCAAAAAAGATTTATAGATTTTCCACTACATGCCAATCACTGTCCAAAGTATTGTGGGGGAGATAAGAGTGAACAATGTTACTACTCTGGAACGTTAAACAGTAAAATATTTCAACACCCTGAAAACAAGTGCTGAGATTGGAAGTTTTAGAATAATTATTTTCAATAATACTACACTGGTTTTGCTTGGGGTGACTATTCCCAACTTATTTAGTGAAACAAATCAGCAAATATATTTCTCAATGGTGCAGGCACCGCCATGCGAGTTGCTTGACACAAGCTGCTTGACACGGTACCAGCTTTGCAGGAAGTTCAGCACGGCTGGACTCTCCAGGCCAAACTGAAACCATCTTGCCTTTTGCCAAGTATAGGGCTTGGGATTAAGCTCTGTGTGGTCTTAACAATACTTACCTATGGCCAGGCTCAGAGCCTGACCAATAACAAAAATAATGACAAAACCTGCACTGTAAGACTGATCATAATGGAACAAACAATATCAGTAATGCAAGATTTTTCAGGAGACTCCAAGAAGAAATGTTTACTCCTTTATCTACACCACTTCCTTTAGTATTCCCCCTAAAATATAGAGAAATATTGGTGGTTCCCACAGTGGAGGGGCCGCTTACATAGCACAATTAATTAGTACAGGAAAAGCAAGTAGCGCCCGAACAGGGACCTGAAGGTAAGCTTTCTCTCTCGGAGGGAATAGATTTTCCACCATGGGTGCTGCAGCCCCCCTGGCAGAGGTGGGTAATTTGGAACTTAAGGACTTGAGAAGCAATAGGCCATAGGGAGTCTAAAGAAAGAGGACTCTTTATTGATGTAGTAAAATGTATATTACCTTTTTTCACTTTATACAAGAATGCTGTCCATAAGAACTTTTTGAGAAGCTGTGGGCCATATTGAGCCTAAAGAAAGAGGACTCTATAAATATTATGCTTAAGAAAAAAAGGAGTACAAGCTTTAGCTAATCAGTTATTTCCATTTTTTTCAGATTGTTCAAGAAGTGTGCCCCTGGTTCCCCCAGGAAGGAACCTTAAATATTTACACTTGGGGGAGACTAGTTGAAGAACTAAGAGAGTTTTATGTCCAAAATGGACCAGAAAATGTTCGATTAAAACCTTTTCATTATGGAACTTGTTAGGAGATGTTTTGGAGCCTGCTCATGAATCACTTTCATTTTTGCAGTGGCTTGCTGGTTCTAATATTCTAGCCACAGAAATTACTCTCTTGTTGAAGGGAGTGTCAGCTACTCAAGAAAATGTTTATGTAACTTTGTCTCGATTAATGGATCAGATTTAAAAAATCATACCACAAGAAGAGGCAGCGCAGATAATTATTAAACAATTGGCTTTTGAATATGCTAATCCTACCTGTCAAACACTAATTCGTCCTTTTTGTAAGACAGGTTCACTGAGTGACTTTGTGAAAGCCTGCTCAGAAGTCACACCTTCCTTCCTGCAGGACATTACTATCCTTACAGCTTTACAGGGAGAAACATCTACTCAGTTTTTGACTAAATTACATAATAAGGGAGAAGGTAAAAAATTAGGAGGTTGTTTTTCCTGTGGACAGCAGGGACAATTTAGTAGAGAGTGCCCTAACCAAATGCCTCAGGGATTCTAACAAAGGAGAAGTAAATTTACAAATTCATATCCCTCCTTACTGGCTTTATTAATTATCCTCCTAACCCTCTGTTATATTTCATAAAATGTCAGTCCATTATTTTTCCAAAACTATCCTCTAACTCACTCTTACCTCCTCCTCTTTCATTAGTATTTACTAATGGCTCTTCCAGTAGAATAGCAGCAGTAATTATAGATGGGGAACAATTCTTTGATGTGGTCTCTAAAAACTCAGCTCAGAAGGTTGAAGTAAAAGCAGTGATATATGCCTTTTCCTTGCTCAGAGACAAATTTTTTAATCTATACACAGATTATCAATGTATTTCAAGATTACTTCCTCATATAGAAACTGCTCCTTTATCTCTTAGCAACAGTGATACTTCTAGTCTAACCTTATTACAAACTCATGTATGCATAGATACTTTCTCACATCTGATCATGGCTACTGTAAGAACAGGAAAGGCTTTTAAAGATGACTCTCAACATTTGATCTACTGCATGTCTTTTTTTAAAAAAATATTTATTTATTAATTTTCCCTTTTTTACCCTCGTTTTTATTGTTTAGTTATTATTGTTGTTATTGATGTCATCATTGTTGGATAGGACAAAGAAAAATGGAGGAGGGGAAGACAGAGAGGGGAAGAGAAATATAGACACTTGCGGACCTGCTTCACTGCCTGTGAGGGGACTCCTCTGCAGGTGGGGAGCCGGTGGCTTGAACCGGGATCCTTATGTGGGTACTTGTGCTTTGTGCCACATGCACTTAACCCGCTGTGCTACTGCCTGACTCCCCTATTGCATGTCTTATGCTGGACAACCTTTAGTTTTAAAAGCTGATAATACCCCAGTTTATACTTCTGACACTGGGGACGGAAAAGCACCTCTGATAAACCTTTAGTGAAGTGGAAAGATTTGCTGGCAGGCAAATGGGAAGGAAGGCGAGGGTGTGCTTGTGTTTTTCCTCAGGACGTGAATTCTCCCATCTGGATTCCAGACAGACTTATTAGAAATGTCAAAGAGCCTACCTTGCCGCCAAAGAACCTGAGGAGACCACCACCTCCGCTGAGCTTGTTCACAATTCTTGAAGAGCCTCCCATCCTTTTTTCACCCTTTAATTTATTAAATTCTGACCCTGTTGTAGATCCAAGCATTGATAACAATTACTGATGCATTAAAAAGACCAAAAAGCTTCTCCTGGTCAGAAGCATTTCAATGGAGGTGCTCCAGGTATCCACCATGGCTACTTTCTCCTGGGAACTGAACATGTGTGACCCAGCTAGCCAGTAAACTTTTTAAGACCCCTCTACAGCCATGAGCAGCTTATACCTCAGCTGATAATCGTTTATCTTATGGGACTAAACTTTTGATAACTATACTCAGACTTTATGGACCTAGTGTACTCTTAACCCCTGATGATAACTGCTTATTTTGTGTATGTAAAATATATGTTCCATAATTTTAAAAAAGATTTTTAATATTTATTTATTTCCTTTTTGTTGCCCTTGTTTTTTTTATTGTTGTTGTAGTTATTATTGTTGTTGATGTTGTCATTGTTGGATAGGACAGAGAAAAATGGAGAGAGGAGGGGAAGACAGAGGCAGGAGAGAAAGATAGACACCTGCAGACCTGCTTCACCGCTGTGAAGTGACTCCCTTGCAGGTGAGGAGCTGGGGGCTTGAACAGGGATCCTTAGGCCGGTCCTTTTGCTTTGCATTACCTATGCTTAACCTGCTGCGCTTCCGCAAGACTCCCATGTTCCATATTTTTGTACTGCCCTTATAAACCTCTCTTTTGCTTTACCTTAAATGAAGCTGCTTTTTTCAGCACCTAGATAAATGTTTGTCTTTTACCCGGTTCACCCAAATAAAGCCTCTATTGTTTAAACCTGTAAAAAAAAAGACCAAAAAGATTTATAGCCACATTAATATTAGGAATTACAGCACTCATAGAAATTATTAGCTCAGTAGTTGTAGCAACTACTTTCTTAGCACAAGAAAAGCATACTGCTAATCATTTAGCTCAGCTTTCAAAGAACGTCTCTGTAACACTTATGACACAAGAAAAGATAGATAGGAAGTTAGAGGCAAGAGTTAATGCCCTTGAAGAAGCAGTTCTATACATTGGGACCCAGATTCAAAATATTAAGACCAGAATGACCACAAGATGTTATTCAAACTTCAAGTGGATTTGTGTTACCCCCTATACTTAGAATGATTCTGCCCACCCCTGGGAAAATGTGCAGAGACACCTCAGAGGATTATGGGATAATACCAGTCCAACTTTGGATTTATAAGACTTGCTGACTCAGATTCAGACCATAGGAGAAACCCAGACTCCTTGGGTCTCTGCCTCTGATGTGGCAACTAATATGGTAGGACAATTGTCCTCATTTGTAAATGGAAAAACATGGTTCTCATTCTTTTTTTTTTATATTTTTTACCTTAATTTATTTATTGGATAGAGACAGCCAGAAATTGAGAGGGAAGGAGGTGATAGAGAGGGAACGAGACAGAGAGACACCTGCAGCACTACTTTACCACTTGCAAAGCTTTCCCCCTGCATGTGAGGACCGGGGGCTCAAAATCGGGTCCTTGCACATTGTAACATGTGCACTCAACCAGGTGTGCCACCACCTGGCCCCTGGTTCTCATTTTTTAATACTTTAGGTCTGAGCTTTATTTTTTATTTTTTTTATTTTATTAATGAGAAAGATAGGAGGAGAGAGAGAAAGAGCCAGACATCACTCTGATACATGTGCTGCTGGGGACTGAACTCAGGACCTCATGCTTGAGGGTCTAGTTCCTTAGTCACTGAGCCACCTTCCAGACCACTGAGCATTTTTTTTATCTTCATCACTATCTTTCTTTTTCCAGCAATCTTCCGAGTGCTAAGTTGCAGCATCAAGGCCATTTCTGTGGAAACAAGAAAGTTTCATTTACAAAATGAAAAAGGGGGAGATGGCACAGATGCCACCATGTGAGCTGCTTGACACAGTACCAGCTTTGCAGGAAGTTCAGCACGGCTGGAATCTCCAGGCCAAACTGAAACCATCTTGTCTTTTGCCAATACAGGGCTTGGGATTAAGCTCTGTCCACACGGAGTTCTCCTGCTCTTAAAGCAGTCCACACAGGTCTTAATAATCCTTACCTATGGCCAGGCTCAGAGCCTGACCAATAACAAAGTAATGATAAAACCTGCACTGCACTCTGTAAAACTGATCATAATGGAACAGCAATATCAGTAGTGCAGAATTTTTCAGGAGACTCCAAGAGGAAGAAATGCTTCCCCCTTTATCTACACCACTTCCTTTAGTATTCCCCCTAAAATATAGAGAAATATTGGTGGTTCCCACAGTGGAGGGGCCACCTTACATAGCATAATTAATAAATGGAAAGTTATGGTATCTGCCTGGATACAATAGGCCTTTTAATCTACCACCCATCACTATGCTCCCACCTCCTTATACAGGAATAGTACACAAGAACCTAGGTCACATAGTGAGCATACACAGAAGATGGATTTCAGCTAGAGAGCTTAACTTTATGAAGAGGCTGGCCAGGTCAACCCCACTTTGGTACCTTCTCAGTAAGGGATAAAACAAAGCTCCTTGATCAAACAATGAAACAGATTTTATGAAAAAAATGGGGCTGTTCAATTGTTTAAGGCCCCTAGAAATATAACAAGCTTGAACTTTATATGAACCACAGCTTCTGATGCATAGGGGCAAGAGGATGGCATAAACATACAGGTAGAATACTAATTTTAATCAATAGGACATCTGCCTAGCATACAGATACAGTAATAATGAAAGACATAGAAACTGTAATGTGACCTCTAGGGAGAAAAGTGCCCCTGGAATGTGAATATGCCAAAAAGCAGGTGTTCCCTACCTGTGCTGTTCTTACTTGGTGACTTTTGTTTTAATAATCAAAGCCATGGTGATTTTTGTATTAATAATCAAAGCTTTGGTGATTTATGTATTAGTGGCCAAAACCTTGGTGATTTTTGTTTTAATAATCTATACCTTGGTGATTTTTGTGATCTAAGCCTTATGAGACTATAAAATAAAGTTCTGCCTGAACATGGCAGAGGTGCCTCTCTCCTGCTCTTGAAGCAGTTGACGTGTCTCTCATCTCATTCTCACTGATGCTCTCATCTTTCAGGATACCCTAATACCCTGCTGGGGCTGGCTCTTGGCATCTCAAATCCTGGGAGGTGGTTCAGTAGAGAAAAACTTCTGGAGTCTCAAGCATAAGGTTTTGAATTGAATCCCCAGCATTGCGTGTACCAGAGTGAAGCTCTGGTTCTTTCTTTATCTGTCTCTCTCAGTAAGTAAATCTTTAAAAAAAACATTTCTTTTGGTTATAGAGTTTCAAAGCCAGGTATATTACAGGAGCTTGTTTAGATGAATATCCAAATAGAACTTTCATTTCATTTCATTTTGCTTTTTTGTTTTGTTTGACCACAGCATTGTTCAGCTCTGGCTTGTGGTGGTGCTGGGGATTGAACCTGGGAACTTTGGTGTCTCAGTCATTAGTCTTTTTGCATAACCATTATGTTGTCTCTCCAGCCCCAAATAGGACTTTCACAGAAGAAAAAATAAATTAACTTTTGTATAGAAAAAATGAATCAGCTTATAAAGGGAAAAAATCACTGTGAATTCACTACCTTCTCAATTTTAAAGTTTTTTAAAATTTCTTTATTGGGGAATTAATGTTTTACATTCAACAGTAAATACAATAGTATGTATATGCATAACATTTCCCAGTTTTCCATATCACAATACAACCCCCACTAGGTCCTTACTCTGTCATCCTTTTTGGACCTGTATTCTCCCTCCACCCACCCATCCCAGAGTCTTTGGTGCAATATGCCAATTCCAGTTCAGGTTCTACTTGTGTTTTCTCTTCTGATCTTGTTTTTCAACTTCTGCCTGAAAGTGAGATCATCCTATATTCATCCTTCTGTTTCTGACTTATTTCACTTAACATGAATTTTTCAAGGTCCATCCAAGATTGGCTGAAAAAGGTGAAGTCACCATTTTTTATAGCTGAGTAGTATTTCATTGTGTATATATACCACAACTTGCTCAGCCACTCATCTGTTGTTGGACACCTGGGTTGCTTCCAGGTTTTGGCTGTTACAAAATGTGCTGCTAAGAACATATGTGCAACAGGTCTTTTTGGATGGGTGTGTTGGGTTCCTTAGGATATATCCCCAGGAGAATAATTGCAGGATCATAGGGTGGGTCCATTTCTAGTCTTCTGAGAGTTCTCCAGACTGTTCTTCACAGAGGTTGGACCAATTTATATTCCCACAAGCAGTGTAGGAGGGTTCCTTTGACCCCACAACTTCTCCAGCATTTGCTGCTGTTACCTTTTCTTATGTATGACATTCTCTCAGGAGTGAAGTGGTATCTCATTGTTGTCTTTATTTGCATTTTTTCTGACAATCAAAGATTTGAAGCATTTTGTCATGTGTTTCTTGGCCTTTTGGATTTCTTCTGTGGTAAATATTCTGTCCATGTCCTCCCCCCATTTTTGGATGGGATTATTTGTTGTCTTGTTGTTGAGTTTGGCAAGCTCTTTATATATGTTGGTTATTAAACTCTTGTCTGATGTATGGCATGTAAAGATCTTCTCCCATTCTGTAAGGGGTCTCCTGGTTTGAGTAGTGGTTTCTTTTGCTGTTCAGAAGCTTTTTAATTTGATGTATTTCCATAGTTTTATGCTTGCCTTAGTCTTCTTTGTAATTGGATTTGTTTCATTGAAGATGTCTTTAAAATGTATGTGGAGAAGAGTTCTGCCAATATTTTCCTCTAAGTATCTGATAGTTTGTGGTCTAACATCCAAATCCTTGATCCACTTGGAGTTTGCTTTTGTATTTGGTGAAATATAGTGGTTCAGTTTCATTCTTCTACATGTTTCAACCCATTTTTTCCAACACCATTTGTTAAAGAGACTCTGCTTTCCCCATTTAGTAGTCTGAGCACCTTTGTCAAAGATCAGATGTCCATAGGTGTGAGGGCTTACTGCTGGGCTCTCAATTCTATTCCACTGCTGAACCCTTTAAAACAAGTATAATGTAACTTGGAGCTAGGGAGATAGCATAATAGTCATGCAAAATGACTTTCTTCCCTGAGACTCCAGGTGGATGCCAGGCACCACCACTAGTTAGAGCTGAGCAGAGCTCTGGTTAATAACATACATAAAAATAACTTGGATATAGTTTGAAGCTTCTTCTTAATTTGATAGTCTCATGATTCCCAGAAACACATGCATGCACACACATGACTGGGGGAGAGTGCTTTATAGTTTGGTTCCATACATGAGCTTTTTTTTCTTGAGTTATATTCTTACTTTATAGTTGTGGAATAATCATTTTAAGTATAATAGAAAAATTGGGAATCAGAGTGTTCTGGAAGCTGATTTAATTTTTTAAAATTCTATTATTATGTGACCAATCACAAATAATGTAATGAAAGAAAAAGTTTTTATTTTAGAGAAAATACAATGGAAAGGGCACATTGTGCATATGATGTTATATTGAATTTTCTTTTTTTAAAATATTGAATCTTCTGGATCACGGGGCTTGTAAAATGCATTGTCTTTGATTATCACATGACCCTCACAGTTGTTTTGAAAGCTATATCCTAACACATTATATGCTCCTTGTATGTAATATATTTCATGCAGACAACGTATACAACGTAATGTGGAGTCTTTAATATTGAAGACCAAACATTCTAGACCTCATACCAGTCTAATGTTGAAGTTGCAATCCTTTTTTTTTCAATCTTCAATACTTACAAATATTTGTTGAGGGGTGGGGTAATGCACCTAGTTGAACATATACATTAGTGTGCAAAGATATGAGTTCAAGCCCCGTATTCACCATCTGCAGACGGGAAGCTTCACTAGTGATGAAACAGTGCTGCAGGTGTTGTTATCACTCCTTTCCCTCTTTTTTACTTTATTTATTTAATTATCGTTTTTTTAAATTTTTTTTTATTTAAGAAAGGATTAATTAACAAAACCATAGGGTAGGAGGGGTACAACTCCACACAATTCCCACCACCCAATCTCCATATCCCACCCCCTCCCCAGTAGCTTTCCCATTCTCTATCCCTCTGGGAGCATGGACCCAGGGTCATTGAGGGTTGCAGAAGGTAGAAGGTCTGGCTTCTGTAATTGCTTCCCCACTGAACATGGGCGTTGACTGGTCGATCCATACTCCCAGTCTGCCTCTCTCTTTCCCTAGTAGGGTGTGTCTCTGGGGAAGCTGAGCTCCAGGACACATTGGTGGGGTCTTCAATCCAGGGAAGCCTGGCCGGCATCCTGATGACACCTGGAACCTGGTGACTGAAAAAAGAGTTAACATACGAAGCCAAACAAATTGTTGAGCAATCATGGACCCAAAGCTTGGAATAGTGGAGAGGAAGTGTTAGGGAGGTACTCACTGCAAACTCTAGTGTACTTCTGCTTTCTTACTTTGGTGCCATACTCCAAACTCAGTCAATTTCTGCTTTGTGCTTCTACTTCTTCTTCTTTTTTTTTTTTTTACATGCATAACATTCCCCAGATTCCATTTAACAATACAACCCCCACTATTTCATTCATCATTTTTCATGGACCTGTATTCTCCCCACCCACCCACCCCAGAGTCTTTTACTTTGGTGTAATACTCCAATTCCATTTCAGGTTTGACTTGTGTTTTCTTTTCTAATCTTGTTTTTCAACTTCGGCCTGAGAATGAGATCATCCCGTATTCATCCTTCTGTTTCTGACTTATTTCACTCAACATGATTTTTTCAAGGTCCATCCAAGATTGGCTGAAAACGGTGAAGTCACCATTTTTTACAGCTGAGTAGTATTCCATTGTGTATATATACCACAACTTGCTCAGCCACTCATCTGTTGTTGGACACCTGGGTTGCTTCCAGGTTTTGGCTATTACAAATTGTGCTGCCAAGAACATATGTGTACACAGATCTTTTTGGATGGATGTGTTGGGTTCCTTAGGATATATCCCCAGGAGAGGAATTGCAGGGTCATAGGGTAGGTCCATTTCTAGCCTTCTGAGAGTTCTCCAGACTGTTCTCCACAGAGGTTGGACCAATTGACATTCCCACCAGCAGTGCAGGAGGGTTCCTTTGACCCCACACCCTCTCCATCATTTGCTGCTGTTACCTTTTCTGATGTGTAACATTCTCACAGGAGTGAAGTGATATCTCATTGTTGTCTTGATTTGCATTTCTCTGACAATCAGAGACTTGGAGCATTTTTTCATGTGTTTCTTGGCCTTTTGGGTCTCTTCTGTGGTGAATATTCTGTCCAAGTCCTCCCCCCATTTTTGGATGGGGTTATTTGTTGTCTTGTTGTTGAGTCTGGCAAGCTCTTTATATATGTTGGTTATTAAACTCTTATCTGATGTATGGCATGTAAAGATCTTCTCCCATTCTGTGAGGGGTCTCTTGATTTGGGTAGTGGTTTATTTTGCTGTGAAGAAGCTTTTTAATTTGATATAGTCCCATAGGTTTATGCTTGCCTTAGTCTTCCTTGTAATTGGATTCGTTTCATTGAAAATGTCTTTAAAATTTATGCGGAAAAAAGTTCTTCCAATATTTTCCTCTAAGTATCTGATAGTTTCTGGTCTAACATCCAAGTCCTTGATCCACTTGCAATTTACTTTTGTATTTGGTGAAACACAGTGATTCAGTTTCATTCTTCTGCATGTTTCAACCCATTGTTTCCAACACCATTTGTTGAAGAGACTCTGCTTTCCCCATATAATAGTCTGGGCCCCTTTGTCAAAGATTAGATGTCCATACATGTGGGGCCTCATTTCTGGGCTCTCAATTCTATTCCACTGGTCAGTGTGTCTGTTCATGTTCCAGTACCAAGCAGTTTTGATGACAATGGCCCTATAATACAGTTTGAGATCTGGCAGTGTGATGCCTCTGGTTCTGTTCTTTTTTCTCAAGATTGTTTTGGCAATTCTAGGTCTTTTCTGGTTCCAGATAAACATTTGTAGCATTTGTTCTATTCATTATCTTTTTAACACCAAAGCACTGCTTAGCTTTGTCATATAGTAGTGCGGGGGATTGAACCTGGAACTTAAAAAAAAAATTTTTTTTAATTTATAAAAAGGAAACACTGAAAAAAACCATAGTATAGGAGGGGTACAACTCTACACAGTTCCCACCACCAGAACTCCGTATCCCATCCCCTCCTCTGATAACTTTCCTATTCTTTATTTCTCTGGGAGTATGGACCCAAGGTCATTATGGGGTGCAGAAGGTGGAAGGTCTGGCTTCTGTAATTGCTTCCCCGCTGAACATCGGCATTGGCAGGTCAGTCTATACTCCCAGCCCCCCCTCTCTTTCTAGTTCCCTAGTGGGGCAGAGTTCTGGGGAAATGGAGCTCCAGGACACATTGGTGGGGTCATCTGCCCAGGGAAGTCCAGTTGGCATCATGGTAGCATCTGGAACCTGGTGGCTGAAAGAAGAGTTAACATATAAAGCCAAACAAATTGTTGACTAATCATGAACCTAAAGGCTGGAAAAGTTCATACGAAGAGTTGGAGGTGGGGGGTCTCCATTTTGTAGATAGTTAGTAGTCTTATTTTAGTTATATTCCAAAAAGCTCATGACTATACTAGTTTTTTAAAAAATTTTTTCCCTGAGTTTGAAATCTGATATGCAGGTGGATCCTGCATGGTGATGATGTGATGGCTGGAAAAAGGACCAGAAATCTGGATCAGGGAAGAGAGTAGCTTCCAAATATGGGACAGGTGCCTAAATATTGTTGACTGTTAACCCCATCGATTTGATCTGATCTGGGGCCCCTATTCAGCTTAGCCTATGTGACCTCTGCATCCCTATAGATCTGAGCTCACATTCTGTGGTCATAAGTAGGAACGTTCCAAGCTGTCCCAATTTCAGGACCCATCTTCCTCAGGTGGAACATAGAGTATGTTGTCCAGCCTCCCTTTGGAGTATGGAACATTCTCTACTGTTGTTGATCCAAGTTGAGGGCAAGGTCCTATGGGGCCCCAGAAAGGGATCTATTATGTTGTTCCTGATAGAGATGACCAGTAACAATGGACAGAGGGATCTATTTGAGATCTAGGCTCGTCATATCCGTTTGGGAAGAACCTGGAACTTTTTTTGGAGTTTCAGGCATGGGAGTCTGTTTGCATAACCATTGTGCTATCTCCCCTGTTCTCAACAACTTTCTCTATCCAAAATAAGTACGTGTGTGTGTGTGTGTGTGTGTGTGTGTGTGTGTGTGTGTACGTGCGCATATATGTGTGTGGAAGAAATGTAAGAGCTTCAATTTTCCCAAAGAGAGGCAACATGCAAACAACTTTTTATAGTCAATTACTCAAGAGATGGATGGGGTACCTCACCTTTCTTTCTTTCTTTCTTTTTCTTTTTTTAAAGGAATTTCTTACTTTTTATATTTATTTATTGCATAGAGATAGCCAGAAATCTAGAGGAAGGGGGAGATAGAGAGGGAGACAAAGAGACACCTACAGCCCTGCTTCACCACTTGTGAAGCTTTCCCCCTGCAGGTGGGGACCAGGGACTTGAAATTGGGACCTTGGGCATTGTAACACGTGTGCTCAGCCATGTCTGCTAGACGGCCCCCTCATCTTGTTTTCTACAGGCAGTCAGAAGGTAGAAAGGAGGTGTCCCACCCCTTGTCCTCTTATCTCTGCTCCAAGTCTGGGAACCCCTCCTCCCTTTCTCTCTCTCACACACACCATTTTAGTAGGAGCTCATTAGGACAGAAGTCTTAGTACTAGATGCCACCTATTCATTTGATTGTGTTCTGAGCTTTGTGTAGATGTCTTCATCTTTTAAATATGTATTTATTAATGAGGGGGGTGGGAGAGAGAACCAGAGCATCACTCTGGCATGTGGGATACTGGGGATTTAACTCAGAACCTCATGCTTAAGAGTCCAGTGTTTTATCCATTGTGCTATCCCCTCTATACCCCCATCTTCCCCAGGCAACTTCATCTAATCTTTCTCACTCCTTGTTTGACCAGACTCCACAGGTTTAAATTAGAGTTTTCTGATGTCACCAGCACCATGAACAACCTCTCTCTCCAAATTCAAGGCCAGAATGTTTAGCATCACTAGCTACCAGTCTGAGCAGCAAATACTGTTGAGTGAATGCTGCAGGGGTCGGCTCTGTTCCAGGCTGGAGGCCTGGACTAAAACTGGCCTGAAGCCAGGCCACTGGCATGTATGGGAGGGAGAGGGGTGGTAACTGGTGGAATGGATGTCTGCAGAGTGTCTCAAGAAGTGTGTGTGTGTGTGTGTGTGTGTGTGTGTGTGTGTGTGTGTGTGTGCCGTGCGCGCAAGAACAGACCATCCTACCATTAGCTTCTCTCTCTCATGACAGCACCTGGGGCGCCCTTGCACTTAACGGGCTGGGGAGGCTGCCTTCTCTTCCTAACAGTCAGAAACTGATAAATCCGCTACTTTAGGAGTCCGGGAGTGCACAGTAGCCAGAAGTCAGGCTCTGCAAAACCCACAGGGAAATGGAGGTCCCAGAGCCCATCCTGGTACTGCCCCTGTGGAGCCCTAGACCTGGAGGTCTGAGAGGCTGTGCTGGAGCAACTCAGACTTCTGGCGGGATGGTGGTGGTGGTGGTGGTGGTGGTGGTGGTGTGTGAGGGGGGCTCGAGGTTGGCTCAGAGCCTGAGCTACACGGATGACTTTTCATCCATTCCTTCCCCTTTAGGGGGAGAACCCCCCTTCCCCTCTTCTAAAACCCTTCCCTCCTCTCTGCCTCCTCTGGGTGCTCGGGTCCCGCAGCTCCCAAAGTCTCCAAAGCCTAAGCCTGCTGCTCCAGGTCCAGGGGACCAGAGGGCCTGCAGGCTCACTTTCGGAGGCCGACCAACCCCTTTCGCTTTTCCTAAAGGGGATGGTTGGGCGCAGAGCCTCGCCTCGCCTCCGTTCCTTGCTCAGCGCCGCTGGAGAAGGGCTATTTAATTAAAAGGGAACTCGAAATGTATACGTCAGATAAAAGCAAGGCACAGAATAAACTAATTAAAACATTGTGTTTGCAACACATTTTATTTCTCGCTCGTCCTTTTTTGATCTTCGCTGTGTTTTAAAGAAATGTCATCTCACCATAAAGCGATCCGTGAAACGCTATTTCCTTATAGTGTGCGGCGCTTTTCAAAGGCTAGTGTGATATATTTTAGAAAAGAGATCCTGCTGTGAAAGCTTGCGTGTCTTCCCTTTACCAAACTAAGCTCTTGTCAATCACGCAGTGCTCGGTCCAATCATTGAGATCCTTTTTGGAAAGCAGCTCATCCCGCTGTGCTTTTATACCGCGCTCCGCAGCCTGTTTTGATGCATTTTTACCAGCACGTCCAGGGAAATGAATGATGAGGCCACGGACAGTGAAGGCCCAGCTCCCTCCCAGCCCGCCTGGCCTTAACTAGGCGCGGTCGCATTGTGAGCCGCCCAGGCGTTCTCACGTGGCGGGCACTTGGCCCCATAGCCCGACGGAAACTCGGCTCAACATTGGGGACCTGGTGGACGGTGGCTGCGAGACTGCTTCCTATCCGCAGCCCCTGGTCAGGTCGGCGAGGCTCTGCAGCAGCCCTTCAGGCTTGCCTGCCCCAGCCTGGTGACACGCGGGGGGCCCTGCCCCCCCTCTTAGTTAAGAAGTGCCCCTTTCCAGAGCGGTGGATTGGGCTGGGTGGGGGTACTTGGGGAGGAGGTAAGGCTGGCCACCCCCACCAGGGGGTAGATCTCCATCTCTTCTTGCCCAGGCATAGGTAGGCCATAGGCTGCTCTTAAGCAGCAGGTTTCTTCTTTCTGTCCTCATCTCCCTGCCATATTATACACAGAGGTTCCAGTGTGTGTGTGTGTGTGTGTGTGTGTGTGTGTGTGCGCGCGCGCGCGCGCAGAATTTCAGTAAAGGCCATCCCTACACTAGAGGGACTACAACATCACTTGCCCCTGCCCCCTTTGCTCTCAAATTGTGGTTCAGCTAAAGACTTGGAGGACAGAGTGGATGGCTCTCTACCTTCAGCCCAGTTAGCTATTCCCCAACTCAGAAAGCTCACAAGCCTAAAGGACCAGGGAGCCACGAGTCAGGCGCAAGTGGTCCCATGGGCCAAATATTAGCCTGTAAACCACTGCTGAGAACCCTGGGGACAAAGGGCCTATGCAGTGGCATTCTTTAGATGCAAAGAAAGAAAGAAAGGTTGGCAGGAGCCTCCCAGCGCCAGATTCCCACAGACTCCCCCGAATACACACACACACACACACACACACACACACACACACACACACACACACTTCCTTGGCCTGGGTCAGAGCTATGGGCGCGGCTGCCAGGGTGATGTGGAAGCTTTTGATCTTCACATTGGCTTCCCGGCCACGGGCAGGGGGGGGGGGGGGACGGGACTATGGAGGTGGCTTTGTGATCCTCCTTTCCGGCAGCAGCGCCCGATGCCTGCTTTTGTTTTCAGTTCCACATCGAACTTGAACCAGCAGAGTACCATCTGGCTAGGGTTGCTGTGCAGAGGTAACCAAATGCAGCTTTTTCAAACAGTCACTCAGTGTGAGTCACTCATCTGCTTTTGCACACCTCACTCTTCCTAGCGAATGCGCACACCACTTAGTTTCAAATACCAAGCCGCCTAGGTCCTGAACAAGTTTGGTTTTCAAGAGATTCCGACATACTCCCCCTCCCCTCCAGTCACTGCTTTCCCTAACATTCTCCAAATAAATTTGTAATGTCTGAGTCCAGCCAGGGGCAGGGGAGGGGTCCCTGGATTTGTTGTTCTTCCCCCAGGCTGTCTGTGCCAGGAAGGGGGATCATTATTCACCCCATCCCCTCCCAGGGGTGTCCTCTGCAATGAGTGGCTTCTCAAGCTACTCCTGGAATAAAGGAAGTAAGGAAGAAGGAAGGAAGGAAGGAAGGAAGGAAGGAAGGAAGGAAGGAAGGAAGGACCGACCTCTGGGTCAGGCTGCTATGTTTTGGCTGGGACTCCAATCAGCTAGAATCCTTCCTACCTCTGCCTACCTGCTCCTCAGTTCTGGGAATCCTCTCATTTTCGTGCCACAGCCTGCGGAGAGCTGGCCTTGCCTTGCCATCTGGTAGCTTTTTTCCAGCTCCATCCCTAGACTTCTCACTTAGGGCCTTTGGAGCAGAAGGGTGTTCTATCTTCTGCTGGGGAAGAAGGAATGCTGCCAGAGTAGGGTGCCCCAGAGGAGGTGGGCAGCTTGCAGGTGGTTTTGTTTTACCCCAGCAACAGGCAAAATTTCACAGAAAGAAAGTGGTCCTGGTGCCAGCGAGGATGGCCCGGTGGGAGCCTATAGTATAGAAGGGGGTACTGGCTCCAGGGACTGGATGGTCACCTGTCCTACGTGGGCAAGTTGACAAGGGCTGGGGTTTGGTTATAACTCTGGACAGATCACAGGGAAATCTCTGAGATGATGGAGTATAATGGAGGTGGCGGGTGGGGGGAGTGGGGTGGATTCTCAGAACATGTCTTTGCCCTGCTTATTGCCTGGGCCCTCTGGGAACTGGAGGACAGGGAGGGCTGGAAGGAGAGAATGTTTCAGGTTTCTGTTCCCAGAGTAAGGGAGTTCAAGTGCAAACTCATCTGCCTGCAGTAATAGACAGTTTACCAACAGCTGAGACATGGAAAGTGGCCCTCCAGCATGCCTGTGGCCACCCGCCACTGGGGTGGGGATTGAGCCCCCTGAGCGGTTCCCTCCTGTGCTCTTTACACAGAATGGGTACCCGACTAGCCCTCGCTGAGCGTCCTAGGACTAAGCCGTGAAGCCCTGCCCAAACCCAGCAGCCCCGCCAGCTGCTTCCTGGGGTTTTCCCTGGCAGAGGCAAAGCCCCGAGCCAGCTGTGGTTGCCGGCTTAGTAGGGAGGAGTGGCGGTGATGACGGCTGGAGGCCAGGGAGCGCGGAAGATTTACTGTCGCCTGAAAGAGTGAGGTGGCCTTTTGCTCAGGCTTTTTACTTTGAGAGTAGTGAAGGTGTGAGTGTGAAAGGGTGTGATTTCTCCCATTTGAGAGCATAAACAATGTCACAGGACATTCCCATTTGCGTTGTGGGCTGGTCTCTTAACATTCAGCAGGGCTCCTACATGCTGAATGGCGTAGGGTCAATTCTGGCCCCAATACAGAACTACACCCCCCACCCCCCTGTAGAAAAAGAGTGGTCTGGAAGGTGGCGCAGTAGATAAAGCATTGAACTTATAAACATAAGGTCCTGAGTTCAATCTTCTGCAGCACATGTACTGGACTGATGCTCTGCTTCTCTTTCTCTCATTAAATAAATACATATTTTTAAAAGGATTTCTCCCAGGGCATAGTGCACTGGCCTCTTAAGACTGGAGGTCACCCTCCTCTTGTTGGGCAACTAGATAAATGTCTGTGTGTTCCCTTCCCCACTCACTTAAAATTTTTTTATTATATTTATTTATTGGATAGAAGCCGTCAGAAATGGAGAGGGAACAGGAAGAAAGGCAGGAAGAGTGACAGAGAGGCACCTGCAGCACTGCTTCACCACTTGAAAAGCTTTCTCCCCTGCAGGTGGGGACCCAGGGCTAAAACCAGAGTCCTTGCACATTGTAATATGTGTGCTCGACCAAGTGTGCCACCCTCCCCACTTGTAAACGGCGTCCTTGAGCCTGTCAGTCTTCTAAACTCACTTAGTCTTCAGTTACTTCCTCTGTCCCCAGAATGTATCTGCAGCAGCCTGTGGTTACTGGGGTTTGGGCGGTCAGCCCTCACCCACAAGATTCCCTGATCTGGTCAATGTCAGAGGCCAGAGATGGCGGTTCCGTAGTAGCAGGGAGACCTCAGTGAAAGCCTATAGATTGTAGTCATGCCTCCAACACAGCAGTTTAAAGGGTCTGACTGTGTCCCATATCTGAGAGGGAGGAGGGGTGCTTTGTTCCTGGGTTGCCTTTTCCAAATCAAACAAAAACAGTTGTTTAGGGGTCGCAAAAACCAGGCGGTCTAAGCACTTGCTGAGAAGCTGAGGCAAAAATCATGCCCAGCTGGGGCACTGACATGCGGGGCTGGGGATGGAGTGGGAAGCACTCTCCAGAGCTTTCAGACATAACTCTCCACTGTTTCTTCAGCACCTGGCAGAGACCTATGTCAGGTGGTAAAACTGCCCAGTGCACAGAACACCAGACAAACCTAGTGCCCCTCCCCCGCCCCAGCACATACATTGCCTCACAGGCAATGGGCAAGGATTCCAGAACTCTGCTGTGCTGGCCCTCCCTCCTTGGTGCCCAGTACCCTCCACTACCCAATTGTCGCACTGCTGTCAAGGCTGCGGCTTTCTAGCCCCATCTTCTCATTGGGCAGTTCCCTGCCTTGGTGCTGGGCATTCAGTCAGTGGCTCAAGTTTGGCTCCTCCTTGCCAAAGTCTGGCCATGAAAAAGCCACCTAACAACTCACCCCTGTTTACTCAGTGCACCCACAGACATTTCTACTTCTGGTGTTTTATTAACTAATTAATTCATTTATTTATGAGAGAGGAATGAGAACCAGAGGATCACTCTGGCACATAGGATGCTGGGCTTTGAATCTGGCCACTTATGCTTGAGAACCCAGCACTGTTTCCACTGCACTACGGCCAGGGCTGTTTTGCTTTTTTATTTTTTATTTTTTGTGACTACCAGCCAAATTATCTATTGATTCCCCACTACTATCTGTTTCCAGTCAAATCAAGGTTACCTCTTTTCTCAGCCTTTTCACTGAACCTAGACTTCCCACTCATTTGGAAAATGACACCCCAACTTTGTAACTGCCTCTGCTTTTGGTGGCGAATATTGTTTGGAAGCTGCCTTTTTGTTAAGAGTGCCCAAACACTGTACTTGGTATTTTGAAGTCACTTGGGGTCACACTCAGCTTGGATTTGCAAAGTATTGGTGGAGTGTAAACAGGGGTATCCAAGCTCAGTTCTGGGTCAAATAGTGTGTAGGGAGTATTCTGCAGAAAATTAAGGTGTGCAGTGCTAGCAGTATTATAGCCAGCTAAATTCCTCCGCCCAAGTAACCCGGCACTCAATTTGGCCTTGAGGACCCCTAGGTCCAGGCAGGGAAATGGACAAAGTCATTTTGATTTGGCATGATTAAAGGGGGAAAAGTGCTGTATGTATTCTTTCTTTCTTCCTTTTTTCACAGTTATAGCTACTATCATGAATATAGTGATCTCTGATAATTTCTTTCTATAAGTAAGTGAAATGACTAGAAGGGATTAATGTGCTTCATCATTTTTGTGAAGTCTTGGAGGAGAATGTGTTGAAGAAGTCATTTTAAAAATTCTTTTCAGGGGCCAAGGAGATAGCATAGTGGGTATGCAAAAGACTTTCAAACCTCAGGCGCCAAGGTCTCAGGTTTATCCCCAATTCTCTTATCACAACCCAGAGCTGAGCAGTGGTTTGGTTAAAAACAAAAGAAACAACAACAACAACAACAGCAACAACAAAAAAAACCCCTCAGGGCCCAAGAGATAGCATTATGGCTATACATAAAGACTTTCCTGCCTCCCAGGTCCTAGGTTCAATCCCCTATCTCCACCATAAACCTCAGAGCTAAGCAGTACTCTGGTTTTAAAAATAAATGCCCTTCATCACCTGTTTTGTCAAACAAACCAGTTTCAAACCCAGCTCCCACCACCCAATTAGGAGTAACTTCCAGTGCTATGGTTCCCCACTCCTCCCCCTTTCCCTTTCTCTTGTCTCTCTCTTTCTGAAAAAATTAGGTGGGAGTGATAAAGCCCTGGGGAAGACAAAAATACCCTTCTAAACATGATTCTATGATTCCAAAGCCTTCTCCAACCTACTATTATACTAATGGATGAGAATGCTTTTGTTCTTTAGCTCCCCAAAGAGCAATTCCATTATGACCTGGAGATATTGTAACTGAGGCCCCTCCATTTCAGACTTAGTCTGGGTCAAACTGGAACTCTCTATCATATAGTAAGTCTTCCTTGATTGATTTGCCCATTCCAGTAAAGGATATCCAGAGATGCTGCCCCAAGGGGGTGTGAAACAACACAAAGCCTCAGCCCTTCCCTTCATTTCCATTCCAATGGGCTTTCACTAAAGTGAAGGTAAAAGGATTATCGGTGGCAGTCCAGAATGTGTTGGAGTCACAAAACACAACCCAAGGAATTAGAAGTAGAAGGTGGGGAAGCGATGATCCACTGGGCTGACCTTGAGAGATGCGTAGTGGAGAACAGGGGAAAAGTATGACACTTCTACACCCCTACCGCTTTTCCCTTTTTTATCACAGACCAACTCCCATTAACTCAACTCCACTTCTCTCCCTGAAGAAGGTGCCCAGAAACATACCTATGTGATTCATAATACCTGTAGTTAGTCATGCATTTGAATTCTTCCAGTAGCAGTGTCCTAGAAGTGTGACCCAGGATAAGGAGGGACAGAAGCCATTGAGAGGGGAAGGGAAGAGAGAAAGGGAGAAAGATACACCTATAGTACTGCATTACTACTCGTGAAGCTTCCTCCATATAGGTAGGGACCGGAAACTTGAATCCCAGACCTGGCCACATGTTCAAGTGCCCAAACAGGGACACAGATCCCTAGTCTTTCTTTTTTTCTTTGTATGCCACGAGGCTGATCATTGAGGATCCACAACTGCATGATTCTTCTGCTCTTGACAAATTCTTTTTTTTTCTTTCCCTTTTTTTTAAAAAAAATTATTTTTTATTTCCCCCCCTTTTGTTGCCCTTGTTATCATCATCATTGTTGTTACTATTGTTGGATAGGACAGAGAGAAGTCAAAAGAGGGGGGAGAGAAAGATAGAAACCTGCAGACCTGCTTCACCACCTGTGAAGCAAACCCCCTGCAGGTGGGGAGCTGGGGGCTAGAACTGGAATCTAGAACTGGGATCCTTATGCTGGTCCTTGCGCTTGTGCCACTGCCCGGCTCCCTTCCTTCCCTTTTTTTTTTTTTTTAGAGAGTGAAAATAGGGAGAAAAAGAGGTAGACAAAATAGGTCATTTGGATAGTGTTCTGATTTACTGTTTGTTAGGCTCAGATTCAAGCTCTGTGTCTACCACTGTCCCTTCTTTCCTGTTTCTATCTGTAAAAAGTTGATAGAGTGGTGAAGTCCCAGAGATGTGTGTGTGTTTGTGTGTATGTGTGTGTTAGAGAGAAAGGGGGGGGGGAGAAGAAAGGCAGAGAGAGGAGAGATACTATAGCACTGCTCTCCCATCAGTGAAGCTTCCCCTGTGTAAGTGCTCAAACCTAGGTCCTCAAACATGCTTAAGTTTGTATTCTATAGGGTAAGCTATCTATTGGTCTCTCTTGACTCTCTGAATGGAAAGTTTTTCCTATGAAAGAGATAAGATATATCCTTGATCAATAATTTCGAGAATCCAGATTAAGAGGTGGTATGCTCAACAGAGAACCTAGAAGCAGATTTTTGTAGTCTGACCTCTTTTCTGAAGTTATGGTGATTCCAGCTCCCTGCTGAATCTGTCAACCATAGTTGGAGAGTCTGTATTCCTTAACTGAACCTATCTTGGACAATGTTTTATGCCTTTCAGAAATATCCCTAAACTCCCTGGTTTTGCCTGAGTTTTGTTAGCTTCACTATAGGGAGTGGTGTTGGTTCCCCAAAGGTTTCACTGCTAAAAAAATTAGGTGGCATCTTCCTCTTTATCCATTCCAAAGAAGGTAACTTAGTTTCTCAGGCCTTCCTGAGGCATCCCACTGTGACAAGGTTGGCAACTCCAGCCAACTTGTCTCTGGAAGGATAACATCTGTTTCAGCTTAAGAGTTGTGAGTTAAGTAACTCTGGAGTCCCTAATTGGCATAACTGAAAATATCAACTACAAAGACGAGTGTCACAACTAATTATACCTTCCTAACATAAAAGTAATGATCTATGTAAAATAATTATCAATAAAAAATTCATTGCCCCCTTACATCTGGATTGGTTTGTAAAATATAAGTTCTCATTAAATTATTGCAATATTCCCTTCAAATAACTCATCTATAATTAGTGACTCTGAAACATAAAGTGATATTTATTTGAGTTATATCTTACTTTCAATTGTGTTTCAATTGTTGATAAATTTCTTGATGTCAGAAAGTCTGAATATGGGGCCAAATATGTAGCTTGCAAGTTATAGTGTATGCCTTGCCATGCAGATAGCCTCTCAGTACTGTGGGTGTATGTGGGGGTGCTGTGAGACCAGGGGGAAGATACTGTGCTGTGGTCTCTGTGTCTCTGTCTCTCTATTTGAATGAAAAAGTGGCCAGAGCTGTGAAATCACACATATGAGAGGTCCCAGCTCCATGCCTGTATAAACATATATAAACACACACACACACACACACACACACACACACACACACACACACACACACACAAACACACACAGAGAGAGAGAGAAAGAGAGAAAGAGAGAGAGAGACCATTGAATATGTATATGAAGAAATAAAAAAGAATAATTAATTCTAAGCTGTTTGGCATTAGGTGATTGTAGCTCATTTTCTGTTGAACTGAACATTAGGGTATTTAGTCAGTCTCACTGGATTCAAAAGAAATATATCCATTCTTGTATTTTTCTGTTTTGGACTTTCTGGGGGAGAAAAAACACAGTGGTTAGGGCAAAAGGCTCTAAAAATACCATGGCTTTGTCCTGACTACTATGTAAAATTATGTGGCTTTCGCTATGTGAGCTTAGTGTTCAGAACTTTACATGTTCTATGTTCAGTTACTTTTTTTTTTTTTTTTTTGCATCCAGGGTTATTGCTGGGGCTCAGCGCCTGCACTACAAATCTACTGCTCCCGGAGATCATTTTTTCCCATTTTTTTGGTTGCCTTTGTTGTTATTGTTTTTATTGTTATTGCTGTTGGATAGGACAGAGAGGAATGGAGAGAGGAGGGGAAGACAGAGGGGGAGAGAAAGACAGACACCTGCAGACCTGTTTCACTGCTTGTAAAGCCACGCCCCTGGGGGTGGGGACTGGGGGCTCAAACCAAGATCCTTGTGCAGGTCCTTGTACTTCACTCTACGTGCACTTAACTTGCTGCACTACTGCTCGGCCCCTTTCAGTTACTTTGTGTTTTCTGGAGCTGTGCTGTTTCTTTTTGTCTGTCTTAGAGAGAAAACAAGTTTCCACAAACTTCCAGGATTGAAATGTATAATCATAGCACCTAATATGATCTATCAGATTTGTTAAAATGGATCTGCTTAGGTGAGTATAAAGATAGGATGCATTTTCTTGTCATTTACTGATTTCTGATATGGTCTTGTCTCTGTGATCTATTTCCCTGTATATATCCTTCCTCATTTCAACCACTCTCAAATGTTACCCCGTGTGTATATGATATATATCATCAATCTATCTATCTATATCTATCAATTTATCTTATCTATTTGTCCATTTATCATCTACTATCTATCTGTAACTATCATTTAAAAATATTTATTCATTTACTCCCTTTTGTTGCCCTTTTTGCTTTATTGTTGTAGTTTTTGTTGTTGTTATTGATGTCGTCATTGTTGGATAGGACAGAGAGAAATGGAGAGAGGAGGGAAGACAGAGAGGGGGAGAGAAAGACACCTGCAGACCTGCTTCACCACCTGTGAAGGGACTCCCCCTGCAGGTGCGGAGTTGGGGGCTCGAACCTGGATCCTTATGCTGGTCCTTGTGCTTTGCACCATTTAACCCACTGTGCAACCGCTGGACTCCCTGTAACTATTATTTTTTTGTTATTATTTGATTATTTATTTAAGAAAGGAGACATTAACAAAACCGTAGGATAGGAGGGGTACAACTCCACACAATTCCCACCACCTGATCTCCATATCCCATCCCCTCCGCTGTTAGCTTTCCCATTCTCTATCCCTCTGGGAGTATGGACGCAAGGTCATTGTGGGTTGCAGAAGGTGGAAAGTTTGGCTTCCCAGATTGCTTCCCTGCTGAATATGGGTGTTGACTGATCAATCCATACTCCCAGCCTGCCTCTCTCTCTCCCTAGTAGAGTGGGGCTCTGGGGAAGCGGAGCTGCAGGACACATAGGTGGGGCTGTCAGTCCAGGGAAGTCTGGTCAGCATCATGAACCTGGTGGCTGAAAAGAGAGTTAACATATAAAGCCAAACAAATTGTTGAAGAATCATGGACCTAAAGGCTGGAATAGTGCAGATGAAGTGTTGGGGGGTACTCACTGCAGACTATTGTGTACTTAGGCTTTCAGGTATATATTTGCCCTAGTTTATGGATATGTGTGAACATATACTCTATCTCACGGGCCCTGGTCTATATCTAGGTTTTGGGACTTTGTTAGGAAGTGAACCACCTGGAATGGGATTAGAGAATACTATGAAAGGAATGTCCTCACCCCAGTAATGAAGTTGAAGGGTTATCATTCCACACCTGAAGTCTCTGGACACAGTCTGAAGTGAAGCATGCTGGGGTGGCACTTGTTGAATTGATTAGGTTGTGATCTGGGGATGCAATATTATTTGATATGCATTGAGAGATGCATGGAGTAAAGTGTGCCCCACCCTAAGGTTCCAGGACTGGGGGAAATATAGGCTATATAGTGGAAATGTGAGGTTCCTGCTGTCTTAGGGTTCAAGAAGACAATGGATAGTTATTGTCATCATCAAATTATTTGGTGATTGGGTTAACTTTGAAAAGTCCCTTTGTTAGGGTTTGCTGTACAGTACCCAGAATCTTGTATATAGTTGTGCCACCGATTGCTTCTGTTCTACCTGGTCAAGGCTTTTGAGAGTCCACATATCAAAGACTCAGCCTATGTATTAAAAAGGCTCAGTCTGTGTTTTAAAAAGTTTGAGACAATCAATTTTTCCCCTCTTATATGAATTAACAAGTGATTTATATGACTGCACTTTAATAGGAGTGTACATAAACACCATTCCCACCACCAAAAGACTGTGTCCCATTTCCAGCCCGCCGCCCCGGGAAGCCAAATGTCCCACCTCCCCTTTAAAGTTTTTACTTTGGTGCCCTACTCTCAATTTAGTCAGATCCTGCTTTTAGTTTCCCTTTCTGTTCTTCTTTCTCAACTTCTGTTCATGAGTGGGATCATCCCATACTCATCTTTATCTTTCTGACCTAGCTCACTTAACATAATTCCTTCTAGCTCCATCCAAGATGGGTTAGAGTAGGTGGGTTCATTGTTCTTAATAGCTGCATAGTATTCCATTGTGTATATATACCACAGCTTTCTCAGCCACTCATCTGTTGTTGGGCACCTGGGTTGCTTCCAGGTTTTAGCTATTATGAATTGTGCTGCTATGAACATAGGAGTACACACCTCTTTTTGGTTGGGTGTTATGGAGTCCTTGGGGTATAACCCCAGGAGAGGAATTACTGGATCATATGGAAGGTCCATGTCTAGCCTTGTGAGAGTTTTCCAGACTGCTCTCCACAGAGGCTGTACCAATTTACATTCCCACCAGCAATGTAAAAGGGTTCCTCTGTCCCCACAACCTCTCCAGCATTTGTTGCTGCTGTCCTTTTTGATGTATGCCATTCTTACAGGAGTGAGGTGGTATCTTAGTGTTGTCTTAATTTGCATTTCTCTGACAATCAGTGACCTAGAGCAGTTTTTCATATATTTGTTAGCCTTTTGGATCTCCTCTGTAGTGAATGTTTTGTTCATATACTCTGCCCATTTTTGGATGAGCTCATTTGCTTTTTTGGTGCTAAGTTTGCTGAGCTCTTTATATATTTTGATGATTAGTTTCTTGTCTGATGTATGGCATGTGAAGATCTCCCATTCTGTGAGGGGTCTCTTTGTTTGTTTAATAGTTTCTTTGGATGTGCAGAAGCTTTTCAATTTGATGTAGTCCCATTGGTTTGTTTCTGCTTTAGTCTTCCTTGCAATTGGGTTTGATTCATCAAAGATGTCCTTGAGGTGTAGGTGGGAAAGTGTTTTACCAGTGTTTTCCTCTAAGTATTTGATTGTTTCTTTTCTGACATCTAGGTCTTTGATCCATTTGGAGTTGATTTTTGTTTCTGGTGAGATAAAGTGGTTCAATTACATTCTTCTGCATGTTACAACCCAGTTTTCCCAGCACCATTTATTGAAGAGAGCCTCCTCCTTCCATTTAATCCTTTGGGCCCCCTTATAAAAGATTAGATGTCCGTAGGTGTGGGGATTTATTTCTGGGCTTTCAATTCTGTTCCACTGGTCTGTGTGCCTATTTTTGTTCCAGTACCATGCTGCTTTGAGGCTTCAAAGTCCCAGGTTCAGTGTCTTGTACCACCATAAGCCAGAGCTGAGCAGTGCTCTGGTAAAAAAAATAAATAACAATAATAATATAATATAATAATAATAATTTTAAAAAAAGAATTATGTTGATTATTACAGTGTTACTATAGTGTCTGACATTCATTTTGTCCAGGGTAAATATTTATTTTTTAATATCTTTTAATTTTTTTAAATTTCTATTTATTCCATTTTGTTGCCCTTGTTTCATTGTAGTTATTATTGTTGTTGTTATTGATGTCATTGTTGTTGGAAAGGACAGAGAGAAATGGAGAGAGGAGGGGAAGACTGAGAAGGGGAGAGAAAGACAGACACCTGCAGACCTGCTTCACTACCTGTGGAGCGACTCCCCTGCAGGTGGGGACTCAAACCGGGATCCTTATGCTAGTCCTTGCGCTTTGAGCCACCTGCGTTTAACCCACTGTGCTGCCGCCTGACTCCCTACTCTTTAATATCTTATTTCACTTTAATGATAAATACAGAGAGAAAATACAAAGAGAGTGACCAGAGCACTGCTCAGCTCTAGTTTATGGTAGTACTTTTGATTGAACCTGGAACCTCACAGTCTCAGACATGAAAGTTGCCGGGTGCTAGCCCCAGCAGATTATTAGAGTTAGCCTAGAGGAGAAGGGGCATTGGTGAAGAATGAAGAATGAGAGAAGAGTGAGTTGATGCTGAATCAAGCTCAAGCAGACATCTCTGTCTTACTTAAGCAGAACTTTATTTTTGATAGTCTCATAAGGCTTTGATGATTCAAACAAAAATCACCAAGGTATTGATTATTAAAACAAAAATCACCAAGGCTTTTTACTGTTTTTACTGTTTTCTGGTGTTCATCTGTTTTGTTACCCTGTTCAGATACTGTTTTAGCTTGTTCAACTAGTTGTGTTCTTAGCTCAGATATTTCAGCTTTCAGTTCTCCAATAATCTTGAGACAATTAGTGTTTTCTTCCAGAGTCTCATTTGTTGTTTCTGCATTATTTATTTATTTATTTAAAAAGGGAGACATTAAGAAAACCGTAGTATAGGAGGGGTACAACTCCATACAATTCCCACCACAAGATCTCTATATCCCATCCCCTCTACTGATAGTTTTCCCATTCTTTATCCCTCTGGGAGTATGGACCCAAGGTCATTGTGGGTTGCAGAAGGTGGAAGGTCTGGCTTCTATAATTGCTTCCCTGTTGAACATGGGCATTGACTGTTTGATCCATACTCCCAGCCTGCCTTTCTCTTTCCCTAGTATGGTGGGGCTCTGGGGAAGCAGAGCTCCAGGACATATAGGTGGGGTCGTCAGTCCAGGGAAGTCTGGTCAGCATCATGAACCTGGTGGCTGAAAAGAGAGTTAATATATAAAGCCAAACAAATTGTTGAAGAATCATGGACCTAAAGGCTGGAATAGTGGAGATGAAGTGCTGGGGGGTACTCACTGCAGACTATGTGTACTTAGGCTTTCAGGTATATATTTGCCCTAGTTTATGGATACATGTGAACATATACTCTATCTCACGGGCCCTGGTCTATATCTAGGTTTTGGGACTTTGTTAGGAAGTGAACCACCTGGAATGGGATTAGAGAATACTATGAAAGGAATGTCCTCACCCCAGTAATGAAGTTGAAGGGTTATCATTCCACACCTGAAGTCTCTGGACACAGTCTGAAGTGAAGCATGCTGGGGTGGCGCTCGTTGCATTGATGTCTGCATTTCTGATGACAATTCTGACAAACTCTACTCACTCCTGTGATTTTTTTCCTTAACTAGTGTTTGGATGTTGACCTCATTATTTTGTGTTTCACCCTTTGGGGAGCTTTTAGCTGGACTCTTGTCCAGGTTCATTTCTCCAATATTTCTTCTTGTTGGTTTACCCATTCTATATACTATGTTATGAGGTCCCTCTCTCAGTACTTTTCAAATTACTGATCACTTTTGCCTGGATTGACTTGTGTCTAAGTAAGGTAATCAAAGAGTTCACAGTTGTTGAAACTGACAGCTGTTTTAAAATTATTTAAATCTCTGAGTTGGGGCTCATTAGCTTAAGAGCCTCTTTTTTATTTTTATTCCCTGTAGTCTATGGGAGCCTGAGGGCTTTTAAACTATAAGTAGTATTCTTAACTTAATCACTAACTCCTGACTAAGAGATAAAGCAGGGTGGGGCAGAGATAATCCAGTGTTTATACAAAGAGAGTCTTAGAACCCCACTGCTAGGCCACAGTGGTATAGATCTTCTCCTGAGTTTCCTGGTTAGTTCTTTGTCCCCTGGTGTCAGCTCAGGGCCTTCCTGCCTCTGCTCCAGATTCTGAGGGCAGTAGCAATGGAGACTTACAGTTGCATTTGGTGAGTCTTAGGGGATTTTTGTCCTCTATTCAGCTGTCTTTTGTTGGTGAAACAGACTGGAGGTGGTGTCTCAACTGGTAAACTGCTGGACTGTTACTAGTCACTGAATCTCCTCCTAGGCTCCTCTCTGTCCACGCACCACATGTGTTTGCACTCACCAGTGTTTTGGTGGGTTCCTGAAATTGTGCTAGTCCTGTCTTGTTGCACTCATAGGTGGTCTTCTTTCATATTCCTATTTGACTCAGAAGAGAGCAGAGGAACACAGCTGTTGCTGCTCCATAGCCCTGCTTCCAGAAGTATATCCCATATAGACTTTGGGGAGCCATTAATTTTTAAGCTTAGTTACTAGTGTTCAGATACAAGGGGAATTGGTATGGCTGGTCCAAGGACAAGACTTCCAGGAGTGGCAACAGCAAAGGGCAAACAGGAAAGAGTAAAGTGGAGAAAGGCCAAAACGTTGAACTGTTACCAGGTCCTTGCTTAAAGTCTCTTGTACCCACAACTCCTTGTGAGTTTTTACAAATCTATCATATTCTCTTGACATGAGCTTGATTCCAACCATATGCTAATTATATCTCAACAGGAATATTAGTTTTTTTCAGATGCTAAACAACTGATAGCAAGGCCCTGATCTCATGTAACATGTGCATTCTCAGAAGAGTGACAGTGTGCTCAAGCAGTCCTAAAAGATTGTATAGATGGAATATAGATGAGTGTGGAAGTGTGATTAAACCACCTTTTTTCTAAAAAACTGAAAGGTAATTGGAATAAGCTGTCTACAGAGAATATGACCTATACTAGAAGGCATATATATATATATGGGTTGGGTTGTATGGCAGCGGGTTAAGGAAAAGAACCTGCATAAGGATCCCGATTTGAGCCCCCGGCTCCACACCTGCAGGGGACTTCAGAGCTTCAGGCATGAGAATCTGTTTGTTTGCATAACCATTATGCTATCTACCCCTGCCCTTTTAAGCTACTTTTTTCACTGAATATTTAGTATAAAATATTTAAGATGCGATCACAAGAGCTAGAGAAATGGTTCAGCTTGTAGAGTGCAGGACTTGCAGACCTGAGCACTGTTGCCACATGTACCAGAGATGTGCTCTGTCCTCATTGTCTCTCTCTGTCTTTCTCCCGATCTCTTATGAAATTGTCTCTCATGTGAAATAAATAAGATAAATTGTTTAAAAAAATATAACAAAGCAACTGAAAACGGAAAGACACTTATAATGATAGTCATCCTTCCATATTCATGCTTATAAATATGGCAAGTGAGGCTTTTGGGATGGTCTAATGCATAAAATGTTGTCCTCTCAATCAGGAGGCCCTGAGTTTGATCTCCAGTATTTCATGTGCCAAAGTGATTCTCTGGTTCTCTCTTTCATTAATAAACACATACACACACACACACACACACACACACACACACACACACACACACACACACACACGAATAAAGCAAGGGAGGACCCAAAATGATGTAGGTCAAGGGACATCACCAGAAAGACCATCTATCTCTCTTTTCTCTCTCTCTCTCTCTTTCTCTCTCTCTTGTAAATACACACACACACACACACACACACACACACACATTTCGTATGGCAGGAAGTCCTACTAATGTTGGGTTTTAAGCACTGTTTATTACAGTTCTTGTGCAGCAAAGGGAATTGTTACCAACTTGTGCACTTTAGTCTAGCAGGCTTTACTCATTAGATCTTAATTCTGGGTCCCTGTGAGACCTGAGTGTAGGATTAGTTATGGAAAATGGATGCTATGCAAGGCTACTCACAGGTACAGCTGACAGTCTGATGGAACCAGGAGCAGCAGGTTTTATCTAAGTCTCAATATTGCTGTTTGCAACTGTCTCCTGGCCAAATAAAGACCCAAATAAATTAGATTGAGAAGAACCAAATAAATTATATCACACATTCATGGTATTTGCTGGTGATAGTGAAGACCTATCACTAACATATCTTCCCAGATGGAGTGACTCATTGCTCTTGATGGGAAAACATGTTGTAGGATGAAAATCCACTCTAGGCAAGCTTGTAATGATATTCTAAAAGAAAGTCAGGAGATCTCAATATAGAACTCAGAAGGCAGGGACAATTATGCAATATGGAATAAAGTCACCGGTCTTTTTTTAACCTAGACTCCTCACACTGAAAATAGTGAGAGGAAATGATCTAGCCAGAAAGCTGGAAAACATCTTCTAAGGGTTTGCCACAGGAGGAGACTGCAGGGGGAGGGAGAAAGCAGCATCATAATAAGACTATATATTTTTGGAGACGACTGGAGTTGTGGCCATGGAGTAGCAGTGGCCTCATGTTGCTCCCCTAATCAGTTAAAGCAATTTAAAAAAATCATGAAATTACAACTGAGATTTCTTCAGAAACTCACTTAACCACAGGTGGGTACTGTCTTGCATGGTCAATGGATGGAAAAGGGGTGAGGGAGAGATTCTCAGGATTTAAGAAGTCTGTTGTTTTAACCGGGCTGGCTTCACGGGCAGGTAACAGAGATGACCAGAGACACATGGCTGAGCTGAGAACGCAGTTTAATCTTTTTTCACGAGCGGGCAAACATGTGCTCTCCTGTCTTTCTCCTCCTGTGGCAGAGAGAAACTCTCCCAGTACGTAGGGTAGGGGGCAGGGAGAAAAAGATGAGCGAAACTAGCAGGGGCTAAACCACAATCTCCCAGAGGTGGGTGGGGGTGAGACCAACCCAATGTGAAGCATACAACAGAAATCATGCTTAATGGCACCTGGTGTCATTTTGGCAATTACACAGGAGAGCTTATTGTTGGAGGCAGGAGGTGGGTCTGGGTGCTCAAACTGTGAACTTGGAAAACAGGATATTGAACTGCCCACAGGACTCACTAGTGCTTATGTGAAGAATCATAGCCAAGAACTAAAGCTCTGTAGTCTGCTCAGGCACCAGCAGTTGGCTAGGAAAATAAATCCTGGCCAACTTCCTGTGGTAGGGTGAAGGAGCAGCAATTGTTGGACTTTGCTGACCTAATCAGCTACTTAGACAATGTAAAAACCTCCTGAAAGCTCACCATATTACAACTAAGATTTCTAAAGAAACTCACTTAGTAATAAGTGGATACAGGTGCACGTGGTCAGTGGATAACAAAGAGATGGAGGAGCTATGCAGGTGCCAGCACTCAGCTAGAAAAAAAATTCTGCTTGTTTTTGAGCACTCAGGAGAAAACAGTTCTTTCATACTGTTCATTTCAAGAAGCTGGAAACAGAGCAGCAAGACCCTATATTGACAACACAGGCACTAAACCAGCCAGGCACATGTGACAGAATCTCCCCTCCCTTCCCCCATTGTAACAGATAAACGAAGATATCCAACACCATAACCATAGTTCCACCTGCCAAGTCAACAAGAGAAGCCATGCTAACTGCAAAAGAAGTTCAACAATGCCTGAAACCACAAATGACCAGATAGATATAACTCTGAAAAAATGTCTAGAAAAAATGACAGATAGGATTTAGAAAAATCATTATGAAGACAATCCAAGAAACTAAACTTAACATACAGACACAACATTCAATAACCAAAGTGCATTTCATCAAGGAATTACAAACCCCAGAAAACAAACAAATAGAACTTCAATGTGCAAAGAACACTTTATATGCAGTTCAGATTCAGGTAGCAGGCCTAGGAAGTAGACTAAATCATACTGAAGATAGAATACCAGTATCAGTACAATCATATTGAAGATAGAATATCAGTAGACTAAATCAGTATTGAAGATAGTAGGGCCAAGCAGTGGCACATCTGTTTAAGTGCACACATTACAGTGCACAAGGGCCTGAATTCATGTCCCTGGTCCACACTTGCAGGGGGAAAGCTTCATGAATGGTGAAGCAGGGCTGTAGTTGTCTTTATGACTCTTTCACTCTATCTTTCCCTCTCCTCTCAGTTTTTCTCTGCCCATATCCAATAATAAATAAAAATACTTAAAAAGTGTTTTAGGAGTTGGTGCAGTGGATAAAGCATGAGACTTTCAAGCATGAGTACCTGAGTTCAAACCCTGGAAGCACATGCACCAGAGTGATGTCTGGTTCTTTCTCTCTCTCCTCCTATCCTCCTCATAAATAAATAAATAAATAAAAATAAATATATTTAAAATATTTTAAAAAAGAAAAAAGAGAGGGAGTCAGATAGTAGCATAGTGGGGGTTAAGTGCAGGTGGCGCAAAGCGCAAGGACTGGGTAAGGACCCCGGTTCGAACCCCCAGCTCCCCACCTTCAGGGGAGTCGCTTCACAAGTAGTGGAGCAGGTCTACAGGTGTCTATCTTTCTCTCCCCCTCTCCGTCTTCCCCTCCTCTCTCCATGTCTCTCTGTCCTATCTAACAACAACAACATCAGTAATGACTACAACAATAAAACAGCAAGGGCAACAAAAGGGAATAAATACATATTAAAAAAAGAAAAAAGAGAATATCTGTATTAAAAGACACAATCACTAAATTTTATGAATTTAAAGTTGTTGGAAGGAAATGTTTAGGAAAAATTAAACATTTCTCCGTGAAATAGCAGCCTCCATCAGAAATATGAATGTGAGTTACTGGGATCCTAAAGGAATTAGAGAAGAGAGGAGCAGAGAAAATATTCAAAGAAATCATTCAGAAAAAAATTCACGCCTAGGAAAAGTTTGAAACACAGATGTTAAGGAAGCTGAGTAAACACCTAAGTTCCTAAAACCAAAATGGAACATACCATGATACATCATATTAAAATTATACAAAACCAAGGAAAAGGAAAAAAAAAATCAGGCTACTAAGAAAAGGAAGACCAGCACCTAACACCGTACACCAAAATAAAAAAAAGTGGATCACAGACACCAGTATTGACCAGAAAATCTAACACTCAAAGTAGAAACATCATTGAAACATTGCTGGATTGTTACATCAAAGAAGCATCTGGAGACTCAACCCCATGAGCATAGGTGATGAAAACAAGAGTAAATACATGGAACTAGTGGACCCCTAGAAACATGCCTAAAATGAACTTCCGAGTTTTCTTCAACACTAAGATCCTAATCTCATCTGCACTGTTCCTACTTTTTTGGTTCCTGTTCATTAACCATTTTGTCTAACTTTATGTCCTGCCACCTTCCAGACACCAAGTTGCAGATGCTACCATGATTCCACCCTGACTTTTCTGAGCAGATGACCTCACCAATGTGTCATGGAACCCTACCTCTCTAGAGCTCTAGTCCACTAGAGAAAGATGGAAACAGATTGGGGGTATGGATCAAACTGCCAACACCCATCAGTGGAGAAGCAATTATAGAAAGCAGAACATCAACCTTCTGCATCCCCCAAACAACTTTGATCCATACGCCTGTGGGGGAAAAGTGATAGGAGGAAGAAGATAAGAGGGCTTTGAACTCCAGCTCCATCAGGTCCCAGAGAGAGAGGATGAAAAGGGGAAAGATAGTTAACCCATGTATGCTGTTGTTAAAATTCGGAGGCTCTAGCTGGCCGGGCTAGCTTCATGGGTGGGTAACAGAGACTCAAGGACACACGGCTGGGCAGGGAAGCTGTATTTTTTATTCAGGAACAATGATTTATAAACTAACCGAAACTAATCACCAAACAAAACTCTCCTGCCTCCTTCTCACATGGCAGCGCCAAGAACTCTGTTGCCTCTTTCCCCCACGGTGGCGCCAAGCACTCTCGAACTCTGGAACTCTGGAACCCTCTCGGGGTTCCTTGGGGCGGGGACAAGCGGGCCCGCGAAAACTAGCAGGACTGAACCAATTTTCTTGGCAGGGGGAGAGCATACAACAATTCCCCCTTTTCTTTTTAACTAAATGACCACAGTATCAGGGGTGTGGGGTGAACAGAAACCTATATCATACAGGCATTTTTAAAAAAGAAACTGGCACAAACATGGAGAAACATGTAAGCAAGAAACAAGAACCAGTGTGCTGCCAAGGGAAGGCCTGAGGGGGCCATTTTTTTTTGTCTCTGTGGGCAAACTTTATCAGCTTAAAAAAACATTTCTTGCCTCTGGGGGGCGTACTTGTCTCGATGGACATTTGCATGGGGGTGGGGAACGGCCTAGAGTCCCAAAGGCAGCTGGCTGCAATTTACTTACTATGAAACAAAACTTGTTATTAGCATAACCATAGCGCAATCTAACGTTTCTAATAGAGAAGGAATTTGAGACTTTTACATATCAACAACGTCTTTTTAACCTTTTGTTACACTCATTCAAGATGGAGACACACCCTAGGTGTGTGCAGGAAAGAAAACCTCAGGCATGAGAATAATTAGCATAGCCATTGTGCAATCTACCATTTCTAATAGAGAAGGTAATCGAGAGTTTTACATATCAACAAGTCTATTTAACCTTTTGTTACACCCATTTAAGATGGAGACACACTCTAGGTGTGTGCAGGTCTTGTTTAGACCAACTTAGTTAAAATATATTGATTGTTAACTAATTTTTACCTCAGACTTTAAATGTAAGTTAATTTTATCTTTATGAGAATTACATTGAAAACCTTTTCCGGGGAGTCGGGCTGTAGCGCAGCGGGCTAAGCGCAGGTGGCGCAAAGCACAAGGACCTGCATAAGGATCCCGGTTTGAACCCCGGCTCCCCACCTGCAGGGGAGTCGCTTCACAAGCGGTGAAGCAGGTCTGCAGGTGTCTATCTTTCTCTCCTCCTCTCTGTCTTCCCCTCCTCTCTCCATTTCTCTCTGTCCTATCCAACAACGGCAACAACAATAATAACAACAACAAGGGCAACAAAAGGGAATAAATAAATAAAATAAATATAAAAAAAAAAGAAAACCTTTTCCATTTGACTTTGTCTAGTAAGAATTTAGCCTTAAAGTTACTGTTTACCAAACTTTAAACACACACATAAACATGGTTATTAATACACAAGGAGAGAAACCTTTGTTACAAAGACATGTTATTTTAAACACGAATTTAGATGTGTACTGTCTTAGTTGTTGGGGGCTCACCATCTGGAGGTGGCCTCCTGCGCAGCTCTACTTCAAGGAATTGCAGGTTGCGATCTCTGCACAAATCTCTGCGTACTCCAGCTTGTCTGCCTTCAGACCAAAGCTGAGGATCTCGGCCAGGGTGCCCAGTTTCGGCAGGGAGCCCGGGGGGTCCAGGAGGTCCGGGATCTGTATAGAATTCATAGCCTGAGGGCGGGCAGGCCAGCCTCGTAGAAGGTGTAGGCTGAGGTGCCCTGGGGTGGCGGCCATGATAGGCCGCCACGGCCCTGCCCCATGGCCCTGTCATATCTGCTGCCCTGTTCCATGGCTCTGCCATGTCTGCTGCCCTGCTCACAGAGGCCGAGCTGCGTGGAGGGATCCCGTGCCCAGTGCCCTGCGCCACGTGGTGGAGAGCCGGCTCCTGTGGGCTGGTCTGCGTGCTGGCATTGGGCTCCTGCGTGCTGGCATCGGGCTCCTGCTTGTTGTTATCGGGCTCCAGCATGTTGGCATCGGGCTCCAGTGTGTTGGCATCGGGCTCCTGCGTGCTGGTGTCAGGCTCCTGTGTGTTGGCATCGGGCTCTTGTGTGCTGGCGTCGGCCTCCTGTGGGGCTGCGGGGCTGCGGGCGCAGTGCGCGGGGTTGTCTGGGAGCGGCTGGCTGGCTGGCTGGCTGTTCAACCAGGTGGAAACGGCAGCTCCGCGCTTTGCCTCCCGCCCGCTGGCTCCTCCCGACTCCGCTGGCTGTTCTGAGTTCGCCCGAGCAAGTGGAAACCACAGAGTGGTCCAGAAATAAATGTTCCAGAAACAGCAAAACAGTCTCATGAAGAAAAGGCAGAGGCCTTTGGAGATCTCTTCACAAGCATAAGAGAAGGCCATAGTACATAGGTAGCCAAATTGTCTTCACTTATCTGAGAGATGCGCAGGTCAGGTCCACGTGGGCGCCATTTGTTGTTAAAATTCGGAGGCTCCAGCTGGCCGGGCTAACTTCACGGGCGGGTAACAGAGACTCGAGGACACACGGCGGGGCAGGGAAGCTGTATTTTTTTATTCAGGAACAACGATTTATAAACTAACCCAAACTAATCACCAAACAAAACTCTCCTGCCTCCTTCTCACATGGCAGCACCAAGAACTCTGTTGCCTCTTTCCCCTGCGGCGGCACCAAGCACTCTCGAACTCTGGAACTCTGGAACCCTCTCGGGGTTCCTTGGGGTGGGGACAAGCGGGCCCGTGAAAACTAGCAGGACTGAACCAATTTTCTTGGCAGGGGGAAAGCATACAACAGTCTGCAACCTTGGGAGAACCATAGTAGTTTGCAATGGAAAGACTTGGTATTCAAAAATCTGGTAGTGGGAAGGGTGTGGAATTATATCCCTGTTGACATGTAATTATGTAAATCAATATTGAATCACTAATAAAAATTAAAAAGAGAGAATAAAAATAATGCATCCAAATAAATAAGTAAATAAATACGTGGGACTACATGAAACTAGAAATTGTCTATACATAGAATGCAAACTATAAAAGGATTACCAGGAAATCCAGTAAATGGGAGAACATTTTTTTAAATTTCTTTATTGGGGAATTAGTGTTTACATTCGACAGTAAATACAATAGTTTCTACATGCATAACTTTTGCCAGTTTTCCATATAACAGTACAACCCCCCCAATAGGTCCTTTATCATCCTTTTTGGTCCTGTGTGGGAGAACATATTTGTACATCACACATCTTACAAACACCTGATATCAAACATATATAAAGTGTTGGTGCAGCTCAACAAAAGAAAAAAAAAATAAAGAAGTGGACTGAAGAGCTAAGTAGGCAGTTTTCTTTTTTTTAAGACTTTCTTTTTACTTTTTTTTCTAATTTTATTTATTTCCCCTTTTGTTTCCCTTGTTGTTTTTATTGTTGTTGTAGTTATTATTGTTGTCATTGTTTTTAGGACAGAGAGAAATGGAGAGAGGAGGGGAAGACAAAGAGGGGGAGAGAAAGATAGACACCTGCAGACTTGCTTCACAGCCTGTGAAGCGACTCCCCTGTAGGTGGGGAGCTGGGGGCTGGAACCAGGATCCTTACGCAGGTCCTTCTGCTTTGTGCCATGTGCACTTAACCTGCTGTGCTACCACCCAACTCCCAAGTAGGCAGTTTTCTAATGAGATGCACATGGGGGTCTAGGTGATTGCATGTCTGGTTGATCACACATGTTAGTATATGCAAGGATCTGGGTTTTTCTTTCTCTCCCCATGCCTGGTATTTTAATGACCTTCAAAAGGAAAATTTGAGCTGTTTTTCTTTTGTGCTTTTTATGGCTATTCAGTTTGTGACTGTCCTTAATTTATCTTCTTCAATGTCCTGAAAACAAAAGGACAGACTCTAATTGATCTGTACTAACCTAGATGCATGACAAACAGGAGACCATTTAAATGTGCTTAGAGGAAGGTAAGTAAGGAACTTATTTATTTATTTATTTTTAACCAAAGCACTGCTCAGTTATGGTTTATGGTGGTGTGAGAGATTAAACCTTTGGTACCTCAAGTGTAAAAGTTTTTTTTTGTTTGTTTTTACATCACCATTATATTATTTCTCCAACCCAAGTAAGGAATGTTCTACTGTGTCCCTTTTTTTTCAGGGAAAAATACATGACATTGGCCTTACAAATGAAGAATAAGGTAGACTCATTAATTCATTAATTCATTCATTCATTCACTTAAAAGAGCACACTGTGTATCTACTTTATGCTAAACATTGTGCCAAGACTGCCCCCTCCTCAATACAAGTATTCTTAATTCATCTTTATGTTTGTTTCATTCATTATGCATTTACTGAACACCTATGAGTAGGTGACAGGCACTGCTCTAAATGCTGGAACACAATGATGAACACATAGTCTCTTCTCTCTCTCTCTTTATCTTCAAGCACTCATAGTCTAGAGGAAGGAAGCTAACAAGTAAATAGACAAGTACAATGCAGTTTTCTTCACTGCTACATTCTAATTAAGAAACAAAAAAGGGATTTCTCTCCTCTCCTCTCCTCTCCTGGGTCAACTAGGAATACCAAAAGACAACACCTGGGACCAAACAAGACAGGACTAGAACGACTTCAGGAGCCCACCAAACCACCAGTGAGTGCAAACACATGTGGTGTGTGGACATAGAGGAGCCTAGTTAGAGATTAAGTGATTGGTAACAGTCCAGCAGTTTACCAGTTAAGACACCACCTTCAGTCTGTTTTACCAGCAAAAAGACGGCTAAATGGAGGAGAGGACTCACCTAAGACTCACCAAATGCAACTGTAAGTCACCAATGCTACTGCCCTCAGAATCTGGAGAACAGCGGGGAGGCCCTGGGCTGACATCAGGAGACAGAGAACTAACTAGGAAACTCAGGAGAAGACTTATACCTCTGTGGCCTAGCAGTGGGGTTGTAAGAGTCTCTTTGCATAACCACTGAATTATCTCTGCCCCACCCTGCTTTATCTCTTGGTCAAGAGTCAGTGATTAAGTTAAGAATACTACTTATAGTTTAAAAGCCCTCAGGCTCCCATAGACTACAGGGAAGAAAAAGAAAAAAAGAGTCTTTTAAGCTAATGAGCTCCAACTCAGAGATTAAAATAATATTGAAACAACTGTCAATTTCAACAACTGTGAACTCTTTAATTACCTTACTTAGACACAAGTCAATCCAGGCAAGAGTGATCAGTAATTTGAAAAGTACTGAGAGAGGGACCTCATAACATAGTATATAAAATGGTTAAACCAATAAGAAGAAATATTGGAGAAATGAACCAGGACAAGAGTCCAGCTAAACGTTCCCTAAAGGTTGAACCACAAAATAATGAGAAAGGCTCCTGAAGGTTGCAAGAGAAAAACAAGGAGTCACCTACAGAGGAAAACCCATAAGATTAGCAGCAGACTTCTTCACACAAACACTACAGGCCAGAAGAGAATGGCAAGATATCAAGTGCTCAGTGAGCAAGGCTTTCAACCAAGACTACTGTATCCTGCTAGACTGTCATTCAGACTGGTTGGAGGAATAAAAAAACTTCTCAGACAACCAAGAGTTAAAAGAATCAACTATGGGGGGGGGGTCAGGCGGTAGCGCAGCAGGTTAAACGCACATGGCACAAAGCTCAAGGACCAGCAGGAGGATACCAGTTCAAGCACCCGGCTCCTTATCTGCAGGAGGGTTGCTTCACAGGTGGTGAATCAGGTCTCCAGGTGTCTATCTTTCTCTCCCCCCTCTCAGTCTCCCCTCCTTTCTCGATTTCTCTCTGTCTTATCCAACAACAAAAACAGCAATGATAACAACAATAATGATGACAACAAGGGCAACAAAGTGGGGGAAAATGGCCTCCAGGAGCAGTGGTTTCATAGTACAGGCACCCAGCCCCAGCAGTAACCCTGGAGGCAAAAAAAAAGCCTGCCCTGAAAGATGTTCTGAAAGGTCTCCTGTAAACAGTCAGACCACCATAAATATGCCATGTATCAGAACACTCTAAAAATCTACAAGAATGGTGTTGAAATATCTTTAGTCTTTGATATCAATAAATGTCAATGGCCTGAATACACCTATTAAAAGACACAGAATAAGACGATGGATGAGAAAACACAAGCCAACAATATGCTGTCTACAGGAAACCCACCTAACTCAACAAGACAAACAGAACCTCAAAGTGAAAGGATGGAAAACTATCATACAAGACAATGGCCCACAAAAAAGGGCAGGAACAGCTTTTCTCATATCTGACATCATAGATTTTAAAATAAATAAAATTAAAAAAGATAAGGATGGATATTACTTAATGCTCAAAGGATCAGTCAATCATGAGAACTTAACAATTATTAGCATCTATGCACCCAATGAAAAGCCATCTAAATACATCAAACATCTACTGCAAGAGCTATAGCAATATATTAATAGCAACACAGCAACAGTAGGGGACTTCAACACCCCGCTCTCTCAACTTGACAGATCATCCAGGCAGAAAAATCAATAAAGACATAAGGGAGCTAAATGAGGAGACAGATAAACTAGAATATTGGACATTTTCAGAGTCATTCATCCTAAGAAACTGGAATACACATTTTACTCAAGTCCACATGGGTCATTCTCAAGGATAGACCAAATATTAGCCCACAGAGGCAGCATCAGCAAATTCAAGAGCATTGAAATCATCCCAAGCATCTTCTCAGACCACAGTGGAATTAAACTAACACTTAACAATCAACAGAAGATGAGTAATAGTCCCAAAATGTGGAAGCTCAGCAGTACACTACTTAACAACTACTGGGTCAAAGAGGAAATCAAGGAAGAAATCAAAATGTTTCAGGAGTTCAATGAAAATGAAAACACAAGCGATCAAAATATTTTGGACGCAGTTAAGTCAGTACTGAGAGGGAATTTCATAGCCATATAAGCACACATTAAGAAACAAGAAAAAGCACAAAAAAAAACAGCCTGATTGCACATCTTAAAGAAGAAGAAGAAGAAGAAGAATATGAAGAAGAAGAACAACAACAACAACAACAATGAAGGAACCCTAAAGCAACTAGAAGGACAGAAATAACTAAAGTTAGGCCAGAAATAAATAACACTGAAAATAAGAAAACCATGTAAAAGATCAATGAAAATAAGTGTTGGTTCTTCAAAAGAGTGAACAGAATCGACAAACTGTTAGCCAGACTCACAAAATAAAAAAGGCAGAAGACCCAAATAAATTGGATTTTAAATGAAAGAGGAGATATCATAACAGACACCTCAGAATTCAACATATCATGCTTTGCTTATATGAATAACTATATGCCACCAAGCTAGAGAACCTGAAAAAAATGGACGATTTCCTAGATACCTACGAACTTCCAAAATTAAGTAAAGAGAAACTAGATAACATGAACAGGCCCATCACATCTAATGAAATTGAAACAGTTATCAAAAACCTTCTCACGAATAAAAGTTCTGGACTAGATGGTTTACAAATGAATTCTTTTTTTTTAATTTTAAAATATTTATTTATTCATTTTTCCCTTTGTTTTTGCCCTTGTTTTTTATTATTGTAGTTATTATTGTTGTTGTTGTTGATGTCTTCATTGTTGGATAGGACAGAGAGAAATGGAGAGAGGAGGGGGAGACAGAGAGGGGGAGAAAAAGATAGACACCTGCAGACCTGCTTCACTGCTTGTGAAGTGACTCCCCTGCAGGTGGGGAGCCGGAGGCTTGAACCAGGATCCTCTCGCCGGTCCTTGTGCTTTGTGCCACCTGCACTTAACCACTATGCTACCGCCTGACTCCCTACAAATGAATTCTATAAAACCTTCCAAAAGGACTAATACCTCTACTTTTAAAAGTCTTCCAGAAGATTGAAGACACTGGAATACTCCCTTCTAGCTTCTATGAAGCCAACATCACTTTGATACCAAAAGCAGACAGGGACACAACCAAAAAAGAAAACTACAGACCAATATCTCTGATGAACATAGATGCTAAAATATTGACCAAAATTCTAGCCAACCGGATACAGCAGTCTATCAAAAAAATTGTTAATCATGAGCAAGTGGGGTTTATCCCTGGGATGCAAGGTTGTTTTAATATACGTGAATCAATCAATGTGATCCACAACATCATAGAAGCAAGACCAAAAACCACATGGTCATATCAATAGATGCTGAGAAAGCCTTTGACAAAATACAACATATCTTTATGATCAAAACACTACAAAAATGGGAATAGATGGAAAATTCCTGAAGATAGTGGAGTCTTTATGTAGCAAACCTACAGCTGACATATACTCAATGGTGAAAAACTGGAAGTATTTCCCCTCAGATCAGGTACTAGACAGGGCTGCCCACTATCACCATTACTATTCAACATAGTGTTGAAAGTTCTTACCATAGCAATCAGACAGGAGCAATGAATTAAAGGAATACAGATTGGAAGAGAAGATGTCAAACTCTCCCTATTTGAAGATGCTATGATAATATACATAGAAAAACCTAAGCAATCCAGCAAAGAAGCTTTTGGAAATCATCAGGCAATACAGTACGGTGTCAGTAACATTCAAAAGTCAGTGGCATTCCTCTATGAAAACAATAAATTTCTCTATGCAAACAATAAATTCCTCTATGCAAACAATAAATTAGAAGAAGATGAAATCCTGGAATCAATTCCTTTTACTATAGCAACAGAAACAATAAAATATTGAGGAATAAATCTAACCAAAAAAGTGAAAGACTTGTATACTTAATATTATGAGTCACTATTCAAGGAAATTGAAACAGACACAAAGTGGAAAGATATTTCATGTTTATGGGCTGGCAGAATTAATAACATCAAAATGGATATACTACCCAGAGCCATATAGAAATTTAATGCTATCCCCATCAAGATCCCAACCACATTTTTTAGGAGAATAGAACAAATGTTACAAATGTTTATCTCGAACCAGAAGAGACCTAGAATTGCCAAAAACAATCTTGAGAAGAAATAACAGAACTGGAGGCATCACACTCCCAGATCTCAAATTGTATTATAGGGCCATTGTCATAAAAACTGCTTAGTACTAGAACATGAATAGACACACTGACCAGTGGAATAGAGCCTGGAAGTAACCCCCACACCTATGGACATCTAATCTTTGACAAAGGTGCCCAGACTATTAAATGGGGAAAGCAGAGTCCCTTCAACAAATGATGCTGGGAAAACTGGGTTGAAACATGCAGAAGAATGAAACTGAACCACTATATTTCACCAAATACATAAGTAAACTCCACGTGGATCAAGGACTTGAATGTTAGACTACAAGCTATCTGATACTTAGAAGAAAATATTGGCAGAACTCTTTTCCACATACATTTTAAAGACATCTTCAATGAAATGAATGCCATTACAAAGAAGACTAATGTAAGCTGTTGTTAAAATTTCGGAAGGCTCTTGCCGGGCGGGTCTAGCTTCGCGGTGGTGAAGAGACTCGGAGACAATGGCTGGGCAGGGAAGCTGTATTTCTTTATTCAGGAACAACGATTCATAAACTAAGACAAACTAATCACCAAACAGAACTCTGCTGTCTCTTTGCGGCGGCACAAGCACTCTCTCTCTTACTCTGGAACTCAGGAACTCTCCAACTCTGGCACTCTGGAACTCTCGTACTCGGGAACCCCCTGAAAACTCTGGCACTCTCGAACTCAGGAACCCTCTCTCCGGGTTCCTTGGGGCGGAGCCAAGCGGGCCCGCGAAATTAACTGGACTGATCCAATTCTCTTGGCGGGGGAGGGCTAGAACAAACCAATGTAAAGCATACGACAGTAAGCATAAACCAATAGAACTACATCAAATTAAAAAGTTTCTGCCCACCAAAAGAAACCACTACCCAAACCAAGAGACCCCTCACAGAATGGGAGAAATCTTTACATGCCATACATCAGACAAGAATTTAATAACCAAATATATAAAGAACTTGCCAAACTCAACAACAAGACAACAAATAACCCCATCCAAAAATGGGGGGAGGACTTGGACAGAATATTCACCATAGAAGAGATCCAAAAGGCCAGGAAACACATGACAAAATGCTCCAAGTCTTTGATTGTCAGAAAAATGCAAATAAAGACAACAATGTGATACCACTTCACTCCTGTGAGAATGTCATACATCAGAAAAGGTAACAGCAGCAAATGCTGGAGAGGTTTTGGAGTCAAAGGAACCCTCCTTCACTGCTGGTGGGAATATAAATTGGTCCAACTCCTGTGGAGAACTGTCTAGAGAACTCTCAGAAGCCTAGAAATGGACCTATCGTATGATTCTGCAATTCCTCTCTCCTGGGGATATATCCTAAGGATCCCAACATACCCATCCCAAAAGACCTGTTACATATATGTTCTTAACAGCACAATTTGTAATAGCCAAAATCTGGAAGCAACCCAGGTGTCCAACAACAGATGATTGGCTGAGCAAATGTGGTATATATACACAATGAAATACTACTCAGCTAAAAAAAATTGGTGACTTCACCTTTTTAAGCCAATCTTGGATGGACCTTGAAAAATTCATGTTAAGTGATATAAGTCAGAAATAGAAGGATGAATGTGGGATGATCTCACTCTCAGGCAGAAGTTGAAAAACAAGATCAGAAGAGAAAATACAAGTAGAATCTGAACTGGAATTGGCATATTGCACCAAGTAAAGGACTCTGGGGTGGGTCAGGGGGAGAATAGAGGTCCCAAAAGGATGACAGAGTACCAAGTAGGGGTTGTATTGTTATATGGAAAAATGAGAAATGTTATGCATGTACAAACTATCGTATTTACTGTTGAATGTAAAACATTAGTTCCCCAATAAAGAAATTAAGAAAATATTTTTAAATCAATAGCATAAGAGAAGGTACATTGACTCACAACTGACAAAAATAAAGTTTGGGAATTAGTAAGACTATAGGAAACAGAATGTGAGTCAGTATAAAGGTAAATCAAAATCTACAAAATTTACATTCACTATTGAGATATCATGCACACTTTAGCAATGTTCTACAAAACTATAAAATTTCAGGAGTATTTTCTTTCTGTAAAATTTTATTTAAGTAGTTTTAATCACATTATATTGGGACGGTTAATATTTTACACTAGTTATTGAGGAAAAAAAAGAAGCAAAAAGACGGAAATGCCATGCCTCATTAGAAATAATCCAAAGACCTCCCAAGTCTTGGGAAGAGCTCTAGGAAAAGTTACAGATATGGGAAGACCACATAAGTAGTCTTTATCTGCTTCCTCGTTTCTTTTCTCAGTTGCTATTCCAGTGTCACCAGTCTCCCCTTGAACTCATTGTTTCATTTACTTAGCATGCATTGACTTTCTAACAGGAACCAGTTACTATACATGCTGTAGATACTACTATAAGTCATTGTTTCAGTCCTTAAGGAGCCTCCAATCTAGTGGTAAGACACACTGTGTGCAAGTGAATTACAGTTGTCAGTTACAGTGTATAAATGCACAAAGCCTACCACTTACTAACTGTTATCCAGCCATACATTAGGCATGTATTAGGTGCCAGGTACAAGATTTATAATATAAACATAAATTTTATAAAATGTATTAATGAATTACATTAATACTCATTTAGTTTTAATTGTTGAAGTAAGTGTGATTATTATAATTAAGATATTTTTGAATGCTTGTTATTCCAGGCACTTTACATGAACTCAAATGCAAAGTTGGCAGAGAGAGATTCTAGCACTTGCTTAAATTCCCCCTGAAGAGTTAGGGACATATTTGGAGTTGAACTCTATGTCTTTTCTGAGTCCAAAGTCCACAATTTAGAATGCCAATCTCTGCACTCAAGATGATTACAATAGCTGGGGAGATGGAGAAGGGGATAGACAATTATAACACTATAGGATGCTGGTTTGAAAGTGGAGAAATGTCTTTGCTGAGTATGTTACTTCAAAAAGAGAATGGTAGCAAATGATTCTGGTTCTTTTGTGTTATTGTAATCAGTATGTCTCAATTTTTATAACAAAATACTGTTTAAAGCATTTGTGACTGGACTACTGAATATCATTAAGTTCAATCATATTGTTGTATAACTATAACCACTATCCATCTCTACAGCTTTTTTATTATGTCAAACCAAAACTCAACTCTGTATATATTAAATGAGAACTGCCCATTCCCCCTCACCCCAGTTCTTTTAAATCCTTTTTAAAAATTTTAAAAAATTATCTTTATTTATTTATTGGATAGAAACAGCCAGAAATTGAGAGAGAAGGGAGTGATAGAGAGGGACCGAGACAGGGAGACACCTGAAACACTGCTTCACCATTTGCAAAGCTTTCACCCTGCAAGTGGGGACCAGGGGCTCAAACTCAGGTCCTTGCACATTGTAACATGTGTGCTCAACCAGGTGCGCCACCACCAGGTCCCCGAAATTTTTCTTTTATTTTTTTGTTTCCATACTTTATTTGGTTTCGTTTTAGAGACAGAAAGGCAGAGAGAGAGAGAGAGAGAGAGAGAAAGAGAAAGAGAGAGAGAGGTGTCATAGTTGTGAATATCGTTTAGTGTGGTGGGTGTCTAGAACCTGTGTTGCGCTCATGGCAAAGTAGCACACTGAGTGAGCTATTTAGCTATTTCTCCAGTTCGGTTTCCATAAATTTAACTATTCGAGGTACCTCGTATAAGCAGAGTTACATAATAATTTTTGCAGTTGGTTTATTCTAATTAGCATATTGCTTTAAGTTTCATCCATATCTCATCAATGTAACAAATTAGATTTGTGTGACTGAGTAACATTCCATGGTGCTTATGTCACATTTTGTATATCAGTTCTCTTTTTGAGGGATATTTGGGTTCTTTCTTTTGTTTGGCTACTGGCAATGATGTTGCTGCATGCAAATACCTCTTTGAGTCCATATTATCATTTCTTTTGGAAAGAACTTGATGGGTCATATGGTAGTTCTCTGCATTAGCTTTTGAGAAACCAAACTTCTTTCCATAGTGGCCGCATCATTTGATATTCTGAGAGAAGTGCATATGGTTCCCACTTTCTTCACATCCTGGCCACTACTTATTTTCTGTTTTGTATTATTATTATTACTATTATTATCTTTTTTTAACCAGAGCACTGCTCAGATCTGGCTTATGGTGGTGCTGGGGGTTGAACCTGGGAACTCAGGGCCTTAAGCATGAAGGTTGTTTGCATAACCATTATAATGTCATCCCAGTCCTCATTTTTGTTTCATTACAGGAATACTGGTAGGTATGAATTTGTATCTTATCATGGTTTTGGTCTATATTTCACTATATGTAGTGATGCTGAGCATATTTTCAGGTACTTATTGGTCACTAGTCTACTTTAGAAATATATCTATGTAACTCTTTGTCCAATATTAATTGTTATAAAAATTACATGTTTTAGGCTGGCAAAATAGCTCAGTTGGATGGTGTGTTTGATTTGTCATGGGCATGACCTGGGTTTGAGCCTGACCACACTGAAGGAAGCTTGGGTGTGGTGGAATCTTTTTTTTTTTTGTCTCTCTATCTCTGTCACTGTCATTCTATCTGAAAAAGTTCACCTTTTCAGTAGTGAAAAGTAGTGAATTCCCAGAGATGGAAAAAATCATATATTCTGGACATTACTGCCTTATCGGTTATATGATTTGCAAATACTTTCTCCTATGCTGTAGGCTGTTTTTTATTTTTTTTGTTTGTTTTCTTGCTAGTATCCTTTAATGAACAAAAGTTATTAATCTCTTAAAGAAATATTTTATTTAGGGTCCAGTCAGTGGTACAGCTTGTTAAGTGCACACATTACAGTTCACAAGAACCCAGGTTTAAGCCCCCTGGTCCTCACCTGCAGGAGGAACGCTTCAGGTGTGGTGAAGTAGGTGTTTCTCTGTCTTTTTCCCTCTCTCTGTCTCCCTCTCCCCTTTCAAATTCTCTCTGTCTCTATCCAATAACAAGTAAATAAAAAGATTTTAAAAATATTTTATTTATTTACAGAGAGAGAGAGAGAGAGAGAGAAAACAGAGCACTTCTCAGCTCTGGCTTATGGCGGTGCTGGAGATTGAACCTGGAACCTTACAGCCTCGAGGCATGTAAGTCTTTTTGCCGGACCATTATGATATCTTCCCAGCCCAAAAGTTCTTAATCTTGATGACATCCAATTTGTTGTTTTTCTGTATTTTCCCATGCTTTTACTATCAATACCCATAATACTGTTGCCAAATCAGATGTGATGAAGATTTCCTTCAATGTTTTCTTCCAAGAGCTTTGCAGTTTTAGGCCTTACATTTAGATCTTTGATCCATTCTGAATTCATGTTTTACATTGTATAAAGTAATGATCCAACTTCACTCTTTTACATGTGTTTCCAGTTTTCACAACATCATTTCCTTCTTTCTTTTTTCTTCCTTCCTTCCTTCTTTCCTTTCTTTCTTTCTTTCTTTCATTTTTAAATATTTATTTACTCTCTTTTGTGTTTTTTATTGTTGTAGTTATTATTGTTGTTGTTATTGATGTCATCATTGTTAGATAGGACAGAGAGAAATAGAGGGAGGAAGGGAAGACAGAGACAGGGAGAGAAAGACAGACACCTGCAGACCTGCTTCACGACATGTGAAGCGACTCCCCTGCAGGTGGGGAGCCAGGGGCTGGAACCGGGATCCTTACGCTGGTCCTTGTGCTTTACGTCACCTGTGCTCAACCCATTGCGCTTCCGCTCCCAATATTTATTTCATTTTTAATGAGAGCACAGAGGAGAAGACACAGAGAGTACAACCAAAGCATTGCTCAGCTCTGGCTTACGGTGTTGCTGGGGATTGAACCATAAACCTTGGAGCCTCAGGTATAAAAGTCTTTTGCATAACCATTATGCTGTCTCCCCAACTCCACATCATTTATTTAAAAGACTGTTTTCCCAATTGAATGGTTTAGGTATCTTTGTACAAATAAAAATCATTTGACTATATCTCTGATGAGTCGTTCTGTTTTGATTTTGGCTCCTCTTACTATCATAATTTGGTTCTTAACCAAAATCTGTTAGTTAACCAAGGAGAGAGAAATCACACCCATGTCTTAGAAATTTCTGGACAGGGAGTCAGGCTGTAGTGCAGCGGGTTAAGCACAGGTGGCGCAAAGCACAAGGACCGGCATAAGGATCCCGGTTCGAACCCCGGCTCCCCACCTGCAGGGGAGTTGCTTCACAGGTGGTGAAGCAGGTCTGCAGGTGTCTATCTTTCTCTCCTCCTCTCTGTCTTCCCCTCCTCTCTCCATTTCTCTCTGTCCTATCCAACAACGACAACAACAATAATAACTACAACAATAAAACAACAAGGGCAACAAAAGGGAATAAATAAATAAAATAAATATTTTAAAAAAATTTTAAAAAAAGAAAAAAAAGAAATTTCTGGACAAAGCAGGAAGATAGAATAATGCTTATGCAAAGAAATTCTCATCCCTGAGACTCCAAAGTTCCAGGTTCAGTCCCCCGTATCATCATAAACCAAAGCTGAACAGTGCTGTGGTTGAAAAAAAAAACCTGGACAAGGTTTAAAGAGACAACTTTTACATATAGGACAGTATGATTCCAAGAACATGCTCTGCATGTAGCAGTGACATTCAAGAGCTTTGCTTCTTACACTGTGGGTACTCAAATATATATATTTGTTAAACAAATACAAAAGGCACTTTAATCACTTGGTAACAATAAAGTAAAATGCCATTTCTATATTTAAAGATGTCTTAGTTCTTATAAAAGCAAAGGCAAATCCTCAAATTAGGATCTATGACATTTTAAAATATTCTGATGACTTCATAACTTTAAAGGAGTTTTCAGAGTTTCAAAAACTTCAAAGGATTCCTTGATTATTATTCTCCCTCTCTCTTTTTTTCCTGGCCTTTATGTTGTACAACAGATATCCTGATTTCCCTTTGATAAAGATGCTATTAATCTTTCTCACACATGGGAAGTGAGTACATAATGACACAGAGTAAACAGATTTCTTCACATTTACATTTCATAAACATGAAGTGGTAAAAAAAATTAAGCTGTTCATTCTTTGTGTGGCTGTAATATCCTAAACACTGCACAAGCAAAATGTAATGCTGCATTTCAAAGTTGCATTCCATACCAACTAGATACATCTCAAGTGCTTAATGGAATAGATGTGTCCTACACAGTTGTGAGGCAGCGTCCTCCCTGCAAGCACGCGTAGTCCGGTTCTCTCCACTGTGAATCAACAGTCATTTATAATCATTGGAGCTTGGAGATCCAGTGATTTCTCATGGACAGACAACAGGGCCATCACAATATGGTCCATTTTATGACTGACTGCAGAGCTTCCATCGGAGATGATGAGTAGTTGGCATGGCAACAACTTAGTTTTTTCAGAAATGAGCTCCTTTTATTAAATTTCATCAGCCATTGATCCATTCCTGATCTATATATCAAAATATGATGAACAGCTAATGAATCACACATCTTATTTAGTTAAGCAACAGCAACAGCATAGTTAAGAGAGTAACAGCTGAATCTTTTGCTGTGAATTTGGTCCAAGGATGCTGACACAGGCTGTGAGTGGTATAGCATGAATACATGTGTTAGGATGTAGACGTATCAAAGCAGGGAAATGGAAAGGATAAAATGCACATTTCAGAAGGTTTAAGACTATACTTTTGTCTTTTTCCTCTTTAGATGCTTTAAGACAAAACTACTTTTTCTTGCCATGAGTGCCCATAATTTCCAAGTTTTATGCTGAAAGACAGAGTAACAGGTTAACTCAGGGGTCATCCTGGACATTTCTTTTTATTTTTTTTAAGCTATTAATGGTACTACCACTCTTCTCCCTGCAATTTTAAGCTATCAGACTCTGAAAGGAAGAGCTTGGAGAAGAGAAAGTATCCCACTGTGAAGAATGGTCAAGACCATGGAGATGGCTTTGACTCATTCTCTTCCCTATTTTCCTATTTTTTGGCCACTCAACACCCCATGTCAGCTGATTTTCTCCAACCCCAGTAGAAGATTGGTTTCTCTGTATGTTATACTTGCAGTTGAGGGTCCTTGAGGGTTTGTCTTTCTTCCACTTACCAAGCTCGTGTCACTTTAAAAAGTGAAAATAATGTATTAATAGCACTCCTGAGTACCCAGCCTGTGGATTAAAACCATACAAAAGTCCCTAATGATGCCAAACAAATCACAGAGTCCATGAAGGGGGAAAATGCCTTTAAAAAAGAGATGTGTCCTAGTAGTTTTAAAAACATTTTTCATTTATTTCTTTATTATTGGATAGATAGAGACAGAGAGAAATTGAGAGGGGAAGGGGAGATAGAGAGGAAGAGAGACAGAAAGACACCTGCAGCCCTGATTCACTGTTTGTAAAGCTTTCCCCCTGCAGGTGGGGACCAGAGGCTTGAACCTGGGTCCTTGCAGACTGTAATGTGAGTGCTAAACCAGGTGCACCACTGCCTGGCTCCCTGTTCCAGTCTTTATATATATTAAAGACAAGTAACAATTTGGCATGCAAGTTTTTCATGTCTGTTTTAATATAATTCTATTTAGGGCAGCAAGGTAGCTCACCCAGGAGGGTGCCTGCTTAGCCATATGTATCCCAGGTCCAAGCCTGGCCCCTGTTGCACTGGGAAAAAACCTGGATACTGAGATGTCTTTTTAAAAAATATTTATTTATTTATTCCCTTTTGTTGCCCTTGTTTTATTTTTGTAGCTGTTATTGATGTCATTGTTGTTGGATAGGACAGAGAGAAATTGAGAGAGGAGGGGAAGACAGAGAGGGGGAGAGAAAGATAGACACTTGCAGACCTGCTTCACTGCCTGCTTCACCTCACCTGAAGGTGGGGATCCAGGGGCTCAAACCGGGATCCTTATGCTGGTCCTTGCGCTTTGCACCACCTGCACTTAATCCACTGCGTTACCGCCTCACTCCCAAAATGTCTTTTTATTTCTCCTCCTTTCTCCCTCTTTCTACCTAAAAAAGTTGATCTAGAGGTAACAACAACAAAAACCTTTCTATTTAATCTAAAATCTTACTGCAATGACAGATTATCAGGAATCCAGAAGTCACTTTCTTAATGTCACATTTGCTGTAGTTCAGAAATTGCCAGCTCCTTTTTACTCATGTAGCACAGAGTATGACAACACTCCATGATGACTCCTGGGGAAGACTAGCTCGGGTTCTGTGTTATTGTGTTAGATCTATTTGTATGATAATTTATTATCATAAACATAAAATTTCTTCAATAATGACCCTATAGAAAGAGCAGTCTTGAGAGCTCTAGCAGGAATTCCAAACCTGAATCAAAATGGACTATTTTGCATAGGGGGAATTAGGCACACATTAAGGATAAGTGATTTCATTATGTCTGATATTATTGAAATGACTGCTAGAAGAATTAAAAGTGATTAGCTGCAGAATATAAGTGGTGCCTATTTGCTTTTTGAAGTGTTCACAGACTTGAAAGAATGCAATTGGCTAAAATCAAACTAAAATAACATGGCTATGGCTGTTATATATGTATGTGTATATTTGTATATCCTTAGATGTTTACTGGATATTATTTTTATAGTTACACTCTAAGTGTCACACGTATTAAAACAATTTTCTAGACATTTAAAAAAAACACTGAGTAGATAAATTCAACTTTAGAATAAAGGTTTGTTTGGCATCTATTGTGAACAAGTCAAATGGTACTAGGCCCTGTGGAGATAAGGTATTTAGCTTATAGTTTCAAAATGTAAAAACTGTTGGTCTAAACAATGAAGCCACATACTGGTAATAGCTTCATGTCCTTACAAAAATTACCTCTTGTTACACTAATCAGATACCCTTTTGTGACTGAGGGCTCAGCCTCTTAGGTCAAGTGGCTATTGTGGCCGTCATCCAGTCTGACTGTCTCCTAGCTTTTGATTTGGTTTGTGAGGTCATTTAATGTCAGCTGGGGAGACAGGTTTTAACCCCCTTCTTTGTTGGCTACATCACAAACTCCTCAAGGATGTGAAACACTGCTGTTCATTCTAGTTAGCAGAACAGTGCCTAAAATACCCAGTAATCAGGCAATATATGTACGTAGCATTGAAAGAGTTTCTAAATCAGGAGGAGTTTATAAATGACCTGGGGTGAAGGGGAGAGCATGCTAACTGGTAGGCAATGTTTCAGTGGCTGGAAATTGAGCTGAGTGCTGCCTGAAGTCTCTCTTCCTCTGGACCCCGGGGCTAGAATAGGTCCTATATCTGTTCACATAAGACACCAGGTTGCATAGATGAGACAGTAAGCAAGTATTAACATCTATGTGGATTCCTTTTTATTTTCTCCCCTCAGACAGACAGAAGAGATAGAGATAGAAGGAAAGATACCACAGCGATGAAGCTTCCTCTAGTGCAGTGGGGTCCAGGTCTGAACCTGAGTCATGGTCATGGCAGAGCAGGTGTCTTTTCAAGTGAGCTGTGTTTGCAGACCTGTACATTTTCATAACAATTTTCTCCTATGAATACCTCCCATGAGTCCTGCTTATATTTAGTTTGGTGGTTACCATGAGTCTTATTTCTAACTTATTATTCTAAAACTATCTTTTTTTTAAAAAATAAGAATTATCTATTTACTAATAAGAGCGAGAAGGAGGGAGAAAAACCAAAGCATCACTCCAGTGCATGCAATGTGGGAGTTTAAATTCAAGAGCTCATGCTTGAAAATCCAGCACTTTATCTGCTTTGTCAGCTTCTGAACCACTTAACATGGTCTTTTGTGAGCTGTTCCCATCTCATCATCATTTAACTGAACATCTGTCCATTTCCTCCTCCCTTAAATCTCTCAGTTATCTACTGTTACTACTGTTTGTTTCTCATCCTATTTTACTGTTTATCATCTTCCTTATTTTGTACTCCTTTGTATTTTTCATGTGGGACTGCTTTTAATAATTCTTGCAAGGCAGGCCTAATAGTGTCAGTCTTGTTCAGTTTTTCTGTGTCTGAAAGTGGTTTTATTTCTCCCTCATATTTGAATGAGAGTTTTTCAGGATAAATATCCATGACTGGCAATTCTTATCTGTTAGCACTTTGAATATATCCTCCCACTCTCTCATTGCCTGTAGAGTTTCTTCTGAGATATCTTATAATGCTATATTTCTGTTATTCTCTTCATTTATCTAGTGGTCTACAATAATTTCACTTTGTCCTTTTTAGTATTTTTATGATACTGTTTATTGGTGTAATTTTGGACTCAGCAATTTGGTTGTTTTCTCTGCTTTTCAGGTGTCTACACATCCCCCAGGTTTGGATTTTTTTTTTTTGATAGTCTCTTGAGTATGGCCTCTGGTCCTTTCTCTTTCTCTTCTCTTTTTGGGATTCTTATTAATCTTAATTTTTCTTTTTGTGGTAATCTGTTATGTCTTGGAATGTTGCTTTGTTTTCCCTAAATGTTTTGCTCTATCTTCATCCATTGATTGTGGTCACTGTGTCATCTACTCCTGATATTCTTTCTCTCTTCAAGAGTGACTCTATTTCCATATGAGCCTATGAACCAAGAATTCCAAGTGTTGCAAGCTTTTAAACTCTGAATTTCCCCTTCATGTCTTTAAAATTTTTTTAAAATTATCTTTATTTATTTATTGGATAGAGACAGGCAGAAATTAAGAGGGAAGGTGGTGACAGAGAGGGAGAGAGACAGAGACACCCACAAAACTGCTTTACCACTTGAAAAGCTTTCCCCTTGCAGGTGGGACGTGTGTGTGTGTGTGGGGGGGCGAATGTGGATTCTTGTGCATTGTACCATGTGTACTCAACCAGGTGCACTACTACCCGGCCCTCCTTTCAAGTCGTCCATCTCACTGGTGAAGAATTTTTTTTTAGTTCCAATATCTCACTATTTTGAACTTGAACTTGATGTTTATGTTGAGATTTTCCTTGAATTTCCCTCAAATTCAAGATTCATTTCCATATGCTTTCTCTAATAAATTCTAGAGTCCTATATCTTCCTGAACTTGTACTGTGGATTTCTTTTCTTTTCTTTTTTTCTATTTATCTTTTATTTATTTAAGAAAGGAGACATTAACAAAACCATAGGATAGGAGGCTTACAGCTCCACACAATTCCCACCACCCAACCTCCCTATCCCCTCCCCTGATAGCTTTCCCATTGTCTGTCCCTCTTGGAGTATGGACCCAGGTGTCAGGTTGCATCATGGGGGAGAGAGAAGAGACCAGGAACTCATGGCGAAGTGGAAATGTAAATATTTATTCACACGGCCGCCCCAGAATTGGGTGTGAGCACAGTGGTTCAGGCCACGTGGGGCTAGCAAAATGGCCGCCTCCCACTATGCCCACCAGCCCTTCTCCAGGTCTGGTTGCGGAAGAGAAAAGAACAAAGACAACGAAAGTGGAAGCAGAAGAGGCTTTTATGGGAGAATTCTGGAAGTGGCAAGTCGGGACGGGATTGGCTAGGAAAGGGGGTGGAGAAAGGCAAAAGTCATGTTGGGAAGGTGGAAGCGTCCTTAGCAACTGTTGCAATGAGTTTAACTGAATTAGCAGTACCCTGAGGTGATAACATAGTGGTGGGGATATTTCAGGCAAAATAATGATTATGTAAGCAGAGCAGGAGGGCTGGCTTTAAGGCCCAGCACCTAGGGTCATTGTGGGTGGCAGAAGTTGGAAGGTCTGGCTTCTGTAATTGCTTCCCCACTGAACATGGGCGTTGACTGGTTGATCCATACTCCCAGTCTACCTCTCTCTTTCCCTAGTATGGTGGGGCTCTGGGGAAGTGGAGCTCCAGGACACATTGGTGGGGTCGTCAGTCCAGGGAAGTCTGGTAGGCATCATGCTGGCATCCGGAACCTCGTGGCTGAAAAGAGAGTTAACATACAAAGCCAAAAAAATTGTTGAACAATCATGAACCTAAAGGCTGGAATAGTGTAGATGAAGTGTTGGGGGGGTACTCACTGCAGACTCTTGTGTACTTCTGCTTTCAGGTATATATTTTGCCACAGTTTATGGACACGTGTGAACATATGCTCTATCTCAGGGGACCTGGTCTATATCTAGGTTTGGGGACTTTATTGGGGAGTGGACCACCTGGAATGGAATTAGAGAATACTATGAAAGGAAAGGTCTCACCCGAGTGATGAAGCTGAAGGGTTGTCATTCCACACCTGAAGTCTCTGTACACAGTCTGAAGTGAAGCATGCTGGGGTGGCACTCATTGCATTGATGTGGATTTGTTTTCTGTAGTAACTGAAATGGTTTTTAATGAAATAGTTTTTCCCCCTGTGTCTGCATATTTAATTTGGTTCCTGTTGTTAAACTAGTAGTGGTACTGTGATGATAGTGTTGATTTTCCCTTTGTTTATATGTCCTTGTAGGAGGGAAGAGGTACTGGGATATGATGACCCAGTGTGTGACCTAGAGTTGCTGCCATAATTCTTGGAAGATTCAGGGTTACTGGAAGTGTACCATCCTATACCCAGCCCTCTCAGAATCAGTGGTCCAAGTGTTATTTTTCTCTAGATCATTAATAGGCCAAGGCACACTTTCTTTGTCTGTGTGCCTGTGTCTGTTTAAACTGCTAGAAATCAACCTTGGGGGAGATAGACTATCTCTGTGTGACTCAGTTGTCAATTGTCTGCTTATTTCTCTGTAATACAAGATAGTCTTTGTGAATAGCTTAGTACCCCGAATCCCTTGACATATTCCTTGAGAGCAGTGATTAAAGAGCCCAGAGTCTGTCCACTTTCCCAAAGCCTATTATATGACTGTCATGATGGAGTAGTGTTTGGTAAGCATTGCGTCTTCAGTCCTAGGATATTCTTCCTCTCTTTTCTATCATTGGCCATGCACATGCACTCATTTTAATAATGATGTTTCCTATAGAAATACCAGTTATAGTTTGACTTTTAAAAAATAATTTGTATTGGGAATTAATAGTTTACAGTTGTTGATACATGTGTAAGATTTCTCACTATTCTGCAAAACATTCTCACCCCCAGCATAGCTCCTCTTACACCATCATGCATCAGGACCTGAAAGCCCCCTACACACTCACCTTCCCAGAGTCTTTTGTTCTGTTACATTTTCTAGCTGTGAATGGGAATATCATTTGAGGTGGTTATAGCTGAAGCTACTGGGATTGTTTAGTTATTAATTTTTAATTTTTAAAATTTATTTATCAGAAAGATAACACTTGCTAGGTGCATTGACTACCTAATTCTTTTAAAGGTACAGTGTAGTAAGACAAAAAGCTCATAAAGAAATGTCTCCAGTACGGGGAAGAAGGAAGGAAGAACTATAAAAGTTGCACAAATAATGTTTATGGAAGGGAAGTGTCAGACTTGATATGACCAAAGAAAGCTTCAGCGATGAGATGATATTTGAAATCCTTTGAGTGTAAGTAGGATTTGGATCAGCCCAAGTGATATTGATGGATATTCACAGTATGGGGTATTCAGAAGTGTTGGGAGATTTTAACAGTGTTTCAACTTGACCAGAGCATGGCTTTTAGTTTTGGGTTTGTTGGAGTTGTTTCAAGAGGATACTGCAGAGAAGGAGCAAGGTAAAATTGAAGGAATTGATTGGGTGAGCTTAGTGATAGAACACATGCTTTACACATACCTATGAGGTCTTAGGCTTGATTCCTATTAACAGAAAACAAAAATAAACACTAACAACAAAAAACTTTGTGAGAACTATGGTGGCTATCATTGAGGGATGGAATAGAACTGTGGTGGTGGGTACAGTGTGGAACTACACTCTCATAATCTTATGATCCTGTAAACCATTATTAAATCAATAAATATTAGCTAACTAAATAAAAATAAATTGAGAAAATGAAGGATGCCTGGGACACTCACCCCAGTTTCAACCAAAGCACCTCTTCTTTAACGTATTTTCATTTCATTTTATTTATAAAAAGAAAACGTTGTCAAAACCATAGGATAAGAGGGGTACAACTCCACACAATTCTCACCACCAGATTTCCATATCCCATCCCCATCCCCTGACGGCTTTCCTATTCTTTAACCCTTTGGGAGTATGGACCCAAGGTCACTGTGGGATGCAGAAGGTTGAAGGTCTGGCTTCTGTAATTGCTTCCCCGCTGAACATGGGCGTTGACAGGTCAATCCATATTCTCAGACTCTCTCTCTCTTTCCCTAGTGGGGAAGGGCTCTGGGGAAGCAGAGCTCCAGAACACATTGGTGGGGTTGTCTGTACAGGGAAGTCTGGTCAGCATCATGCTGGTGATGGAACCTGGTGGCTGAAAAGACAGTTAACATACAAAGCCAAACAACTTGTTGACCAATGATGGACCTAAAGGCTGGAATAGCATAGATGAAGAGTTGAGAGTGGGGTCTCCGTTTTGTACATAGCTAGTAGGCATATTTTAGTTATATTCCTAAAGGCCTGCGGCTATACTAGGTTTTTTTTTTTCTTGAGTCTGAAATCTGATATACAGGTGGATCCAAGTTATTGTCTGGGGAGATGATGTCATGACCTCATAAAGAACCAGAAAGCTGGATCAGGGAAAAGAGTAGCTCCCAAATATCCAAATAGGATGGAACATTCTCTACCATTGTTGATCCAAGTTGAGGGCAAGGTCCTATGGGTTGGGGGGACAAAGGGGTCTATTTTTTTGTTCCGTATTTTCAGTTTTTATGTTGTTAAATTTTAAATCTCATCTTCGTTTTTATTTGGAATATTTCTTGTTTACAGTAGATACAATTGCTGGTATATATGTAAAATTTCTCAGTTTTTTGCAAAATACTCTCACCTGCATTCTAGGTCCTTCTCCACCATCATACACCAGGACCTGAAAGCCTCCTCCACCCCAGAGTCCTTTACCTTGGTTCAATACACAAAACCCAGTCTAAGTTCTGTTTTGTGTTTCTCATTGTCTAGTCCCATTGGTTTCCGTTTTTGTCTTTCTTTCAATTCCTGTGTCATTGAAGATGCCTATAAAGCTTAGATGCGAAAGAGTTCTGCCAATATTTTCCTCTAAGTATTTGATAGTTTCTGGTCTAGTATCCAAGTCTTCGATCCATTTGGATTTTCCCTTAATGTGTGGTGAAATGTAGTGGTTCAATTTCATTTTTCTGCAGGTTTCATCCTAATTTTCCCAGCACCATTTGTTGAAGAGACTCTCCTTACCCCATTTAGTAGTTCGGGCCCCCCTATCTTAAATTAGATGTCCAAGGTGTAGGGATTCATTCCTTTCCTTCCTTCCTTCCTTCCTTCCTTCCTTTCTTTCTTTCTTTCTTTCTTTCTTTCTTTCTTTCTTCCTTTCTCTCTTTCTTTCTTTCTTTCTTTTATCTACTTTGCTTTTTTTGAGCAGTGTATATTGCTATCTTAAAATACACAAATATCTTTTTTCCTTTTTTAAAAATTTTCTAAAAAATATTTATGTATTCCCTTTTGTTGCCCTTGTTTTATTGTTGTAGTTATTATTGTTGTTGTTGATGTCGTCATCGTTGTTGGATAGGACAGAGAGAAATGAAGAGAGGAGGGGAAGACAGAGAGGGGGAAAGAAAAATAAACACCTGCAGACCTGCTTCACTGCCTGTGAAGCGACTCCCCTGCAGGTGGGGAGCCGGGGATCCTTACTCTGGTCCTTGTGCTTGGCGCCACCTGCGCTTAACCCGCTGCACTACCACCCAACTCCCCACAAATATCTTTAAAGGTTTCTTTATTTATTCTTTTTCAATTTCTTTTGGAGAATTAATGGTTTACAGTCAACAGTAAAATAAAATACAATAGTTTGTACATGTGTAACATTTCTCAGTGTTTAGGATAACAATTCAAAACTCCTCTGTCTTCCAGGGCCTGAACCCTCCTCCTTCCACCCATCCCAGAGTCTTTTACTTTGGTGCAATACACCAATTCCAACCCAAGCTCTGCCTTGTATTTTCTCTTCTGTTCTTATTTTTCAGCTTCTGTCTATGAGTGAGATCACCCCATATTCTTCCTTCTCTTTCTGGCTGATCTCACTTAACATGATTCCTTCAAGCTCCATCCAAGATGAAGTGAAGAAGGTGAATTCATCATTTTTTTATTCATCATTTCTGAGTTGTATTCCATTGTGTATATATACCACAGCTTACTTACCCATTTATCTGTTATTGGACAACTGGGTTGCTTCAAGATTTTGGCTATTACAAATTGTGCTGCTATGAACATAGGTATACACAAATCTTTTTGGATGGTTGTATTCAGTTCATTGGGATATATCCCCAGTAGAGGAATTGCAGGGTCCACCTTCTGAGAGTTCTCCAGACTGCTCTCCACAGGGATTAGACCAATTTACAATTCCACCAGCAGTGCAGGAGGGTTCCTTTGTCCCCACAACTTTCCAGCATTTGTTGTGCTATCTTTTCTGATGTATGACATTCTTGCAGGAGTGAAGTGGTATCTCGTTTTTTGTCTTTATTTACATTTCTCTGACAATCTATGACTTGGAGCATTTTTCTAATATGTTTGTTGGCCTTTTGGATTCTTCTGTTGTAAATATTCTGTTTATATCGTCTCCCCATTTTTGGATGGGGCCAATTTGCTGTTGTTGTTGCTAAGTTTAGTGAGCTCTTTATATACTTTGGTTATTAGACTCTTGTCTGATGTTTGGTATGTAAAGATCTTTTATTCTGTAAGGGTTTTTTTTTTTTTTTTTTTTTTGCTTTGCAGAGCTTTAAATTTGATGTAGTCCCATTGGTTTATTTTTGTTTTAGTCTTCCTTATAAATGGATTTGTATCAGTGAAGAGCCCTTTAAAATTTATATGAAAAAAGTTCTGCCAATATTTTCCTCTCAGTATCTGATAGTTTCTGGTCTAACAGTCAAGTCCTTGATCCATCTGGAATTTGCTTTTGTGTTTGGTGAAATATAGTGATTCATTTTTATTCTCCTGCTTGTTTCAACCCTAGGCTTTCAATTCTTTTTAAAAATATATTTATTTTATTTATTTATTCCCTTTTGTTGCCCTTGCTGTTTTATTGTTGTAGTTATTATTGTTGTCATCGTTGTTGGATAGGCTTTCAATTCTATTCTACTGGTCAGCGTGCCTATTTTTGTTCTAGTACCAGGCAGTTTTGATTACAGTGGCCCTGGAATATAGTTTGAGATCTGAGAACACAATGCTTCCAGTTCTGTTCTTTTTTTCTTAAGATTGCTTTGATGATTTTGGGTATTTTCTGATTCCTGATAAATTTTTGTAGTAAGGTTGGAGAGATAGCAAATACTATAACATGGAGGGTTTATAGGCCATGCTAAGGGTGTTGAATTTTCTTTTGAAGTTGAGACTAGAGAATTTTCAATTTTATATTTCCATGTGATAATATTGGCTATATGAATGACTTAGACATTTATTTACTTATTTATTTTCCACTAGGGTTATTGATGGGACTCAGTGTTAGCATTATGAATCCCTGGCTCCTGATGGCCATTTTATTTCTTTTTCTTTGTTTCTTAGTTGATAGGACAGAGAGAAATTGAGAGGGGAAGGGTAGATATGGGAGAGAAACATAAACACCTGCAGACCTGCTTCACCTCTCGTGGAACATCTCCCCCGCAGGTGGGGAGCTGGGTACTTGCACATGATGATATTCGTGCTTAATGAGGTGTGCCACTACCCGACCCCTTTATTTCTATGTTTATTTATTTATCTTAATTAATGAAAGATGGATAGGGATATGGAGAAAGAGAAGAGAGAGAGGGGGAGAGAGGGAGAGGGAGAGAGAGGAGAGTGCTGATCAGCTCTAGCTTATGGTGATGCTGGGGGCTGAATCTGGGTATGAATCTTAATAGTTTTGATGTTATCTCTCCGGCTGCTCTGTGGGGCATAGACTAAGGGAAGCAAGGGTATTTTATTTTTTAATTGTAATTTAATTTTTATTTATTTAAAAATGGAGACATTAACAAAACCATAGGATAAGAGGGGTACAACTCCACACAATTCCCACCACCAGCTCTCTGTATCCCATCCCCTCCCCTGATAGCTTTCCTATTCTTTATCCCTCTGGGAGTATGGACCCAAGGTCATTGTGGGGTGAAAAAGGTGGGAGGTCTGGCTTCTGTAACTGCTTCCCTGCTGAACATGGACATTGACTGGTCGATCCATACTAGCAAGAGTATTTTAATGCACACCAAAACATAATTGAAAAAGGGATAGAGGGAGAGAGAGGATGTGTGTATGAATGTTTCTGAGACTTCAATTCTCATCCATTGGACTTGATCTTTTTTGGAGGGTCAGTACCAATGCTTGTATCACTCTGTCTTTGAAATGTGCTTTAGTAACTGCCAGGGCAACATTGAAGTTTTTAGATTTCATATACAACATTGACATAGACTGTTTGCAGTATTATATCAAACCTGGGGCTATTTTAGTGGAGAATGTGTATGAGTATAATTTAGGACTCTTATAAAGTATCATACTGCTCTCTTATTCATTGTTATAAATAAATTTTTGCACTGTTTCTTTTAGATATTTATTTTCAATAGAGACAGAGAGTTTCAGGCTGAGCTTCATTGACGGGAGACAGATGACCAGGGACTCATGGTTGAGCTGTACGCAGTATCTCTTTATTCATGCAGGACGCAGCACAATCTAAGCTGAGCTAAGCTAAACTAAACTAAAGCGAACAATGTTGTCTTTATATATACTTCCCAAGTAGGGCGTGAACAAGATGTGACATAGAGAGGGTGGAGAGAAAAGTGACTGGTGAAAATCAGGGTGTGACAAGGAGAGGGGGTGGAGCAGGTGAGAATTCTACCACTAAACCACCAATGCCCTGGAGGGAAGGTGGTACTTGTTAACAGAGGTTATGTAAATAGAATGAAGTGGTTATGTAAATAGAATAGTGTTAAGCAGGGGGGATTTAAACCAAATGAAACAGAAGGGGTTTTTAGAAGCATACCAACAATTCCCCCTTTCTTTTTAACTAATGGTCATAGTATCAAGATTGTGGGGTGAACAGAAACCTATATCGTACAGCCGTTTTCAAAAGAACTGGCATAAGACATGGAAAACAAAATAGGCGAACAGCAATAACCAGTGTGATGCCAAGGGATGAAATGCTGCATGTCTGTCTCGATGGGGAATGTCGGCCACCAGAATTCTGCTTTTCTGTAGAGAGTGATCTTTGGAGTCTGTGAATCTGTTTCTTCAGGTCGTGCCAGGTCACATCATTGGTTTCCGGGGGTGTGTTGTAGTCATTCCATCTTGTGGGCGATGTCAGAGAACAGGATCCAAATGGATTTCCAGGAATTCCATTTGAGTAGATGCTTTTTCATGTGAAGACTTGACAGCATGTAGTATTATGAGTCCCTGGAGGGCATCCTAGTCCAAAAAGCTCTTCAAAATTCCATTTAGGGTGCTTCTGACTGTTCCTGCTGGGTTGCTTCAGGCACCCATTTTTAAAAGTGTCTTCCCATCGAAGAAAGAATCCAATCAGGAGAGTAGAACTAACCACATGTCTCCATTCTTGGGGACTGCCAGGGTACTGGAGAATGCTCCTCAAATTAGAGTAGTCCTTCTCCATGGGAAACATGCGAGAAGAAGTCCAGAAAGTCCCAGTGGAAATCCCCATGCATATCCCAAGGTCTACAATCACGGTCATAAAGAACCAAATTGTGGCCTGGAGCAAAATGTAGTCCTTTTCCTCAGGAAACATGGGAGAGGGAATCCAGAAAGTCCAAGGAGAAATCTCAGTGCATCTCCCAAGCTCTATGATTAGGGTCACAAGAAACCAAAGTTCCCGGTCAGGGAAACAAAGTGTGGCCCAGAGAAAAATGTTCCAGAGACAGAGTAACTGTCTCATGATGATACAGTGGAGGCTTTGGCAAACCTCTTCATAAGTAGAAGAGAAGACCATAGTGCATAGGTAGACAAAGTCTTCACTTATCTAGGAGTTGTGCAGGTCTAGTCCAACGTTGTAGGCACCATTATGTTGTTTTTGATGGGCTGGCTTCACGGGCAGGTAACAGACAACCAGGGACTCATGGTTGAGCTGTAGGCAGTATCTCTTTATTCATGCAGGACGCAGCACAATCTAAGCCGAGCTAAGCTAAACTAAACTAAAGTGAACAATGTTGTCTTTATATATACTTCCCAAGTAGGGCGTGAACAGGATGTGACATAGAGAGGGTGGAGAGAAAAGTGACTGGTGAAAATCAGGGTGTAACAAGGAGAGGGGGTTGAGCAGGTGAGAATTCTACCACTAAACCACCAATGCCCTGGAGGGAAGGTGGTGCTTGTTAACAGAGGTTATGTAAATAGAATGAAGTGGTTATGTAAATAGAATAGTGTTAAGCAGGGGGGATTTAAACCAAATGAAACAGAAGGGGTTTTTAGAAGCATACCAACAAGAGAGAAATTGTAAGGGAAGTGGAGAGAGACAGAGAGACACCTACAGACCTGCTTCACCCCTTGTGAAGCTTTCCCATGCAGCTGGGTCCAGGAGCTTGAACCCGGGTCCTTGCGCACTGTATTGTGATCACTTAACCAGGTGCACTACTTCTTGGCCTCTAGCACTAAATATTTATAAAAGTACTGTTTTCTTGGTGAAATGAATTATTTAAGGTTGTCTGAAATTTAGTTTCCAACAACCTGCCAGGCCTTATCCCCATCCCCACCCCAGATTATCTGTTCAGTAAACATATCCAGTATTCTAAAAAACCAGAGTGTCCTGAATCTTATGCTTTCCTGTTTTCATGCTGTTCTTATGCTTTCCTGTTTATTCTTCTTTTTCTTCTGGATACTCAACCTTTTTCAGGGTCACAGTGAAAATTCTACCCATTCTATAATACTTGCTTCAAATATCACTTTCTCTACGAAGTCTTTCCTGACTTCATAGTCATTTTGCCTCCCTCCTTAACTCCTCTCTTTCTCCATATTCCTAGCCATCTTTCCTTAATTTAAATAAATAAATAAATAAATAAATAAATAAATTTGCTGGCCAGTGGCACCCCAGGGTAAGCACATGATAGCACATGATCTCTCCCAACCCCTAAATTCTGATGTCAATTTTTGGGCATTTTTTTCCTGTCTGTTGCCTTACTGAATTTGTCTGTATCATCTATGTACCTGCTTATGAGGTCCTTATGAGCAGAGCTTGACTCTCTTCTTAGTTACCCAGACCCAGAACAGCACAGACAGCAGGTGCTCAGTAATTGCCTGGTGAATTAGATTTGATGGAATCATTTGGTTATTCTCTTCACTCTTTATCAGTTCCCTTATTTTGAGGCAGATGAGATCTGCTTTCAGAATTCAGTAGAAACCAAGTTGCTTTAAGGTGTTGCATATTGATTCTGTCTCACTTTCCTTGTTCTTTTTTTCTTCTTAAAGAAGCATATTTACTGATTGAATTTGCATCATGTTAGCTCCATGACCAGCCGAAATGTGTAGGCTTTGAATGCCAATTTAAAGGTCTCGTGTACAGCATTTTAATGCCCTCTTGACTTAGCTTTAGTGATAGGAGAGTTCAACAGTGACTATAAACTGGTCTTTCGACTTCATTTTGATCAAACAGCTGATGGACTGGCTTTGTTTTGACACCCAAGATATTTGTCTAGAGATAAGTGAGCTTAGACAGTAAGTGGGGTCAGAAGACAATGCTAACACTTGCTTTCTTGCTTAAGGATGATATATGAGGCTGTTACTAAGTGTAACTATGGTATTTTCAAGGACAATAAGTCAGTTGCAATACAGTCAGAGCTATGGCATAGCAAATTATGCTGTCATTGGATCCTATTACATTTCATAGTAAAGCATGTAAGGTTAAAACATTTTAAACTTGGATTATGTTTCTTATGATACTTGCAGAAATTACATTGGCAATAATGTAAATTAATGGTACATTCAGCATTGGTCTTAAGATTGTAATCTTGTGGACATGATAATACCATGAAAAAAAATCACTGTATTTAGACTAGTACATCTTAGCCATTTTTGTTTACTAAAAAGGTGGATCAATACCACCCATCTGTCACAGTGCTTTTCAGAATTAAAAGAAAGTGCCACACATAGTCACCAGTACATACACATATACTCAATAAATGACTTTCCTTTTCCATAATTTTATTTTTTCTGATTTATTTTATTACTTCATATGAGGTAGAGGGGTTGTTTGGTGGTGCTTCAGGTTGAGCACACACAGTATCATGAGGAAGGACCTGAGCTCAAGCCCCCAGTCACAATCTGCAGGGCTGGGGAAGTTTCACAAGCAAAGAAACAATGCTGCAGCTGTCCATTTATCTCCCTCTGTATTTCTCCCTTCCTTCTCATTTTATCTCTGTCTTCCCTCTGTTTCTCCCTCTTCTTATTTTTCTGAGACCCCTCTGTCATGGGCAACCTTCTTCCTTATCAAGAGGATTCCCAAAACCTCTACTCCTTTTTCTCTAGACAGTTTCTCTGTCTCTGGGGCATTTTGCTCTGGGCCACACCTTGGTTCCTCTTGACCATGATCGTAGTGCTTGGGAGATGCAGGGTGGGGGAGAAGGGCGTCTCTAATTTGCAAAGCCTTCTCCAGAACCTTGGCACTCCCCAAGACTGGAGACACGGGGTTTGTTCCACCCTCCCGAGTCCATTCTTCCTTTAATGGGAAGCCATTTTTGGGAATGGGTGCCTGAAGCTCTCCCACAGAAATAGTCAGAAGCAGCTTACCAGCCTAACTGGGATTTTGAGGCCCTTTTTGGAGTAGGATGCCCTCCAGGACTCATAATGTGACATAGCAGGATCTAAAAAATCTGGTTCACAGAGCCCAAAAAATAAAACCTCCCTACTGCTTCTCTTCCCTCATTCTCTCTGAATATCTTAAGCTTACTGTCCACCCCCTCTGCTTCCAGTTGTCTTTTGTAAGAGAGTGATTTGAATGACTGAATTTTTTGTACGACCCATTTTGCTCAAAGTACTCTGAAATTTAATTGACTTTATATAAAAATGCTGGACGCAGCCATGATTTCTGGAGACATCCAGAAACAATCCTAAAAAAAATTTTTTTTCTCTTTTGATTTTTTTTTTAAGTCTTAGTAATATATGTGAAACATTTAGTCTTAAACTGTGTGATTGGGAATGGTCCAAATAAGATAGTACAGATCTAAATACATGTTTGACATGATATGTCTTTGTAACAAAAGTTTTTCTCCTCCTCTGTGTTAAATACTACATGTTTATGTGTGTGTTTGAAGTTTGGTAAACATTAAGGTTGAAAGTATAACTTTGAAGCTACATTCTTACCAGGCAAAGTTAAATGAAGGAGTTTTGAACACGATTCTCATAAAGGTAAAATTAATTTGCTGAAGTAACTGAGTATTTAAGGTAAAAGTCTAAATATTTAATGTGACAATTCATCATCTCCAAAATTAAAATACAAATTCTCTATACAGGACATTTTTGGAGGGCCTCCAAAAGTGCCCTGTGAACTAGTCTTGTGGAAATTAATCCACAACAAATCTGGCATCAATCTGGCATTGTGAATGTTCTGAGAAACATTGTCACTATCATGTGTTAACTCTCTAAGTAACCCGAGTTTGTTTAAAGTCTAAGGTAAAAATCAGTTAAAAATCAATATATTTTAACAAAATTCAGTCTCAAGATGCTGCTGCACAGAGACTCCTACATGAGACTAAATAGGTTAACCTTTAAATTTATTTTCTTTAAAATTCAAACAGAGTCTTTCAAAATAGGTACTGCACACCTGGGGTGTGTCTCCATCTTAAATGGGTGTGACAAAAGGTAGAAAAGACACTACTGATATGTAAAGCTTTCATATACCTTCTGAATTAATGAGGTAGAACCAGCTCGGGTGAGTGCTAGATCACACAGTGGTTATGCTAATGATCCTCATGCTTGAGGCTTCTAACTATGGTTCTTCTCTTTACCTTTTCACATTTTATTGAGCTTAAACTGTTTAAACAACCTTAAAATCATACTAGAAAGGCCTTCCAAAATTATAAAGGTATGTAAACCAATTATAATCATCGAGTTATCAATTATAGTAAACTTCTAATTTGTTACAAGTTTTTTTCTTCACAAACGTTTATAGCTATGTCAAGCCTTCACATGAAGAAGCATCTGCTTATATGGTAAGGTATTAAACTATATAGAAGTCCTGCCATATACAACTTATGTAAATTATCAACATCATTCACATATTTTTCTACACTTAACTGGTGTATCTCGTTTTGCCACTATAGGCCTGCCTTTGTCAGCCAACAATTTAAAGACTTTTTTCCTTTATAACATCACCCATACTACAGACATCCCTTACAACCCCCAAAGACAAACTGTTGTTGAGGAGGCCCACCAAAAACCAAGGCCCAATTAATTAAAGAAAAAGGGGGGATACATCCCCCCAATATCCAGTTGGCTAAGGCACTAACTACATTAAACCTCTTTTAATATCCATAATAATTCTAACCAGACTCCCTGTTTACCATGGGAAGCAGATTTGTATGTGTTTCTTTCACAGGAACCCCCGGAAATCCATTTGGAACCCTGTCCTCTGACATCGCCCACAAGATAGCATGACTACAGCACACCTCCGAAACCAATGATGTGACCTGGCACGATCTGAGGAACCTGATTCAAAGACTCCAAGGACAGAACTTTCTTACTGCCTTTCTCTTGTCCATCACTGTCTGCCTTTCCTGCTTCTGCTTCACATGTCACCTTTTGGTGGCTTCAGCTCACTCCCTACAGAAAAGCAAAATTCCAGTGGCTGTCCTTCCCCATCAAGACAGACGTGTGGCATTTTTTCCCCCTGGTCATTGGCATTGGACTGACGCTTCTATCGGACTTGCTGGTACACCTCTTGGACACTCCCTTTATGCTGCTGGGCTTCTCAAGGACTGACTGCAGCAGTACATGGGCTTTGCAGCCAGCTTTCTTGGGACTCTACAGCGCTGAATAGCCCCTATGCCTGGCAGGCCACATGCCCCTTTGCCGTCAGGCTCTGCCCCTTGGAGGCAGGAAATGCGCCCTCTCCTGCAGGCCCTGCCCTTAGAGGTAGGAAACAACGCTTCGCCATTAGGCCCCACCCTCTCTGCCCATCAGTAAGCCCCTCTCCGCCTACCAGGCCTCTCTTCGGTCTCACACTGTCCCTTGTACTCTTACTTATTGCTCCCTGTCTTATTCCAGTTCTTTTGAAAATGCCTGCACTATATCATTCAGGTTTTTGCCCAAAAGGTTTCTGTTCACCCCTACACTGCTATTCCCCTGACAGACATGGAGTCTTTTATAGACATTGACCCATTTAATTATGGCCATTAAGAAAAAGGGAGATGTCGGGAAATTGTGAGGATGTGGTTGAACTTGGCAGGGCTTGAACCTGAGGGGTGCGTCTATCCTGTTAGTTTCTCTCTCTACCGAGAGGTTGAGTAAGGAAAGACAGTAGTAACCCCAAAGGTGTGCCTCGTCCTAACAGACTCTCTGCCTCACAAAGCACCCTGCATTCCTGATACTATGGCCATTAGATGAAAAGGGGAGATGTCGGGCATTAAGCCATCCCCCCCTGCTCCATTGCAGATACTGTGGCCTATTTACATAATCACTGTTTTAACTGAAAGATCCCCCACCCATTCCTTTGATCTATCTTCTTTCTACCTCAAGACCCACCCTGCCTGCAGGGTAACATTAATCCCACCAGTTGAAACCATCGCAGCAGTTGCTAAGTAAGTTCCCAGCATGCCTTTTTCTTTTATCCACATCCTTTCTTAGGTTTTGTAGTTCTTCTTGGTTCAGTTTTGGAAGGGCATATGTTTCTAGGAATTCTTTCATTTCTTCCAGATTTTCTAGTTTGGTGATGTATAGTTCTTCATAGAAGTTTTGCATGATTTCTGTGGTGTCAGTTGTGATATCTCCTCTATCATTTATGATTCTATTAATTTGAGTGGTCTCCCCTTTTTTTTAGTGAGTCTGGCTAGGGGTTTGTCAATCTTGTTTAATTTTTCAAAGAGCCAACATTTGGCTTCATTGATCTTTTGTATGCTTCTCTTCTTTTTTTTTTATTAAGTTTTTATTTATTTATTTATTTATTTATTTATTTTCCTTTTTGTTGCCCTTGTTGTTTAACATTGTTGTGGTTATTAATGTCGTTGTTGTTGGATAGGACAGAGAGAAATGGATAAAGGAGGGGAAGACAGAGAGGAGGAGAGAAAGATAGACACCTGCAGACCTGCTTCACCGCTTGTGAAGCGACTCCCCTGCAGGTGGGGAGCCGGGGGCTCGAACTGGGATCCTTATGCAGGTCCTGGCGATTTGTGCCACGTGTGCTTAACCCGCTGCACCACCGCCCGACTCCCGGTTCTCTTATTTTCAATGCTGTTTATTTCTGCTCTAATTTTAGTGACTTCTGTCTCTCTGGTTGCTTTAGGGTTCCTTTGTTCCTCTTCCTCTAAGTCCTTAAGGTGGAAGTAAGGTAGTTTATTTGAGATTTTTATTGTTCTTTAATATGTGATTGTATGGCTATGAGTTTCCCTCTCAGTACTGCTTTAGCTGTGTCCCAAATATTTTTATAGCTTGTGTCTTCATTTTCATTTGTTTCCAGGAACATTTGAATTTCTTGCTTGAGTGTCTCTCTGACCTAGTGGTTTGTATGTTGTTTAGTTTCCAAATTCTGTGTCTTTTAGTAATTTTCTGTTTGTTGTTAAATGTTAGCTTTACTCCACTGTGGTCTGAGAAGATACTTGGGATGATTTCAATGCTCTTGAATTTGTTGATGCTGTCTTTGTGGCCTAACATGTGGTCTATCCTTGAGTATGTGTTGTGTGGATTGATTTGAAAAGAATGTGTATTCTAGTTTCTTGGGGTGAAGATCTCTGAAAATATCCTGGAGATCTAGTCTGTCCATCTCTTCATTTAATTCTTTTGTTTCTTTGTTGATTCTCTGATTTGTTGATCTGTCTAAATGTGAGAGTGGGATGTTAAAGTCTCCAGCTATTATTGTTTGTATTTTTGAAGTTCTGTCAGTAGGTGCCTGATGTATTTAGATGGTTCCTCATTGGGTGCATAGATGTTAATAATTGTTAAGTCTTCTTGACAGATTGATCCTCTAATCATTATGTAATGGCCTTGCTTATCTTTTATTACTTTATTTAATTTAAAATCTGTTGTGTCAGAGACTAGAATGACTGTTCCTGCTTTTTTTTTGTGTGTGTGTGTGGTCCATTACCCTGTATGATAGTTTTCCATCCTTTCACTTTAAGTATGTTTATCTTGTTATGTCAGATGTTTTACTATTTTTCAGGTTATTTAGGTACAGCAAAATAGGCAAAGGAGCAAAGATTGGCTAGTCATGATGACAGGTGAGTCTTTAAGCTTGCTACCAATGCTCAGCTGTACATGTTTGACTAGGGAAAGCAGCATGACAGGTCCTGGGGAGGAGAGCAGGCAAGAGCTACAGGAACAGAATGCACAGGAATCAAAGTGTGCAAGAACAGAGAATGACTTCTGACAGAAACTCGCTTAAATAAGTCTCTATAAACCCACAACCCTTTGTAAGTTTGCATAAGTCTTTAGTATGTTTGTCAGGCTGACATCAACCATATGCTAATCACATTCATGTCCCAACATATGTCAATAACTTTATTTACTGTAAACCATTAGTACTCACGTTAAAACATTAAATAAAAAAAAAAGAAAGAACTCTGGAGGACATACTCACACTATGATTTTCCCATGTGCAGGATATTCCAGACATCAAATGTGCCACTAGATTTCTTGTTTTGAAACTCTTGTATACTCTTTTGCCTAGTTAACAACTGCCATCTGGCCTTACATATTTTAACTTAATTAGCCTTTCAAAAAGGAGGGTGAAGTTAATGTTACATTTGTTTGTTCCATTGCAAGGAAGAAAGAAATAAACAAACAAAGAAAGAAAGAGCACACGTGTTTCTTGCAACCTGCAAGGAAAGCAACATACATACTTCTGAGTGAATTCATCTAGCCTATATTAGAGGCACCTGCTACTCAAAGTGTGGACTGTGGAGCAAAAGTCTAGCATCACTATGAAGCCTGTAAGGAATTTCAATCTAAGATCCCATCTCAGACCCATTGGATCCAAATATACATTTTTAAAATTTATTTTTATTATTTATTTATTTTTAATTTTTAGGGGGACTAATGGTTTATTTTATTTATTTATTTATTCCATTTTGTTGCCCTTGTTTTATTGTTCTAGTTATTATTGTTGTTGTTATTGATGTTGTTTCTGTTGGATAGGACAGAGAGAAATGGAGAAAGGAGGGGAAGACAGAGAGGGGGAGAGAAAGACACCTGAAGACCTGCTTTACCACCTGTGAAGTGACTCCCCTGCAGGTGGGGAACCAGGGGCTCAAACAGGGATCCTTACTCTGGTCCTTGTGCTTTGTGCCACCTGCACTTAACCCGCTGAGCTACCTCCTGACTCCCCCAAATATGTATTTTAATAAGATCCTAGACTGGGTCATATGTGCCTGAGACTTTGAGAACACAACTCTAGGTATTGCTTCCAAGAAAACAAAGCAGGAAGTCATCCTTATAGGTTGGGACCTGTTTCATTAAGCACATCTTAACTAATGGACCTCAACATATCACCTGTGATGATGTTTAAGATGATTGATGATTGCATTGATAATGGAGTTTCATAATAAAAAGTGGGGAACGAATTCTAACTTTTAAAAGTCCTCATTGAAGAAAAAAAGGCCACTGAGAGCAGAGGATTCACATTGTAGGTACTGAGTCCCAGCAATAATCCTGGAGGCAATTTAAAAAGACATCATTAGAAATCCTCAATAGAACGTGAATTTTAGTGTCACTTGGTCCTTGACCTCAATGTTGGCATGGAGATGGATGAAATCTAATTTTTTTAAATAAGAGGTACTATTTAAAATAAAACCATCCACCCTTGTTTTTTTCTTTCAACAAAGCAGTGTTTAAATTATGACTTAAGTGCATTCATTTGGTTTATAAAACTCATGGTACATAATTTTACAAAAGAAGTCCATGACTGTGAGGTTGAGAGCTTCCATCACTCATTAAAGAATGGAACACAAAAACCCACCTGCTAGAACTAATTTTCAAAGAGCTAGAAATGCCTAACAATACTGACATTCATCCAAGCAAATTGGACAGCTTAGATTCTTTAAAATATATTTTTTCTTTTTTTTAAAAGAGAAATGGAGAGAGGAGGGGAAGACAGAGGGGGGAGAGAAAGACACCTGCAGACCTCCTTAACCGAGTGTGAAGCGACTCCACTGCAGGTGGGGAGCCAGGGCTCGAACTGGGATCCTTATGCTGGTCCTTGCACTTTGCACCACGTGCACTTCACTCACTGCGCTACCGCCCGACTCCCTCTTTAAAATATTTCATTTATTATGAGTGAGAGAGAGAGAGAAAGAAAGAGAATGACTCCAGAGTACCCTACCAGTACATGTAGTGCTCGAATTTAACTAAGAATTAAATTCCTGAATTTAATTCAGGAATGAAAGAAAGTTCAATACTCTACCCGCTGAGTTATCTCCCTCATCACATGGCTTCAGTTTTTAAAAGGAAATTATTGTTCTTTGTTCTTCCCCACCAGGGTTACCTTTGGGGACTGCACAAGTCCACCGATAATTGTGGTAACTTTTAAAATCTTGATTTTTTTTTTTTTTTTGTAGAGCCTGACAGACAAAGAGAATGGGAGATACCTTCAGCACTGCTTCACCAGTCTTGAAGCATCCACTCCCCAGGTTGGGACATGGAGGTTGAGCCCAGTTCCTCAGGTATGGTAATATATGTGCTCTACTGGGTGAGCCACTGCCTGGCCCCGTATCCTTTGCCTCTTAGCATACTAGACTATTTTCTTTTCTTTCTTTGTATTAGTGGTTTAATATTGACTGACAAAATTATAATGTATTAGGGACATAATTCCATATGATTCCCACCAGCAGAGTTCTGTCTCCCCATCTCCTCCAATGGAAATTGCAGTAATTCTCCCTAGGTCACCAATTTAGGTTGATTCTGTATATATATTTTTATTCATTTTTAAAAAATATTTATTTATTGTTTATTCCCTTTTGCTGCTCTTATTGTTTTATTGTTGTAGTTATTATTGATGTGTTTGTTGTTGGATAGGACAGAGAGGAATGGAGAAAGGAGGGGAAGACAGAGAGGAGAGAAAGACAGACACGTGCAGACCTGCTTCACTGCCTGTGAAGCAACTCCCTCCTTGGGCCGGTCCTTGTGTTTTGCACCAACTGCGCTTAACCCGCTGTGCTACTGCCCGACTCCCTATTCATTTTTTTATCCTACTGTACTGTCTTCATTGTATTTCTTTTTTAAAATTATTATCTTCATTTATTTATTGGATAGAGTCAGAGAGAAATTGAGAGGGGAGGTGGAGGTAGAGAGGGAGAAACATAGAGAGACACCTGCAGCCCTGCTTCACCACTCATGAAGCTTTCCCCCTGCAGGTGGGGAACAGGGCCTTGAACCTGGGTTCTTGTGCACTGTAGTGTGTGCTTAACCAGGTGTGCCATCACATGCCCCCCCTTCACTACCTTTCTAAGTCACATTTATACCTATTACTACTTCCAAGTGTACTTCCTTTATTTTCGTCCTCTCTCAGATAAGAGAAACAGTGTCCGACTTCCTCTGGTGTTTTCCAGATTCACTTCCCTTCAATGATGATCACAGACCCCTGCAAGCGTCAACCCAGCTTTGACCTAGCACGTTATGATTGGGCCCTCCTCAATCGCTATCGAACAGGCCATGGCCGGTGCGCCGCTATGTTCCATCGCTGGGGAGCCAGAGACGACTTGAACTGCCCCTGCGGCTACAGACAGACTATGACCCACATAATCAACGACTGCCACCTCTCCAGATTCAAAGGAGGTCTCAAAACTTTACATCAGGCTCAACCTGACGCTGTTGACTGGCTACGGAAGAAGGGCAAACGCTAGAAGAAGAAGAATGATGATATAAAATCACGATTATTGTGGGAGTCGGACTGTAGCACAGCGGGTTAAGCGCAGGTGGCGCAGAGCGCAAGGACCGGCATAAGGATCCGGGTTTGAGCCCTGGCTCCCCATCTGCAAGGGAGTTACTTCACAGGCGGTGAAGCAGGTCTGCAGGTGTCTATCTTTCTCTCCCCCTCTCTGTCTTCCCCTCCTCTCTCCATTTCTCTCTGTCCTATCCAACAACAATGACAGCAATAACAACAACAATAATAGCTACAACAATAAAAACAACAAGGACAACAAAAGGGAATAAATAAATATTTTTTTAAAAAAGACAATGAAAAAAAAATAATAAAAATAAAATCAAGATTGTTGTTAACAGACGCTTTGGGTCCTGGTGGAATTGGGGTTCAGAGCCTTCTGGTTTACTTTCCCTATTATTTACTCCACTGGGGCTACGGACCAAAATTCTTTTTGGGGTGCAGAAGGTGGGAGTTCTGGCTTCTGTAAATGCTTCTCCACTGGATATGGGCATTGGCAGGTCAGTCCATAACCTCAGCCTGTTTCTATTTTTCCCTAGTGGGGTAGGGCATACTCGGCTATTTTCAATTACAATCAGGACATAGTATACATATTCCAATATTAGAAGTTATGAATCCTTATAATTATGGAAACCTGTTCATCTGGGCCACATTTGCAGGTAGCTTTCAGTAAATCTTGTATTATAATTTACTCTATTGTTTTACTTAAATCTATGTCCATTCAATCCTGAGTAACACAAAATGAAAAATAATAAGAGGGTGTAGAAAAATATGATTTTCAAAAGTGCGACTGTTCACAGCCATAGAGCTTAGCAAAAAAGTATATTTATTTTTTGTCAACCAAGGCACTTGGATGAATAAAGTACTGACAAGAACACTAACCAGTGAGGCATTTAGAAAGAAGTTACAACTAGTCTAGTATTTAGCTATCATGTTGAGTGTCATGTCTTCAAGCACTATGCAAACAGCTCTCTGTTTTCCTATAGTAAATAATTCTGAAAATATCATGTTGATATAAATGCCATATAGTAAACTCATGATATTGCTGTGGGTGTTGATTCTCAGAGATATAAAAAGCAATTTAAACACATACAATTTTTTAAAACAGTCTTCCCCCCCAAACTGGTCTTGTATCACTATCATTTGATTATTCTGCTTCTGCCCATTTCTTCCTCCCCTTTTATATCTTATTGTCTCTATAGTTATTGTTGTCACTACTTTGGTGCTGTATACAGTAACTTACACACACACACACACACACACATAGAAGTGTGGAACTATAGTCATGGAAGTCTCTAATTTTGAAAACCACTAAATCACTAATAATAGAAACCACAATTACACATTGCATTTCAATCATAATTAAAAAAGAAGACTCATAACTTTTATTTATGTTCCACAAGCATGATCTTTTTATTCATAATTGAAGACAAATGCTTTAACTCCAAAAATAATCCATTTAATTTCCATATTTTTCTTTACAATTAAGCTCAAGATGTTGCTTATTAATATTAGTGCAATAGTGTCTCTGAATTTCCATTTATTCTTTTTTAAAAAGATCTGTTTGAGAGACAGAGAGGGAGAGAGAGAAAGAAAGGGAGAGAAAGCGAAGAAAGAGGGATATCCACAGATTCACTCTGTCACATATGGTGGTGGGTCTTGAAATCAGGACCTTATGCTTGAGAGTTCAAGACTTCAGCCATTGCACCACTTCCTGGGTCACTCTATTCTTACTAAAAAAAAAAAAAAAAAGTGAAAATGTTCCAAATAGACAATAGTGTTAATCGAACAAGCTAAGTTTTTAAAAAAAATATTTATTTATTTACTTATTCCCTTTTGTTGCCCTTGTTGTTTTATTGTTGTAGTTATTATTGATGTCGTCGTTGTTGGATAGGACAGAGAGAAGTGGAGAGATGAGGGGAAGACAGAGAGGGGGAGAGAAAGATAGACACCTGCGGACCTGTTTCACTGCTTGTGAAGCGACTCCCCTGCAGGTGCGGAGCCGGGGTCTTAAACCCAGATCCTTACGCTTTGCACCACATGCGCTTAATCCGCTGAGCTACCGCCCGACTCCCTCCAGTTTTTTTTTTTTAAGATTTTATTTATTTACTAATGAGAAAGATAGGAGGAGAGAGAGAGAAAGAACCAGACATCACTCTGGCACATGTGCGGCTGGGGCTCGAACTCAGGACCTCTTGCTTGAGAGGCCAAAGCTTTATCACTGCGCCACCTCCTGGATCACACAAGCTAAGTTTTTTTAGCCAGTTACCCAGATTTAGCAAATAGTAGATATTCAATAAAATATATACCTAGTGAATTGAGAAAAGATTGAAAAAGTTCTTTGGGTGATATCAGTGAAAAGATCATTCAACAAAAGAACAACAGGCTGGAGGTATCGATTGACCATGTCCAGTGGAGAAGCAATTACAGAAGTCAGAAACTTCTGCACTCCAAAGAAAATTTTGGTTTATCCTTCCGGCAAGGTAAATGATAGGGGAAGTAAACCAGAGGGTTCTGTATCCCCATTCCACCAGGACCCAAAGCCTTTGTACCCAGGAATCTTGCATTTATTTATGTATATTTATTTATTTTTGTTTTTGTTGCCCTTGTTTTTATCATTGTTGTGGTTATTATTGCTGTTGTTATTGATGTCATTGTTGCCAGATAGGACAGAGAGAAATGGAGAGAGGAAGGGAAGACAGAGAGGGAGAGAGAAAGATAGATACCTGCAGACCTGCTTCACTGCTTGTGAAGTGACACCCCCCCTGCAGGTGGGGAGCTGGGGGTTCAAACCCAGATCCTTATTCTAGTCCTTGAGTTTCGCACCATGTGCACTTAACCCGCTGTGCCACAGCCCAGCTCCCCAGGAATCTGGCTTTTATACCATCACTGAAAGGGAAATGAATCTGGAAAACATCAGAGGAAGCCAGGCATTGTTTCTCTTATCTGAGAGAGAGAGAGAGAGAGAGAAAATACACCTAGAAATAGTAATAGGTGTAGGTATGACTTAGAAAAGAAATGAAGGCAGGACCGTTAAAAAAGGGGAAATATATATATGATATAGATAGATAGTGATAGAATAAGCCCATATTGGTGACCTTGGGATAACTACTGCAGTTTCCAGTGAAAGAGAAGGAGACACAGAACTCTGGTGGTAAGAGAACTGTATGGAATTATGGTCTTAAAGTTTTGTAAATAAATATTAAATTACTAATAAAAACAAATCAAAAAGATCAACAGGTTTTTTTTTTTTCTTTTCAGAGCACTGAGTAGCTCTGGTTTATGGTAGTGCTGGGGACTGAACCTGGGACTTTGGAGCTGCAGGCATGAGAGTCTCTCTGTATAACTCTTATGCTACCTACCTCACCCAACAGTTCTTAATACAAAGTAGGCAAATGAACAGTGACTTAGGTTTTCATGACCATATGCTTGTTCTACAGCACAGAAACTTACAGAAGATCAAATATTTAACTGAAAGTATTTAAGGAGGAGGATATCAGTAATATCAGTTCAATTCCATCAGGGTCCAGAGAGAGAAGAGAGAAAAAGAGAAGACATTTGGAAGTAATAATAGGTGTAGGAGTGGCTTAGAAAGGAAGAGAAGGCAAAAATTTCGATAGATAGATAGATAGATAGGTAGATAGACAGATACATATAAAAATAATTGGCAAAAAGTAATAAAAACTAAAAGAAATAATAGTCAATCTATATCTGTGACCTTGAGAGAATCAGGGAACTTTCCAATGCAGGGGATGGGGATACAGAACTTTGGTGATGGGAATGGTGTGGAATTCTTCCCGTTACCTTTTTTTTTTTTTTTTTTTTGATATTTTCTATTATTGGATAGAGACAGAGAGAAATTGGGAAGGGTGGGGGGGATAGAGAGGAAAAGAGACAGAGAGAGACACTTACAGCCCTGCTTCACCACTTGTGAAGCTTTCCCCCAGCAGGTGGGGACCGGGAGCTTGAACCTGGGTCCTTGAAGATGGTAAAGTGTGCACTTAACCCTTATCTTATATATTTTTTGTTCTTTATAATATTTTATTTATTTTATTTTTGAGAGAGATGCAGAGAGAGACAGAGACAGAGAGAAGCACCAGAGCACTGCTCAGCTCTGGCTTATGGTGGTATGGGGGATTGAACCTGGGATTTTGGAGCCTCAGTCATGAGAGTCTGTTTGAATAACCATTATGCTATCTCCCCCACCTTCTTATAATTTTTGTATACCAGTATTAAAGCACTAATGAAAAATAAATATAAAAAATTATTCCAAAATTACTTCCATGTTGGAATGTCCAATATGAAAAAAAAGGATAATTTGGTGGGATCTTGTCCAGTTGTTCCACCTGATGTTGACTGGGTCTCTACCTTCTTTTCCTTTTGAAAGTGCTGTGGGCGGCTGCCTTCTCCTTTCTTTGCACAAATTATTGGTGTGCACCGCAACATGCTCTGTCTACAGATGATTTTTGTATTGGATTTGACAACCATGGCAGCATCTGCATAAGACTGCAAAAATGAATGAAGACATGGCTCCAGAGAAGAGAGAGAGAAAAGCAATTTGACTATAACCCTATCCTAGTGGCAGACCTGAGCATAAGACCAATTCAAATCAAAGACTAGCTGTAAATTGTAATCCCTGTCACAGTTTAAGGTAGATCTTTGTTTCTTAGTCACTGGTTACACGTGGTTATCAAGCACTTGAAATGTGATTAGGATGAATTGAGATGGCTTCTAAAGATGAAATTTAGGACAGGGCAGGGGTAGACAGCTTAATGTTTATGCAAAGACACTCTCATGCCTGAGGCTCAAAGTCCCAGGTTCAATTCCCCACACCACCATAAGTCAGAGCTGAGCAGCGCTCTGGTAAAAATAAAAAAGAAAGGGTGAAATACAAGCCCGATTTCAAGGAGTTGGTGTGAAAATGTAAATCATTCATTAATAATCCTTACTAGTTTTATGTTGAAATGATAATATTTTGGATATGTTTGGTTAAATATTTCAACTGCTTCTTTTTATCTTGTTTCAAATGGAGTTACTGGAAAACAAATTAAAACGAAGTATATGGCTTGCTTTATATTTCTATTGGCACTGACTGATCTTTCTTTTTTATTAATTTTAAAATATTTATTTATTTTCCCTTTTGTTGTCCTTGTTATTTTTCATTGTTGTAGTTATTATTGTTGTTGTTATTCATATCATTGCTGTTGGATAGGACAGAGAGAAATGTAGAGTGGAGGGGAAGACAGAGAGGGGGTGAGAAAGATAGACACCTGCAGACCCGCTTCACCGCCTGTGATGCGACCCCCCTGCAGGTGTAGAGCTAGGGGCTCGAAGTGGGAACCTTATGCCAGTCCTTGCGCTTCACGCCACATGGGCTTAACCTGTTGTGCTACCGCCTGACTCCCTTCTATAGTCTTTCTATTCAGAAGCATGAAGCAAACCTCAGCCTTCACTAACTTCAACTTTCATTTCCTATTTCATTTATTTATGGTAACAGGGATCGGCATGGGTGACTGTTGTCATCAGGTTTGCTGTCCACAGAAATCCCCAGGGTCTGCTCTGGTTCCAGAGCACTGAGACTTGGGTGACGGGGAGATATATTATTCACTTGCTGTACTGGTGGAAAATGTTTTGTTGCCAAATGTTCCTCTCAGGAGATGAAAAAAAAACTTTCAGTTCATCCTCAGATGCCCAAATAAATCTTATTTCTACTCTCCCCACTGTAACAAAAATATTACAATAATAAAGCATTTATGTTAGCCAGAAAGTATCCCAAAGTCTTTTGCGCCTGTAGGGAGACCTGCTGCCAATAAGACATTAAATTCAAGGGAAACATTTCCACAATTACTGATAAAATACAATACAGCTAAATTTCATCTCCAGCATATCATTTTGATAATGGGTATGGAAATTATCCATTCAATAGCTATTCAAAAATAACTCAGGAAGATTGGTTAGTAGATACTTCACAGACCTTCAGAATAATCCTTTTTAATCAGGCTAGTGAGAATTCAATAGGCAACAGTCGCCTTAGACAAAATAACCTTCTTTTTTTGAGGGGGGGAGGTGTTAGGGTTTCAGGCTTGCTCCTTCTCCCACTTGCTGTCCAGGAGGTGAAATTGTAAACAGGCAAAAAGGCAGAAAGTGTTTCCCAGTGGGCTGAGCTGCTGCCCAATATCCACCAATGCTCAGTGCAGACAGCTGTGCCTGCAAGTTAAGTGAGGCGCCTTAGTACTTATCAATCAGGAATCAGCAGGGCTTCTAGAGCTGTCCTCATTAAATTTAAAGTATATTCTCTCCCCAGCAGCAAACGTCTCCATTGCCATCCATTTCTGCACAGCCAATTTTAGGCAATCACAGAGTGTTGGCTTCATCACTGTCTCTGAACAGATTTCCAGTTTGACACAGCTCTTCCCAGCTTCCCTGATCTTTGACAACCAATAACAGTCTCCCTCTGGTAGCCACCAACTCATTCCTGCCTCATTTCTGATCCTTTTTATCTTTACACTACCTTTCTCAGGTCTGGTTGCTTTTGTCCATAGAATGTGTCACCCCTAGCTGTTGTAGCAGCAGAAATGTTCCTTTGCTCCTGTTGCGTTTCATGTCTCCCACACACCAGTTCTCCACACATGGTGGGCGCTTGGTATCTGATGTCCATTTCTCCACTCAAAAAGGTCACGTAGTGAGGTTGAAAATGATAGGGTTACACTAGGATAAGGAAACATCACTTTATACCTGCTTAGCTATGTGACACTTATTTGAGAAACTTAACCCATTTATGCCCTGGTTTCCTTAACTGTGGCCTGGGAATAATTATAGCTCCTTCTCTATGGAGTTATTGTAGAATGTGGATGAAAAACTTCTAAAGTGTAAGGTGCTGGAGACTTTTGTTCATTCATTTGTCATACATTAAATGAGCCCCTGCTTTATGCAAGGTAAAGGATAAGGAGCTAGGTTTATAATGGCCAATGAGGTCCAGTTCTTATGTTCAAAGAACTCACAGAACAAACATACAGCCAACTCTAATAACTGGTAAAATTCTATGACTGTCATGGAGGGGTGCAAGTTGATTCTATGAGTATGCAAAACCAGGGCCAGAGTGACTTATTCTAACTTTAATAGGAAGTGGAAGAGGAGAGGAGACTACAGAGAAGATGTAGTATTTATATTGGAACAGAAGGATGAGGTGGGTTTTGATAGACCAAGGAGGAGAATATGAAAGCCCGAGTGAGCGTGTCGAAAGGTGAGAGACAGGGTAAGGAGATAGCTCAGCAGTAGAGCACAGACCTTGACATGCCAGAGGTCCCTGAGATCCCAGATTCATTCCCCAGCACCATCAGACACCAGAGATGGGAAGTGCTCTAGTCTCTTTCTCTTTAAAACAAACAAATAAGTAAAAAATGAGAGACAAGGAAACTCTGGAGTATCTAGTATGGCTGAAGATTGGAGTTTTAAGAGAACTGTCAGGGAAGAGAAGCCTGCAGATGGATGGGAAAGTGGATCACAAGAAGGTCATGGTGAACCTGGAATGTACACTGAAGAGTTAGAGGTCAAGTCCTTCAGCTAAGCGTAAGCTCAAGAAAAATTTTGGAGCACTTTTATAGTTCAGAAAACTCACTCTGTGGCTGATTAGCAAGTGGTGGGAAGATGTTCTAGACTAGCAATAGGAAGGACATGTAGGAGATTAATGTAACACAATTCCCCTGTGGATTCTCCCAGAATTCTAGTCCAGAGAAACCCTGGTTCATAATGTCCATGAATGTTTAAGATATGCTGCTTTTTTTTTGGGGGGGGGGCTTCCTGAATATTAAAAAATGGATTCAGTGCTTTAGGCATTATGCTACCTCCTGGCTCTCACTACAGTCTTTTTTTTTAAGTCAAATACTTGCTAATTATTAAACTAAATTTTTATCTAGAAGTCACCTTTTTCATTTTTACCAGTAATTTAATAGTTATTATTATTATTATTACCACCTCCAGGGTTATCCTTGGAGCTCGGTGCCTGCACTATGAATCAACTGGTCCTGGAGGCCATTTTTTCCCCATTTTATTGTATAGGACAGAGAGAAATTGAGAGGGGAGAGGAAAACAGAGGGGGGAGAGAAAGATAGACACTTGTAGACCTGCTTGTAAAGTGAACCCCCTGTAGGTGAGATCATTGTGCAAGTCCTTGCACTTCCTACTATGTGCGCTTAACCCAGTGGGCCACTGCCTGACCCACTAGTATTTTTTAAAGTATAAGTTTTCATGGACAGAATTTTATACCTATACAGGGTATGTGTAAGTCACCACACCCTCTGTATGAGACAGAATTTCATATAAGAGAGAAATCAGAATACTACTCTACTAAATGAGGCACCAGGGAACAATCCAGGAGCATTGAGAAAGCCAGTCCTGCACTTTACCATTTAAGCTATTTCTCTGACCACACCCCTCCTCCATCCAGTTTTACCACGTAAAACCAGGGTTCAAATCTCTGTAGAAATTATGAAAGACAGTGAAGGACCTGGACATTGTTACAAGTTTAAGGAGACTAAAGAAACCTGATGAATAAATGCAATGTGCTATCCTGTATTTGGATCCTGGAACAGGATAAAAAGGACATTAGTAGAAAAACTGGTAAAATTGAAGTAATGCCCAGAGATTTGTTAGTAGTACTGCTTTGATGTCAGTTTCTTCATTTTGACAATTTTGCCTTGGTTATGTAATATGTTCACATCAGAGGAAGCTGAGTGAATAATATTTGGAAGCTGTTCTCTTTGCAGCTCTTCTATAAAACTTAAATTAATTCAACATAAAAAGCTTTTGAAAATACTACTATTGTTGACTTAATTGTAGTATTAACTGAAATTAAGTGCAATATATTTTCTTTTTCTTTTTCTTTTCTTTTCTTTTCTTTCTTCCTTCCTTTCTTTATTTATTTCTTTTGTTGCTGTGGCATCAAGCCTGCATGACTCCACCTCTCCTTGTGAACTCCTTTCTTATCTTGGGGCAGACAGAAACTGATACAGTGTGATTTCCATTGCTATATTTTATCACCATGTTAGTGAAATAATTAATAGGAAAGTCTAATATAACATATTACTAAGCATGAAAAATCATCTTATAAATTTTCAGAGCATGAAATAGGTAAATTACATATAACCAATACAGAGAACAAAAGAAAAAATTAAAGGAATCTTGTGGCATAAAATGTACACGTGGAACAATAACTCATGGGTTCAAAAGACACCCTCCTTCCCACAAAATACAAACATGTGACACCCTTTGTCTTAGCAGTCTATCAACTTTTTTTAAAAAAGAGATTTATCAAATTCTGTATGACAGAGAGAGATAGAGAAAGAGAGAGAGGAGGAAGCACCATTCTGATACATGTGACACTGGGCTGGGGTTTAAGTAGAGGCCTCATTTACACAAATTTTTAAAAAAGCCCCAGGTTTTCACTCATATGTAGAATCTAGAGATCTGATACAAATGAACTTGAAAAACAAACAAAAAAAAAGAAACAAGCAAACTATAAGACTTGTGCAAACTATAGTGGTTATCTTTGGGAGGTGGGAGAGTGAGGATATAGAACTTTGGTGTTTGGTGTGGTGTGAAACTATATACAGTGTCATCTTACAATCTTGTAACTACTATTCATCACAAATACAAAAAAATCTAGTTAAAAAAGTCTAGGTTCAATCCCCTGCACAACCAGAAGCTAGAGCTTAAAAGTGCTCTGGAAATAATGAATGAAGAAAGGAAGGAAGGAAGGAAGGAAGGAAGGAAGGAAGGAAGGAAGAGGGGCCAGGTGGTGGTGCACACATCACAGTGCTCAAGGACCCAAGTTCAAGCCCCTGGTCCCCAACTGCAGGAGGAAAGCTTCATGAGTGGTGAAGTACAGCTGTAGGTGTCTCTCTCCTTTACTATCTCCCCTCCTCTCTTAATTTCTCTCTGTCTCTATCGAATAATAAATAATTAAGAAAGAAAGAGAAGAAAGGAGGAGGGAGGGAGGGGAAGAATAGAAAGAAGGAAGGAGGAAATAAAGGAGAGGAAAGGAAGGTAGAGGAGGGAAGGGAAGGGAAGGGAAGGGAAGGGAAGGGAAGGGAAGGGAAGGGAAGGGAGGAAGGGAAGGGAAGGGAAGGGAGGAAGAGAAGGGAAGGGAAGGGAAGGGAAGGGAAGGGAAGGGGAAGGAAGGGAAGGGAAGGGGAAGGAAGGGAAGGGAAGGGGAAGGAATGGAAGGGAAAACCTGGTATGGAGTTTGATTGTTGGCACAGCATATGCCAGTACTAAATGCATCAAGGACAACCAGGGCAATCTACACTTCTGAGAGGATATCAATTAAAATCTGATGTCAAGTTAGATAAGGCAGAGGATGTTATGTACCAAGCTAAACCTAAAGCAGTCAGGGAAACAGAACAGTGGAAAACTGTATAGAGATAGGTGAAAAACTGGTATAGATTTACATGGGAAATGCAGTCATCTCAAAGGACCATAAAAATGGAAATATCTAAGTAGAGATGAGGACCTATTTCATCAAGCCCTCCATTTAGAAGGACTAAACCCTTTTTGTGCTGGAGTTCATTATATAAACACCTTCATTTTATCCTATATTGTCATGGATCTTAAATTGGCCTGTGTAGGATCTAGATAAAAGGTAATAAATTTCATGTCAAAATAAGGACAAAACTGCAAGTAGAGGGATGGAGAAGCTCAAAGGACTCTTCTTGAAGCAAACATACATCTATTCAGATAGTTGACCCTGGTAAACAAAGACACAAACAGACCCCCATCAACACACACACATACACCTGTCAGCTCAGAACCTTCCGAGAAAATTAAGTTGGAATTATTTTAAGTGTCCCGCCAGGGGTATTGTTGGGAAATTGTGCAGATGTGGCAGAACATTGACAGGGCCCACAAAACATTACATTTCCATGCAAAGTTTTATTTACAGATATCCACCATGTTATCCCCTCAGGGTATTGCTAGCTTAGTTAAAACTATTGCAACAGCTGCTAGGATGCTTCCACCTTCCCAGCATGCATTTTGCCTCTCTCCACCCCCTTTCGCCTCTCTCCACCCCCTTTCCTAGCCAATCCCGTCCCGACTCGTCACTTCCGGTTTTTTACCCTATAAAGCCCACTGCTGTTCCAGGTTTGCTCTCTTGCTTCCTTTTTCTCCTCTGGGACCTGACCCAGAGAAGGGCTGCTAGGCATAGTGGGAGTTGGCCATTTTGCTAGCTCCCTGTGGCCTAAACCACTCTGCTCTCACCAATTTCTGGAGTGTCCGTGTGAATAAAGATTTGTGTTCCTGCTCCGCTCCAGTCTCTTCTCTCTTCCCCGTGATGCAACCTGACAGGGTATGAGTGTGTGTATGTGTGTGCATGTGCACAGGTGGAGAGTATATTGGGTAGAAAGAATTACCTTATGGAAAGGGGCAGAGAAGTTTCTGTTGTTATGGAAATCCATTGAGAATGTGAAGAAATCAATCCTAAATCATTAGGGTTTACATTACAAGCCTGAATCTTATTATTATCATTATTTTTTGTAGTCCTTACCTAGTCTTCCTTAATGCAGGTTTTAAGATTTCAAGACTCCTTTTAGACAGAAAAAAGGAGATGGACATTCCTACTAGTTGATGACAATAATACAAATAGCTGACATCCTAGTGTTCCCCATATTTCAGGCTAAGAAGTTATGCAGCCTTTGATTATTTCCTCCTCATCACAGTCCTTTAAGGTAGGCACTATAGTCACTACCATTTTTATAGATGGACAAATGAAGACTCACTGATGTTAAAAAACTTGTCACAGTCCCACAGATATGGATGACTTGAACTTGTGCAGTCCTGCTCCGGACCCTGTGTTACTATTTGATACTGATATATTTATATTTAAGTCAGGATGGTTGGGGCCTAACTGGTTGGAAGGAAGGAGTCTATGAATTCAGGGAAGAAGAAAAATTTTCACCCAGGTGGTAAGGACCTCTCTCTGAAGTTTTTTTTTTCCAAAGCTCTGATGTTAAGCTTCAAGTCTAGTATGTAATGACAGTCTCTTTGGAATGGACAAGGTCATACTTTCCAGTGGGCACCAGGGAAAGAACTGGTTATTTGCTCATCTAGACTCAGAGAAGCCATAGGTGGGAACTCCTGGACAAAGATATTCATCTCCCCCTTGGTCCAAAATGGGGATACTTGATTTGTAGTTTTTCACTCTCTCTTATTTTCTATCTGGAAAATGAAAAAAAAATAAAAAAAGATATTATCATCCATTTGTCTTGCATCTTAATAAGTTCCTTGTCTTGAAAACATTTCTGTTGAGGTTCAAATTCATGAATCTTCCATTCCTGGAATTTCCGCCAACTAAGAGACCTGGTGTACATGGTCACTTTTGACAGAGAGTGAAATTCAACAGGGTAGTAGAGATGCTTTCTTCTGAATGTTGTACCTAGGCACAGAAATAGGAAACCTACACAGTGACATCTAGAATCAGTCCTGTAGTCTCCCTGGGCATCGGCATCTTTCTGAAATAAAGTGCTCTCAGAGCTCACACACAGCATAGCAACCACTTTCCCTTATTTGACTGGTTCTGTCATAAAGGAAAGATTAATTAATAACCTCTACAGTTCAATATATAACTATCTTTCAAATGTATTCACACATCCTATACTTCATTTTCTTTGTTGCTTTCCAATAGAAAAGACAACAGGCTACATAATCCTGTAGAACAATAGATTATTATCCTAATTATAGTTGCCTGGTGTTTTCTACACTTTCACCATTTTATTAAAAACAATTATCTGAGAAGAACCAATCTTTTGTAATACCTACCCTATTGTTCTCATTTCTCTCTGATTCTGATGAGGTCTTTTGAAAGGGTATTTTATTCATAATTATAGACTACAGGGCAATTGCTCAGATACTCAGTCCAGGAGATATTTTGTTGAGATTAATTTTTCTTGTATTTCTTGATCCAATTATATCTCTAGTCTTTTTAAACTAGCCACTTAATAAACCTATTTCTTTTCAGTCAGCCAAGTATGTCACCTATCACAATCAACATTTTATCACATATTTTTAAGAGTGAATATCTTAGAAAATTATAACATAATAAATATGACTTTCCTTGTCTTGTAAGCTAAATCTTCTTTGCCAATGAGTAGTGGTTGAAAAATGCCTTAAATTAAGCATTTGGCCTATTATACAGAGTATTTGATAAGTATTTTATGTAATCTTTGGTGATTTCAGGGAAAAAAAAGCTGTGGCATTGGGAGGGTATTTTCTAAATATAGGTTCAATCAAAAGAGCTGCAGGTGAAGAGACTGATTAGTCCAAAGTAGAGGGCAGCCAGTAAATGTGGGGCAGAGAATTAAAGTGACAATAATCTGCAGTGAAGTGGTCAGCAGCATCCAGACACAAACCTTAAATCTTTTTATTTTCTTCCCCCCCACTCTTTCCCTACCTCCTTTCTTCCCTCTCTTTCCTCCCTCCCTTCCTTCTTTTCACCTCCCTCCCTTCCTTTCTCCCTTTCTTTATCTTTCTTCTTTTCTTCCTTCATTTCCTCCCCTTCCCCTTCTCCTTCTCCTTCCTTCCTCTCTCACTTCCTTCCTCCCTCCCTCGGTTCTTTCCTCCCTTCCTTCCTTCCTCCCTCCCTCCCTTCCTTTCTTTCCTAATCATCTCTGGGGCTTCACCACACCAGGATGACATTTTTATGTAGAGAAATGGGTGGTGGGGGGTGGGATGGGGTGGGAAAGAAAACCACAGCACTGAAGTTTCATTCAGTGTGGTGGGGGCTGGCTAGGCACCCACACAAGGCTTAGCAGTGAATTATTTTGTTGACCTGATCCTTAAATCTTTACATTGCAATTTTTTGAGTGTGTCTCAGAGTAAAAAAATGAATTAGATGTTAGAACACATATAAAAACTACTCTCTTCCCTAATCCAGCTTTCTGTCCCTTTTTCAGCCATGACATCACCTCCCAAGACAATAACTTGGATCCACCTGTATATCAGATTTCAGGCTCAGGGGGAAAAAAACTAGTATAGCCACAGGCCCTTTGGAATATAACTAAAATATGCCTACTAGCTATCTACAAAATGGAGACCTGCCTCCCAAATCTTCATCTGCACTATTTCAGCCTTTAGCTTCATGACTGGTCAACAATTTGTTTGGCTTTGTATGTTAACTCTCTTTTCAGCCACCAGGTTCCAGATGCTACCATGATGCCCACCAGACTTCCCTGGACAGATGACCCCACCAATGTGTCCTGGGGCTCCGCTTCCCCAGAATCCCTCCCTACTAGGGAAAGAGAAAGGCAGGCTGGGAGTATGGATTGACCTGCCAACGCTCATGTTCAGTGGGGAAGCAATTACAGAAGCCAGACCTTCAACCTTCTGCATCCCACCATGACCTTGGGTCCATACTCTCAGAGGGATAAAGAATAGGAAAGCTATCAGGGGAGGGGATAGGATATAGAGATCTGGTGGTGGGGATTGTGTGGGGCTATACCCCTCTTATCCTATGGTTTTGTTAATGTCTCCTTTTTCAAATTAAAAAAAAAAGAAATTCAGAAACTCAATTTCATGAAGACCCTTAGCAGAAATCATAGCTAACAAAGATTTCCATCTATCTCCATTTTCTTTTGCTCTGCCCTGCAAGTTCTGAAGCTACTCGGCAAGAAGTCTATCTGACAGTGGAGTGGAATGGTATACCACCTAAGTGGATAGCCTCTGAAGATTATTGGCCATAGAAAGAAGCTGTAGTGGGTGGGAATAGATAGCATAATGATTATGCAAAGAGACTCTCATGCCCGAGTCTCCAAAATCCCAGGTTCAATCCCTGCACCATGATAAACCAGAGTTGAGCAGTGCTCTGATGGTCCACTTCCTAACAATGCCTCAAAACTTAGATATAGACCAGAGCCCATGAGACAGGGCATATATACACATGTATCCTTAAATTAGAACAAAATATATACCTTAAAGCAAAAGTGCACAATAATTTGCAGTGAGTCAATAAATGCAGCAAGCAAGTAGAAAGAACTAAAAAGACACCATAATGTACCTAATCAAATAGTTTCTACTTATGGATCCACCTGCCAACGCCCATGTGCAGCGGGGAAGCAATTACAGAAGCCAGCCCTTCCACCTTCTGCATCCCACAATGACCCTGGGTCCATACTCCCAGAGGGATAAAGAATAGGGAAGTTATCAGAGGAGGGGATGGGATACAGAGTTCTAGTGGTGGAAATTGTGTGGAATTGTACCCCTCTTGTCCTGTGGTTTTTGTCAGTGTTTCTTTTTTATAAATAAAAATAAAAAAATAGAAATAAGGCGTTAAAGGGAAAAAAAAGTCATGTGATGTGATATTTACTGAAAAAAATAGAAACTTTTAAAAAAAGTATTTATTTTAGTCCCTTTTTTTGCCCTTGTTGTAGTTATTATTGTTGCTGTTATTGATGTCATTGTTGTTGATATCATTGTTGGATAGAGAGAAATGGAGAGAGGAGGGGGAGAGAAAGACAGACACCTGCAGACCTGCTTCACCGCTTGTGAAGCGACTTGCCTGCAGGTGGGAAGCCGGGGGCTCGAACCGGGATTCTTATGCCGGTCCTTGCACTTTGCGCCATGCCTGCTTAACCCGCTGCGCTACCGCCTGACTCCCAAAATAGAAACTCTTTTTTTTATATATTTATTTTATTTATTTATTCCCTTTTGTTGCCCTTGTTGTTTTATTGTTGTAGTTATTATTGTTGTTGTCGTTGTTGGATAGGACAGAGAGAAATGGAGAGAGGAGGGGAAGACAGAGAGGAGGAGAGAAAGACAGACACCTGCAGACCTGCTTCACCGCCTGTGAAGCGACTCCCCTGCAGGTGGGGAGCCGGGGTTCGAACCGGGATCCTTATGCTGGTCCTTGTGCTTTGTGCCACCTGCGCTTAACCCGCTGCGCTACAGCCCGACTCCCAAAATAGAAACTCTTAAGGATAAGGATCTCAGAGTCAGAGAGACAGTGTAATGGTTATGCAAAAGACTTTCATGCTTGATGTTCCAGAGTTCCAGGTTCAATCCCTGACACCACCATAAGCCAGAGTCGAGCAGTGCTCTAGATTCTCTCTTTTCCTATCACTCTCACTAAAATATAAATAAATAAAATAAATGGATATCTCTATATGAATATTGTACCTATTTTGGGCAAGTTACATGTTTTACATAATAACCACACACATATTCTAATAAGTGTCTAATAAATTCTTTACATTATTTAATCCCAGATAACCATTTGCATATTTTAAATTTTGATTTTTATTGAGGTTATATTGGTTTACAACACTGCACATGATTTAAGTGTTTCGTTTTTTTTAAATCAGTAACACCTTGTTTATGTTCTTTAGCCATTTAACTTCCATCTCAAGAACAAAGTGTAATTACTTTGCATTTCATTCTAGAGTGTCACCCACTAAATACTGACACACTAGAGTGAAAATTAGAGAAGGTCATATGGTAGGTCCTTGTCCTGAATGATTTTCCTTTTTAGTGTTTGAAAAATACTAAATGCAGTTTCTTGAATAATGTCTTTGCATTCAATATGGTTTTGTACACAAAAAAATTCTAACCGACACTGAATTTTTTTTTATTCAATTACCTGCTGTCATTGTCATTTTGTTCAAAACCAGTTCCCAGGAACCTATCAACATCTTAATGATTTAATAATATCAGTGGTGATTTATATTCATTGTAGAAAAAGCTAAAAATGTGACAAAAGTAGCTTTAAAGGGCTCCCTAATCTTACCATGTAAGAACTAGACACTAGCCATATTTGTCACAGCAGAATTTTTCTGTATGCTAACAAATCCATGAAAGCATATGTCTTTGTTTATCAATACAAATAGACTGAAATAGATTTTTTTTTTTTTACACAAGAACACTGCTCAACTCTGGCTTGTGGTGGTGCAAGGGATTGAACCAGGGACTTTGGAGCCTCAGGCATAAGTCTCTTTGCATGACCATTATGTTATCTACCCCCACCCAAACAGAATTTTCCATGGTTATTAGGGACCCCACTGAAGAGAAGGCTTATTGTGTCTTTAGAAGTGGTCTTTTCCGGGCAGAGGATAGATAGCATAATGGTTATGCAAACAGACTCTCATGCCTGAGGCTCTAAAGTCCCAGGTTCAATCCCCCTAAGCCACAGCTGAATAGTGCTCTGGTTAAAAAAAAAAAAAGGAAGTGGTCTTTTCCACAGAATGTAGGCTCAGACCTACAGGGATGCAGAGGTTAAACAGCTCCTGCACTGAATATGGGCCCCACATCAATTTTATGGGTTTTATAGTTAATGGTATGTCTATCTCTCTCTCTCTCTCTCTCTCTCTCTCTATATATATATATATATATATATATATATATGTATATATATATACATATACACACACACACACACACACACACACACATATATATATATATATACTTTTCCCAGATTTGGGAGCTACTCATTTCCATGATCCAGCTTTCTAGTCCTTCTTCCAACTATGGCACCAAATCCCCAGACAATACCTCTGGTCCACCTTCATGTTAACTGTCAGGCTCAGGCAAAAATTAGTAAAGTCATGGCCCCCTTAGAATATACCTAAAATAGCCCCACCTGCAGGGGAGTCGCTTCACATGTCGTGAAGCAGGTCTGCAGGTGTCTATCTTTCTCTCCCCCTCTCTGTCTTCCCCTCCTCTCTCCATTTCTCTCTGTCCTATCCAACAACGACAACAATAATAACTACAACAATAAAAAACAACAAGGGCAACAAAAGGGAATAGATAGAAAGAAAGAAAGAAAGAAAGAAAAAGAATATACCTAAAATAAAGCTACTAGCTGTTTCCAAAATGGAGATCCCCAAATCTCATCTGCTATATGAACCTTTAGGTTCCTGATTATTAAACAACCTATTCTGCTTTATATCTTAATAATTTTCTACCTCTCTCTCTCTCTCTCTCTCTCTCTCTCTCTCTCTCTTTATAAAAAGGAAATACTGGGGGCCAGGTGGTGGCGCACCTGGTTGAGCGCACATGTTACAGTGTGCAAGGACCCAGGTTCGATCCCCTGGTTCCCACCTGCAGGGGGAAAGCTTCACAAGTGGTGAAGCAGTGCAGCAGGTGTCTCTCTGTCTCTCTCCCTCCCTATCATCCCTTTCCCTCTTGATTTCTACTGTCTCTATCCAATAAATAAATAAAGGTAATTAAAAAATTTAAAAAAGGAAACATTGACAAATCCATAGGATAAGAGGGTACAACTCCACACAATTCCCACCATCATAACTCCGCATCTCATCCCCTCCCCTGATAGCTTTCCTAGTCTTTATCCCTCTGGGAGTTGGACCCAGGGTCATTTTGGGATGCGGAAGGTGGAAGGTCTGGCTTCTGTAATTGTTTCACCACTGAACATGGGTGTTGCAGGCTGATCCATACTCCCAGCCCGTCTCTCTCTTTCCCTAGTGGTGTGGGGCTCTGGGGAAGCAGGGCTCCTGGACATATTGGTGGGGTTGTCTGTCTGGGGAAGTCTGGTTGACATCATAGTAGCATCTGGAACCTGATGGCTGAAAAAAGAGAGTTAACATATAAAGCCAAACAAGTTGTTGTCTCAGTGCTTTTCCACCACCAAGTTGCAGATGCTACCATGATGACAGTCTGACTTCCTGGGCAGATGACCTCACCAGTGTGCCCTACATCTCCAGAGCCCCGCCCCACTAGGGAAAGAGAGAGACAGGCTGGGAGTATGGATCAATCTGCCAACACCCATGTTCAGCGGGGAAGCAATTACAGAAACTATACTTTTCACCTTCTGCATCTCATAATGATCTTGGGTCCATGCTCCCAGAGAGATAAAGTATAGGAAAACTGTCAAGAGAGAGGATGGGATAGGGAATTCTGGTGGTGGGAATTGTGTGGCATTGTTCCCTTCTTATCCTATGGTCTTATCAATATTTTCATTTTATAAATAATTTGTTTTAAAAAAGAAGTGTTCTTTTGTTACCTATACACTGTTTTTTAATTGTTACCCCAAAATTGTACTAAGCATCCTTGTGCAGACATCTATTCACACATTTTTTATTTCCTTTTGATAAATTTTTGAAATGGAATTGCTGAATACCAACCACACATGCTAAAAGATCTTGATAATTCTGTCTAAAATAGCATCCAGAAAGGATGTACAAATTTCAACCCAGTCAGTAATGAATAAAGGTGCCTGCTTCTTCATACTCTCACCTGTATTGGGTATTTTCATTCTTTACAACTTGGCTGACATAATTGACAAGAAAGAAAAAGAGAGAAAGAAAAGAGTTTTAGGTTGTTTCAACTGACTTTCTGCAAGACACTACAAGTATCCCATTTCCACACCTTTCAATTTTTTTGCCAAAATACCTTCTTGCAATATTGTCTTAATTTACTTTCTTTTCTTTTCTTTTTCTTCTTCTTCTTTTTCTTTCTTTTTTTTTTTTAACCAGAGCACTGTTCAGCTCTGGCTTATGTTGGTGCAGTGGATTGAACCTGGGACTTTGGAGCCTCAGGCATGAGAGTCTGCATAACCATTATGCTATCTACCCTCCACCCTCAACTTACTTTCTTCATAGGTATATAGAGTGTTCCAGCAATGCCACTCCACCGCCCACGTAAGAAACGAGAGTATTTGGGGAGTCAGGTGTTAGCGCAGCGGGTTAAGTGCACGTGGTGCAAAGCACAAGGACTCCTGTAAGGAACCTAGTTGGAGCCCCCAGCTCCTCACCTGCAGGGGAGTCACTTCACAGGCAGTGAATCAGGTCTGCAGGTGTCTGTCTTTCTCTCCCCCTCTGTCTTCTCTTCCTCTCTCCATTTCTCTCTGTCCTATCTAACAACGATGACATCAGTAGCAACAACAATAATAAATACAGCAACAATAAAAAACAAGGGCAACAAAAGGGAAAATAAATAAGTATTTTTAAAAAGTTTTAAAAAAACCTAGTATTTATTTTTACTCTTGACATTCCAATAATTGCTCACTTAGTATTTGATGGAATTCTTTGCTTTGCCATTAACAGCAGATGGAACATCTGAATGTTGCTGTTTTCCACTGCCAATGCTGGTTCCAAACACTGTAACTCGAACTTCCTGCAGAAGCATTTTATTGCTCTCTGGCTGTAGAGTGTCAGACCTTCAGGTACCCATGTGACACTGTACACTAGCAACAGTCTTTTGACTGTTGCTGTTCTTGATTTGCCTGCAGTGTGGACTTTTTGGTATTCAGCCCAGATGGGAACAGTCTTTGTTTTAACAACATTGAGATCCTGGGTGAGTTAGGTTTTCTTCTGTTTGAGACAAATGGAAAATGCTAAAAAGAGAGTGGATGATTATTTGGCATGAGATTCTCTGGGGGCACCAACGACCACTCTGAGTTCTGATTAGGGAGGTCCACAGCCTATATATATATATTTAATAATGATTAACAAAATTGCGGGATAAAAGGGGTACATTCCATACAATTCCCACCACCAGAGTTCCGTATCTGTATCCCATCCCTTTCATTGGAAGCTTCCCTATTTTTTATCCCTCTGGGAGTATAGAACAAAAATTTTTATGGGGTGCAGAAGGTAGGAGTTCCAGCTTTTGTAATTGCTTCTCCACTGGACATGGACGTTGGCAGGTCCATCCATACCTCCAGCCTGTTTCTATGTTTCCCTAGTGGGATAGGGCTCTGGGGAACTGAGGTTCCAGGACACATTAGTGAGGTCGTCTGCCTAGGGAAGTAAGGATAGTGTCATGGTAGCATCTGCAACTTGGCTAAAAGGCAGTAAAATATAAATCAGTACAAATTGTTTAATAAATAGGAACCTTCCGGTAAGAATAGAGCAGATGAAATTAGGGCTTTTTGTGTGGGGGAAAAAGCTAGGAAGTCTATTTTAGTAAGGTGTGTTCCAAGGTGCCCATGACTTCAGTAATTTTTGCCTAGGCTTGACTAGTTAGCTACATGTAGGTGTGCTAAAAGTATTGTCTGGGACGATGGTGTCTTAGATTTTTTCTTGCATTTCTCTTCGGGCAAACAGGTTTCAAATAATAATTGACATCTATCAGTAGCCTTCTGGGAACTGGGCAGGAACTCAGGTAGTCTGAGGTGTTTTCTTTGCTAGCAAATGTTCTCTCAATGTGAACCAACTTTCCTGGAGATTGTCTAGCACAGCTTTGTTATAATTCAGATTCCTGGCCCTGAAGTTTGAATCAGAACCTTCAGAATTGAACTCAGGCATTAACAATTGTAAGAAGTGCCTCAGGTGATTCAGTAACACTTAACTGTATAAGCACTCTCCTAAATGACTTCTTAATCTTTATCTTCCTGAGTCACCTTGAAGTCAAGTTAAAATGCAGATTCTGGCTCTGTAGGTGGGTCAGTGATTCATTTCCAGAGATTCCAGCCTAATTTGTAAACTGTTTATCAGTAGTCTACACAATTGTAGTGAGTTTCTAATCCTTGCCTGGCTAGAAGTGGTGTTAACATCTATACTTTGTGGACTGCAAAAGGGACCACAGGCACTGTGACTCCCAGATGATGTGACATTTCAACTTGATTTGAGGAGTGGAGAAGACACAGAAAATCGTGTTTCTTAGATCCTCTACAAGACACAGTGTTTTCTGTAATCCCTAATTTCTAAATCTGAATCTTCATCTGCAGTGAAGTTTTTTTTTTTTTTTTTCTTCTGCTGTCATCAATAAATTGCTCTGGGCCATTTCAGGAAGAGAGGGAGGGAGAGAAAGAAAACAGCTGAAGCTTTTTCCATTGCTTTAGTACTTCCAGGTGGCATAGCCAGAGCTCTAATCTGGGTCAGGTGTATGTCAAAACAGGGGTCCTCCCAGGTGTGTTAGCTTGACTGAAGCTTTCTTTCTTGCTTGCTTTCTGTCACTGGGGCTTCACTGCTCAGGGCCGATTTGTTTTAGATAGAAAGAGAAATAGAATGGGACTGGGTGGTGGTGCACCTGGTTATTACAATGCACAAGGCCCCAGGTTCAAGCCCCCAGTCCCCACCTGCTGGGGGAAAGCTTTGCAAGTGGTGAAGCAGGGCTGCAGGTGTCTCTCTGTCTCTCTCCCACTCTATCACCCCCTTCCCTCTCACTTTCTGGCTGTCTCTATCTCATAAGTAAATAAAGAATTAAAAAAAAGAGAAATAGAGGCAGGTAAAGAGAGGCAGACATCACAGTACTGAAAATTTCCCCCACTAGTGGGGACTGGACTCCAACCTGGGTACTGACGATTTCTTAAACTGTGTGTAGATCTCAAAGAGCAAGCCTTTTAGTTTTTGGAGTTTTTTTTGTTTGTTTGTTTTTGTTTAGAAATATAGACTATTCTAAAAAAAATCACGGAAAACTTACAGTATTTTGAAATTTGGTTTGTGGGAAATTAGGGGAAAGGTTTTTGTTGGTTTTGACTGATGTATAACAAACATACAGTATTGTACTAAGTTTAAACATATATCTCAAAAACCAATATATACTTAGTTACTACCAAAATCAAGATAAAGAATGCATACATTACCTGAGACCCTAGAACCATGAGAACTCAGTTTAAAGCCCCAGGACACCACATGGGAATGCTGGCAGGGTAGCTTTGTAAGTGGTAGAGCCAAGCTGTGATATCTCTCCTTTTCTCTATGTGTCTCTCTGTGTCTCTTCTGTCTCTCACTCTGAGTAATCTCAGAAATATTTGCAAGATGGCAACTCTGAGGTAATGTGAAGAAGAAGTCAGGTGACTGGAGAAGCCGAGAAAGATTTTGTTCTGGGGTATTGAGCTAAGCAGCATGACAAACTGTTTAGTTTGGGTTCCAGTTCTGCTTAGCATTCTGGCTCCATCCTTGACCAACTGTGCAGTCTTGTGTCTATTAACCTCTCTGAGCCTGACAAGAGGAAATAAAAAATCCGCCTTCTGAGGATGTGGGAAATTCAAGGAGAGCACACACCTGAAGTGTGAGGCATAATAGGTAAAGCCTGAGGGTATCCTAAAATTTAGGGAGTTTCTGGTATTACTTTCAAAATAATAGTACCGTTAAGAGACTTGGAGAAAATATATGTGACCCAAGTTCCAACCGTCTTGCACCACATAAGAGGTGCTAGGACACTGGGGAAAAGCTCTCATGCTGTGGTGTTTCTCCTTCTTTCTGTCTGTCTCTATCTGAATGAAAAGGTGTCCTAGGGCAGTGAATTTATGGATATGAGGTCCCAGCTTTGAAAAACAGTTGAAGGAAGATGACAAATATCATAAATGTTATTTGGAAGATATTTTTTTGACAAGAACCCTAGAATCATATTCATACTTACTAGAAAATAAAGATCCGTATGTGTGTGAAAATATATTCTGTAATAAAAATAATTTGCACCTAAAAATTAAATGTGAGGCACCAGGCCCACAGTGTAGGCATTCAGTAACTGGCGCTAACTATTGCTACCCAGAGTGACCTTTTCTTGCCACCAGAATTATTGCTAGGGTCAGTGCCTGGCAGTCATTTTTTTTCCTTTCTCTCTTTTTTGATAGAGAGACAGAGAGACAGAGAGAATCTTGCAGCAACTGCTCCACCACCCATAAAACTTCCTCCCTGAATGTAGGGACCAGAGACTTTAACCTGGGCCCTTGAACAGGGTAATGTGTATCACCAGCTGGTCCCTCCCAAAGTTGCCTTTGGGGTGAAAGAGCTGAGAAGTATGGCTTTGTACTAAGAAGTCTGGTGCCAAAGTCCGTACCAGTTATTTCTGCTTTACCATGTGCCTTGGACTGTATTTGCTGGTATAGAGTTCCCTTTTTTTCCTGGACAGCGATCCCTTCGTGTTCCCAGAAGCTCCTCTCACTCAAGGTTGCACTCAAATACTGTTTCTCTCCTCTCCTTTGCCATGTTCACTGTAGGAGTCCCTTCCCTGGGTGACCTCAGATCCCAGACAAAAGGCAGTAGAGCCAAGGGGCTGGGCAGTGATTCATCTGATAAAGCATGCACATTGCCATGTACAAGGACCAGGATTCAAGCTCCTGGTTGTTGGTATGCTTCTAAATTCTGCTTATAAGACCTTCTGTTTTTTTTTTTTTAATTTTTTTTTAAATTTTTAAATATTTATTTTATTTATTTATTCCCTTTTGTTGCCCTTGTTGTTTTATTGTTGTAGTTTTGATGTCGTCGTTGTTGGATAGGACAGAGAGAAATGGAGAGAGGAGGGGAAGACAGAGAGGAGGAGAGAAAGATAGACACCTGCAGACCTGCTTCACCGCCTGTGAAGGGACTCCCCTGCAGGTGGGGAGCCGGGTTCGAACCGGGATCCTTATGCCGGTCCTTGTGCTTTGCGCCAAGACCTTCTGTTTTGATCATCACATTAGGTTCGCTTGTATTGCTTGTGATGTGGTCTATTTACATAATCTCTGTTTTACCTGGGTCCCGCCCTGCCTGCATGGTATTGGTTTAATCCCCACTGGTTAGATGGAAGCTTGCTATGTTCTGTTCACGCTCTTTTTTTTTTTTTTTGCTCCGCCCCCTCTCCTAGTCATTTCCTTTCCCTTGTCACTTCCAGTGAAAAGATGCATAAAAGGTGATGTGTCTGATTAATAAACGAGATACTGCTTCCCAGCTCAGCCATGAGTCCCTGGTCGTCTCTCTGCCGCCTGTGAAGCTATCCCAGCCCGGCACCTGGTCCCCACCTGCAGGGAAGGAAAGAAGCTTCAGAAGCAGTGAAGCAGTGTGTCAGTTGTTGCTCTTTTTCTTCCTACCTCTCCTTTCTCTCCCTCACTATTTTTCTGTCTGTATCAGAAAAGAAAGGAAAAAGGTCACTGGGAATGGTGACATAATCCTGCAGACACCAAACTCCATTGATAACCCTGGTAACAATAAGAAAGAAGGAAGAGAGAGGAGAAGGAGGAGAAGGAGGGAAGAGAAAGAGTAAGTATGCATGTCCTAAAAGTTCAGTCTAGCTCTTTGTAGCCACCCTTGAGGAACACCCTGGGATTTCTAGTGCAGCTCTTGACTAAGCTAGCTAACCTCATTACTATTTCCCTAGAAAAACTTTCCTCCTGAATATCTGTGGCCTCTAAAAGATGGAAGCCCTGCTAGAGCTATTAAGAATTCTCTTTCCCAGTCATTTAAGTGATGAGCTTCTGGTAGACACAAAATCACTTTTATACACCAAGATTAAATTCCATTCTATCACTCTTTATTCAAGATGTATTTATTTTACTTATTAATGGGGTGTGTGAAGAGACAGAGACAGAGAGAGAGAAGAAAAGAGAAAGATGGAACTAGAGCGTCACTCTGGCACCAGCAATGCTAGGGTTTGAACTTGGAGCCTCAACCTGACGATCTATTGTTTTATCCACTGTGCTACCTCTCGATCCATGCATACCATCACTCATAAGAGACAGTAAAGTAGTTCTCAGAGGTGGTAATTTCTCCATTCTTTGAGGTGAATAAATTAGACTTTTATTATTGTGGTAGTGGTGGCTGAAGTATATATAGTAGTTTAGAAGCAATTATTTTAGATTTTAGATGACAGTCTAAAATCCCGACTAGTTCTGAAGTTTTTGTGATGTACTTAAACCTGTGGGCTTATTTGCTCACCCAAACAAGTCAGCCAATCTTTACTGCTATTCAGCTGACAACAAACACTATCTTATATCAGGTATCCTGTGGAGCCTGAACCCCTCTGGTTTATGAAGCCGTACTCTATTACTCAAACAGCAACAATCCTTACAGAAAAATTGATGAGGCAAGTCCAAATCTGCCATCCACCCATTAACTCTGCCATGTGCCCATCAGAGGGCCCCTGGTGGGGACAATAGCCTTCTCTATATGAAATAAGCAGCAAACCTGCCACAGAGCTGTCCAGGGGGTTCTCGTATTGATGTCCATGCACTGTCTGCACTCCCAGTACCAACAAGACTCATGCAGGGAATGAGAAGTGATGTAGCCAGCGGCAGTCAGACTTGAGCTCTAGGGCTGGATTTCTTGCATTTAAAACCTGCTTCTCTTCCTTATTTGCTGGATGACCTGGGGAAAATTATCAAACTTCTCTGGACCTCACTTGTCTCATCTAGAAAAGACAGTGGGCCCAGCAGTTAAGGCGCTTAGTAGAGTGCACACTGTACTGTGCAGGAGGCCCTGAGTTTGAGCTCTCACACCACATGGGAGCACTAAGGAATCTCTATGGGTGGCAGAACAGTGTCGGGTTGTCACTTTTTTCTCTCTCAAGAAATATGCTCAATAGCATTGCATATGTGTGAGAACTTCAGCTTTTTCGTTGGCACTGCGTCAAAAAAGAAAGAGGAGGAGGAGGACAGAGGGAGGAGGAGGAATAGGACCTGGGCCACCACATGGGAATGCTGGCAGGGGAAAACTTCAGGACCAGTGGAGCAGCGCTACAGTGTCTCTCCTTTCTCAATCTGTCTCTTGCCCTTTATCTAGAAGAAAAGAAAAACTGGCTGCAAGGGACAGTGAAGTCAGGCAGACATCAAATCCCAGTGATGACCTTGGTGGCTAAATAATATGCAGAGAATTACTACCATAATCTAGGGCTTGAGAACCTTGTATTGAAGGAAATGGCCAACAAACTGTTGTCTTAAGTCTGCGATTTTTAAACTGTCTTCAACTATCAGAGAAACTGAAATATGGGGAGTTGGCTCGTTTCTAGATAGTTTTGCAAAACATCAAAAGGACAAATTGGTGGGAGTTATAGAGTAGTAGATCTGTATTTAACAGAAGGAAGGGGTCTCATGATTGAGGCTTCCCTGGGGATTTCGAAACAGGAAGTGACATCTCCATCAAACTTAAGTTCAAACTTAAACTGCTTGTTCCTGAGTGCATTTAAATATCAGAAAGTTTGAGCAACTTAAAACTTTCAGGGACCTAAAAAGTTAATTCCCTTGACATAGAGAAAACTGTGATCCAGTTCAAAATTAAAGTCAAGCAGGTCATCTTCTGCTCCAGGGAATAACTTTACACATCAAAAAAATATTTTTTTTGTCTTTTTCTTACTGTTAAGTGGACAATAGGAGGGCATCCAAACAGCTTTAGCCCCTTCTATTTGGTCACATAATTCAGTGTCAGGGATTCATATATGTGCAATGTCTCTGCTCCTGAGCCAATCATTTTAATTGTTTTTATATTAGAGGGAGGGAGAGACAGGGGCATACACCACAGCACCACCCCTCCATCAATGGAACCTTTTGGTGCTGTGATTCTCCCATGTATGCTGGGCTCAAACCTGAGACCTCATGCATCCTAAGACATGTATTAATCCTGGGTGACCTGTCTCTCAGCCCTGGATTAAAAAAAATGGATACTAGATAATTCAGTTTAGATAATTGATTGCCAGGAACAGTATTCCATACTGTGCTAGATTTTGAACCCACTCAAAAATCAGTAGCTGAACAGACTTATACTGGCTGGGGTCGAATATTATTTACAGTTGACTAATTGCAATTACTGTTTCTAGGGGAAGTAAATTATAGGGGAAAGCTGGAATATTCTTAAAATATGAATAACTTATGAGATAACATTTTGATGAAGTATAAGTGAAGCAAAATATTTCACTTGTTTCAATATGCAGAACAGCTAAACACTAAGACACTGTATATTTAAAATGAGTGCAGTCTATAGACTAGAAATTCTACCTTAATAAAATTGTTTTAAAACAATAGACAGGGCTGGGGCTGATCGCATAATGGTTATGCAAAGAAACTTTTATGCCTTAGGCACTAAGTTCCCAGTAACACCATAAACCAAAGTTGAGCAATGGTCTGGTCTATCTCTCTGTGTATCTTTCTCTCTACATCTCTTTCATTAATGTAAGTCAGTAAAATATTTTAAAAAAGACAATAAACAAGGCACTTAGAAAAATGTATTTAGGTTTTTGAATATCAAAGGACTTAAAAAATCATATTCAGTGAAATTCAGTTTTAGGCTGATGTAAGAATATCCACCTTAATGCCAGACTGCTTATGCTTATAACCTGGGTCCTCCAAGTATCTGACTATGTAAAATTGGCCAGGCCACTTAATTCCTTCAAGCTTCAGTTTCATTACAAATCTTTTTTTTTTTTTACTATTAATTTTTTTATTGTCTCCACTACTTATTGGATAGACATAGCCATAAATTGAGAGAAAGGGGGCATAGAGATAGAGAGAAAGATAGACACTTGAGAACCTACTTCACTGCAGTATCCCTGCTGCAGGTGGGGAACAGGGGCTCAAACCTGGCTCCTTGCATGGATTTTTTTTGCATAGTACTATGTGTGCTTAACCAAGCACACCACCACATCCAGCCCCTTCCTTTCTTCCTTCCTTCCCTCCTTCCTTCCTTCCTTCCTTCCTTCCTTCCTTCCTTCCTTCCTTCCTTCCTTGCTTTCTCTTTCTTTCTTTCTTTCTTTCTTTCTTTCTTTCTTTCTTTCTTTCTTTCTTTCTTCCTTTCTCTCTTTCTTTCTTTTTTCTTCCTTCCTTCCTTCTTTCCTTCCTTCCTCCCACCCTCCCTTCATTCCTTCTTTCTTTCTTCCCTTCCTTCTTCCTTTCAATAGAGACAGAGAGAAATTGACAGATAAGGGAGAGATAGAGAGGGAGAGAGACACCTGCAGCACATGTAGGGCCTTCAACCTGGCCCCTTGCACATGGTAATGTGTGCACCACCATCCAACTCCAAAACTCATTGTAACTTGATGCCTCCTTAAAGACCTTATTGCTAGGACTGAGAAGTAGCCCACTCCGGGGACGAGACAGTGGCACACCAGGTTAAGTGCTCACATTACGGTGCCCTGGTTCAAGTCCCTGGTCCCTACCTGCTGGGGGAAGCTTCATGAGTGGTAGTCTCTTCTTCTTTCTGTCTCTCTCCTCTATCTCTGTCTATCATGCTCTATCAAAAATAAAGGGAAGAAAAGGGAGCCAGCAAAATAACTCACCTGGATAGCGTGTTGCTTTGTCATGTGTGCAACCCAAATTTGAGCTCAGCCCCTACTCTACTGAAGGAAGCTTACTAAGAATAGTGGGTGCAGACATGGAGCCCCAGTGATAACCCTGGTGACCAAATAAATAAAATAAATAAAATAAACCCTGGAGGCAGGTGGTGGCACACCTGGTTGAGCACACATATTATAATGCACAAGGACTGGGGTTTGAGCCCCTGGTCCCCGCCTGCAAAGGGAAAGCTTTCGAGTGGTGAAGCAGTGCTGCAGGTGTCTCTCTGTCTCTCTACCTCTCTATCACCCTCTTCCCTCTTGATTTCTGACTGTCTCTATCCAATAAAGATAATGATAATAATAAACCCTATTCCTAAACACAGTTGTAATGAGATACTCACAGTTAGAACTTTTCATATGCACTTTGGAGTTATATAATTCTGATGAGATCGGGCATGTTCAGGGTAGTATGGCCTTAGACATGGAGATATATAATTCAGCCCACAATAATGCCCAATTTCATATTCTGTACTGTGGGAATCCAGAAGAGATAAGAACTACATTCTTACCCCTGTTTGGTAGCAAAAGTCTGCTGCCACAAAATGTGTCTTTGGCAGCAGATCAGTTTCAAGCAAAGTGCTCTAAAGGCAGGAGGAAGACAGCTTTAAAAAGAATATTTATATGTGAACACCTCACTTAAAGGGTGTCTTCCTGCAAGACCTAATCTCCTTATCAGAATTCAGGTATACACATCCTTGTTTTACTGTACCTTCTCTAGCTATCTTCCTAACTTGACTCTCTCCTTTTTCATGACCTTTGAGTTAGCTCAGCTATTTGTAATAATGTCTAAGACCACATTGGTGAGCTACTCAGTTTACTTTTTCTTCTGGATCTCTCCCATATACACAAAAGGCATACATGTGTCTCCTTACTTTCCCTCTTATCGATCTGTTTTATGCTTGTTTGTTCAGACTCTGAGGAACTAGAGGAGTACAGGACTATTTATTCTATGCCTCAACACCTCAGAAGATTTATGATTCAGTTGAAGACATGGCACTGAAGCACAAACCAGTCACTAAGGTTCTAAGTTCATGCTTAACAATACCTTTTTGGAAGCTGGAACTTTATGTGAAACTATATATTCAAAACATGTCCTTGAATGAGTTTTTTTCTCATAGACAGCCAGATTTTGTTTCTTCGCTGATGTTATTCAACGACTTGATTTATGTACTAAGTTTACTGTAGGAACACTTTAGGGAAGTGAGTGATGGATGATAGCTTCTATGACTAAGTCAACTTACCTGGATGTCATGGGGCTGGAATGATGGATAGGATTTAGATCAGGATAAAATAAAGGAAGGATATTCCTGGCAGATAAACAGTATGATTGAAGGATAATATTTTTCATGTCCATAGGACATAGAGAAACTGATCAGACTACAGTTGGTACCACAATACCTTAATATATATATAGTTACCTATTTTATGCATAATGCATGGCCAAAAAATACACATAAAAATTTAAATGTGTGGGAAATTGAATTTCACAATACAGGATAAGGTAGAGATAGTCCATTACCAGAAAATTAAATATGTTATTGAAAATTCCAGATCAATATGACTGGTAGTCACAGCATTTGGTAGACATATTTCCAACTCTGACACCATCTCCCCAGACAACACCCTTGTTCCACTTGCATGCTAGCTGTTGGGCTCAGGCAAAATTAATAAAGTCATGGGCCCCTTGGAATATACTCAAAATATGCCTACTAGATTTTTCCAAAATAGAGACCCCAAATCTCATCTGCTATATTCTTGCCTTTAGGTTCCTGATTATTTAACTTTTTTTTCTGATTTATATCTCAATGTTTTTTTCAATCACCAAGTTGCAGATGCCACTATGACACCAACCTGATTTCCCTGGGCAGACAACTCCACCAATGTGTCCTGGAGACCCACCTCTCCAGAGCCTTGACCCACTAGGGAAAGAAAGAGACAGGCTGGAAGTATGGATTGAACTGCCAACATCCATATTCAGTAGAGAAGCAATTACAGAAGCCAGACCTTCCACCTTCTGCACCCCATAATGATCCTGGGTCCATACTCTCAGAGGGATAAAGAACGGGAAAGCTTCCAATAGGGGGATGGGATACAGTGGTGGGAACTGTGTAGAATTGTACCCCTCTTATCCTAGGGTCTTGTAAATATTTCCATTTTATAAATAAATTTAAAAAAGAAAGAAAGAAAGTAAACATAAGGAGGAAAAAAAGGCCACCAGGAGTGGTGAATTGTGTAGGCACTGAGTCTCAGCAATAATGTTGGTGGCAATTAAAAAAATGTATGACCATTGGTCATTGTAATATATGACGTATAAATGAGTAAATGTTTGCTATTTACATATCTTTCCATTTATCTTAGACTTTTATACATTATCCCTTTAAACATTCAAGTAAAGTTCACATATTACCTTGATTTTACATATAATTATGTATCTTAAGTGGTATATTCTTATGAAAAGCAGTTAAATATAGAAGGCATTTAAGAAATAAAAACGTAGTCCTTATCCTGGGGGAATTAACACTTTAGTGGAAAAAAAAAACCTTTTGTGTTTGTTACATGATCATAACAAAATATTATCACCCAGGGGGCCAGGTGGTATCACAGCTGGTTAAGCACACATGTTACAATGCACAAGGACCCAGGTTTGAGCCCCTAGTCCTCAACTGCAGGGGGAAAGTTTTGCAAGTGGTAAAGCAGTCTCTCTCCCTCTCTATCTTCCCCTCCCCTCTCGACTTACATGTCTCTCTCCCTCTCTATCTTCCCCTCCCCTCTCGACTTCTGACTATCTCAATCCAAGAAATAAAGATAATAAAAAAATGATATCCTACTATGCACAAGGCCCTGGGTTCAAACCCTATTCCCCACTTGCAGCTTCATGAGAGGTAAAACAAACCTGCAGGTGTCTATCCTCCACTCTCCTTCTCTATCTTTCCTCCCTTTCTCAATTTCTCTCTGTTCTATCAAATGAAACAAAAAGAAAATGATATTCACATCTCTTTTCTTCCCACATGCATATATTTTCTTTCAGAAGTAAATAGTGATGGAAGCAGTTTGTTTTCAATTCTTTCTACTACTGCCTATTGCCTAAGTTGATTTTGGAGCTCCCTTGGACATTCTTTTTTCTTTTTCTTTCTTTCTTTTTTTTTTTTTTTTTTTTTTTGCCATTTCTGAAGCACATCCATAAACCCCATCTCAGAGAATAAGCAATTTTAAAAATAAATGGGAGCCCACCTAGGGCCAAACCTGACTTAAACCAGGGCTAAATTCATTGGAATAGTATTTACTTTTCATCAAATCACAACGAAAATGGACACATGGTCTAGTTCAATACTTGTAGCATAAGCGTTATCAAGATCTCAAAGAAGCCCAGCAGTCATTTCCAACTGTAGCATGTCTTCAGGTTTTTTTCAAAGAACTCCCACATAACTGGATTTCATTTTATCTTTATAAGAGCCCTACAAGGTGAAGTTGAGCAAGAAGTTTCCATTTTACTGCAGAGGAAACTTAATCATCACATGTGGGACGGACACACACACACACACACACACACACACACACTTTGTATAGAAAAGGTCAATGATGATGAACCTTGAAATCTGAGTTAGGCAGGAGAAAGGATAGATAATAAAAAAAAAATCAATGCTTGAACTAGTACAATCCTTTGGGAAATAGTGTGGAGAGTCCTTAAACACATGAAAATAGAAATAGCTTATGATCCAGTAATATCACTCCTAGGTCTACATCCAAAGGACATGAAAGTCAGAAGGACATATGCACTCCTATGTTCATAGCTGCTTTATTCACAATTGCCAAGGAGTTGAAACAACCTAAATGTTCATTGGCAGATGACTGAGTAGAGAAATTATGGGGCATATATTCAGTGGAGTACTACTCTGTAATTTAAAAAAGTTTATGTTGTGCTCTTTTGGATAAAATGGACAGAACTGGAGGTGATTATGCATAGTGATATAAAAAAGAAATGAAAGATAGCTACTGGATGGTTCCACTCATATGTGGAATACAAGGAATTGAAACATATGAACCTGCAATAAACAACCAAACTGTTTCTAAGATTTTGTGAGAACTATGGTGGTTATCATGGACAGGTCACAGAACTGTGGTGGTGTATGTGGTGTGGACAGATATAGCCATACAATCTAGTAAATCATTATTAAATCACTAATCAAAATAATTAGTAAACTGAAAAAATAATGCTTTGTCAAGGGCCTGAGAACTATCAGTACCTACTTCTTTACTCCTTCATTAAAAAAACAAAACAAAGCACATAATAGAATCACTGTTCAGCACTAAAGAGAAAATCATGCCACAGGAATCTCTAATGGTGACTGAGAAAAGAAAAAGCAAAACCTAGTCACTTGTCTTTCAATAGAGCTCATATTCACAAACATAGTCAATGCATTTAATTCCTTAGAGCGCTAGGATTCTTGTGGCCCCAGAATTCTTTCTATTTCCCAGGAGGAAAGGGGGGAGGGGGGACAGGGAAGGTGGAAAGAATAGGGTTCCACTGTTTAATTAAACTGGTAAATCTTTTTCCTTTGAGAAAAACATGACTTCTTAATATTTGATTTTGCCCCTTCAATATCAGCACAAATCAGTGAGTCTGTCTGTGAATCAGCAAGGATGCTGCTTTTAAAGCTGAGGAGGCATATTAACCACCTCACAGGGGGTGCCTATTTTACGTACATCCTGTTCACAGAAATACAGTATAGGCAGACACCATTTTACTGTTGTCTCTTTACCACAATAAGATGGTGGCATAAATGAAAATGTTCAGATCAATCACATTTCAAGTGTTTGTCATCATCCTTGACTTCTTCCTAATTTGCATGTTGATATTATATGACTTAATACTTAAACAGTTTTAAGGGAATTGTTTCCCTTGATTTGGTCCTGGACTATTTAAAATTGTCCAACAGACACAGGTATATGATTCTCTTTACTTACAAAACACGTTACCTTCTTACTTTTCAATTGTAATTGCATTTATAAGAAATGTGAGGGAAAAAATCAGCAACAATAAAGCTAATGTACATATGGGTGATTTTTAAAAATCTTTGAAGATGGCCTTTATTTATTTTGAGAACATTTCCATTGTCGTTACTAGTGTCACATTGTAAATACAATCTCAACCTGGTGCTTTCTAATTTTAATTAGGGATTAATTTAAGTCACAAAATCTAGAAGCTGTACTGGAAACACATAGAAATCAGTTCAAAGGTTTCAGCCTGCTGTTTTCTGCTGGGTGATGGTGAAGTCCACAGATGTTGACTTTTTTCTAAAAAGGTGACATCACTTGAAAAGTGCCTTGCTGAGGAATACCCATTGCTGACCAAGGGTAGTTGTCTTTCCCTGTAGGAATCTGAACACATCTCGGTCATTATGGCAGCTAACTGTCGGCCAGGCTACAAGCTATTCAGAAGGGATCTTTTTCCAAATGAATTTTGACTTTTCTCTTAGGCATATAGACTAAATTTCGATGTCCTAAGTTTTTCTGATTTCCCACAGTTTTTTCATCTGATGTCCTTAATCTATGAACATATATGAATGACAGTGTTTTAAATGGCAGTTCTAGTTTGCAATCACTAGTTCCCTTTCTTTCTTTTTGCTTCTTTTCTCTTCTTCCTTCATTCCTATAAATCACACAATTAAACAACCATCCACCATGTACAAAATAGATCCAGTGAATTTACATCCCTGTGTATATCATTCTTGATACTTTGCTGACCCTGTTCAAAATATCAAATATATTTTCACAGTTTGATTGCTGGAACTTGGTGTTTTTTCTAATTAATATTATTCCATGCAGACATTTCCACCCTCTTGATGCTCTCATATCTGCATGGCACACCACTGAGTTGATATGCTATTCTTGGCTTAGCAGGTTCCTTATATCAGGCATTTGGTGGTTTCCAATTTCCCTCTATTACAGATGGTTTCGCTATAAATATCCTTACAGAATAAGGTTTTGGTGGGAGTACAGAACTTAGGTGGTAGGTGCAGTGTGTAAATATACTCCTATAATCTTCAGCTCTTAGAAAGCTCTATTAAATCACTAAAAAAGTATGAACAAATTAAAAAAAATAGGTTTTATCTTTTGGATTATTTCTTTGGCATATGATCCCATAAGTGAGATTGCCAGTTCAAGGGGTGGGCATGGTTTTAGAGCTCTCATACAAAACCCTTGCACCATTGGGCCATTTCTACTCCATCCCTCCTATATTTGAGGACATGCAACAGCATCAGCCATTTCAATCTGTTTCAATACTTTCCTTTACCAAAACACTATTATTTATGGCTTTAGGGACTCTTTTAAACAAACATTTTGTTTAACTTTTCTTTTCCAGAATTAACGATACAAATTTATGGATGCTTGGGAGATGACCAGAGGTTTTTTGAAAAACATCTTAAACACTCACTTGACTGCTACTCTTCGTCCTATAGATAACCAGTTTGTTAACCAAAAACTTATAGCCACCATACATGAAATTGAACTTAGAGTTCTCTGAGCTGCCAGCCTCCTGTTGTGCTTGCCTAGGGCTGAGTGATTCAGTTGTTCTTTTATTTTGGTGCAAAATATTTAATTTTATTATGTCTGTTTTTTGTACTTGAATTCATTCATTGTTCAGGCATTTGCTGACCAATTTCCATTTGTTAAGCCTTTGTGCTAGTCCTGTGCCAGGTGCTTATGCAGCAGCCCTAACTCATCACACAGGGCTGCATAAAGACTGCTGAGGCCAACAGTGGTTGAGCTTAACCTCTGGGCACAGCTGGCCAAGTGCTGTCAAGAACAGCCTTCACCCCAAATAGTGCACTGCTTTTCTACTAAATTTTCAAACGGCAGACACAATTATTTACATGCTGAGTTTCATACCTTTGCAAGGGCTCAAGCTGTCAGCATAATATATCTCCTTACAGCCAGTACTGGGCATGGAACGAATTATTTTGGGGGGCTGCAAGTGCAAAACATCAATTAGTCATAGGAGAGAACATTTAGCTGGCATTCGTTGGTGATTCTGCACCTTTGGGAAGGAGGGGGAATTACACTTACTTAATCTTTTATAGCCAAATCAAATGAAAATAGAGACAACAAAACCACTCAGTTTGGGTTACTTGATTCTTTAATCAGTCTCTTAGTGAACTGCAGATGCACACAGTGAACAGATATGGCAGGGGGAGTGGCCTTTTCACTGTGCCAGCAATACTCTCACTATAAGCATTACTGCACTTGGGCAGAAGGCTACAGAAACCAATAGCAGCTTTCTTGGGCATTTATCTTGGTAGCTGCAGCTGCCCTGGAAAAACTGCCTCTTCTTATGTCACTTTTGATTTCTCTCCTTGAACAATAGAGTGGCCAAACACTGACTGTGCCCTTACCAAGTATGGGCTCTGGGGTGACAGCTGGAAGGGCTGTTATGTAGAGAAAATTTGGTCAGAAGTTCTAATTTAGTGCTTCTACTTGCTCCAGTAGATGAGTGATTCAAATGGGTGATTCAGATTTTGGGTCAACATAAAGTGCCACTCGAGGAAGACGGGTCCTGAATGAATGCAGCCTAGACTGTTCCTAGCTATGACCGACCATGGAATGCAAGTTCAGACTGACTGGATTGCAAGAGGCTGCACAGGCTCATGTGCTAAGTATGGATAGACATGGGTTCTAGGTCAGATCGTTGGAGTTTACAGTTAGCGTTATTTATATACTTTCCCCCATGTTTGAGAGCTACTCTCTTCCCTGATCCAACTTTCTAGTCTTATTTTCCCACTCTGACACCATCTTCCCAGATAATATCTTTGGCCCACCTGCATGTTAGCTGTTGGGCTTGGCCAAAAATTAGTAAAGTCATAGGCCCTTTGGAATATACCTAAAACAGACTTCTTAGTTTCTTCCAATATGAAGATCCCAAATCTCATCTGCTATAGTCTTGCTTTTTGATTCCTGATTACTAAACAATTTTTTCTGCTTTATGTCTTCATGCTTTACAGCCACCAGGTTGCAGATGCTACCATGATGTCAACCTGCCTTTCCTGGGCAAACCACCTCACCAATGTGTCCTGGAATTCCCCCGTGGCAGCTTGGAGATGAATAGATGAAGCAAGTATGGTATACTCATAATTGTTGTTCAAGCTGGGCAATGGATCATTTGACCTTCACTGTATACCATGTTTTCACTTAACATTACCAGTAAATTCTTGGAAAGCATGATTTTAAGTGAAGTGGTCTATAATAAAAGCAGATCCTCCAAACACTAATATCTTTTTATGGCAGTTTCTGTTTGTTTTCTTTCCTCTCCAAATGAGATTGAAAGAAAGGACATTATCAGAGACACTGTCATACTACTTCATTTTCTTTATTGTTTTATCATTATATTGAGACTTAATGGTTTACAGTACAGTTGTTGACACATGAATACAATTTCTTATCTTCCTGTGATAAATGTTCACAAAACACAATTATCTCCAACTTTGGTCCATTTTCACCATCATGCACCAGGGCCCAAGGCTTTCTCTACACCTTCCATGATCCTTTCTTCCCTAGAGTTCTTTGCTTTAGTGAAAAACACTACACCTAGTCAAATTTCACCTTTTCCCTTTCTGAGATTGTTTCTTAAATTCCAACTATCAGTGGTATATATACACAATGGACTGCTACTCAGTTGTTAAAAATGACAAAGCTATTTCCTTTGCCTTATCTTGGGTAGAACTTGAAGGATTCATGTTAAGTGAGATTAGCCAAAAAAGAGGACAAATAATTTTTATACTTTTTAAAAAAATATTTGCCTAGTTCTCTCAATAAAAAGAATTTTAAATGAGTGACCTAAACTGAACATAGGCTTATCTCTCTTACTGGATTAATAAAATTTTGGAAGCAACTTCTTTGAGATGGCTAGTTTAAAAATGAAGAACTACTAAGACATTGAGGGAATTGTGGTTATTACTATTGGAGGGAGACACAGCACTTTGGTTATAACTGTGTTGTCAAAATAAACCCCTGTAATCTTATAATCTTGTAAACTATTATTAAATCATTAATAAAATTATATTAAATAAAATAATAATTAAGAGGAACATTGTTTTAATGTAAAACACTTTTACATTATTGTATGTATGTCAAGCAACATGACAGTTCTGAAGTGGAGCACCACAGCCAGTCCTATTGAGAAAAGCAACCTTCATAGAAAAGACAGTAAAAACATATAATGGAGAGGATGTGAGGAAAAATGGACACTTCTGTACTGCTTCGTGGGAATGCAAATTGGTCCAACCAATTGTGGAAAACAGTCTGGAGATTTCTCAGAACACTAGAAATGGACCCATTCCATGATACAGCAATTTCTCTTCTGGAGATTTACCCAAAGGAAACAAAAACTCTTATCAGAAGATATCTGTGTATACCTAGGTTCATAGCAGCACCATTTGAAATAGCCAAAACCTGGAAGCAACCCATAGGTCCAGTGACAAATGAGTGGTTAAAAAAAAATTAGGGTGGCGGGCAGTGGTGTACCTGCTTAAGTGCACATAGTACTATGTAGAATGATACATGCAGAGACCTGGCTTTGACACATTCCCTCCCTACCTGCAGCAGGGACACTTCCTGAATGGTGAAGCAGGTCTGCAGGTGTCTATCTTTCTCTCCTTCTCTCCTTCTGTCCATCTCTCCCTCCACACTCAATTTCTCTCTGTCCTATTAAGTGAAAAAAAAAAGGCTGCCAGAAGCAGTGGCTTCATAGTGCCAGCATGAAACACCAGCAACTGGAGGCTAAAACAAAACTGTGGTATATATACATGATGTAATATTACTCCATAGTTAAAAATGTGGAAGTCATTTCCTTTGCGTCATCTTGGATGGAACCTGAAGACATCATGTTAAGTGAAATGAGCCTAAAAGAGAAATACAGCTACCAACTAATCTCACTTATAAGAAGAACTTAATAAATGGGGGCAAAGAAGGAGAACACAAAGAGAAATGTGGACTAGAAACAGTGTATTGTATCAAAGCAATATATATAGGAAATGAGGGGGAAGGAGAGGGAAAATCCTGGTGCACAATGAAATTGTACCCATGTGTCACTGACTGCAGTGTAAATCATTAACTCCCCCCAGTAAAAAACTGAAAAATAACCTTCTTAGAAATATACATGTGGAATAAGTGTATGAATCACATTTCATGTATGAGCCTGGCATTTCAATATTGCCAAAAGTGGAGCGGGATAGGAAATACCAAGTTTTGTTGAATAAAATATAATGCCATGCTATGATTATATCCTTATGTTTGCATACAGTGGCACAACTAATGCAACTGTTAACTCCCAAAGCAATTAGTCTGAAAGAGATATTTGCTTAAAAGTGAGTTTGTAAATATAGCACAGTAGTTACTTAGTTTGGCAAGAAACTGACATATGACTGAAAAAAACTGAACCCCTCTAGAAGGCAAGGAAGGTGTTACTTGGAGGTTCTTTATTGTTTTCCTTTGGATTGGGGATTTTTTCTTTCCCTTTCTTGTTGTGATTGAAATAACACTTTTGTTTATCCAGCTGCAGCACTCTGGCGTCTACAGATGGATTGATTATCAGGTGAGTTTGCTGGCACCTGAGTAACCTCTGTGGCCTTAGGAAGCTTTTCTTCTCTGAGATGATCTCTGCAATATATAGGGTTCTGAAAGACGTCATGACACATTAAACTTCTCTTCCTTCACCAAAGAAAGATCTCCTCTGCTTGAGAGACAGTGCCCTAAAGTGACAAGGATGATGCCTTACCGTCATCAATAGATCATCCATCTATTAAGTAGGAATAAAAGTCACAGACTAAAATGATCTCAGATTTAACCCCTAGAACCATCATTAACCAGAGTTGAACAGTACTTTGGATGGCGAAGGTGAAAGAAAGAAGAGGAGGAGAAGTGAGTGGGTAGGAGGAAGAGAAGAAAGGAAAGGAGAAGAGGAAAAGAAAAGAAGGAGGTGAGGAGAAGGGAGAAGGAGGAGGAGGAGCAAGAGGTGGAGGAGGAAGAGCAAAAGAAGGAGAAGGAACAAGAGGAGGACAACAAAAGTAGCAAGTCTCTATGACAGGGTCTGCAGTTGGGTTGTAAGCCTGAGCTAGTGTAATTGTACAGCTTTGGCAGGATTTTTTTTTCATTTTTTTTTTATTACAAACAGCTAGAAAATTAAAACTGTCATGCTAATACACATGTAGACACATGAAAAATACAAAAAAATACTATTATTTCAAACTACTAAGAATAGGACAGTTCAATTTTCCTGATGCTATGACTTTAGAGCATTACACTGAGACAAACAAAAAAAGTTAAATGATACTTTTATTTAATATTCCAGATATATATCAACATATGCATCTAAGCCTTGAAATTACTGAGGTTATACTATTCAAATTGTCAGATACTCATATTTCATAAAGACATGTAAAGTTCTGCATGAAAGAAATTGTTGTTGATGTCTGCATCAGGCTAATGTTATTAACATTACTATTTTGCTTTGGTGTGTAGCTTGTATGACTCTAGAACTAAACACTCCCAACCTCAGTCAACTGCAAAAAATTCTCCATAGAAAGTACCCTTATTTGCAATTACTACCCTAAGTTAAAAAGTCATGGATACCTACTTGGAACAGAGAGTTGTGAAGTCCAAAGCATAGCTGTGCAGTGATGATGCTAAAGGGAAAAGACAATAAGGGGAAATAAAACCCTTGACAATTGTTCAGTGTGTTCTCAAAAATGGGAAACCTCCAAGCATTCCCAGTAAAGGAAGCAAGAATAAGGTTTATAAGGGCACCTTGGCTGGTGTTGGAGGCCCACCCAAGGTTAAAGCACCCAACAGAGTTGCCAGTCCTCCAGGATATTTAAATAAAGTTTTTCCAGTGAAGGTTGAAGAGAGGGGATTGGGCGGGGAAAGCAGTTCATTAAAACCATGCCTGATGTTAAGATCAGTTCTCTCCCTCTCTCCTCTCTCCCTCTCCATGAAAATATCGCTCAACTCTAGCTTATGGTGGTGTTGGGGATTGAACCTGGGACCTTTAAGCCTCAGACCTGAAAATATGCTGTATAAATCGTTGTGATATCTCCCTGACCTAAAAGATCATTTGTAAAATCAGGAACTGAGAAACCTCTGGGTTTGATACATAATTCAGCAATTTAAATGTTTTACTAATATGCATTAAAGAAAGCTTGTATCACAGCACAGATTGCTTTACAGTGATTAGGACACTGGATTTGAACACATGAGATCTTGAGTCTTCCACACGTCAGAGTGATACTCTGATATCCTCTTTCTCTCTATGTCTCTGTCTCTCTTTTTTTCCCTCCCTCCTCCTTACCCTCCCTCCCTCTATCTCATATCAGTAAATAAAATAAAGGGAAGTTATACCTATATTTAAATGTGAATAACATCTATAGGTTCTGAAACACCATCGATAACTGGAAAATTGATGAAACTCATTGGCATTAACTTCGTTGAACAGAGGGGCCCAAGAGGTGCCTTTGGAGAGCAACTAAAACTAATGGATCCCACCCTTTAGACACAGATGTGCTTGCCTTTCCTGAATTGATGTCTTCCAGAAATGTTGGTTCTGAAGTAGGGTTTGTAAATCAAACCATATTGCCCTTATCAACCTGTCATAACGTTACAGCTGTTTTCATGAGGATTCTCTGACCATTAGGAAATAATACAAACCACATTTTAGAGTTTAACTTGTTTTCTACCACAATACAATATGCAACAAAACTTTTAATCTACATATGTTAAGCTGTATACTATAATAATATAGGATTGGAAATGCTGCTTTGATTATATCAGAAGAAAGGGGGTGGTTCCTGTGTGATGCCCAAGTTGTTAAATATATTCCATTGCTCACCTCTCCCTAGATAAATATTTTCTTTGAAAACTCAAAGCATTTAGCTGCCCCTTCTGCAAAGGGGTTTATCTTATAGGAAATCCTTTAACTGTTTGTTTATTTAATCGTACTGTTCAAGGCTGATAGTAGTTTCAGTGTTTGCTCAATGCCCTTTTAAGTTCAAAAGAGAGAAGACATGTTATCTTTCTGCATAGTTGAGGCATCAGATGCTGGCTGAAGAAATGTTACCATCATTTGTTGCTTTTGTAAGTATATTACAACAAGTGAGTTGTACTTAAGTGTGGGTCAACTATATTTAGAATATATCCATGACCATTTGGACAACTAAAGTTTTTCTGAATATTACTTTTTCTTCTCATCCAGTCCCCACTTACTATTAGGGATGTTTTTCATATAGTTATTCTGAAGAGGCTTTGTTTAGTTTTACTTAAAATAGAAAAATATTTTGAGTTGTTTGTCAAGGAAAAAATTACATGAACTCTTCAGGTTAAGGTCTCTAATGTTCAAATAGTGTTTATCTCTAGTTTAGTGTTTATGCTATCCCCCTTCCAATCTCTGTCCCCAGCAGTGCTTTCCTGAAAGTTTCCAACCTGGCTGACAATAACTTTTCTTGATTTATTTAAAAATCATTTGCAACTACATTTAAGCTAAAAAGTACTAGACAAATAAAATGCAATGAAATTGTCATTGTAACATGACCTGTTTCACCAAATGATGTGCCGTGTTCAAAGTTTCATGGAGTCTAGTCAACAATACTCTAAATACTGGCAACTATACAATACAAATCAATGAGAACTATAAATCTCAATCTTAAAAGATAATCTTAAAAAATCAACAATGCAAAATACCTCCATTCATAAAGAATATGTGTTTTTTTTTTTTTTGCCTCCAAGGCTATGAATCCATTGCTCATGGCAGTCATTTTTTCATTTTATTGGATAAGACAGAGAGAAGTTGAGAAGGAAGTGGAATAGAGAAAGATAGACACCTGCAGACCTGCCTTGCCACTTGTGAAGCATCTCCCCTGCAGGTGGGGAGCAGAAGCTCAAACCTGGATCCTTGTGTGTGCTCATGCACTTTGTACTATGTGCACTTAAGTGGCCCCCTAGAATATCTCTTTACTCCTAAAAGGCAACATTTTGAAGATCCCACGGTTAGGCAAATGTGAGTTTATATATGTGTCTGGCTCATGCTAGACATCTGGATTAAAACAGAAAAATTCTTTATTGTACGACAGCAAATATTTGCAAATATCCATAGCATTGACTTCTCCAGTCAATTGAAGTTAGGTAGAAAGAGCCAACATTACAGGAACCAGTATGCCAACTGTTCAGTAATAACCAAGATTTAATTTCCTTCTGAATGAATATGATATTCATGAATTTGACAGTGTGTCTATTGCTATCTCCAATAAAAACACGTATATTAAAGTAGTTGGCTACATTTCAAATGGAAACTTGCAGCATTTAGAATCAGTCATTTCTCTAATGATGGTAAATTCATTCTTCTTCTTTCATTTCAAAATTTTACTCTACTTGCACCACACACTTCCCCTGTGAGTCTGCAGTCACATTGTTAATAAATGCTTTTACATGTATGATTATGCAAAGAACAAATGAATATTGATTACACTGAATAATAGATTATTTTCAAGGATAAGCATATTAAATTAACTCAGTGAACAAACAGCATGAATTAAGCCAGTTATGTTTTGTGAAGCAGTAACTAGCTTATTTCACCCTGTTATGAACATACAGACTAAAGTTTGAAACAGCACTTGCACTGTTTTTTCTCTTCAATCATGAGTTTTTCAAAATACATGTAAGTAGTATAGGCTCATTAAAGGAGAGTTGGAAAATATGGATATGTTGAAAAAGAAAAAAAAAAAAGAAAGCTTATTGGAGCCGGGTGTGACACACCTGGTTGAGCGCACAGGTTACAATGCACAGGGACCCAGGTTCAAGCCTCCAGTCCCCACCTGTAGGGGGAAAGCTTTATGAGTGTTGAAGCAGTGCTGCAGGTGTCTCTCTCTTGTTCTCCCTCACTATTTTCCCCTTCCTTCTCGAATTCTGGCTTCCTCTATCCAATAAATAAAGAAAGATAATAAAAAAATTTTAAAAATGAAAGCTTATTGCCCCATTACTCAGGCAGAAATCATAGTGTTTGTGATTTCTAATTTCAAATTTGAAGCGCTGAATTTGTGTTTTAAAATGTTGGATTCCCCCTTTTCTTTTCTTCCTCCAGAGTTATCTCTGGGGCACTACAAATCCACTGCTCCTGGTGGCCATTTTTTCCATTTTTTTTTATAGGACAGAGAGAAGTTGAGAGGGGATAGAGAAGGAGAGAGAAAGACACCTGCAGATTTGCTTCATTGCTTATGAAGCGTCCCCCCTGCAGGTGGGGACTGGAACCTGGATCCTTGCACAGGTCCTTCTTGTACTTCCCTCTGTGTGCACTTAACTGGGTGTGCCACCCCTCAACCTCTTGACTTTCTTTCCTCTCTTTTAAATTTTTTTTACTATCTTTATTTATTTATTGCATAGAACCAGCCAGAAATTGAGAGGGAAGGGGGAGACAGAGAGGGAAAGAGACAGAGATACCTGCAGCACTGCTTCACCACTTGTGAAGTTTTCCTCCTCCAGGTGGGGACCAGAGGCTTGAACCCAAGTCATTGCACACTGTAACATGTGAGCTCAACTAGATGTGCCACCACCCACCCCCTTTCTTTATTACAATAAAAGAGAAAATTTCCACACCTTTTCAGGCTTATTTAGACTGCAGATAACATAAAGCGAAATCAGTCATATTAGATAACAAGTCAAGTATTTCATAGTTCCAACTATTAGTTTTTAGGTGGATCTTATTTGACACTCTGTCCCAGAGAATTTAAAGAAATATTTAAAAGCATCTGTAGCATAAGAAGATAACAAGTAGGAGGGGAATTAGAATTGGCAGATGGTTTGTTTATGGGTAATAGCAAATATTCAATAACTGCTAACTATTAAACTGATGTATCACATGCATGATCTCATTTTACTGCCAAACAGTCCTCTGTTATGGGTAGTAGTAGCATTTTAATTCCCAAATGGGTAAACAGAGGCTCAGTGAGCTAAATGAGTTGCCCAACATCACATAGCTAAGTGGCAGTGTCATATATGGAACTCAAGTAGTCTGGTTCTTGTACCTTCATTCAAAGTCTGTTCTATCAGATTATAAGTATATGACATTGGAAACTTTCTCCAATGTCCTCAGCATATTTTGGACAGGGCCTTTGACCTCTGGATACTAATAAACCTTAAAGCACAGAAAACTACAGAAGAGGTTTTGAAAGCACTGTCTCCAAAATCCATTCCTATCACTATTCAACCTATTAATTATAAACCAGAATCAGATGCTATTAATACATTACTTTATGCTTTCCAGTCTTGGAAGAAATTCTTTGTGTTAACTTGAGAAGATCCAAGCTTTCTATCTGTCTGAGTCCTCCCATCACCTCCCCCAGTCCCACTAATACCACATTATTCTGCTTGCTACTAGGCTAATGAAAAGTGAGACCCAACAATGCTTGAAAATCCCATCAATAGGGAGTCGGGCGGTAGCACAGCGGGTTAAGCGCACGTGGCACCAAGCGCAAGTACAGGCATAAGGAAAATCCCATCAATCATCATTTATGCAGTAGATGCTTCCAAGTTAGTTAGCATAGGCTTAGAGTGTTAAAGAAAGGTGCTAGCCAAGCAAGTTTTGCTTCTATGGATCAGGGATATAACCTCTTTTCTCTCACATGTCTCAGATAGTCTAGAGACCTGATATATAAATTTGGAAAAAAAAAAAGCTAACTGTAAGACTTGTGAGAACTATCGTGGTTATCTTTGAAAAGTGGGAGGGTTGTGATAGAGAATTCTGGTGGTGTGTGTGGTGTGGCAATATACACTATAATCTTATATTTTTCGTGAGCTAGTATTAGTCACATATAAGGAAAATTAAAAGGAAAATAACTTCACATTTACTGTTTGCAAACTTTGCCTATTAGCTTGAGACCAAACTCCTCAAGCAGACTGAGGTTATGATTTTACTGACAGTTATGTTAAATAGTATCAGACTTTCCAAGGGAAAAAAAGAGGATGAATCTTGACTAGAGACAACTCTCTCTCTCTCTCTCTCTCTCTCTCTCTCTCACACACACACACACACACACACACACACACACACACACACACACACTCTAAGAATGAAAAAATGGGACTGACAATAATACAACTGTACATGCATGATGTTTTGGCATGGAAAAAAAGAAGAAAGAAAAAAGGAGGGGATGACTCTGATTTATTTCACTTTGCATAATCCCTTCAAGATCTATCCATGTTGACACTCGCTCAGTTGGCCATTGATAGCCTCTACCCTCTACCCTCAGGCTTAATCTGGCTACTTCACTGCCCTGGTGTACTGTGCTTAGATCCAGTAGGAAATCCAACCAGGTGCAGTAGTACATTCAGAAGACTGTGCACCACAGCCAAGTAGAATTGATCACAGGGATGCAAGGCTAGATATATGTATATATCACCACATCAACAAAAAGAAAAGAAAACAAACAAAAGTGATCATTTCAGTAGCTATGGAGAAAGCTTTTTCCAAGTTCCAATATCTTTTCATGATCAAAATTGCTAGGGCAATCTTGAAGAAAAAAGAGTAAGAATGGGGAGTCTGGCGGTAGCGCAGCGGGTTAAGTGCAGGTGGCACAAAGCGTAAGGATCCTGGTTTGGGCCCCTGGCTCCCCACCTGCAGGGGGGTCGCTTCACAGGCAGTGAAGCAGGTCTGCAGGTGTCTATATTTCTCTCCCTCTCTCTGCCCTCCCCTCCTCTCTTCATTTCTCTCTCTCCTATCCAACAATGATGACATCAGTAACAACAAAAATAATAACTACAACAATAAACCAATAAAGGCAACAAAAGGGAAATAAATTAAAAAATAGAAAAAAAAGAATGGAGGAGGCATCATACTTCTAGACAAACTATATTATTGGACTATTGTAATCAAAACTGCTTAGTACTGGAACAAACACAGATTCAAAGAGCAGTGGAATAGAATTAAGAGACAAAAAATAAACCCCCATACCTATGGAAATCTAAGTTTTGACTAGGTGGGGGGAAGCATTAAACGGAGTAAGGAGAGTTTATTCAATAAGTGGTATTGGGAAAATTGGGTTGAAACATGCAGAAGAATGAAACTTGCCACACACAACAGCGAACTCCAAATGTATCAAAGATTTGGGTATTAGACCAGAAACTATGAAATATTAAGAGGGAAACATTGGTAGAACACTTTTTGATGTAAACTTTTAGAACAGCTTTGATGACTCAGACCCAATTACAAGGAAAACAAAAGCAAAAATAAACCAATGGGACTACATCAAGCTAAAAAGCTTGTGCATAGCGAAAGGAACCATGATTTAAACAGAGAGACTCCCTACAGGGAAATGTTATGGACAGAATCGTCACCAATAAGAGATTTAAAAAGGCCAACAGACATATAAGAAAATGTTCCAAGTCATTGTCAGATAAATGAAAATAAAGGCAACGATGAGATATTACTTTTACACCAGCCATAATGTTATACATTAAAAAGGTCAGTGACTACAAATGCTGATGAGGATGTGGAGAAAAAGGAATCCTCCAACACTGCTGGTGGGAATGCAAATTGAAAACAGAGAGAAGTCTGGAGACTTCTCAAAACACTAGAAATGGACCTACTTTAAGACCCAGCAATTCTTCTCCTGTGGATTTACCCAGAGAAAACAAAGACACTTATCCAAAGAAACCTATGTACACTAATGTTCATAACTGGATACTTTCTTATACCCCAGTCCTCGAAGCAACTGAGATACCCAATGACAGTTGAATGCTCAAGAAAGTTATGCATAGATACACAATGGAATACTACTTAGCTGTTAAAAATGTTAGAGTCATCACCTTTGCCTCATCTCAGATGGATATTGAAGGTTATCATGTTAAGTGAGATAAGCCAAAAAGGAGAAGAACAAATACCAGATGATCTCACTTATAAGTAAAACTTAAGATGAAGACCTGAAAAGGGAAACACAAGGCAAATCTTGGACTAGGCAAGGTGTACTGCACCTAAAAAAAAAAAGAAGACTTTTTATTTATTATTTATTTATAAAAAGGAAACACTGACAAAACCATATAAGAGGGGTACAACTCCACACAATTCCCACCACCAGAACTCTGTATCCCCTCCCCTCTCTTGAAAGCTTTCCTATTCTTTAACCCTCTGGGAGTATGGACCCAAGGTCACTGTGGGATGTAGAAGGTGGAAGGTCTGGCTTCTGTAATTGCTTTCCCGCTGAACATGGGCATTGACGGGTCGATCCATACTCCCAGCCTGCTTCTCTCTTTCCCTAGTGGGGCAGGCTCCTGGGGAATTGGAGCTCCAGGACACACTGGTGGGGTTGTCTGTCCAGGGAAGTCTGATTGTCATCATGCTAGCATCTGGAACCTGGTGGCTGAAAAGAGACTTAACATATAAAGCCAAATTGTTGAACAATCATGAACCTAAAAGCTGGAATAATGCAGATGAAAAGTTTGGGGGGGTGTCTCCATTTTGTAGATAGCTAGTAGACATATTTTAGTGATATTCCAAAGGGCTGTGGCTATACTAGGTTTTTGTTTTGTTTTGTTTTTCCCTGAGCCTGAAATCTGATATGCAGGTGGATCCTAGTTATTGTCTGGGGCGATGATGTCATGGCTGGAAAAAAGGACCAGAAAGCTGGATCAGGGAAGAGAGTAGCTCCCAAATATGGGAAAGGTGTATAAATATTGTTGAATGTAAACCCCATCGATTTGATGTGATTTGGGGCCCATATTGAGCTTAGGAGCCGATGTGACCTTTGCAACCCTGTTGTTGATCCAAGTTGAGGGCAAGGTCATATGGGGGCCCACAAAGGGGTCTGTTTTGTTGTTCCTGATGCAGATGACCAGTAATGACACAGAGAGGGATTTATTTGAGGCCTAGAGCCATCATGTATGTTTGGGAATCTCAGGACTCCCTGACTAGAACTGCAGCTGATGAGGTGGCCTGATAGTGACTAAAGAGTCATCATTAAAGTATGCCAGTCTCTTGCCCTTATTCAGCTTTTGCAGTCCTCACTTTGATAAGGATAGCTTGGGAGTGAATGAGGAAAGTGTAATAGGAAATAGGTGAGGAGTGTATCTCAGTCTAAGTAGACACTATTTCATTATGAACTTTATACTGACTCACTACAGACTATTGTGTATTTTTGCTTTCAGGTAAATATTTTGCCCTAATTTATGGATACTTGTGAACATATGCCCTATCTCATGGGACCTGTTCTATATCTAGGTTTGGGACTTTGTTGGGAAGTGAACCACCTCGAATGGAATTAGAGAATCATATGAAAGGAAAGATCTCACACGAGTAATGAAGCTGAAGGGCTGACATTCCATGCCTGACGTCTCTGGACATAGTCTCAAGTGAAGCATATCGAAGTGGTCCTTGTTGCATTGATTAGATTGGGATCTGCAGATGCGATATCGTTTGGTCTGAATTGGCTGAAGCATGCAGGAAAGTGAGCCCCACTCTAGAGGTTCCAGGACTAGGGTAAATATAGGCTCTATAGAGGAAGTGGGAGGTTCCTGCTGTCATAGGGTTTAAGAAGGCAATAGATAGTTATTGTTATAATCACATTATTTGGCAATTGGTTTAACTTTGAAAAATCCCTTTGTTAGGATTTGCTGTATCATACACAACATCACCATAATTTATGTCCTATGATATTATTTGTATATAGCTGTACCACCAGTTGCTTCTGTTCTCCCTGGTCTAAGCTTTTAAGAGAGTCAACATATCAATGACTCAGCCTATGGTCTGTGCATTAAAGTTTTGGGACATTCAATCAATTTTTCCCCTCTCATATTAGTTAAATAGTGATTTATATGACTACAAATTAATAGGAATTTTCATAAACATCATTCCCACCACCAAAAGTCTGTGTCTCATCCCACCCCTCAACCAACTCCCCTACCCACCCCATGAAGTTGAACATACACCCTCACCCTTAACCCAGGGTTTTTACTTTTGTGCCCTAAAAAAAGACTTTTAAGGGAGGGTTTGGAAGGGAGTGAAAAGGGTCTTTGGGAATTGACATGCCTGTGTATCTACAATCATGTTGTAAACTATTAAGCCCCATTAAAATAATCATAATTATAATATATTTTAAAAGATTTATCCATATTGTTGCAAATGGAAAGTTTTGTCACTTTAAAAATATATTTTTTTAAAGAAATGTTTTATATCTTTATTTGTTTATTGGATAGAGTTAGCAGGAAATTGAAATGGAAGGGGGTCATAGAAAGGTAGAGAGGCAGAGAGACACCTGCAACACTGCTTCATCACTTTCAAAGCTTTCCCTTTGCAGTTAGGCACTGACTGCCTTGAACCCGGGTCCTTGCACAGTGTAACATGTGCACCCAACCAAGTGTGCCACCACCCAGCCTGTAATCACATTTTTTTTTTAATTTATAAAAAGGAAACATTGAAAAAACCATAGGATAAGAGGGGTACAACTCTACACAATTCCCACCACCAGAACTCTGTATCCCATCCCCTCCCCTTATAGCTTTCCTATTCTTTATCCCTCTGGGAATATGGACCCAAGGTCATTGTGAGATGCAGAAGGTGTAAGGTATGTCACATTTTTATTTTTAGCTGAGCAGTATTCCTGTGTGTGTGTGTGTGTGTGTGTGTGTGTGTGTGTGTGTCCTCTTGTAATTATCTTTCTCAGTTATAATCAATGGACACTGAGTTGTTTCCATATCTTGGCTATTGTAAATAAAGCTGTAGTGAACAGATGTTGACAGATGATGCTGCATGCCTAAAACTTATGTAATGGTACAAACCAATCTTACTGGGAGTCGGGAGGTAGCGCAGCGGTTTAAGCGCACGTGGCACAAAGCGCAAGGACTGGAAAAAGGATCCCGGTTCGAGCCCCCGGCTCCCCACCTGCAGGGGAGTCGCTTCACAGGCATTGAAGCAGGTCTGCAGGTGTCTGTCTTTCTCTCCCCCTCTCTGTCTTCCCCTCCTCTCTCCATTTCTCTCTGTTCTATCCAACAACGACGGCAGCAATAATAATAACCACAACAGTAAAACAACACAGGCAACAAGAGAATAAATAAATATTAAAAAAAAACCAATGTTACTTAATTTAAAAGAAAAAAAAACAGTTTTACAGAAGAATGGATGGAAATTTGTCTCCTGGGAGAGAAAAATCAGCTACCTTCTATTGGGAATAAATGATTGTAGCCCATGATTGCTCAACAATTTGTTTGGCTTCGCATGTTAACTCTCTTTTCAGTCATCAGGTTCCAGATGCCATCAGGATGCTGGCCAGGTTTCCCTGGATTGAAGACCCCACCAATGTGTCCTGGAGCTCAGCTTCCCCAGAGACACACCCTACTAGGGAAAGAGAGAGGCAGACTGGGAGTATGGACCGACCAGTCAATGCCCATGTTCAGCGGGGAAGCAATTACAGAAGCCAGACCTTCTACCTTCTGCAACCCACAATGACCCTGGGTCCATGCTCCCAGAGGGATGGAAAATGGGAAAGCTATCAGGGGAGGGGGTGGGATATAGAGATTGGGTGGTAGGAATTGTGTGGAGTTGTACCCCTCCTACCCTATGGTTTTGTTAATTAATCCTTTCTTAAATAAAAAATAAATAAATAAATGAGTGTAGCTTCAGCTTGGGTTCAAAATGGAGAGTAGGGAGAAGGGAGTGAACAAGTTGCTTTTCCTACCCCTTGGTCTGACTGCAACACAAAGATACTACCTGTGCAACAGCTCCAGAGGGAACATGCCTGCCAGATCTCCTTCCTTGGCCACCCTACCCTATCCAGAAGTCAATGTTGTTGATGAAATAGAAATTTCAACACAGACTATCTTAATTAAAACCTTTTTGTATCTTCCCTCTGTGCCTTTATCTGACTTACAAGACTCTCTCCCCATTTGTTCCCCTTATACAGGGAAATTTCTTACCCCAGATCATCACACACATTATCTGCCCCGCAAGACAAATTCTTTCCTTTTCCTCTCCACACCCTACCTGTCCTTTGTCACTTCTATGTCTCTTTTAGCTCTACATGTAGAGATTATTGTGCCTGGGACCTATTCCCCAACATAATACATCACCATAATATTCAGTGGAATAATGAATGGGGGAAGAGGGAGGTAACAATGGTTATGCAAAAAGATTTTCATGTCTGGGACTCTGAAATCTCAGATTCAACCCTCCCCCCATCAACATATGCCAGAACCTAGTAGTATTCTGGTTAAAAATGAATGAATGAGTGAATGAATGAAGCCTCCAGACACACTTAGTGAATTTCTACTATTTGTTGAACTTATGTTTCAAACTTTCAGCATGAATTTCAAATTGTACAGACTCAAGTGCTTAACTCTAAGCAGCCTGAAACCTCGGAGATCAACAGGGACCTTTGCAGGGCAAAGTGGCACTGTGGAGCCCACATGCCACGAATATCTTCTCTCATGGGAACATTCACAGGAGAAATGTAAATCTCAGGTGAAAAATCTGAGGTCATAAAGCTAATATGGGGAACAAGGGAAAGAGATCTAGGATTTTTTCTTTCCAATCTACTGTCTCTAAAATTTATGGACTTTTTCCACACACAAAACCCTCTGCTTTTTTATCCAGCTGATAGGTCTAACCTGAATCTTCATGAATGAGTTAAGAAAATGTACTTTAAATAAGATTGTGGAAGAAGCTGTCAGTGTATCTCAGAAAACAAGCAAAATTGAAGACAAAATGGAAAAGGCATTATTTAGGTATCTGGGACTTCAGTGCTTGCAGCTGGTAAGTCCAGGAAAAAACAGTTAAGTGGCAATGGATCAAAATAGATTGAGCGTCTTTGTCATTTATAGATTGTTGAGCAAAGACATAGATTTCTCAATGCCCTGATTCCTTACAAATAAATTAAGCAAAATAGTACAACTTACTGACAGAGCTGCACTATAAACAAATTCAAATAATGTAAACAACTTAGCACACGGTTTAAGTGCTCAGTAAGGCTAGCTCTTATCTTCTAATTTAAACCGTTATGTTTCAGTGCAGCATATAGTGTTTAATGGGGTTCTGTGGTTTGAAGAAAGTCACACTTTCTTAGAATAGATTTAGTTTTCAAAAGATGTTTGCAGAAGAGTAAAGTGTCAGAGAAAGCCAGGAAAGAGATTTATAAAATCTTACCGAAATATAGGAGTTCATAAGTCAATAATTTTTTTTAAAGTAGGAAAAATGAATAACTATAACATAGATAAAAACAACTAAAATTGTTTTAGGAATGATCAAATTTAGAAAATCACCACTTGGAAACCATCATAGAAGTAATTCATTCAGCCTAGAAACATCAATGAATGCTAAAATAAGTGGGTGAAAGTCTGATGAGGAATGGGATATTAACATAATCTCAGAGTACCTCCCCTCCCCATAGAATACTTATTAATTACAAAGGGAATAACTTTACAGTGGAGAAGCCTGGCACATACTGCCACCTTAATGAAGTGATCAAAGTGAACATATTAGTAGTGGGACAAATTGAAACCAAGGGTCACCCGATGGGATGCAAGAAAAACACAACATTACTTCTGTGATATCCTTGCACAAACCACATAATTCGAACCTAACCACAAGGAAACATCAGAGAAACTTAGCTTAAAGGTCATTTTATAAAAGAAATGGTCTTTATTCTTCAGTAGTATCTAGGTCATGAAAAACAAGAAAAGACAAAAGACCTATTTCGAACTTAAGGAGACTAAAGAGACAAGAAAATTGATGCTATTCACGATTCTGGAGTGTATCCTTTTGCTACAAAAGAATATTTTAGGGGACACTTGGAGAAACTTAAATGGAATATGAGACTTAGACAGCAGTGCTGTATTAGTTCTAAGATTCTGGTTTTAATAATTATACTGTGACTGTGAAGGAAAATGCATTTAAAAAATATTTATTTATTTATTTATTTATTTATTTATTTATTTATTCCCTTTTGTTGCCCTTGTTTTATTGTTGTAGTTATTATTGTTGTTGTCGTTGTTGGATAGGACAGAGAGAAATGGAGAGAGGAGGGGAAGACAGAGAGGAGGAGAGAAAGATAGACACCTGCAGACCTGCTTCACCACCTGTGAAGCGACTCCCCTGCAGGTGGGGAGCCGGGGTTCGAACCGGGATCCTTATGCCGGTCCTTGTGCTTTGCGCCACCTGTGCTTAACCCGCTGCGCTACAGCCCGACTCCTGAAAATGCATTTTTTAAGGACAAGTAAACCAAAGCATTCAAGGTTGATGGGTATGAGGTTGACAGCTTACTATCAAATAATTCAAGGAAGAAACATTTTGATACTTCTCTTTTTTATAATTTTATTTTATTTTAAAATTATTGCAGAGATATAGAGAGATATTCATAGGGGTGGGGAGACAGAGAGATAATAGAGACAGAGAGGCACCTGCAGCCCCACTTCACCACTCATGAAGCTTTCCCTTTGCAGGTGGGGACCTTGGGCTTGAACCTGGTTCCTTGTGAACTGCAATGTGTGTGCTTAACCAGGTAGGCCACCACCTGTCCCCTCATATTGATACATCTCTTGCAGCTTTTCCATGAGTTGAGATTGTTCAAATTACCTATGTTTGTATTTCAAATAGTCACAATGAAGAATACAATTAATTGTCTTGATGATTACCAGGTAGTTTTACTCATATGTGAAATATAAATAACCAAAGTAAATGAATTTGGTGGGGGAATGACGAAGCTATCTCTTAGACTCTGTGAAAAATATGGCTGCTATCAAAGGGAAGGAGGAATACAGGAAATTTGATGAGTTGTATACACATATATACACACACACACACACACACACCTAAGTAGGATCTAACCACTGTTAAATCAATACAGTGAAAACAAGTTAATTTTCTGAAATGTGAAATCACAGGTACTGTGCCTATGCATTGGAGGGAGTAGGTAATTCAAGATCTAGGAAAAGATAAAAAGCATAGATCTTCACAACCAAATGCTAAAGACTCATACCTCCCTTGGGGGTTCAGAGAGAAATATATATATATGGAACTGAGGTATTATTATCTCCACTATAAATATGAGTAAAATCAATCTCTACTGAATAGAAGATTAAACTGGAGCTAGAAGGGATGACTCTTACAAATTGGAGTTTAACAACTGTCCTATAAACCATTATTTTTCCAGTATAATTATTTGGGGAAAAAAAGGCATCACTCTACTCTTCAGTGGATAAGGACACCAGACACCAGAGTGTCATTAAAAATGTTTTACTCTAGCACCTGGCTTCCCACCTACAGAGAGGGGCTGCTTCACAAGTGGTGAAGCAGGTTTGCAGGTGTCTATCTTTCTCTCCCTCTATCTGTCTTCCCCTCCTCTCCTGATTTCTCTCTATCCTATCCAACCACAATGATAGCAAAAACAACAACAATAATAATAACAACAATAAACAACAAGGGCAACAAAAGGTTAAAAAAAAAAGCCTCCAGGAGCAGTAGATTCGTAGTGCAGGCGTCGAGCTCCAGCGATAACCCTGGAGGCAAAAAAAAAAAATAGTTTTAAAAATGTTAATGTGAATGACAATTATGTGTGTGTTTCTGTCAGCTATTTATAAAATCATAACATTTGGGTTCATTTAGAAATGGAAGCTGTTGAAATATAATAGAAAGACCTAGAGCAAAGGCTTAAGAGTAGAACTTTCGCTCACTTTTATTTACTACTGTGACTATAGGGTCAAAACAGTGTGTGGCAGGTGGTAGGCACTCCATAAAAGATGGTTGAATTTTCAGAGAATGAAAGATAACTACTCGGGGAAATTATCTCATTTTCCTTCCAAAAAAAAAAAAAAAGCATTAGCTTTTTTCTCCTTCCAGGGAATGCACATGTGTAATTCCAGATGAAACTGGCCATAGGGATTACTCCATAGGAATCTGCATGAGACACTGCAAAGACAAGGGATTTTGCCCAGAGGGCAATCTCATGGCTGCTCTCAAATCTCCCTTGTAATATTTGCTTTTGCTATTTAGATGGAAGTGCATTCTATTGTGGCTAAAGTACATGGTCACTAGACCCACTCTGTCCATGCTTATTGGCATTACTAGATGTGTAATCTTGGACTTGCCATTTCATCTCCAACTCTTAGCTTTTCATCCAATAATCAAGAATTCTATTTCACAGAGTTTCCATGAGAATTACACCAGCACAAATAATATATGGCACATATATGACATGTATAGTTGTGTTATTTACTACACATAATTATAATTGCCACATTATGTAGTTTATATTATTATATATTATAAATAACAATTAGTATACTAGCACATACATGTGTCATACATACATGTCATATATAGATAGAGACAGAGACAGAGACAGGTATAGATATAGGTATAGGTATAGGTATAGGTATAGGTATAGGTATAGGTATAGGTATAGGTATAGGTATAGGTATAGGTATAGGTATAGGTATAGGTATAGATAGAGTAAGAACTCAGTAGAAATGAATGCAACTACTTCCAGCTCATTTTGTTAAGGTATAGCCTTAGGCACAATTACTCTGGAGTAGTTTCTCAGACTGCCCCCACCATCCATATTTTCACAATAAATATGTCCTGCTTTCTGAGGCTAGATCTCAAAGGAGAGAACATTTGAACTAGGCCGTGAAGAATAAACAGAAGTTTGAGAGAAAAAAAAAAAAAGGCGGTGCTGGATTGCAACTCCATGAATGCCCAGGGTAACAACCCTACCCCTGGGCTCAAGGTCATTTACCAAGAATGGCTTATGTTGTCACTTATTTACTCAGTGCCCTGGCATACTCTGTGGTTGGCAGTTTCATGTAACTTAAAATAGCACTTTGGATACCTTTAGAAGCAAAGCTAGTAGAGTGACTCCAGAGCAGAGTGCCACAGTCAGGAGTACAAACTGCCTGGGGAAAAATCTCAGCCCCGCCATTCCTAGTTGTGCCACCTAGAGTGAGTTCCTTAACTTCTCTGTAACCCAGTTTGTTCATCTCTGAAACAGGGATAATGCTAACTGGGCTACCTCTTCAGGGGTTGTTAGGAAGAGTAAACGAGTACATTTTTAAAGAGTGCTTAGATCACTGACTGATAAAGAATATGCTATTAAATAGTAAATGAACAAATGATGACAATACTCAATATGGAAACAGAAGGTGGGAGAAACGTGTAAACAAACATAGTAATGATAAATAAGTAATATCCTATAAATGAAACCTCAGATGTCTTTATTGGTTTCCCCCTTCAGGGCATAGTAAGGAAGGGGGAGGGAAAAAACCCTCTCTACAATAAAGACAGGAATTATGTTTAACTGACTTATTAGGTACTTATTACAGTTTGAAAAAAAGCCAAATCAGAGGGGGAACATGTCTTTATTGCCGTTATTATTGCTTACAAATGTGAAGACTCATCTGTGCAAATAGGTTTTGGTGATGAATAGACTAATTTTCACCACTTTGTAAGCAGCAACTGAGGAGTGAAAAGCATTTTTTTAAACAATGAAAAGATCAGAATAAAAAGAATGAAAAATACATAAAACCGGTAAATGTATTTTACCACCATTACCTTGAAGAAGGGAGGCATATTTCCCCCCCCAGCATTTGGCACAACATGAAGAAACACCTACTTCAGTTGCTTATAGACTTCAAGGATGAACCAACTGGTTGAGATGCCATAAATTCCAGCACATTCCCGAGAATGGTGTTGACCTTGTGAAACCACTGGACAAGGCCCCAGGTTTTGTTTTCTGCCCTCCCAAGTTGATTCAGATTGGACGTCACCATCTGAAACACAGCAGGAAGTGTTGGGATGGATAAGTTGACTGGCAGATTCTGCACAACTTTGCTGGAACACTTGGTTGCCTGAGGAATTACACGCGAGTAACTGACTAGGACAATTAGGAATACTCTGAAAGTGAAGCTTCAAAGGCACATGCCAATGTGCACCCACCAACGGGCACACTCTGTTGCAGCCCTTTGCAGATGTCACCCAAATTCAAATATCTTAGGATTGTTTTCTTTCCAAAACTAGCAGAGAGATTGCTGGTATCAAGTGTTCTGCCCATAAAGATGATAAAGTGTCAGTTAATGTCACTTCTTTGCTAAGAGCAACAGCTGGGGCCTCTGTGCTGGCAGAGGAGGGTGAATTGTATAATCAAGCAGAGCAGAGCTCTCATGAGCATGACAATATGCAGCTCTCAATATATTTGCTTGTAAGTCTGTACTCATGTTGCAACGGGGCTGCTTTTTCCCTACTGTGACTATACACCCCCATGTAGAGTTCACAAAACCTTGTCATTTCAAGTTTGCAGACCCAGCATGATATTTTATGATCACAACTAGTTACCTCAGTTTTTATTGTGTCAACATTAAGTGCTCTGTCAAGAAATAAATGCTCCAAATAACAATCATAGATGGGGGGTGGGAGGTCTTATGGTGTTGCATCAGGGCTAACATATGCAACAATTCAGGTTCAAGTACCTGGTCCCCACCTTCAGGGTGATAGTTACGTAAGTGGTAAAGCAGTGCTGCAGGTATCTCTCTTTCTCTCTTCTCTATCTCCCCCTTCCCTCTCAATTTCTCTGTCTCTATCAACAAAACGAGAGGAGCAAGGGAATGCCAGGAGCGGTGGATTCCTTGTGCAGGCACTGAACCCCAGTGATAATCTTGATGGTAATTATGATAATAATAATAATATACTTTTAAAAAATATTGAAATGTCAGACACCAGCCCCGTCCATAGACTCTCCAGAACTATTGCACACTTGACCTGCTGACGGCTGAGAAGGGCGGGATCTGTGTCTCTCTACAGGAGGAATGTTGTTTTTACATTAATGAATGTGGACTGATAGAACAAAATATTCAGACTCTGACCAAACTCAGTGAGGACCGTTGCAGCCGCTGCTTCCCTGGGTCCTCCTCCTCATGGCTGCAATGCCCGCTGACTACTTGGATTCTCCCTCAAGTGGGACCCCTGATTCTGATTTGTTTGTTCTTTCTCCTTTCCCCCTTTCTGTTTAAGTTCATCCAGCTTTGCATTCTTGAGATGAACAGAGTTGTTGTTAATCAGGTTCTCGTCCACCCTTATAAGCCCCTGCCCACAGACCCTCAGTAGCCCTACTTTGACTCTGAGCTCTAGATATTCTCTGCTGTCATGCTCACTCCTACGTTTTACAATAAAGAAGAAAGGGGGACATGTGGGGAAATTCCGGGCTAGTGTGGGGGTACCTCTTCTCGGGAATGTACTCTCTGGGTTAGAGAGAACTTGATCAGAGGCAGCTGGGGCTGCTACTCACTCAGCGACAGGAGAGATGACCCAGGAACTGAGCTGGTGGTGGCGAGGCGGTTCAAATTCTTTATTCATTCCTGCGCCCAAGCTTGTAAAGGCCAGAAAACAGAAGTGGCAAGTCAGAAATGGAAGTGGCTTGAAAATACCATACATGGTTAGGAAAGGGGAGGAGAAAGGTAAAAAGGGTTGGGAAAGGTAGGAACTTCCTTCCTTAGCAACTGTTGCGAGGGGTATAACTGGTAGGATTAATAATACCCTGTAGGCAGGGAGGGTCTTGAGGGTCATATAAAATGAGCAGAATGGGTGGGGAAATAGCGAGGAGACCCTAAGTCATTTGTTAGAAAAAGCAGAACACTGATACGTAGATAATAAGAGAGTGGGCCATTGTATCAAGGAATTCAGGGGAGATGGTTTAATGTCTTAAGGAATGCCTAGTCCCTGGAGGCAGAAAAATGCAAGGTCTCTGGAGACAGGGAGTAAGCTAACAGGGAGGCAGAAAACTGAGGTCCGTTTCTCTCCCAAGCTCAACCTCAGAAGGAGAGAGTCTGACAGGGAGATTCCTTTCCTCAGTGGCCCATTTTTCAATGGGAAAAACCTCACCATGATCAACATGATTCTCACAGTATTCCCAGCAGGGAAAGTCCCACTGTCTGGGAAATCCAGACCATCATCTCCATGAAAGTCTGAGAAGGTAGACCCCGAGCCCCCTCCTCATAGTAGGGGCGATAGACAGGTCCTCACTCAACCTCATGAACAAAGAGATAGGAAAAGGGATAACATAACAGACAGAAAGATACAATCACATGTTAAATACAAATTAAAAAAAAATAAAAGTTAACATTAGCTTCCAACATGAAGACCCCAATTCTCACCTGCTCTATTCTTTTTTTCCTGTTTTTTCTTTTTATTTCTTAAAAAAAATTATTAACATAAAGGAAACACTGACAAAACCATAGGATAAGAGGGGTACAACTGCACACAATTCCCACTACCAGAACTTCACATCCCATCCCCTCCCCTGATAGCTTTCCTATTATTTAACCCTTTGGAAGTATGGACTAAGGGACATTATGGGGTACAGAAGGTGGAAGGTCTGGTGTCTGTAATTGTTTCACCACTGAACATGGGCATTGACAGGTCAATCCATACTCCCAGTTTGTTTCTCTCTCTCCCTAGTGGGGCAGGGCTCTGGAGAAGTGGAGTTTCAGGTCAAATTGGTGGGGTCATCTGCCTAGGGAAGTCTGGTTGGCATCATGTTAGCATCTAGAACCTGGTGTCTGAAAAAAGAGGTAACAAATAAAACCAAAAAAAAATTGTTGACTAATCATGAACCTAAAGGCTGGAATAGTGCAGATGAAGAGTTGGGGGTCTTTGTTAAGTCAATAGTTAGTAGGCCCATTCTAGTCATATTCCAAAGGGCCTATGAGTATAGTTTTTTTTTTCCTTCTGAGCCTGACATCAGATATGCAGGTGGATCCTAGTTATTGTCTGGGGAGATGATATCATGGTTAGAAAAAGGGATAGAAAGCTGGATCAGGGAAGAGAGTAGCTCCCAAATATGGGAAAGGTGTATAAATATTGTTGATTGTAAATCCCATGAATTTGATCTGATCTGGGGCCCATATTCAGCACAGGAGCCTATGTAATGTCTTCATCCCTGTATATCTGAGCTCATATTCTCTGGTCATGAGTAGTAACGTTCTGAGCTGCCCCAATATCAGGACCCATCTTCCTCAGGTGGAAGACAGAATATGTTGTCCAACCTCCCTTCAGAAGATGGAACATTCTGTACTGTTGTTGATCCATGTTGAGGGAAAGGTGCTATGGGGTCTATTGTGTTGTTCCTGATAGAGATGACCAGTATCAATGGAGAGAGGGATCTATTCGAGGTCTAGGACCATCTTGTCTATTTGGGAATCTCAGGACTCCCTGACTAGGGCCGCGGTTGATGGGGTAGCCTGATAGTGACTAAAGAGTTATCGCTAAAGTATGCCTGTCTCTTGCCCTTATTCAGCTTTTTCAGTCCTTACTTTGATAAGTTTAGCTTTGAAGTGACTGAGGGAAGTGTAATAGGAAGTAGGTGAGGAGGTTATCTAGGTCTAAGTAGAAACTATTTTATTAAGGTACTTTAAGGTGTCTTTTTAGGTCTTCCTAAAAAGGAAGTTGTGGGTTGCATTTATTGACTCACTGCAAACTATTATGCACTCTTGCTTTAAGGCATATATTTTACCTTAATTTATGGATACATGTGTACACATGTCCTATCTCATGGGAACTGGTCTATATCTAGATTTTGAGGCTTTGTTAGGAAGTGGACCATTCAAAATGGAATTAAGGAGTCCTATTAGAAAGGAAAGATCTCACCTGAGTAATGATGCTGAAGGGCTGACATTCCACACCTCAGGTCTCTGGACATGTTCCAAAGTGAAGCATGCCAACATGGTACTCATTGTATTGATTAGGTTGGGATCAGCAGATGCAGTATCAGTTGGTATTTATTGAGAGAAGCATACTGGAAAGTGAGCCCCACCCTAGAGGTTCCAGGACTGGGGGAAATTTGGGCTTTATAGAGGAAGTGGGAAGTTATTATTTTTTTTATTTAAGAAAGGATAAATTAACAAAACCATAGGGTAGGAGGGGTACAACTCCACACAATTCCCACCACCCAATATCCATATATCCCATCCCCTCCCCTGATAGCTTTCCCATTCTCTATCCCTCTGGAAGCATGGACCCAGGGTCATTGTGGGTTGCAGAAGGTGGAAGGTCTGGCTTCTGTAATTGCTTCCCCGCTGAACATGGACATTGACTGGTCGGTCCATACTACCAGTCTGCCTCTCTCTTTCCCTAGTAGGGTGGGTCTCTGGGGAAGCGGAGCTTCAGGACGCATTGGTGGGGTCTTCAGTCCAGGGAAGCCTGGCCGGCATCCTGATGACATCTGGAACCTGGTGACTGAAAGAGAATTAACATACAAAACCAAATTGTTGAGCAATCATGGACACAAAGGTTGGAATAGTGGAGAGGAAGTGTTGGGGGGGGGTTACTCACTGTAAACTCTAGTGTACTTCTGCTTTCAGGTCTATATTTTGCACTAGTTTATGGATACATGAGAACGTATGCTCTCTCTCACAGAACCTGGTCTATATCTAGGTTTTTGGACTTTGTTAGAAAGTGAACCACCTGGGATGGAATTAATGAATACTATGAAAGGAAAGGTCTCACCCGAGTAATGAAGCTGAAGGGTTGTCATTCCACACCTGAAGTCTCTGGACACAGTCTGAGCTGAAGCATGTTGAGGTGGCAATCGTTGCGTTGATTAGGTTGCGATTGGCAGATGCAATATTATTTGATATGGATTGGGAGAGGCATGCGGGAAAGTGGGCCCTATCCTAAGGTTCCAGGACTGGGGGAAATATAGGCTCTATAGTGGAGATGTGAGGTTCCTGCTGTCTTAAGGTTCAAAAAGACAATAGATAGTTATTATTATCATCACATTATTTGGTAATTGGGTTAACTTTGAAAAGTCCTTTTGTTAGGGTTTGCTTTATAGTACCCAGTATCTTGTATAGCTGTGCCACCGGTTGCTTCTTATCTACTTGGTCTAGGCTTTTGAGAGAGTCTGCATGTCAAATACACAGCCTATATTTTTAAAAGACTCAGTCTGTGTTTTAAAAACTTCGAGACATACAATTAATTTTCAAGTGGGAGGTTCTTGTTGTCTTAGGGTTTAAGATGGTAATAGTTATTGCTATAACCAAATTATTTAGCAACTGGGTTGATTTTGAAAATCCCATTGTTAGAATTTAAAAAAACTTGGGTTTGACCTTGGTGTTTTCTTCCCCCCCTTTATTGGAGGGATTAATGGTTTATAGTTGACAGTAAAATACAGTAATTGGTATATGTGTAACTTTTCTCAGTTTTCCACATAACACTCTAACACCCCTACCTAGGATCTGAACACTCCCTTCTACCCCAGAGTCTTTTACTTTGGTGTGATACACAAAGTCTAAGAACTTGGTGTTTTCTATATGAGTGAGATCATCTGGTATTTGTAACATTTAAAATATATTTTCCTGTTTTTATTTTATCTTCTAGAATTATAACAATATAAACATTTGTTTTTTTTTTAACTAGCTGTGAAGTATGTCCATAAAATGTTTGCACAAAAGTTGTGTTTTGCTTATAGTTTTAGTTTACTATTCACCAAATATTACTATGCAAGCCTAACAGTCATTTTAGGAGTGAGAAAAACAATATTTTCAAGATTTTCTTTAAAAAAAGAATATGTTTTCTATCATATATAGCTTTTAAATCTTGCAGTTTTTTGACATAGTGCCACAGTGATGCATATTTTATACTATTAAAACTAGAATGTAGAAAAAAAGACCCTCTTCTTGCCTGTAGTTTTCTCAAGGGTGTGTTAGCTTTTTAACTAGATACATTTTCTGTCCCATGTGCAGAACTTTTCTTTGAGTCAAGTCTATATTCTGATAGGCCTATTTTACCCCTTCATTTAACTAAGCACATTTTCAATTTCAAGTGCAGATTCTTCTCCACTGAATCAAATCAAACCCAGCATTTTTATTACTCTGATTTAAGAATGTACTCTGACTCCAGTACATATCTTTTTTCTTGCTTTAGTTGAATAGTTTCTACTTAGTTTGGATATTGGAGTGAGGTTTTTCTCATTTATTGAGATCAAGCTCACATTCCACCTTTTGGTTAAGTGTCTATCCTAAATGAATCTACATTCTTTGCCAAAAATTAGATATATCAGTCATAACCTCTCTTATTAATTTTTAAAATTTATTTGTAAAATAAAAAATAGAAAATATTGACAAATAGGATAAGGGGGAGTAAAATTCCACATATTTCCCACCACCAGAGTTCCTTATCTCATCCCCTCCACTGGAAGCTTTCTTATTCTTTATCTTTCTAGGAGTATGGACCCTGATCACTGGGGTGCAGAGTGGAAGGTATGCCTTCTATAATTGCTTCTCTGCTGGATACAGGCATTTGCAGACTGATCCATATTCCCAGCCTGTTTCTTTTTTTTTTTTAATATTTATTTATTCCCTTTTGTTGCCCTTGTTGTTTTATTGTTATAGTTATTATTGTTGTCATTGTTGTTGGATAGGACAGAAAGAAATGGAGAGAGGAGGTGGAAGACAGAGAGAGGGAGAGAAAGAGAGACACCTGCAGACCTGCTTCACCGCTTGTGAAGTGACTCCCCTGCAGGTGGGGAGCCGGGGCTTGAACCAGGATCCTTATGCCAGTCCTTGCGCTTTGCGCCACCTGCGCTTAACCCACTGCGCTACAGCCCGACTCACCCCAGCCTGTTTCTATCTTTCCCTAGTGGGTCAGGGCTCTGGAGAGTGGGGTTCCAGGGTACATTGGTGAGATCCTCTGCCCGGGAAGTCTGGTTGGTGTCATGGTAGCATCTGCAACTTGGTGTCTGAAAAAGAATTAAGATATAAAGAACAACAAATTGTTTAATAATCTGGAACCTAAAAGCAAGAATATTGCAGATGAGATTTGGGGTCTCTATTTTGGGAAAACTTAGTAGGTCTATTTTAGGTATATTCAAGGGGCCCATGACTTTACTAGTTTTTGCCTGACACTGACAGCTAACATGCAGATAGGTGAAAAACATTATCTGGGGAGATGGTCTCAGGGTTGGAAATAGGGTTGGAAATCTGGATCAGGGAAGAAATAGCTCCCAAATTTTCATCTGCAATATTCCAGAGTTTAGGTTCATGATTAGTCAACTATTTGTTTGGCTTTATATGTTAACTCTTCTTTCAGCCACCAGGTTCCAGATGCTAACATGATGCTAATGTTATTCCCTGGGCAGATGACTCCATCAGTGTGTCCTTGAGCCCCGCTTCCCCAGAGCCCTTCTCCACTAGGGAAAGAGAGAGGCAGGCTGGGAGTATGGATCAGCCTGTCAACACCCATGTTCAGCGGGGAAGCAATTACAGAAGCCAGACCTTCCACCTTCTGCACCCCATAATGTCCCTTGGTCCATACTCCCAGAGGGTTAAAGAATAGGAAAGCTATTCTCTTAAAACTTCCTGGAAATCAACGCAACGATTGCCACCTCAACATGCTTCACTTCAGACTGTGTCCAGAGACTTCAGGTGTGGAAAGACAACCCTTCAGCTTCATTACTCGGGTGAGACCTTTCCTTTCATAGTATTCTCTAATTCCATCCCAGGTGGTTCACTTTCTAACAAAGTCCCAAAACCTAGATATAGACCAGGTTCTGTGAGAGAGAGCATATGTTCACACGTATCCATAAACTAGTGCAAAATATATACCTGAAAGCAGAAGTACACTAGAGTTTGCAGTGAGTACCCCCCCAACACTTCCTCTCCACTATTCCAACCTTTGTGTCCATGATTGCTCAACAATTTGGTTTTGTATGTTAACTCTCTTTCAGTCACCAGGTTCCAGATATCATCAGGATGCCGGCCAGGCTTCCCTGGACTGAAGACCCCACCAATGCGTCCTGAAGCTCCGCTTCCCCAGAGACCCACCCTACTAGGGAAAGAGAGAGGCAGACTGGTAGTATGGACCGACCAGTCAACGCCCATGTTCAGCGGGGAAGCAATTACAGAAGCCAGACCTTCCACCTTCTATAACCCACAATGACCCTGGGTCCATGCTCCCAGAGGGATAGAGAATGGGAAAGCTATCAGGGGAGGGGATGGGATATGGAGATTGGGTGGTGGGAATTGTGTGGAGTTGTACCCCTTCTACCCTATGATTTTGTTAATTAATCCTTTCTTAAAAAAAAAAAAACTTCCTGGAAAATATGGTACTCCTAAAAAATACAAATCCAAGACTGAAGACCAAAAGGATTGGTTTTAAGAAGAGGCAAATAAAGGTGAGAGAATTTGTAAAGATTTACATCCTGAGTTGTTGTTTTCTTAAACTGTAATATGCATTAGAATCACATGGCTGGGCAGGTTAAGACAGATTGTTGGGCCCCAGCAGTAGGAATTTTGTTTTAGTAGATCTAGGGTAACACCCAAGTGTTGCCATCATTTTAAAACTTAAGGTAATGTTGATGCTGCCAATCTAGACACCATGTTGAAAACCACTACTCTAGAGTCCAGGCAGTGGCACACCTGGTTAAGCATACACATTACAGTATGCAAGGACTGGGGTTCAAGCCCCTGTTCCCCATCTGCAAGGGGATTGTCGATTTTAGTAAACACTTTTCCCTAAAATATATGGTTTACAAAGTGGCCATGATGAAATTAGCAAGTTCGCTTTATTTGTCTATGTATCTTTACACAATGGACTTTACAAAAAAAAAAAAAAAAAAAGCTTTCATCTATCCCAAGTCTCACTATGGTACATTGTTCTGGGAATGTAAACACCACTGGGAAATCAGAGGCAATTTGAAATACTGTGCTAGTGTTTAAAAAAATGTATGACTCTAATCAAATCTGGGTAACAAATCTCTTTGCAAGTAGGTGGTATCCAACTCTCTTTCAAGAAAATTGAAAGAAGCTTTCATTCTATTGTCAGCTGATTGATCAAGAACATTTTTTTCATTGGAACTCATGGGCAGTATAGGTAGAGATGTAAATAAAATGATTAAGCTATTATAGAAGATAGTATAGCAGTCTTTTCTATAAAATATAAAAATGAAATATATATATATCATATAATTTAACAATTTCATTTCTGGAGATAAACCCCAAAGAAGAGAAAGTGGAGGGTGAGGGTGGATGTTCAGCTTCACGAGGCTGGGGCGGGGGGGAATGGGACACAGTCTTTTGGTTATGGGAATGGTGTTTATGTACACTCCAATTAATTTGTAGTCATATAAATCACTATTTAATTAATATGAGAGGGGAAAATTGATTGACTCAAACTTTTAAAATCACAGACTGAGTCTTTTTAAAACATAGGTTGAATCTCTTAAAAGCTTGACTTGCTAAAAGCTTAGACCAGGGGGAACACAAGCAACCCGTGGCACAGCTATAAGCAAATAACGTTAAAGGACATAAATTATGGTGATGTTGTGTATGATACAGCAAATCCTAACAAAGGGATATTTCAAAATTAACCCAATTGCCAAATAATAATTATAGTAATAACTATATATTGTCTTCCTAAACCCTAAGACAGCAAGATCCTCCCACTTCCACCTTTAGAGCCTATATTTCCCCCAGTCCTGGAACTTCTAGGGTGGAGCTCACTTTCCTGCATGCGTCTCTCAACTCATACCAAATGATATTGTGTCCGTGGATCCCAACCTAATCAACGCAACTAGTACCACCTCAGCATGCTTCACTTGAGACTGTGTCCAGAGATGTCAGGTATAGAATGTCAACCCTTCAGCCTTGTTAATCGGGTGAGACCTTTCCTTTCATAGTATTCTCAAATTCCATTCCAGGAGGTTCACTTCCTAACAAAGTCCCAAAATCTATATATGGACCAGGTCCCGTAAGATAGAGCATATGTTAACATAAATTAGGGAAAAATATATACCTGAAAGCAAAAATACACAAGAGTCTGTAGTGAGTCAGTATAAAGTTCATAATGAAATAGTGTCTACTTAGACTTAGCTACCCTCCTCGCCTACTTCCTATTACAGTTCTTTCACTTATTCCAAAGCTAACCACATCAAAGCAGGGACTACAAAAGCTGAATAATGGCAAGAGACTGGCATATTTTAATGCTGATTCTTTAGTCACTCTCAGGCCATCCCGTCAGCTGGGGCCCTATTCTGAGAGTCCTGAGATTCCCAGACAGACATGATGGGCCTAGACATCGACTAAATCCCTCTCTCCATTGTCACTGGTCATTTCTATCAGGAACAACACAATAGACCCCTTTGTGGGCCCCCATTGGACCTTGCCCTCAACTTGATCAACAATGGTAGAGAATGGTCCATCCTCGGAAGGGAGGATGGACAACATACTCTATGCTACACCTGAGGAAGATGAGTCCTGATATTGGGGCAGCTTGGAATTTTCCTACTTATGAGCACAGAATGTGAGCTCAGATCTACATGGATGCAGAGGTCACATCGGCTCCTAAGCTCAATATGGGCTCCAAATCACATCAAATCGATGGGGTTTACAGTCAACAGTATTTATACACCTTTCCCATATTTGGGAGCTACTCTCTTCCCTGATCCAGCTTTCTGGCCCTTCTGCCAGTCATGATATCACCTCCCCAGATAATAATTAGGATCCACTTGCATATCAGATTTCAAGCTCAGGCAAAACAAACAAACAAACAAACAAACAAACAAACAAACAAACAGCACTAGTATAGCCGCAGGCCTTTTGGAATATAACTAAAATATGCCTACTAGCTATCTAGAAAAGAGACCCCTCCCCCTACTCTTCATCTGCACTATTCCAGTCTTTAGGTTCAAGATTAGTCAACAAGTTGTTTGGCTTTATATGTTAACTCTATTTTCAACCACCAGGTTCCAGATGCTAGCATGATGCTGACCAGAATTCCCTGGATAGACAACCCCACCAAGTGTCCTGGAGCCCTGATTCCCCAGTGCCCTTCCCCACTAGGGAAAGAGAAAGAGGAAGATTGGGAGTATGGATCAACCTGTCAAAGCCCATGTTCTGTGGGGAAGCAATTACAGAAACCAGACCTTCCACCTTTTGCATCCCACAATGACCTTGGGTCCATACTCCCAGAGAGTTTAAAGAATAGAAAAACTTTCAGGAGAAGGGATGGGATATAGAGTTCTGGTGGTGGGAATTGTGTGAATTTGTACCCCTCTTATCCTATGGTTTTGTCAATGTTTCCTTTTTATAAATAAAAAATTAAATTAAAAAAAAAAGAGGAAGTGGAGACTCAGATAGATATTTATGCACGCATTATCCTTACAACCTAAAGATAGATGCAACATGATTTAAAATAGCCATAAGGTATGTGCAAACTCTGTGTCTGTTAATGAATGTACACATACGTGTATAGATACGACTGAATATTATTCAGCCTTACAAAGGAGAGTCATTCTGGAACATGCTACAATATGGATGAAATTTAAGTACATTATGATAATTGAAATATGTCAAAACCAAAAGGACACTATAATATCTGATTTCATGTAAGTGAGGCAATAAGATTACTCAAATTCATGATGAAAAAAAGAGAATGCTGCTTTTCAGTGGCAGAGGGTAAATAGTTTTTGTGTGTGTGCACAAAATTTCAGTTTGGGGAAGATGAAAAAGGTACAGAGAAGGATGTTGATCACGATTGTACAAAATGTGAATTGATTTAATGTTTAATTGGCATTTAAAATGATAAATTTTGTAATACATCACTTACCACCATAAAATTATAGACAATACTAATGGGGCTGTGTGGTGGTGCACCTGGTTGAGTGCACATGTCCAAGGACCTGGGTTTGAGACTCTGGTCCCTACCTTCAGGTTTGGGGGCTTTGTTAGGACATAAACCAGTAAAAATGGAGTTAGAGAATCTTATGAGAAAGGAAAGGTCTCACCTTAGTAATGAGGCTGAAGGGTTGACATTCCACACCTGATGTCTCTGGACACATTCCGAAGTTAAGCATGCCGAGGTGGTACTCATTGCATTGATTAGGTTGGGATCATCAGATGCAGTATCATTTCGTATGAATTGAGAGAAACATGCAGGAACGTGAGTCCCACCCTAGAGGTTCCTGGGCTGGGGGAAATATGGGTTTTATAGAGGAAGTGGGAAGTTCTTGCTTTTAGGGTTTAAGAAGGTAATAGATAGTTATTGCTATAACCAAATTATTTGGCAACTGGGTCAACTTTTAAAATCCCATTGTTAGGATTTGCTGTATCACACACAACCTCACCATAATTTATGCCCTTTGACATTATTTATATATAGCTGTGTATTATAAAGTAATACCACTGGTTGCTTCTTTTTTCCCTCGTCTAAGCTTTTAGAAAAGTTAACATTTCAAAGAACAAGACATTATTAGAAATGTATTATAATTTGATACCACTGTCAAAATTCAGTCTGGTTACATGTTTGAAGTCTTCAGTGTGTAGTTTGAAGGAACATCTACTGAGCTCATGGTCTGTGCTTTAAAATGTTTGAGACAGCTTTCCCCCTCTCTCATATTAATTAAATAGTGATTCATGAGACTACAAGTTAATAGGTGTGTACATCAACACTCTTCCCACACCAAAGGACTGTGTCCCTACCATCTCCCTGTGAAGCTGAACATCTACTCTCACCCTCCACCCACAGATTTTTACTTTGGTGCTCTACTCCAAACTCAGTCAGATCCTTCTTTGAGTTTCCCTTTCTGTTCTTTCTCAACTTCTGTTTATGAGTGGGATCATCCCATACTCATCTTTGTTTTTCTGACTTAGCTCACTTAACATAATTCCTTCTAGCTCTATCCAAGATGGGTCAGAGAATGTGGGTTCATTGTTCTTAATATTTGCATAGTATTCCATTGGTAAATATATCACAGCTTTCTCAGCCATTTATCTGTTGTTGGGCACTTTGTTTGCTTCCAGCTCTTAGCTACCATGAATTGTGCAGCTATGAATATAGGTGCACACAAATCTTTTTGGTGGGGTGTTATGAGTCCTTGGGGTATATCTCTAGGAGATGAACTACTGGGTCATATGGAAGGTCCATGTCTAGCCTTGTGTGGGTCCTCAAGACTGGTCTTTGTGGGATACCACGGTAAAATCTTCTGCTGTAACAAGACTGTGACCCAAAGCACCACCAGCCAATCCCATAGAGTCAGTTAAACCCATGCCCACCAGAACGGGGTGAAAGACTGCTCTGCAGGGCCTGAAGGCTGGGGGCATCCAGGCAAGTTTTGCCTCTTCATATAGTGTGAATTGTGGGACCACAGTCACCAGTATGCAGGGACCTGTGGTGGAGTTATTAATGCATGAAGAGAGGGTGCCATTGCATCAAAACTGTGTTAGAGAAGTAACAGCCCTCCTGCCATTCAAATTCCGGATGCACTGGAAGGGTGAGGCTATGAATCACCTGGTGACACAGCATGTAAGTCGTCTCTCTTCTGGGGACCCAATTTCCCACAGTGGAATGTTATGAAGAGGTTGAAAGGAGCAAAAAGAGAGATTGGCAGAGACAGGAATAGAAGAATTAGTGAGTACAGCTGCAAGAATGGGTCTTTGGAGAGAGGCACACACAAAGCAGTGAGAGACATTGGGGGATAGTTTGAAAATTTAAATTTTTGTAAATATTGAAAAGATTAAGTATAGTTAAGGCTACAGGAAGTTGTATGTTGGGGAATATCCTCCTTTTTTTCTTTTTTAAAAAACTAGGGAGATGAGTGACCTTAGGGGTCAGTACACACCCATGAGCAAAACGTAAGAACATTGTTGTTAAGTTAAATAAGCTGAAATTGGACTACATATGGGGGAATAAGAAAGATCTCACCATATGAGAAGCTGGTTCTTCATGTGAAGGCTTGTCACAACTGTAGTCATTCACTTGTCACCAGTAAGACATACACAAAGCCAGGAGAAATAAAAAACTTGTACCAAGTTAGGAGTTCACTAGAACTGATAACTCAATGATTAGAATTGGCTTAAATTTCTTTATTTAATTTTGTAAGTTTTTTTTAACAATAAAATGATTATCATCTCTTTAGTATGATTTTAAAACTGTTTAAACAGTTTATCAGAACTTAGTTTACTCTTAGGATCTTAGTAATTTACTCATTATAAATTGATCACAAGTTCATTTAATTACTTGCTCACATTCTTATATTTAGCTGTATTTTATTTCTCATGTAACACCCTTAGAGTGGCTATGAGTAAAGGTGGATATAAAACTTCACTAGATTTTACACTTCAAAACTCTGATATGGGCACACCTGTTGGAAAAACAGAGGCAGGCAGCAAGTCTCATGTGCTCTGGATATTTATAGTCTTATTAAAAACCCTTAGATCTTGAAGGGGTCTTACTTAAAACAGAAGCCTTGAAGGCTGAGAATAGTGGCTGTAATTTTTTAAAAGCACCGAGGTTTTTCTTTTACTCACAGAGCACTCCCCTGCCCAAGGAGAGGATGAAGTCAGGGGAGTGGCTGGAGGAAGGTCAGGGTCAGGAAGTTGTCAATCACTGGTGTGGGGGGTGGGGGAGGAAGCTCCGGTCCTACTTCTGATGTCATAGGCTTGGAAGGATGGAAGGGGCTGGCAAGGCTGCAATTGGGGCAGTGAAACAGAAAAAGAATCGTGGAAGTCACCAGGACTTGGGAGCCGATTTAGATTTTACAAGAATCTCTGTAGGGAACAAAGTGTTAAATCATCAGGAAAAGTTTGCACTGGTTTGAGAGGGCACGTGGCAGTGTTGTTAACTGCTCTCAAGTCTTGAAGGAGTGTCCGCTTGACTGATTTCTTATTTTATAGTAAGATAGGGGTGTTCTAAGGGCTAGCTTGCTGTTCGTTAACTAATTCTTTTAAAGATTGTGGTTTTTCCCGGGGGAGTGGCCACTGCTCAAGCTGGACAGGGCCATTGATTTAACCCAGTCTAGGGCAGGAGTGTTGTAACTAGTAGCAACCTAATAGTGCAGCTTCTAGCAAGTTTTCTCCAGTCTTGGGGTATGTTTAAATTTTGTGCCATGCCATGAAGGATGGAATTTGTCTATGGGGCATGAATTTCACTGCTGCATGGAGCTCCTTAAGCTCTGTGGTAGTGTAAAGATACCAGCATAAAAGTAACCAAATTGACTGGAAAAGCCTGAATATGTGGTTGGGCTTCTTCACCAGCAAATTTGGTAAATTCTCTAGGTGAGCAAGCAGTGAAGGGGGAGTAGGATTTCAATTTCTCTATACTTAACCCTATGGCTGATACCACAGCGTAGAAGTGTAAAGGCAGAGAAAGTCCTTCACAGATCTCTGCAAGCCTAGCGAGGAAAGCTACTCTAGCCCAAACATCTATGTCAAAAATATGTGATGCTGTAATCTGTGGGGCAACTGTAAGAACAGTGTCCCAGAAAGACTGAGCCTGCTTTTGCTATAATTTCAGATCCCTGGTCTCAAGCAGAGCACTAAGGCGCTTAAACTGTGGGGCCCTATGAACTGAGGTAATATTGCTCATAGTGACAGATTATAAATTAGAGCTGATTCAAAACACAGGACAACTTTCCCAGTGGTGGGGCCCCTGGGGGATTCCCCTGTGGATCTCCGGAAGCCTGTCCTCCAAATTAAGATGACTGGTGCCTGTCCTAATGACTTTTACTGGGCGTCAGAGTACCCAGTTTGAATGATGAATATTAAAAGTATAAATCAGACGTTCCTGACAACCTGTCAGGGTTGGGGGGGGGCTTCAGATAACACCAGAGCGTCTCTCTGGCCAGAAATCATCAATTACTTGACCCCATACTCATCTCCATGTGACAGGTTGCTCTGAGGAAAATAAAATGGATAGAAAATAAAGTGGACAGTTTAGAAAATAAACAGAGGAGACCCCAGCCTCTCAGGGAACATTATCTATACTGGCATTCTTCCTAGATGGAAATGACTTACCCAAATTCCTTGATCACGGCACACCAGAGGCTCAGGTCCCTGTTCGGTTGCCATTCTGCAGGTCACTCTGGGTCCCCTGCCTCCCCAGCCATTGGGCTACAGAGGACTGAGGGTACAGGGCCCAAGTCCCTGTTTGGGCGCCATTCTGTGTGCTGCCATTCCGGGTCCCCCACCTGCCTGGCCACTGGCTGAGAGGGTCAGAGAGGCCTCCTGGGAGTCCTGGGGTAGCTCTGCCTATCGAGGGCAAGTGCTTAGAGAGACAAGCAGTCAGCTTTGGGAGAACCTCAATGGGGTAATTCGTTTATTGAAGGAGAAAGCAAGTACATATACCCATTACCCAGGGAGAAGGTCGAGGTAATCATTAACCCAAACATAAAGCAACACAATGCATAGTCACATTTTGACCTGCAAACTATTTGATCACAAGTAGAAAGTTACCATACAAGATTTGGTCACAAGCTTCACAATGTATATTTCCCTGGGGGTAAATTACAGGCACCTCAGGGAGAGGGGAGGAGGAGGTGGCAGTTGAATAATAGGAGTTTGTGGTGGTTTTCCAAGTTTGGCCAAACACAATGTACAGTAGTTCATGGCTATTTTTTTTTAAGGGGAGAGGAGATGCCTGTACAGAAAGGTAGCCCCATTCTGGAGAAGTCATCCATCATTAGTTCATGATTTTGGGGGAACCTGCCCTTGTCTTGACCTGGAGGGAGAGCCGGGGTTCAACCTGCTTGGACCTCATAAAAACAACACCCTGGACTTTCTGGGACAGTGGGCCCATCCTCCAACAGATCTCCACAGGGGTTGGATCAACTTACATTCCCACTTGCAGTGCAGAAGGGCTCTTCTGTCCCCACAGCCTCTCCAGAATTTGTTGCTGCTGTCCTCTTTGATGCATGCCATTCTCATAGGGGTGAGGTGGTATCTCAGTGTTGTCTCTATTTGCATTTCTTTGACAATCAGTGACCTGGAGCAATTTTTCATGTGTTTGTTCACCTTTTGGATCTCTTTAGTGAATATTCTTTTCATATCTTCTGCCCATTTTTGGATGGAGTCAGTTGCTTTTTTGTTGTTAAGTTTGCTGAGCTCTTTGTATATTTTATTTTATTTTTTTTTATTAGTCTCTTGTCTAATGTATGGCATGTGAAGATCTTCTCCCATTCTGTGAGGGGTCTCTTGGTTTGTGTGATAGTTTCTCTGGCTGTGCAGAAGCTTTCCAATTTGATGTAGTCCCATTAGTTTGTTTCTGTTTTAGTCTTCCTTGAAATTGGGTTTGTATCATCAAAGATGTCCTTGAGGTTTAGATGGGTAAGTGCTTCACCAATGTTTTCTTCTAAGTATTTGATAATTTCTAGTCTAACATCCAGGTCCTTGATCCATTTGGATTTTTGTTTCTGGTGAGATAAGGTGGTTCAATTTCATTCTTCTACATGTTTCAACCCAGTTTTCCCAGCACCATTTATTGAAGAGAGCCTCCTTCCTCCATTTAATACTTTGGGCCTCTTTATCAAAAATTAGATGCCCATAGGTGTGGGGGTTAATAAAATTATCACTTTTATTTATTTTTTATTTTTTTAAATTTATTATTTATTTTTTCCTCCAGGATTACTGCTGGGCTCGGTGCCTGCACCATGAATCCACCACTCCTGGAGGCCATCTTTTTCCCCTTTTGTTGCCCTTGTTGTTGTAGCCTCGCTGTGGTTATTATTATTGCCATTGTTGATGTTGTTGTCGTTGTCGGATAGGACAGAGAGAAATGGAGACAGGAGGGGAAGACAGAGAGGGGGAGAGAAAGACAGACATCTGCACACCTGCTTCACGGCCTGTGAAGTGACTCCCCTGCAGGTGGGGAGCTGGGGTCTCGAACTGGGATCCTTATGCTGGTCCTTGCGCTTTGTGCCACATGCGCTTAACCCACTGAGCCACCGCCAACCCCCTTTTTAAAATTTTTTATTTATAAAATGAAACACTGACAAAACCATAGGATAATAGGGGTACAACTGCACACAATTCCCACCACCAGAACTCTGTATCCCATCCCCTTCATTGGAAGCTTTCCTATTCCTTATCCTTCTGGGAATGTGGACTAAAGATTTTAGAGTATTTTAAGGTGGGAGGTCTGTCTTGTATAATTGCTTCTCTGTTAGGCATTAAGAGGTCAATCCTTACCCCAGCCTGTTTCTAGGGCTCTGAGGAGGTGGGGTTCCTTGACACATTGGTAATATCATCTTCCCAGGGAAGTCAGGTTGGTGTCATGGTAGCATCAGCAACTTGGTGCCTGAAAAAGAATTAAGATACAAAGCAGAAAAAAATGTTTAATAATCAGCAACCTAGAGGTAAGAATATAGTAGATGAGATTTGGGGTCTTCATTTTGGGAAAGCTAGAAACTCTATTTTAAGTATATTCTATGATTTTAGTAATTTTTTCCTGAGCCCAATATCTAACACGCAGGTGGGCTAAAAACATTATTTGGGAAAATGGTGTCAGAGTTGGGAATAAGACTAGAAAGCTGGATCAGAGAAGAGATTAGCTCCCAAGTATGGGAAATATATATATAAATACCATTAGCTGTATACCCCATCCATCTGTTCTAAGTCATATGTCTATTCATATTCAGCACAGGAGCCTGTATAACCTCTGCATCCCTGTAAGTCTGAGCTCACATTCCATGGTAATAGCTAGGAACATTCTAGGCTGCACTCATTTCAGGACCAGTCTTTCTCGAGTAGCAGAGTAGGTTGACCCAGCCTCCGTTTGGAGAGTGGGCCAGTTTTTACCATTAAATGGCATTTTAAGGACATAAAATGTTAGAATGATTTGGTTATCTCTTCTGCAACCCTCATTCTTCATATACTCTCTCTTTCTGTTTCAAAAGGGAGATTATAACTAGAAATAACTTCCAGAAAGAACTAGTTCCCTTCTATCTTTTTCCTAGTCAAGGTTGGATAAGAAAAGGGATTTTGCTTTTTGTCTATTACCCCTACTTAAATAAAGTTATAGGAAAAGAGAGAAGGAGGAAGATGAATCACCAGAAGCACTTTCAATTACTGATAATTGGTGCAGTCCAGTCAGCCAAGGTCAAGTCAACCAGTAAATTTCAAGTTTGAAATCCTTTAAAGTCATTATTCAGGTGATAGAAATTACTCAGTCTACTGGGAACAAGCACATGGCCAGCTTTAAATATCTAGGAGAATGATAGGAGCAGGTCCAGATGGAAGCTATAGTCTTCTTAGCAGCCCTACTATGTGACAGCCTCCTCTCTAGGGAAAATGAGGCAGAAAAGAATGCTTAATGAGGTGCGTTGTGATCACTGAAGAGGGGATTTCTCCACCAAAGCCCCAACTCTCAACTCAAAGGGCTGTCTTTTCTACAGAGTATTCAGACTGGAAACCAGTGAAGACTCTATGCTGTGCACAAAAAGCATAAAGGGCAACAGGTGGAGACCTTGGGTGTCATGATTACCTGACACCAGAGTGAGTAATGCAGATGCTGGAGCATTTAAGACACTGCAGATACTGACAACAATCTGCCTAAATCCAGAGTGACAGGCTCTGGGCAAAGGATAATTTAAAAAGGACACATGCTAGAAAGAAAACAAAAATTTTATATGACACTTTACAATGCCCAGATGAAATCATCACTCTTTAGAATCACAGAGAATAAATGAATGATAACACTGAGATCGAAATGTCTGTCAGGTTTGGGATGCATTTAGTTTTAAACAAATTCTCAAGAAATGTTAGAAGAAAAAGAGTGTGCTTAAAAAGAAAGAAAATAATATACTTCAAACACCGCTACAGTATAAGATGCTCTTTAAACTGTCTATGATGGTGTTTTGTATTTGAGGTTAGAAGAGTGCCATTCTAGAAAACACAGATGTTCAGTGGAGAGAAAAAGAAATGGGGAAGTTTACAAATGCTACAGAAAAGAAATTGCAACACCTACAGACACCAAATGAACTTGATATTTCATATAAGTACAACTGGAAAAAAATAATGCTGAATTTCCTAAGAACTGCCTTTAAAAATATATCCTCACACTATTTTGAAGAAAAGCCCCAAACCAAAAAAAAAAAAAAAAGTTCACATTCAGGAAGCAAATGTACATGTTTTGCAGGCAATCACTTCCATGTGCTAACCCATCTGGTTTAGTTTCCCCACATTATTTATCTTCAGGTTCAATACCATTTTTAAGTCTGAAGAGCAAAAGAAAATTGAAAATAGAAAAATAGATATGGATATGGACACAAGAAACTTAGAGTTTATCTCTCTACATATAGCAAGAAAGATGAAAGAAAGATATTCCAAGGATATTTGTAAACTTCTGTTTCAAATGAACACCTACTCCAAAATCTAGAAGCGTTTCACTGAATTATAGTGTTACTGTGTTTCATGTCACCCTAAAATAGATGCTCAAATGACTTCAATGAAAGCAAATTCTAACATAAAGCCTAACACCCCAAATTAATATGCTTTCATTTCTGCTAATCTATTACTTTTTTTTCTGCCTCAACTAATGAAACAAGAAATTATCTAGACTCCAATACTACTGAGTCATTGGTCATTTTCAAGATACATACAGAATTGGCAATTCTTCACCATACTTTAATTGCATTTTCCCTTTGTGGCAGGAACTATGCTTGGGGAAAGCAGCACAGATCAAGTCTGAATTTCTGCCTATGAGCAGTTCAGAGTCCTAGGTGTGTATGTGGGGGTGATCCTCAAGTACACAGACAACAATGACTGTGACCATGGTGTATGGGTAGCACAAGAGGAACATATGAGCCTGTATCCTGAAAAGTGGTTTTCTGTTTGTTTGTTTTTTACCAAGAAGTAATGTCTGAGTTTCACCAAAGTTCAGTCTTTGCTGTGATCAGTCCTGAATTGTTGAAGATCGGAAAACTGCCTGTCGTGTCCCCAGCATGTCCTCAGTACCTAGTAGAGTGCCTAACACATAGTCGATACTCGATAAATAATAAGTAGGACAAAAAAATTTTCCTTGGAAAGGTTGTACAGCAATTGATTTAGTTAGACAGCATGTTCCCCTTTACATTTTCATAGTGGGAAAACAGTTTCACTGGATATGTGTTAAATAAATGAATGAAAGGAAAAGGGTGGTTAAGGAAGGAGCCAGCTCAGTTCTAAAACTGCTCAGAAATGGCAGCTCTGTTCAATAAACCATGAATGCTACAGGATACCAAAGACATAGAACCTGTCCTCAAATACTTGTTTCCTGGCAATGCAGGGTGATAGAGAAGTGATGACTCTGTGTGTAAAGGTAATTTGAGTGTAAAGGGATTCTCCCTGCTCATTTGGCTGACAGATACATTAAAGAGGCAAATATGAGACTCTTCCAGCTTCATGTCACCCTCCACACATTCAAAGTTGTTCTTATCATTAGAAGAAATGTCAAGTTGTGAAGAATCTCAGTTTATATGTGTATAAGTGTTAGTATTTAAATGTGTGTGGGGGGAAATGTTCAGAAAATGTATAATCAGAAACCAAAAGATGCAAATTTCATGAAGACCCTTAACTTTGGTTTGAAGTTTGAACATAACTAGTACTCAGACAATCCTTAAAAGCAATCAAGGTCCCTAGGATCAAAATGAGAGTGTTATAAGGAGTGGACACAAGGGGGAAGGGAGGTTTGCATACATTAATTGGAAATTGGACTTTAAATTTAGACATCTATTTCTAAAGTTATTTATCTTAAAATGGTGTCCACAACTATGAGAGAAAAATTAGATTTTTGAAAGACTCTAGCCAGCATATAGACAATAGATAAGCAGATCATAATGGCAAATTTAGGGCCTGAGACATGTCTCAGCAGGTAGAGAATATTTTTGTGTGTGATGCTCTTGGTTTGATCACAACATCAAATATGATGGAGCAATGCTCTAGTCTCTGCCTCTCACATGAATAAATGAATATTTAAGCCACCATGATGGTGGTCCAGTGGGTAAAGCACATTCTTTGCATCTATGGGGTCCTTGGTTTGATCTCTGGCACTGCATATACCAGAGCAGTGCCTATGCTCTGATCTTTCATCTATATCTATATAGCTACATCATCTATCTATCTACCTTAAAAGCAGAATGGCAAACTTCTAAGCCCAGTGGATAGGAGCCAAAGTCTTCCTAAAGTTGTTTTTTGTTGTTATTGTTATTTTTTAAAGATGTGACAGCATGTAAGATTAAAAGGGAAGAAATATGTGAATATTTCTAGCCATAACAACACTCTGTACTTCACCTCAGCTTCCACCATTCCACAGTCCCTCACACACCCTTTGATGCTTCTTTCCTGTTCCCTGAGAAGGTATTTGCAATTATGACCTCTGATCTAGAAAGCTTTTTGTGCTCATTTTGCATCTAGAGGGGCAAACTCTTCCAACTGTATACTCCTAACTTTAGGAGGGATTACAAGAATGTCAGCAGGTTCTAACTAGGGAGAATTGAAGTTTGGATGAATATTTTGAAATGCCTGGGCTAGAATATCCCTAAATTCTCCACTGCTTTCAAACTTGTGACTGTCACCAGTTCTGTGCCCTGTCCACTGCCTGAGTACACAAAGCAAAGGGAGATGATGAGTCTCACTTTAGTCAAGATCTATTTCTTAGTTACTTCAGGGACAGGAAAGTTCTTTTTCTTCTTAGTCTCTGTCTTGTCTCTGTCAATTAGAGAGGCAGAGCAGTACAAAAATAGGAGGACAGTACTGGCATTTCTGGGGATGGGGCCAGGGATGAGAAAGGAATTCTAGAACACCCAGTACAATGCATAAAGTGGAGGGTAAAGGTGAAGTTAAGCAAGCAAGAGTGAGGCAAACTTGAGAGAGGTAGTGACTATGAAGGGGATATCATTAGCTCTTCTTAAAGGTTTACCTGCTCCTCTCTGATAATGGACTCAGAAGGGGCCTAGAGTCTAACCAAATCTAACCAAACCAAATCATCATCATCTTCTTCTCCTTCTCCTTCCTAGCCTTCTCCTACTTCTTCTTGTTATCGTTGGGGCTCAGTGCTGCCACTATGAATCCACTCTATCCTCCTGGTGGCCATTTTTTCCCATTGGGTAGGACAGAGAGAAATTGAGAGGGGGGAGAGAGAGAAAAAGAGGGAGAGAGAGCGAGCTGCAGACCTGCCTCACCAGTTGTGAAGCAACCCACCTACAGGTGGGGAGCCAGGGGCTTGAACTAGAATCCTTGCACTGGTCCTTGAGCTTCATACTATGTGCGCTTAACCGGGTGCACTACCACCCAGCCCCCTAAAAGTGTTTTTTTTTTTTTATCAGAGGACTGTACCTCTGTGTAACCAAGTCTTCTTAACCGAACTTCCTCATTATATGAAGGAAAAGAAGGCTAAGAGAAAAGGGATTTGCTTGAGATGACACAGTAAGTGGGTAACTTACTGGGCTGAATCTTGAACTAAGGTCTCCTGCAATTTCTCAAGCACATTTTGCTCATAACTATCCAAGCACTTGATCTTGGCTGTTTTTTCCAAAATCACAGTTTACTTAGTTTCCCAGGGTTGGTGTATTAGAGAGGGCATCTATATATCCACCCATCTATGAGTAAGCACCTACTATATACCAGGCACTACACTTGACTTTGAAGATGTCAAGAGCAAGAAAGCACAGAGTTGGTGTTTAGGAGAAATTTACCAATTGTCCAGGAGACTGTTGCTCAATATAAACAAGAGTGATTCATAATTATGACTAACAATGTTTTAGTCAATGATACAGCATGTTTACAACAGTGATCTTAAGAGGTTATGCCATAGTAGGTAGGTGTGTAGTAGGCTATCCTGTTGGGCAGTATGCCAGCTTCCCCCTGATTAAATGCTGCAGTCTATTTACATAACCACTGTTACCTAAGAACCACCCTGCCTGCAGGGCATTGGTTTAATTCCCACTGGTTCAAACTGTCTTTTTGCTCCGCCCCCTCTCCTAGTCACACCCTGTTTTTCCACCACTCTCTTTTCACTCCACCCTCTCTACTTCACATCCTGTTTCCACCCTACTTGGCGAGTATAAATACAACTGCTCTTCTCGCTTGGAATTGCCTTCTGGCTCCGAGAGTCCCAGAGTCTCTCTCCTGCGACACTAGTCTGGCACGAGTTCCTGATCCCTTTCTCATGCAGCAGCCTAGGTTGGCTCCAGTTGAGTTCTCTCCAACCCAGAGAGCACTTGCTTGGGAAGAAGCACCCTCAAGCTATCCCGGCACTATCCCATCTAGATTGGTGTGACTACACTCCATAACGGTTATACAAAGATAAAATTGCTAAGTGACACATTTTTTTCTGAGACTCTATCCATGTTGTTAAGTGATGTGACACCATATGCGTGTAGTTTTCATTGTTTTGGTATCTCCATTGAAAAAAGTAAAATGATGGTAGTAGGAATAGTGTGGAATTACGTAACTGTTATTTCATAATTTTGTAAATCAATATGAAAGCACTGATAATTTTTTAAATTTTTATTTATAAAATAGAAACACTGCCAAAACCCATAGGATAAGAGGGGTACAACTCCACACAATTCCCACCACCAGAACTCCATATCCCATCCCCTCCCCTGATAGCTTTCCTGTTCTTTATCCCTCTGGGAGTATGGATCCAATGTCATTATGGGGTGCAGAAGGTGGAAGGTCTGGCTTCTTTAATTGCTTCCCTTCTGAACATGGGCATTGACAGGTTGATCCATACTTCCAGCCTGCTTCTCTCTTTCCCTAGTGAGGTGGGGCTCTGGGGAAGCAGAGCTCCAGGACACATTGGCGGGGTTGTCTGTCCAGTGAAGTCTGTTTGCCATCATGGTAGCATCTGGAACCTGGTGGCTGAAAGAAGAGTTAACATATAAAGCCAAACAAATTGTTGACTAATCTTGAACCTAAAGGCTGGAATAGTGCAGATGAAGAGTTGGGGGGAGGGGTCTCTTTTTTGTAGATAGCTAGTAGGCATATTTTAGTTATATTCCAAAGGGCCTTGGCTATACTAGTGGGTTTTTTTTTTTCTTTTTTCTTTTTTCCCCTGAGCCTGAAATCTGATATGCACGTGGAACAAAGTTATTGTCTGGGAAGATGATGTCATGGCTGGAAAAAGGACCAGAAAGTTGCATCAGGGAAGAGAGTAGCTTCCAAATATGGAAAAGGTATATTAATATTGTTGACTGTAAACCCCATCAATCTGATGTGATCTGGGGCCCATATTCAGCACAGGAGCCTATGTAATGTCTGCATCCCTGTAGATCTGAGCTCACATTCTGTGGTCATCAGTAGGAATGTTCCAAGCTGCCCCAATATAGATCTTCCTCAGGTGTAGCATAGAGTATGTTGTCCAGCCTCCCTTCAGAGGATAGAGCATTCTCTATCATTGTTGATCCATGTTGAGGGCAAGGTTCTATGGGGGCCCACAAAGGTCTATTTGTTGTTCCTGAGAGGGATGACCAGTAACAATGGAGAGAGGAATTTATTTGAGGTCTAGGCCCATCATGTCTGTTTGGGAATCTCAGGACACCCTGACTAGGTCCGTAGCTGATGGGGTGGTCTGATAGTAACTAAAGAGTCATCATTAAAGTATGCCAGTCTCTTGCCTTTATTCAGCTTTTATAGTCCTTACTTTGATAAGTTTAGCTTTGAAGTGACTGAGGGAAGTGTAATAGGAAGTAGGTGAGGAGGAATAAAATTTTTAAAAAGGAAAAAGCAAAATGAAACAGCTGAAATGGTTTTAATATGTTTAAGCAATTATCGTTTTCAAATGTAATCAGTATAAACATTAGTAAGATAGTGTGTGTGTGTGTGTTACTAAATCCTTCCAATCCAATGTCCATTTTTCATGTTCAGCACACCTCACTGTGGACTAGTCCCATTCCAAATGCTCAGCAGTCATATGTGGCTATTGGATAATGCAGGCATAGGATAAATGAAAACATTTACCGCCCCCCATAAAACCTAACTGTTCTATATGCTAGGAGAGTCTACATGCTGCTTCATAATCTGTGAATCCACAGTCTGGTCACATAAAGCTAGAAAGTGAGATGGAGGGAGGGAGATAAGCAGGTTCCAGAATTCAGCAGACCTCAATAAAGCCTTCAAGGGGTTCATGATTTTACTTATTGATATTCTCTATGTCTCTTAGCCAATGAGAGAATGCATATGACTTTTTCAGTGGAAATTTTGGATGCTTCATGTCAGTTAAGAGTAGAATAAGAAAACCAATGTTGGCCAAACTTTTTGTGGTAAGTATGTCTACAATTCACTCTACGTAGAAACAAGAAAACCTAGTTCAAGCAATTGGTTCAGGTGTTTGAATCAGTATGAAAATTGCTCAGTAAAGGGAAACCAAGTCTTCACTGTGGACTGAAAAAGGCTTGAGGACACAAATCTATCTGCAGAAATGACAGTGGCCTTCATGGATCTGAGAGTTCCCCAGGGACTCCAGACTGACTCCATGACAATGCTATGGATTTCTTTGTTATATTCTGGGATGTTCTAAGGACCTTGCCATTTGAACAATTTCCTGGATTTTATTTATTTATTTATTTTAATTTGGGAAGCATTACTTTTTTTACTTATTGATTTTTATTTATAAAATGGAAATACTGACAAGACTATACAATAAGTCCTGGGGTTCCCACACAGACATGATGGGCCTAGACCTCTAACAGACCCCTCTCACCACTGTCACTGGTCATCTCCATAAGGAACAACATAATAGACCCCTTTGTGGGCCCCTATAGGACCTTGCCCTCAATGTAGATCAACAATGGTAGGGAATGTTCCATTCTCCAAAGGGAGGTTGGACAACATACTCTACCTACTACTCGAGGAAGATGGGTCCTGAAATTAGTGTAGCCTGGTATGTTTCTAGCTATGACCACAGAATATGAGCTCAGACCTACAGGGATGCAGAAGTTACATAGACTCCTGTGCTGAATATGGGCCTCAGATCAAATTAGTGGGGTTTACAGTTTAAAATATTTATATGCTTTCCCCATATTTGGGAGCTACTCTCTTCCCTGATCCAGGTCCTTAGTCCTTTTCCCAACTGTGGTACCATCTCCCCAGATAATAACCTGGGTCCACCAGTACATTAGCTGTCAGGCTCAGGCAAAAACTAGTCAAGTCATGGTCCCCTTGGCATATACCTAAAATAGATCTACTATCTTTTTTTTAAAATGGAGACCTGAAATCCTTATCTGCTCTTGCCTTTAGGTTCATGATTAGCCAACAATTTGTTCTGCTTTATATCTTAACTCTTTTTCAGCCACTAGGTTCCAGATGCTACCATGATGCCAACCTGATTTCCCTGGGCAGATAAACCCACCATGTGTCCTGGACCCCCGCCTCCCCACATCCCTGCCCCACTAGGGAAAGAGAGAGACTGGCTGGGAGTATGGATCGACCGGTCAATGCGCATGTTCAGCAGGAAAGCAATTGTAGATGCCAGACCTCCCACTTTCTGCACCCCATAATGATCCTGGGTCCATACACCCAGAGGAATAAATAACAGAAAAGCTTTCAGGAGTTGGGCCTAGTGCAGCAGGTTAAGTATACCAGGTGCAAAGTGCAAGGACCGGCTTAAAGATCCCAGTTCGAGCCCCCAGCTCCCCACCTGCAGGGGAGTTGCTTCATCGGCGGTGAAGCAGGTCTATAGGTATCTATCTTTCTCACCCCCTCTCTGTCTTTTCCTCCTGTCTCCATTTCTCTCTGTCCTATCTAAAAACTACAACATCAATAACAACAACAATAATAACTATAACAACAATAAAAAAACAAGAGCAACAAAAGGGAAAAAATATATATAAACATTTTTTAAAAAAGGAATAGGAAAGCTTTCAAAGGAGGGGATTAGATATGGAGCTCTGGGAGTGGGCATTATGTGGAAATGTACCCCTCTTATTTAAGGTAAATATTTTCCCCTACCTTATGAATACATGTACATATGCCCTACCTCATGGGTCCTAGTGTATACGTAGATTTTGAGGTTTTGTTAAGAAGTGTGCCACCCGAAATGGATCTAAGGAGTCTTATGAGCTAGGAAAGTTCTCACCAGAGTAATGAAGCTGAAGGGTTAATGTTCCATGCCTGATGTCTCTGGACACAGTCTGAAGTGTAACATGCTGCAGTAGTACTGGTTGCATTGCTTAGGTTGAGATCAACAGATGCAGTAACAGTTGGTATGAACTGAGAGAAGTATGCAGGAAAGTGAGACCCATCCTAGAGGTTCCAGGCTTGGGAGAAATATGGGCTTTATAGAGAAAGGGGAAGGTTCTTTCTGTCTAAGGGTTTAATAAGACAATAGATAGTTACTGCTATAACCAAGTTATTTGACAATTGGGTTAACTTTGAAAACCCCTTTGTTAGTATTTGCTGTATCATACACGACCTCACCATAGTTTGTCTTTTTGTGCTATTTACATAGAGCTGTATCTTATAAAGTACCACCACCAGTTGTCTCTGTTCTCCCTGGTCTAAGCTTTTAGAGGATTTAATATTTCAAAGAACATGCCATTATTTGAAATGTATTAACAATTTGAGCCCACTGTTAAAGTTCAATCTGATTAACAGTTGGAGGTTTTAAATGCTTATATTGAGGGAACATATACTCAGAGCTATGGTCTCTGCATCATAAAGTTTGAGGCATTCAATCCATTTTCCCCCTATATTAATTAAATAGTCATTTATGAGACTATAATTTAATAGAAGTGTGTATATTAACATGATTCCCACCACCAAATGTCTGTCTCCCCCCCAGCCCACCCCCTGTCAGTGAATGAGCTTCCACCCTCACTCTCTACCCAGAGACTTTTACTTTGGTGCCCTACTCACATTCTGCTTTGAGGGAAACATTACTTCTAACTTATTTGCTGCCAGGGTTCAGCATGATTAACACATCAGCTTCTACCATTTCAACATTGCCGGATCAAGAGTTGCTCTCTGAATACCTCACAGGCTGGATAATACAAAATGTTAGCATCACAAATTGCTCATCACAAATTGATTCATCTCTGCTTGCATGTTGCTTTTTCATAAACCATGACCTGAGAATACTAAAATAGGAGGATTAAATTTTAAGTGGGCATAGATTTCATTATGCTCTCCAAACTACATAAGAGAAAGAGACCTATCTAGTCCCATTTTCATTTCCTTATATTACACATGGGAAACTGAAATTTGGAGAGAGGAAATGGCTTATCTACACATTCACTGGAATTTACTAGAACCAAGAGTTTTCAATACTATAACCAGCCAGTGTTCTTTATGACATTTCCACCTGCCTCCTGGGTTTCAGAAGGTCTAAATGTTTCAAGGAACCTTGGACAGGTCGAAAGCATTGGGTCTTAATTTAATGAGTATCTGACTTTAGCCTCATATCATTAAAGGAAGATTTTGAAGCTCATCTTTTCCTAGTCCTGAGATACTTTGAATTTCTAGAAACTTGATGGATGTCAAACTTAGAACATATCCTCTTTTTTTCCCCCTCTATTTCTGTTTATTTTTAAGAAATAGGCATTTATTTTCATTTTGCAGATCCACTGTAGTCCCCATTCCAATGAGATTATGGTCATCAGTCCTGCCCCAACCTACCATAGTCACTGCCAAATCTGGAAACTGGGTTTGAAAGTGACGAGTCTGCCCTCTGCTGGCTGGATGTCAGGTATGCAGTTTTGTCTGCATAATCCACATATGAAACATTTGAAGTTTCACCTACCTGAGAGATAACCCTCAACAGAAACAAGGGATGAATGAATACATCTTCGTCTCTAATGAAGAACTTATAAATTTTGGCACTTAAATATTCTTGCTACTCCTCACCAATTCTTACAATGGGAACTATTATTTAAATGGTTTCAAGTTTTGTTTTTCTACAGATTCTGCCTGAAAAGTGTATTTATAACACTTACCCTCCATAAAAAAGGTTAGACTGTGTAAACAAAACTTCCATGATGTGGACTATATCTCAGTATAATTATAAGTTATTTATTTATTTTAACCAGAGCACAGGTCAGTTCTGGCATATGCTGGTGCAGGGAATTGAACCTGGGACTTCGGAGCCTCAGGCATGACAGTTTGTTTGCATAACCATTATGCTATCTACCCCTGCCCAATTACAAGTTTTTTTAAATAGAAGTTAAAAGGAGCTCCTTTCCTGAGAGCATGAAAAGTAATTAGAAAAACATTTGGAGTCTTTCCTAGATCCCCAGCTCTCCTGGGGTGTGCTTTAGGATGTGGCACTTCTCACATGCCTCCTCCTGCCCTCCTCCATCAGAGTTGCCTTGGGAACCAGGAGTCTTTCATTCTCAAGCTTTTCCAGCTAGAGGCCTCCCAGCTCTCTCCAGGCTCTCCCAGTACTGCTTTCTACTAGGGCTGCTCTTCATGCCTGCCCCCTTCTATTCTTTCCTTATCTCTTTTCCTTTGTTCACTACTTTCCTTTCCCTTCCTTCCTCTCCCTTAATTTCTCCCTCAGTCACTCCCTTTTACTTTTCTTCCCTTCCCTTCTTATTTGAGATCAAGAGTGGTAACTCCATGCTACATACCCACAGGGATGGACACTGGAATGTGCTTGCCACCTGCAAAGAAGTATAAATACCTCCAAGGAACAAATACTAATCCGTTTGGAAGTCTCTAGGAGTGCAGTGTAAAGACTGCATAGGGAGTTAGGTGGTAGCTCAGAGGATTAAGGGAAGCACAGGACCAGCATAAGGATCCGGGTTTGAACCCCAGGCTCTGGACCTGCAGGGAAGTCGCTTCACAGTCAGTGAGGCAGGTCTGCAGGTGTCTATCTTTCTCTCCTCCTCTCTGTCTTCCTCTCTCCATTTCTCTCTGTCCTATCCAACAACGACGACATCAGTAGCAACAATAATAATAACTACAACAATAGAACAAGGGCAACAAAAGGGAAAATAAATATATTTTTTAAAAAGACTATGGCATAGACCTAATGGGGGGGTGGTTGGTAGTTGGAACCTCAGGATTTTCTAAAACCATCTAGGGAGCTGGCGATCCACGGTTCTGCTATGGGTTGTAACTCAACTGTAGATTGATTTTGCATGAAGGGAAAGGAAATGATAACACAGGAAAGCTGCTAGAGGGAGAGGGAGAGGCAAGGACTTGTTTCAGGATAAGATTCAAAGTTGGGAGGAAGACAGAAAAGGAAACTATCAGGTCAAGAAGGTGGAATAAATTCTGGAGGATCTGAAAATGAGAGGCACTCCAGATCGCTGAACAAAACCTGGGGTCCTATTCAGCCCAAGGGATCTCCTGCAAGGAGAGGGAAGTTTAAGATTCCCCAAGTCACAGCTCCAAGTTATAGCTTTGCTACCAGATAGTTGATATTGGCCACCTTTAATTCCTATCTAGTTAACCTGGGGTCAGTTTCAGAATCGTGGTGGGGGAGCTGAAAGTCGTTGACTGGGGCTCAGTTTCCGGAAGGGAAGGTCTCAGCCCAGACTTAACGAAGCGGTCTGGAGTGGACCTCGGATCAGCATCCCGGTGCAGCTGCGCCACTTCATCCCCACCCCCGTTCAGGAACATTTTACTTTGTTTTTTCGGTTAGAACTTTCCTGAACGCGGCGACCTGAGGGCGGAGAGTGGGAGTCAAGGACTTGAGGTTTGAAAGTGTGTGGGTGGGGAGTGTATGTTTATGTGTGTTTTAGCGAGAGTCCTGAGCTGCCAAAGAGACCAACAAAACTTCTCAGTTTGTGAAGATCGGTCTGCACTATTTCCTGCGAGGTTGTGCCAAGCTCATTGGAGTTTACCAGCTATTCCTGGAGTGCTGCTGGACACTTGGAATTCAGTTTCTTAGGGAGAAGCGTCAGGTGTGCGGGGCCCTGTACCAAGAGCTCCAGGACCCCAGTTACAATGCTACCCCTAGCCCCCACCCCGGGCCTCTTTACTATCCCCTCTCACTTTGCTCATCTTCAGGTTTAGCAGGCGGCAGCCTGGTCGTAGAGCTCACCCCCAGCACCCTCTCTCCAGTCCCCGTCTAATTATTACTCCAGGGCCTGGAAGCCCAGGCAGATTTCGCATAATGAGTGCGTTGTGCGCTTTCTCTCCCTCTCCCTCTCCCTCTCCCTCTCCCTCTCCCTCTCCCTCTCCCTCTCCCTCTCCCTCTCCCTCTCCCTCTCCCTCTCCCTCTCCCTCTCCCTCTCCCTCTCCCTCTCCCTCTCCCTCTCCCTCTCCCTCTCCCTCTCCCTCTCCCTCTCTCTGTTGATTTAATACAAGTGCACCGTGAATGCGGAAAAATAAATAGAAGGCGCGAACATATGACACTCTGTAGTGAAAAGTCTTTTTGAATAAATAAAAAGAGGCCGAGTTTTCACTGTTGAATGTAAATTCCTTTGAAGTGGAACTAATCATTTCAAGGATAGTTCACGTTGTCCTAACAACGCGGGTGAATGGCCAGGGCCCTTCTTTTTGTTAAAGATATGTTTTCTTTCTTTCTTTTAAAACTGATGATGATACCCCTTTCACGTTCTGTTCTCCAGGATCGTAAATCTCCACTCACGGCTACCCAAATCGCACTTTCAGATGCCAAGCCTAGGCGGGTGCCGGCTTCTCTGGCTGGGTCACAAGAGTTTTCGAGATCACCGTTCCCCTCTCTCTTCTCCTTGAGAAGTTCCCTGTCCCTACTAGTCCCTTCTGGCTGTAGGGGGCGCTGCATTAGGAGTTGGTGGTGTGGGGTGGGGGAAAAGGTCACCGGGATCCTGGGTGCTGCGTTGTTCTGGGGTCTTCTGCACCCCTGACGGGGGTAAAAGCCCAAAGCTCGAGCTCTGCAACTTCCCAGGAAGCGGGATGAGGAGATTGCTCAACCTACCAAGGCCCCGGGGGCCCCAGGCACTGGAGAACGGTTCACAAGGGCCAGTTGCTTCTGGCCTGTGCCCAGCACATATTTATTTGAGGGGTGCTCACCTATTTGTCAGGGGGCAGGGAGTGGGGAAAGTGGTCATCCTGAAACAATGCTGATCAGCCTTGTCACTCAATTGAACTTTGCAGCTCCCTCCAAAATCCTAAAGGCCCAGTTCTTCCCCCCCCCCCCCCCCCCGCAGCGTTGTAACCCACCTTTTCTCGGATGGCCCATTCTCTCCCCAGTGGAGAGTGTGTGTGTGTGTGTGTTGAAGGCTGTGATCCACACAATCTAAAAATGTGTGCTTGTGACCTGGGGACACACAGAAAGTGGCTTCCAACGCCCCCTCCCACGAGACCCAGACCTGGGTGGGGTGGGGTTGGGGCCTCTAGACGACCCCATGGTTCTCTCCGAGGCCCCTGAAGCAGTGAGTCAGGAATTGGAGCTGCCCACGGGCTTCCTCCGCACACGGGGCGACGGGGGCTAGCCCCCCCCCAGTCGTTTCTGTATTTGGGGAAAGAACCCCCAACAAAGCAAAAGGAGGGGTGTTGCGATAGGAGAGGAAAGGCCAGCCGGTACCTCCCTCCCCTCATTCGCAAGGCTTTGACATAGAAGTGAGTTCAGTTTCTGGGGGAGGTTGGAGGGGGGTGGGCTGGCGAACTCCGTGATGCTCCAAGACCAGGTGGTCCCGTTCGCTTTTCTGGCGCTGGGAGCTGGGGTGACTGGTCCCAAGCGGGAAACCAAGGGGCAAGTGGTGGCAGAAGGTTTTTTTTTTTCCTTTGGGGGAAGGAGTGAGGTGGGATGGGGGATTCCCTCCTTCTATGGCCTTTGGTCTTGCCTTCAAGGTGGACTCCAGCGTTTGCCATTTGTGTTCGCTTTGACTTTACATTTCTGAGGTCGGTGAGGACTGTCCTGAGCTCTGCGGACGGAGCTGGAGCTTTAGTGTGGATCGACTGCTGGCCAGTCACCACCTCCCAGCTCCCCCCCCCCACGTCCCCCACCTAGCCCCAAGTCGACTGGCAGCTCTTGGGGACTCACTTGAGCAGACCCCGACCCCAGGAGGATGCAACTAGGGGAAAGTTCACAAGCGGGGCAGCTCCCAAGAACTTGAAGACAGCCACTGGATCCACCCGGGCTGTAATGATTCAAACAAAACGAAACAAAAATTCCCCACTGGAGCTGCCAACTGAAAGAAATGATCCAGCCTTGCGGCCCGTTACCCCGACTTCGCGCAAACTGGGGACACTGTTTTGAGGACTTGCTTGGTCTTTCCGGAAGAACAGAGCTCGACTAATGGCTCCGAGTGTCAAGGACAGTCCTAGCTAGTCAACACCCAGGGCCCTTACGTCCTCAGTCTTTGTCAGTTGAGGTGAGGGTGCTGAGGGGATAATTTCTCCTGCCTCTTACTGCTCTTAACTCAGAGAGGGGGAGCGAATGGCTGTGAAGCTTAGGGTCTGGCCCTTGAACCCTGAGGTCTGCACACTGGACAGCGTGGTACTACCTATTGTGGCTCTCTCCCTAGCCCTGGGCAGCTGTCTGTGGACCATTACCTAGAGTACAGTTGTCTGGTGACCGTCAAGCCTTTCCTCCCTCGGTGTGCCTAGGCGGATAAATGGGTGTATAGTATCCACTGCCTAGCATTTCAGGAAGTGGGGGGGGGGGCAAGACTTAGCAGTGGCATCCAGGCCCACCTCACCAACTGTGAGGACGTGGGTGGTCTTCATTCTGGCCCGCTGCTGCCATTGGACTTGGGCATCCTGCAGTCTGGTCCGACTAGCCTCTCACCGTGCCAGGGAGGAATGCCCGATCTCGATCTCGGAGACTCCTTACCCTGTTGTCGCTGGCTGTAGACTTAGACTTACCAAAGCCCCTCCACTCCGCAAGCCACCTTTTTTTTTTTTAAAGAAAGAAAACGGAAAAAAAAAAAAAACACCTTCCTTTCCCTCCACAATAGACGCACCAGGGGGCTTTTCACTTGGCCAATGTCAGGAGTTTCATATGAACTTCATTAAATCAATTACTCGGTGAACACATCACAATTTATTTGCAATTAGTATCAAAAATGTCTTACTTTTCTTAATAGGTCAGAGCAGATGTAGCTACAGAAGGGACAACGCATTTTCGTGAAATCTATCTCCTGCAACATATTAAATCTTCTGGTCAGAAGAGATAGAGAAATTCAAAGGCAGTTTAGTGGAGAACAGAGAAACCACGCTGGAGACAAATGAGATCCGTGCAGGTGTTGAAGCAGCTTGCGTTATAATTGTATCTAGCGAAAAGGTTGCTTTTATTATCCGTAATGATCGAACAAAAGTCATCGTAATTAAACGTCTGGTTTCTCCTAGGACTCAGAGGTGGATGTCTGAAAGGCGGTGGGTACAGCGAGGGATTTCAGAAATGGTTAACAAGATGCCCTGTTCTTTGAATAGTGGCTTTGTCTGGGGTGGGGGTGGGGGGGCAGAGAAGAGACGGAAAGACACAAAACAGGTATCTAATTTTCGTTGTCCCCAACCAGAGATTTCTCGATCACTGCAACAGTTTTGTTGTGCTCTAGGAGCGTGTTGCAGCGGCTTTACAGGAAACTGATTGACTTTCCTTTGGGAGGAAAATCATATCTGCAACAGTCTCCTCTGGAAGGCTGGACCTCAGCTCCTGTTAATACCATTAGTGACAGGGGATCGAATTTCAAATGAAGCCTGGTGACAATTACAGACGGAAACAGATGCCCTTGGAAATTTAGGTCAAGTGTTCAAGATTCTGGTTTCATGGTCAAGGTTGTCTTGGGGGTAACCTTGAGGAGACGCTCATAAATCTGTCCTCTGCAAACTGGGGATGCACTTTTCGAGGGAGGGGGAGGGTGGTGAATCATGGAAGAAGGGGGGCATGAAATTTATTTAGCCAAATCTCAGGTCACCGAAAACACAGCACAAGCTGAAATACTGTAAAAGTAGCAAAGTGTGTGTGTCTGTGGTGAAAGGGGGTGGGGACTCCCTGGGTTAAGAACTGTGCCCAGTAGCAGCAGGACTGGCGAATGAACTCCCAAGTCCAGATTTCAGGAGCGGAGGAAATGGCTGAAGGTAACCCTGAGCCTCAGAGCCTTATTTTTACCCATCTGTAAAATGGGCAAAAACTCCGGATCCTAGAGTGTGTGTTTGTGTATATGTGTTTGTGTGTTTTCTAGCAGAGTGGTCGCGAGGATTGCACTGTGAGAAAGAATCAAAAAGCTCTAAGAGTTTCAAATGGAAGAGAAACCTGGCATTGAGATCATTTGCACCTCCTCCACCTCCCCCAACCAGCTACGTGATAAAGATTTCCTGCCCCTGGTCCCCGCAGGAAATCTCTAGGAGAACTGCGGGCTCGGATCCCGGCCATCACTAGCTCCTTCCTACTGGATAGAAAGCCTAGTCGTTGATCCTTAGTCGCCTCTGCGTCCCGTCCCGAGCAGCGGCTTTAAGCACCACAATCTTCGGGCTTTACGTGCCTCTGGTGGGAGTTTCCACTTGTCAACTCTTTTAAAGACATTGAACCATATTTTATTTACTGCCTACTATAAATTATTTACTAGCAGGCTGAGGTAATTCCATTAAAGCCGCACGGTTTGCTTATACTAAACAGTTATCTGGGGGCTCCTTGCTGCCTAGGAGCTGCGGGGCTCCTGGGAAGGTGGGGATGGGCCCGCTAGAGTCAGAACGACCCATGGGAAGAATAGGGGTGCAGAGGGATAAGTTAGTGTAAGACCAGATACAGCCTGAGCCAGCCTAGTGGTTTGGGTTTGCTGTGGAGTCATTACCACCCCCCGCCCCCCTCCCCTATCCTGTGTGCACTGGCTGCATTGGAGAGCAAAGTGCCTTCTTCATAGGAACTGATTCCAGGGGTTTGCAGGCAGGAGGAAGGATTTTAGCTAGGGTGGGAGAAACTGGGGGGGGGGGGGAGGGGGCTACAATGGGATGGAAGTTGTGGGGAGTGCGGGACTTCTTGCTGAGTTGCTGGGGGAAACAAGCAAGCACAGGGAACTTTGCCTCTGGTTCCTTCTCCCAACAGTGGGTAGGTACCTCGAGGGGGGAGAGTAGAAAATAAACTGTGCTTGAGGGAAGGCACTAGGTTTTATAGCCAGTCTCTCAGTCTCTCTCTTTCTCACCCTTTTCGGCGCCGCCCCCCCCCCCCAACTTGGCAAGCCTGGTTTTTTTATTTTTTTATATTTATTTTATTTATTTATTCCCTTTTGTTGCCCTTGTTGTTTTATTGTTGTAGTTATTATTGTTGTTGTCATTGTTAGATAGGACAGAGAGAAATGGAGAGAGGAGGGGAAGACAGAGAGGAGGAGAGAAAGATCTGCAGATCTGCTTCACCGCCTGTGAAGCGACTCCCCTGCAGGTGGGGAGCCGGGGTTCAAACCGGGATCCAAACCGGGATCCTTATGCCAGTCCTTGTGCTTTGCGCCACCTGCGCTTAACCTGCTGCGCTACAGCCCAACTCCCGGCAAGCCTGGTTTTAACATTGGTTGGTTGGCTGAGTTACTTTCTCCTTTTCTGGCTCAGTATCTGCTTTGTGTATATGAAAGGATTCACTTCTAGCTCTCAACTTTAATTCTACCTCTTTGGAAACACAAAACACTCCAGGAGATATACTGGCCTTTTTTGGGGGTGGTGGTGGTGGTGGGTGGGTAGGGTAGGACAGAACCATAAATGAAGTTGTTGTCTGAACTTGCTGCCTTGAGTCATGTTGGCCTTGGTATAGGGGTGGGTTTATCTAGTTCTGTGGTTGAATGCTTTTTCGAAGGAATGTAGGAGTGTTGTGTAAGTTTCCCACCTGGCTTCCCAGGAAGATGGCGGCTTCAGGAAGGTACCTAGACAAAAATCCAGTTTGTCTGAAGCAACTCAGAAGTTGCAATACGCAAAATAAGTTTCAAAAGTTAACTTACATCATAGAGGTGTTGGCCTCTTTTTCTTTCAGCTGAAAGATGCCTGCTAGGAAAAGAAATCTTGCTGGTCTGGTGAAAGACCTACTGCTGTTCATTAAAGAGCTGATGGGACTGCATTTGACTTTAATATTAGGGGACACATCTTGCATTCTCAGTAGCTCAGATCACCAATAATTTAAATTTGAATGATGTGTTTTTAATAACCTTGAATTACATTTCTGAGTAATTCAGTTGCCTTTATTAGTTTAAATGCTGTTTTATCAAAAGGAGAAGGAAATGGTAATTTGTATGAATGCACCTCAAATATTCAAGTATGCATGACGCATATTCTGTGATGATAGAGATGCAGATTGGTCCTGTGAAGTCCAAATCCAATGCTGAGCTACAGATTTCAGCTGCTGCATATAGCATTTTTTAAAAGTGAGGTGCAAGCCACACAACATAAAATAACCTGTTTGCAGGTGAACATCTCAGTGTTTTTTCAATACACTCACAGTGTTTTACAACCACCACTAGCTAGTTATGAAATGTGTTTTTTGAGGACAGAGATGATGCATGCATAGTAACATAAATATAGCTGTGCTTAACGCCACTGTCTTAAACATTTGAAATTGCTAAGATAGTTTTTTTTTTTAAAAAAACATTCTCCTTGCTAAATTCTATCCTTATCCAATCAGACTAAACACCCATTTAAAAAAAAAATCCAAGTAGGTGGTTCCGTCTTGCAATGGATAGCACATTGGACATCTAAAAAAAAAATCCACGTTTGGTCACCCAAAATAAAACTCTGCACCCAAGCATTATTTTTTCACAAAATCCCGGCCTTCACCAGATCGTCTATTGATGCTTGTTTTTGTAAAACAAGTTTTTAACTCAATAGCAACTTTTCTATATGCTTCTATTTCCTTAAAGTCTGTTCAGGAAATAGAAATAGTACATTCTATTTTGTGCATCTAGCTATAGATACAAAGAAAGGGATAAACTACAAAATCTGCTTATTTATAGTTGTTCTAGAAACCAGTGGAAAGTTTATAGATTGGTACTTGCGACACGGGCCTTTTCAGTACACTGGTGAATCCCTAGATATTTCTTAAAATACTTTGTTAGGGGGGGGTGGAGCGGTGGCGCAGTGGCGCAGTGGGTTAAGCGCACGTGGCGCAAAGCGCAGGGACCAGCATAAGGATCCCGGTTCGAGCCCCCGACCCCCCACCTGCAGGGGAGTCGCTTCACGGGCGGTGAAGCAGGTCTGCAGGTGTCTATCTTTCTCTCCCCCTCTCTCTGTCTTCCCCTCCTCTCTCCATTTCTCTCTGTCCTATGCAACAACAAAGCAACGTCAACAATGGCAATAATAACCGCAACGAGGCTGCAACAACTAGGGCAACAAAAAGGGGGAAAAATGGCCTCCAGGAGCGGTGGATTCATGGTGCAGGCACCGAGCCCAGCAATAACCCTGGAGGAATAAAAAAAAAAACTTTGTTAGGGGAGTCGGGTGGTAGCGCAGTGAGTTAAGCGCACATGGTGCAAAGCACAAGGACTAGTTTAAGGATCCCGGTTTAAGCCCCTGGCTCCACACCTGTAAAGTAGTCCCTTCACAGGCAGTGAAGCAGGTCTGCAGGTGTCTATCTTTCTTTCCCCCTCTGTCTTCCCTTCCTCTCTACATTTCTCTCTGTCTTGTGCAATAATAACAAAAATAATAACTACTACAACAATGAAAAATAAGGACAACAAAAGAGAAAATAAATAAATAAATTAATTAATTAAAAATAATACTTTGTTAGTCATTGTGGGAGAGGCATGTATTTGAGGCAACGGCTAATCTTGCTGTCATCTATACGAAGTGGATTGGAGTGGTATTTTCTCTTTTGAAATGTAGTTAATAAAGCTGAACAAAGCAATAGTTATCATCACCCTTCTGGGAAAAGAAAAAGAGCACTAAGGTGTGTTTTTGCAAAACATTTTGTTTCTAGGTATCATAACTGCCTGGAATTCACAATTAAGGAAGAAATTTGTGATTAACTTGTGATTGTCAGAGCTATATCTTCTTGCATTTATGTATGCTTATTTCACAGGGGTACACAACAAAGACCAAAGGAAATATGACTGTCAAAAGATTTTTAATCAGAGTTGAGACTATCAATCATTCAAGTAAGTAGGTACAGGATCTGAAACTATTTCTATAAAACGAAAGTGAGTGATCAAGATTGATCTAGATTGGTGAACTCATACAGGTTCTTAAACATTGTCTGCTAGCCTGGATTAATGTGAACTACAGCAGTAATGAATGTGATGGTGGACAAGACCATGGGTTGTCAGTTCAGCAGCTGACTTCATTCTATTTGGAGAAAAGATAACTTTCAGAGGAGCTCACTGATTTTGCCATGTTCGCTTAACCCATTGAGCTACCGCCCAACTCCCTGCTCACTGATTTTGAACCACATTGATAAAGTACATAAAGGTCTACTTTACATCTAATGTGGAACTAGTCCTTTATGAGAGACAAAAAACAAAAAGTGATATCTAGAACTGTTCCATTCCTTCTGGCACATTCTTCTAATGAAACAGATTTACATATTTCCTTAAAAATCTTAAGCCTATCTTCAGTAGAGTCCTTCTCCTTCTCCTCCTCCTCCTCCTTCTCCTCCTCTTCTTCCTTTCTCTCTCTCTCTTCTTTTTTTTTTTAGATATTTATTTATTTATTCACTTTTGTTGCCCTTGTTGGTTTTTATTGTTGTAGTTATTATTGTTGTTGTCATTGTTGGATAGGACAGAGAAAAATGGAGAGAGAAGGGGAAGACAGAGAGGGAGAGAAAGACAGACACCTGCAGACCTGCTTCACCGCCTGTGAAGCGACTCCCCTGCAGGTGGGGAGCCTGGGGCTCGAACCAGGATCCTTAGCCAGTCCTTGCACTTTGTGTCACATGTGCTTAACCCGGCTGCGCTACCGCCTGACACCCTTTCTCTCTCCTTTTTTTATATAGCAGGGGTTTTCAACGCTATCACTATGGACGTTTTGAATCATATAGTTCTTTGGTGTGGAATGCATCTCTGGACATTGTAGAATGTTTAATGGCATCTTTGGACCCTGTTAGACACCTATAACAGTCCCATCCACACCCAAGCCTGGGAATTAATAAATGAAAACAGTCTCCAGAATTTGTCAAATATCCCACTGTGATTAAAACCATTTCAGACTGAGAATGTACAGTGTTTTCTTTGATTTTTAGAGAAGTTGATGGTTGGGGGGGGTTTGCATTTTATAAAACCTGAAATTTTGTAGTCATCAAGGACCTTAGCTACTAAATAGGGAAGTTGCTGGGAACATAGATTTGTATTTAAGTCATACATGCCAGCTCTGTGACCTTCAGAAGTCAATTAACCACCATGAGCTTCAGATTCCTCTTGTGTAAAATGATCCTTAAAAGATCCATGTGAGACAGTAGGATAACACATGTTCAAAAGTTAGCACAGTGTCAGGCACATAGTAGGCAAATAATAAACATGGACTCTGGTTAGTTACTGGATACCTACTAAGTGCCTATAAATGTGTGAAGACCTTTTAATTTCAGGATTCTTGTCACCCAGGCACACAGTAGGCAAATAACAAACATCAGCTCTGGTTAGTTACTAGATATGTACTAAGTGCCTAGAAATGTGTGAAAATCTTTTTATTGCAGGATTCTTATGACACATGGGGATGGTAGAGGCTCAGACTTCCTTATAAAAACAGTAGCCTGTTGGTAGATGATGATGGAAATAATTTGGGGTGAGAGGGTTTTGCAGACACCTATCTTGGTGATATGAGATATTATACCCATGTGCCACCAATTGTACGGTAAACCAATACCCATCCAATAAAAAATAAAGAAAAAAATTCCCATTTTAGTCCATTGCTTAAAAAAAAAGCCTACAAAGGAGGTTAGTTTCCCTAAGAAGTGTCAGTAGGCTGTATTTATGTTCTTAGTCCTTGTTTTTTCTTTCCTCTCTGGGGAGTCTCCCCCTTCCTTGGTCCTCTGACTTGGTTGGGTCTGGTTAGCTATAAAACCTTTCTGTGTCTGTCTTTAGCATAGCTTAGAGAGCTGACATTTTTCCAAGAGAAGTTTGATAATCATTAAGAGAAAATAAAAATAACACAATTACAGAACATTGAGCATGAAAATAGATTTCTGAAACGGAAGGTCCTGATACTTGAATCTCAGTTAAGTTTGCAAAGAGCCTTAAGTTTCCAATTTTCCTTCTCACTACATTCTAGTGCAGTCCCTACAGAGACAGACATGCATTTATTAAACAAATTGTGATGATTGCTAACCAAGGTAATAAAACCAGATATTGTAATAACATTAATTGGGTTGGGGAGGGAGGAGTCCGGGGTGACTTTCTGATAAGTTGGTATTTGTGTAGGAAGTTTTAAGAAAGGGAAGATGCTTACTTAGTGATGATTTGGGATAAGAACTTTGCAGAGAGAAAGATAAGCAATTATGTTAAGGTAGCACTGAACTGTACATTACAAAAAATAATCCTCATTTTATTCCATGTACGATTTTATGAACTTCTCACACAGAACTTTACATGGTTCTCTTAAGTAAGTGGTCTATGAGCAAGCTGCCATAATTATTTTAATTTTACATGTGGAAGAAATAGAAGTGTAGAAACTTTAAGCAAATTGCACAAGGTCACAGATACCAACTGGTTGTAACGCTAGTGATCCAGGCTCTAATCATTATATTACACTACCAGGAACATGGAGAGCGCTAAGATGAGTGTGATCTGAGATACATGGGGCTACAATGAGGTCTAATCCACATGGGGACTTTGTAAATCTTGGGAGGAAATATGCCTCCATCATATACAAAGTGGATAGTCCCTGAAATAGTTTGAACCAAAGAATGAAATGATCTGACTCACAGAGCGCTCTGATTCTTGTGCTTTGTGCCACCTGCGCTTAACCCGCTGCACTACCGCCCGACTCCCAAGCACTCTGATTCTTATTAAGAATATAAATTAGCACCAGGGGCTGGGTGGTGGTGTACCTGGTTGAGCATACATGTTACAATGCAAAAGGACCCATGTTTGAGCCCCTGATCCTGAGCTACAGGGTGAAAGCTTTGCGAGTGGTGACGCAGTGTTGTAGTTGTCTCTGTGTCTCTCTTCCTCTCTATCTCCATTCTCCCTCTAGATTTCTGACTGTCTCCATTCAATAAATAAAGTTTTTTTTTAAAAAAAGAATATTCCTTAGCAGCAAATATATGACAAAGGGGCCAAAACTGTCTAATGGGGAAAAGAAGGACTCTTCAACAACTGATGCTGGGAAAACTGGACAGCCACATGTAGGAAAATTAAACTAGATTACTACTAAATACTATACAGCAAAATTAGCTCAAAATGGATCAAAGGGGAGTCAGGCAGTAATGCAGTGGGTTAAACACACTTGGTGCAAAGTGCAAATACTGCTTAAGGATCCCGGTTCAAGCCCCCAGCTCCCCGTGAAGTTGGGGAGTCACTTTACAGGCAGTGAAGCAGGTCTACAGGTGTCTGTCTCATCCCCTCTCTGTTTTCCCCTCCAATATGAGAAGGGAAAATTGATCATATGTCTAGAACTTCTTAAAACACAGACTGAGTCTTTTTAATACATAGGCTGTCTTTGATATGTTGAATCTCAAAATCCTAGACCATGGAGAACAGAAGCAACCGGTAGCACAGCTATATACAAGATGCTGGCTATTATACCCCAAATCCTAACAAAGGGACTTTTCAAAGTTAACCCAATCATCAGATAATGTGATGATAACAACAACTATCCATTGTCTTCTTGAACCCTAAGACAGCAGGAACCTCACATTTCCAAGATAGAGCCTATATTTCATCTATATATAGTAGGGCTGTAGTGATGGAGAGAAATGGGAGATGATACCTTCTAGAGATCCAGATGAAAGGAAATCAGACTTGCAAATCTATGATGACTGATAAGTTTGAATTTGAACAAGATGGATAGTAATGCCTAACATTTAAAAAATTGTCTTTATTTATTTATTTTTTAAATATTTATTTATTTCCTTTTTGTTGCCCTTATGTTTATTGTTGTTGTAGTTACTGTTGTTGTTATTGGTGTTGTCCTTGTTGGATAGGACAGAGAGAAATGGAGAGAGGAAGAGAAGACAGAGAGGGGGAGCAAAAGACAGACACCTGCAGACCTGCTTCACCGCCTGTGAAGTGACTCTCTTGTAGGTGGGGAACCCAGGGCTCCAACAGGGATCCTCACTCCGGTCCTTGAGCTTTGTGCCACCTGTGCTTAACCCGCTGCGCTACCACTCGACTCCTCATCTTTATTTATTTATTGGAATAGTGACAGCTAGAAATTGAGAGGAATAGGAGGTAGAGAGGGAGAGAAACAGAGAGACACCTGCAGCACTGCTTCACCACTCGCAAAGCTTTCCCCCTGCAGATTGAGACCAGGGCCTTGAACCCAGGTTGTACATTGTAACGTGCGCTCAACCAAGTGTGTCACCACCGGACCCCCATGTCTATTTTACTGATCTTTGCCTGTATGGATTTTGGCGAAGTTTCCCTTCCTAATTTCTAGAAACTGTTTAGGTACTATCTCTTATTCCTCCCCTGCCCCAGGACAAATATCCATGCTATTTTATGTATTAAATTTTGCAGAATGCTAACAGTAGTCCATATTCTCCTGACTCAGCTTCAGTGTTTAGCATTAACTGCTCACTATCAGTATGGTCTTAACCCCTCAAAACTTCAGTTTTGCTCACTTATAATGTAATGGATGTAATCATTAATTTCTATGGTTAAATGAAAGAATGCATGTCAGTACTAATTATAAGTACTCAGCACATTATGTATGTTAAAACAGATCTTTGTAGTTATTACTATTATTTTTCACCTACTAATTTTAGTTTTATCTTCAAAGAAATACAGTAAGTATTGTCTCCAGGTAGCACTTATCGTATGTGAAAAATCTTTATCTTCCTGAATCTAACCTTCTAAGGAATGTTTAATTGTTTTGATCATGGGGTAAAACATTTCTAGATCCCGTTACACCTGTAATTTTTTTTATTATCTTCATTTATTTATTGGACAGAGACAACCAGGAATTGAGAGGGACAGGAGGTGATAGAGACAGAGAGACACTTGCAACATTGTTTCACCACTGGCAAAGTGGTGGGGACTGGAAGCTCAAACTCAGGTCCTTGTGCAATGTAACATTTGTGCTCAACCAGGTGTGCCATGGCCTGGCCTCCATCCTTGGTTTGTTAATAGGAACATCATGAAGAACAAATGAGGTAAAGAGACATTTTATGAGCTCTGCAAGACTAAATAGGTATTTTTATTCCTTAAAAGCTGACCTATATATGATTTACAATTATAAGCCATTCTAATTTGCATATGAAAACTTAGGGAAATTCAACTGAGGAAAATGAATCTCTAAGAATCTATTTGGTTTTTATTTATTAATGGGGGAGAAAGAACTGGAGCATCACTCTGACACATGTGATGTCAAGATCGAACTGAAGACTTTATGCTTGATAGATCAACGTTTCATACATTGCATAATCTGCAAGATCCCTTTGATTCTGAGTTTTCATTTATTTTTTTTTAAGACAGAATGCCAGAGAGAGGAAGAGTAAAAAAAGACCACAGTTCTGAAGCTTCCTCAGTGCAGTGAGGGCTGTGTTCGAACCTGGTTAACACACATGACAAAGACGCATGCTAAATGAGCTGTTTTTCCAGACCAACCCCTCTCATTTCTAATATTATGTAAGTCAAAGAAAAATGGGAAATTATTTGTGAGCAAAGACAATTGTTACTGCAGGCATCTCATTCAAATATTTGACTAATTCTGAGGATATAAACAGTTGTTTCAAATCTTTATTACCTAGCCTAGAATTCAACCTTGACGTGCGGAGTAGAAATGTCATGCTTATTAATTCTATAAAGATGTAGAAGTTTAGTTCACTTTTGTAACAGAGATGGAATTTAACAACTACATGGAATGCTTTTTGTCCAAGGGTCTGTACTAAATCATATATTATCTTTAAAAACTTCAAGCAAGATATAGACTGTCAATTAAGACACTGTTATCTGTTATAGTGATTAATCACAATTATAGTGATGATAAAATCATTGATAGATTTATGACAGAAATCAACATTTTAATGAAAATATATCCAAATGTTACCTAAATATTTAAAATATTGGTTTGATTATACTTTTCTCAGTTTTGATTTAAAATTGTGAACCAAAGCAAGTCTGGTAGACTTTTTCATCATGTATCTAGAAATGTTTGAGGTTTGACTTTATCATCTGAATTGATGAATCAGTTTTCTGCTTTCTACAAAAAAAGCCATCAATATTCTTATTATTGAAGTGGCTCTAAAATAATTAAACTTTATTTAACAGTTATATAAAGTAAATTTGACAAAGTATTATCAACTAAGATTTAGGTGAAAGTTATGTCCTTTAAAAAGTTCTGTAGATTTAAAATTTTTGAAATAAAAAGGGAAACACATTAAAGCTCAATGAGCCATAAAAATTTTAAAGCATATTAAAATAATTTAAAACTTAAAACACACATAAATCAAATATGAGTGCTTTGGAAAAATCCTGAGTCAACTTTGAAATGTATGGATTCACCATTAACTGACAATAATACTTGGAAAATGCATTTTAAATTTTAATGAATACTTGTTTTCTCCTTTAAAAAAATCCTAATATTGTTCAACTTCTGTAGCCATCTCTTGTACAGATATTTATTGAGTGCCTTCTCTATTGTCTAGATGCTATTTTATAGATGCTATGTGAGATACAAAGATCTATAAAACATGGCCTGTGCTCTCAAGGAATTTACAAGCTAGCAGTAGTATCATATTCTTCAAAAAGCTTTGACAGTGTAAACAGAATCTATAAGCTTATAAAGAAAGCAAGAAAACCTAATCCAGACAGCCATTTTGCAATATAACTACCACTGACTCTGCAGTTATTTCTTTAATGTCGAGAGGATACTTATTATTGACCCTTCATCTTCTTTGTCTCACTCTTTTTGTTTCCTCTTGCTGCTCTCTTTTTCCCCCTCTCCTCAGCTTCCTTCATTGTTCACATCACCACATCTTCATTCATATTTTCATAGTGCTTGTGAAAAGTAATTGATCCTTAAAGTTATTTATTTTCATATATGTTTAAATGGTAGAAAGGGTAGAAAGGAAAAAAAAAAAAGCACACACTGTAATTGACCTAATCGTGTTAGAAAAATATTTAAGTAAAAACACTAATTTCACATGCTCAATTCTTCTCCACTGAATGTTTTCACTATATTTTGTTACTTAGGTAAATTGGTCCAATAGAACATTAAGACATCTTTAAATATTCCATACTAAACTCCTGTGTGAAAAGAATGTTTCTTTTATGGCTCTTATCTTTTGCTTCCCTGTCTTTCTCTGCCTTAACTGTTTTATGAGTGTACATTTAAAAATATTCTGAAATATGGGTTGAGAGGAATGACTTTTGTACATTAGCTGCAGTTATCCCAGAATATTATTTTCTTCTGTCTACCTCTTTTTACCGGTCTGGAGCACCTTTTTGGTTGTAAAAGATACAAAGTGACCTAATCCCTGCTCTCTGTTTTAAACTATTGAATAATGCTTACTTTATGATAGATAACAAAACATAGGGGTTCTTGAACAAGAGCAGCTGGAGGGGTGATGAGGGGTATATACATGCCTGATTACATGATTCAGAGCAGAGAAGTTTTTAACGGAAAGAATAGAAATGGGGAATAAAGAGAGTGCCTATTCTACCTGCTTTGGTGATCTTTCTACATTAACAAGCATAGATCTACTTTGTTAATTTTCTGTGTACTATTCTATAATGTGAACAGGTCATAATTTAACCTTTTTTACAACTTATTTGTATTTTGTCTTTTTCTGAATATTTTTGATAGTACATATATAATCCCATGCAGTTTTTTTTGTTTTTTTTGCACTAAAGCCCATATGTAGAAAGAACATGCTTTTACCCCCAAGGGAAAAATGTGAAGGTTTCTCTGTAGTTTACCCTATGATAGAGATCATAGATGCCAGAGCTAAATACAACTTTAGGTATCTTTCTCTTCCCAAACTTTTTTTTTTAAAATTCTCTTACCCTCAATTTCAGCTAATGACCTCGTTTACTATACCCTTGAGAAAACAGAACTAACCAAAAGAGGTCACCTACAAGTTCCCAGCACCGCATATATACAGTGAACTGCAACTTCTGTGCTTCTGTGCATGACCTCTCCTCAGTAATTCTGGATGATCATTTTATGCTCCTGGAAAAGAACAATGTCTACTTATACACTCGAAGATGTGGCCTATATGCTTCTCCCCTCTTCATTCTGCATCATCAAATTTTGTCTCTTTAATGGATCACTCTCCTTTAATATACATTCACATCACTTCTCTCATCTAAAAATAAAAACAAACAAACAAACAAAAAACAAAGAAAATAACTCTTTTTTAAAAAAAGTTTATTCTTTTTTTAAACTTTTTTTTCATTCTTTTTTTAATTTTTAAATTGTTTATTTATTTGTTATTGGATAGAGACAGAGAGAAATTGAGAGACAATGGGGAGACAGAGAGACACCTGCAGACCTGCTTCAGCGCCTGTGAAGCGACTCCCCTGCAGGTGGGGAGCCAGGGCTTGAACCGGGATTCTAACTGGTCCCTGCGCTTTGCGCCACGTGCCCTTAACCTGCTGTGATACCACCCAGACCCCCCAAAAGAACTCTTTTTAAGCTCTACTTTCTTTTCTAGATATTGTCCCACTTCCCTGATCCCTTCAATAGCAAAATTTCTTATGAGTTGACTATACTCAGATTCAAAATTCTTGTCCCATTCTGTTTTGAATCCCACTCACTCAGACTTCTGTGTTCACTACTCTGTCAAATATCAAAATCTGCTAATATCAAGGTCACAAGTGATTTCTACTAGCGGTATTTTTAAATCTTCATGCCTCTTGACTTATAGGCAATATTTGGCACAATTGATCATTTTGACACACTTCTTCCACTTTCTCATTCTTGACATGGGTGATCTGTGTCTTTTTTGGAGAAAAAAAATCAGTTTATATAGAGATTTATAAACAGTATTAATCTCAATGAAATTGCTTTTGGTTTTACTAATTTTCTGGTTTTTTTTTTCCTGTTTTCTTTGATTAGTTTGACTCTTTTTGTTGTTTTCTGCTCTGTTTTTTTCCTAGTTTCATAAGATGCAAGCTGATGCTATTATTTATTTTTTATTTTAATATTTATTTATTTATGAGAAGGATAGGAGTAGAGAGAGAAAGAGCCAGATTATCACTCTTGTACATGTGCTGCCAGGGATTGAACTCAGGACCTCATGCTTGAGAGTCCAACACTTTATCCACTGTGCCACCGCCTGGACCACAACTGATATTATGATTTTTACATCTTTTTTTTTCTATTTACAATGTAGATCTTTAGTACTATAAGTTTCCTTCAAAGTACTCTTTTAAGTTGCATCTCATAAATTTTGATGTATTGTTTTCATAATTATCAAGTTTAAACTACTTTATGTCTTAAATTTATTTATAAAAAGGAAACACTAACAAAAACCGTAGGATAAGAAGGGTACAACTCCACACAATTCCCACCACCAGAACTCCGTATCCCATCCCCTCTCTTGATAGCTTTCCTATTCTTTAATCCTCTGGGAGTATGAACCCAAGGTCATTGTGGGATGCAGAAGGTGGAAGGTCAGGCTTCTGTAATTGCTTCCCTGCTGAACATGGGTGTTGACAGGTCTATCCATACTCCCAGCCTGCTTCTCTCTTTCTCTAGAAGGGTGGATGTTGGGCTGTGCCGCGGAGAAGAGAGACAGGAGATCTGGAGTGAAGAGGGAACACAAATCTTTATTCGCATGGGCACCTCAGAATTGGGTGAGAGCGCAGTGGTTCAGGCCACGAGGAGGTAGCAAAAATGGCCGCCTCCTGGACCACCCTCCCTTGTGTCTAATCACCAATGTGAAAAGTGGGCAAGAGAAATAAGGGGCGGAAGAAGAAGGGCTTTATAGGGCAACAACCAGGAGTGATGTGTCGGGACAGGATTGGTTGAAACAGGCACTGCGAGAATATCTCGGGAAGTGCCAAAGCCTGAGGGGACAGCTTGGCAGATGTGACTGCATCTGCATAATTCCCCAGCAGGTGGAGCTCTGGGGAAGTGGGGCTGTCTGTCCAGGGAAGTCTGGTCAGCATCATGCTAGCATCTGGAAGCTGGTGGTTGATGAGAGAGTTAACATACAAAGCCAAACAAATTGTTGAATAATCATGAACTTAAAGGCTGAAATAGTGCAGATGAAGAGTTGGGGGGGGGGTTCTCCATTTTGTAGATAGCTAGTAGGCATATTTTAGTTAAATTCCAAAAGGCCTGTGGCTATACTACTTTTTTTTTTTTTCTTGAGCCTGAAACCTGATAACAGGTGGATTCAAGTTATTGTCTGGGGAGATGATGTCATGGTTGGAATAAAAGACCAGAAAGCTGGATCAGGGAAGAGAGTAGCTCCCTAAAATGGGAAAGATGTATAAATATTGTTAAATGTAAACCCCATCGATTTGATGTGATCTGGGGCCCATATTCAGCTTAGGAGCCTGTGTGACCTCTGCATCCCTGTAGATCTGAGCTCACATTTTGTGGTCATGAGTAGGAACATCTGAAGCTTCCCCAATATCAACCCATCTTCCTCAGGTATAGCATAAAGTATGTTGTTCATCCTCCCTTCTGAGGGTGGAACAATTCTCTACCGTTGTTGATCCAACTTGAGGGCAAGGTCCTATCAGGAGCCCACAAAGGGGTCTATTGTGTTGTTCCTGATAGAGATGACCAGTAACAATGGAGAGAGGGATTTATTTGAGGTCTAGGCCCATCATGTCTGTTCCAGAATCTCAGGACTCTCTGACTAAGGCCCCAGCTGTTGGTTTGGCCTGATAGTGACTAAAGAGTCATCATTAAAGTCTGCCAGCCTTTTGCCCTTATTCAGCTTTTCCAGTCCTTGCTTTGATGAGGCTAGCTTTGGAGTGAGCTAACTGTAATAGTAAGTAGGTGAGGCGGGTATCTAAAGTCTAAGTAGACACTATTTCATTATGAACTTTATACTGACATCAGACTATTGTGTACTTTTGCTTTCAGGTATATATTTTCCCCTAATTTATGGATACATGTGAACATATGCTCTATCTTACGGGACCTGGTATATATCTAGGTATTGGGACTTTGTTGGGAAGTGAACCACCTGGAATGGAATTAGAAAATCCTATGAAAGGTAAGGTCTCATCAGAGTAATGAGGGTGAAGGGTTAATATTTCATGCCTGACATCTCTGGACACAGTCTGAAGTGAAGCATGCTGAGGTGGTATAAAATATTTATTTTTCTTTTGTTTCTCTATTCCTCAGCAATGCTTTTTTTCTTATTTTAATATCCATGCTAGTATATTTTGAGTTATTTTCTTAGTGGTTAATCTAAGAATTGTAATTAACGCCTTTTCAGAACTACCTAGTTCATATTAATAAAAAATAAATGTTAATAATAGATAAAAATTTTGATCCTATCTAACTTGTTCCCCCTTTGTGATATCACTGACATACAAATTATCCACTGTATGTCCATCAATATTCATTTATAACCATTACTTTATGCAGTTATCATTTAAATCATAAACAGTTTCTACCAAAAATACAGTATTTGAATACTTCAGAGGCCACATTCAATAATGGATCTCTGGTATGTCTTTATAAAGCTTCATTTGACAACAGTAGTAGCACATACTTTTCACGTGCATATGAAGATAGGTTGGTGCTGGGAAATTGTGAGGAGCCTCACAAAGCACCCTGCATTTTTCTGCCTCCAGGAGCCGGGAATTCCTTAAAACATTAAAACAGCTCCCCCTGCTCCACCCTGCATTCCTGATACTATGGCCTATCTACATAGTCACTGTTTGCCTGAAAGATCCCCACCCATTCCATTCCTTTGATCTATCTTCTTTCTACCCTCAAGACCCTCCCTGCTTGCAGGGTAGTATTAATCCTACCAGTTAAAACCCTCACAACAGTTGCTAAGGAAGTTCCTACCTTTCCAGGTCCATTTTGACTTTCTCTGCCCCTTTCCTAGACATTTCCATTTCTGACTTGCCACTTCCGGGTCTGCCCTTTAAAAGCCTTGGCTCTCTGATCAATAAAGATATTGCATTGCTTTGCCGCCACAAGCTTGGTTCCTAAGTCACCTCCCTTGCATCACTGAGTGAGTAGCAGCCCAAGCTGGCTCTAGTCGAGTTCTCTCCAACCTAGAGTGTATGTGCCTGGGTAGAGGCACCCCCACGCTAGCCTGGCAAGTTGGAGCGTAACTCCATTGGTTAAAATATAAAACAACACTTTTAAAAAGATTTAAATTCTGTGATTGATAGATTGCTCAATAGAAGGGCACAGGACTTGCATTTATACGACCTCCTTTTCCATCTTTAGCACCATCATATGCCAAAGCTGAGCAGTGCTCAGGGAATTCCTTCTATCTTTCTTTCTCTCTTTCATTGTAAAAATTAACTTTTTAAAAACAGGGGTTTAAATCATAAAGCTTACTCTGGCCTCAGTGGAATGAAGTTAAAGATTACTGGTCTACTTGTAGAAATTAAATAATGTACTTCTAAATATCCAATGAACCAAAGAAAGAATTGCAAGGGAGGACTGGGAAGATAGCATAGTGGTTATGCAAAAAAGATGTTTATGCTTGAGGCAACAGATAAATTGCAAGGGAGGTTATCAAATATGTTCAGCTGAATGAAAATGAAGCACAGAATACCAAAAATGTTAGGGATGCTAAGAATGAAAGCTATATGATAGATTTAACATATTTTCATAGCTATAACATGTATTAGAAAACAAGATTCAATAACTAAAACTTTTGCCTTAAAAATGAACAAATTTCACATATCTGGAGGTTGGGCTATAGAGCAGCAGCAGCTGTGTTCCCCTCCTTTCCTGGGTCAACTAGGAATACCAAAGGAGACCACCTGCAACTGCAACAAGACAGGACTAGAACGACTTCAGGAACCCACCAAATCACCAGTGAGTGCAAACACGTGTGGCTCGTGGACAGAGAGTTGCCTAGGGAGAGGTTTACCAGTTGAGACACCACCTCCAGTCTGTTTCACCAACAAGGGGATGGCTGAAGGAAGAAGACTCCCCTTAGACTCATCAAAAGCAACTGTGAGTCTCTGAAGCTACTACCCTCATAATCTGGAGCAGCAGCAGGGAGACCCTGTGCTGACACCAGGGGACAGAGACCTAACGAGGAAACTTAGGAGAAGATCAATAACTCGGTGGCCTAGAGGTGGGGCTGTGAAAGTCTCTTTGCATAACAATTGGATTATCTCTGCCACACCCTGCTTTATCTCTTGGTCAGGAGTCTGTGATTAAGCTAAGAAGCCTACTTCTAGTTTAAAAGCCCTCAGGCTCCCATAGCCTACAGGGAAGGAAAAGAACAAAAAGAGGCTTTTAAGCCACTGAGCCCCAACTCAGGGATTATAATACTATTGAAATAACTGTCAATTTCCACAACTGTGAACCCTTTAAATACCTTGACACAAGCCAATCCAGGCAAGAGTGATTACTAATTTGAAAATCACTGAGAGAGGGATCTGATAACATACTATATACAGTGGTTAAATCAACAAGAAGAAATATTGGAGAAATGAACCAAGACAAGACTCCAGCTAAAAGTCCCCCAAAGGTTGAAGTACAAAATAATGAGGTCAACATCCAAACACAGATTAAGGAAATAATCACAGGAGTGAGTAAAGAGTATGAAAGAATTGTCATCAGAAATGCAGAAACAACAAATGAGACTCTGGAAGAAAACACTATCTCAAGGTTATTAGAGAGCTGAAAGCTGAAATAGCTGAGCTAAGAACAAAACTAGCTGAACAAGCTAAACAGTATCAGAAAAGGGTAATAAAATAGATGCATTCCAGAAAACAGAAGAGGGGAGGGAGAATAGAATAAATGTGGCTGAAGACAGAATTAGCAATATTGAGGATGAATTAGAGACAACTCAAACAGAAGTAAGAGATCTCAAAAAGAGATTAAAAGATACTGAAAACAACAGAGACCTATCAGATGGCTTCAAAAGAAATAATATATGCATTATTGGATCAGACAAGAGACTAATTACCAAAATATACAAAGAGCTCAGCAAAATTAGCAACAAAGAAATCAAAAGACCCCATCCAAAAACGGGCAGAGGATATGAACAGAACATTCACTACAGAAGAGATCCAAAAGGCTAGCAAACACATGAAAAATTGTTCCAGGTCACTGATTGTCAGAGAAACACAAATAAAGACAACATTAAAATATCACCTTACCCCTGTGACAATGGCATACATCAAAAAGGACAGCAGCAACAAATGCTGGAGAGGCTGTGGGGATAGAGGTAACCTTCTGCACTGCTGGTGGGAATGTAAACTGGTCCAGTCTCTGTGGAGAGCAGTCTGGAAAACTCTCACAAGGCTAGACATGGATCTACCATATGAACCAGTAATTTCTCTCTTGGGGATATACCCCAAGGACTCCATAACACCTAACTAAAAATATATTTGTACACCTATGTTCATAGCGTCACAATTTGTAATAGCTAAAACCTGGAGTCAACCCAGGTGCCCAACAATAGATGAGTGGCTGAGAAAGCTGTGGTATATATACACAATGGAATACTATGCAGCTATTAAGAACAATGAACCCACCTTCTCTGATCCATCTTGGATGAGCTAGGAGGAATTATGTTAAGTGAGCTAAGTCAGAAAGATAAAGATGAGTATGGGATGATCCCATTCATAAGCAGAAGTTGAAAAAGAAGCACAGAAAGGGAAACTAAAAGCAGCATTTGACTAAATATGGAGTAGGGCATGAAAGTAAAAAACCTGGGGTGAAGTTGAGGGTATATAACCTAACTCAACAAGACAGAGACTCAAAGTGAAAGGATGGAAAACTATCATATAAGCCAATGGCTCACAAAAAAAGGCAGGAACAGCTATTCTCATATCTGACATGATACACTTTAAAATAAATAAAATTAAAAATGATAGGGACAGACATTACTTAATGATCAGTGGGTCAGTCAATCAAGAGGACTTAACAATTATTAACATCTGTGCACCCAAAGAGAAGCCATCTTAATACATCAAACATCTACTGAAAGAGCTACAACAATATAGTAACAGCAACACAGTCATAGTAGGGTACTTCAACACCCTACTGTCTCAACTTGACAGATCATCTGGGCAGAAAATCAATAAATGAGGAAGCTAAATGAGGAAATAGACAAACTAGAACTATTGGACATTTTCAATATCATTTATCCCAAGAAACCAGAATACACATTTTACTCAAGTCATATGGGTCACTGTCAAGGATAGACTATATGTTAGGCCACAAAGACAGCATCGGAAAATTCAAAAGCATTGAAATCATCCTAAGAAACTTCTCAGATCACAGTGAAATTAAACTAATATGTAACAATCAACAAAAAAATGAGTAATAGTCCCAAAATGTGGAAGCTCAACAGAACACTACTTAACAACTACTGGGTCAAAGAGGAAATAAAGGAAGAAATCAAAATGTTTAGAGAGTTCAATGAAAATGAAGACACAAGCTATCAAAATATTTGGGACACAGCTAAGGCAGTTATGAGAGGGAAATTCATAGCCATACAACCACACATTAGGAAACAAGAAAAAACACAAATGAACACCTTAAAAACACAAATGAGCACATCTTAAAGACCTAGCAGAAGAAGAAAGGAACCCTAAAGCAACCAGAAGGACAGAAATCACGAAAGTTAGGGCAGAAATAAATAAAATTGAAAATAAGAAAACCATACAAAAGATCAATGAAAGTAAATGTTGGTTCTTCAAAAGAGTGAACAAAATTGACAAACCTTTAGCCAGAATCACAAAAGGGAGAAGTACCAAATAAATCAGATCATAAATTAAAGAGGAGCTATCACAACAGACACCACAGAAATTCAATATATCACGTGAGGCTTCTTTTTTATTATTTTTTATTTTTTTAGTCAATTTTTCTTTTTTTTAAAATATTTTTTATTTTATTTATTTCATCCCTTTTCTTGCCCTTGTTGTTTTTTATTACTGTAGTTATTATTGTTGTTGTCGTCGTTGTTGGATAGGACAGAGAGAAACGGAGAGAGGAGGGGAAGACAGAGAGGGGGAGAGAAAGATAGACACCTGCAGACCTGCTTCACCACCTGTGAAGTGACTCCCCTGCAGGTGGGGAGCCGGGGTTCGAACCGGGATCCTTATGCCGGTCCTTGTGCTTTGCGGCACCTGTGCTTAACCCGCTGCGCTACAGCCCGACTCCCTCACGTGAGGCTTCTATGAACAACCATATGCCACCAAGCTAAAGAACCTGGAAGAAATGGACGATTTCCTATGTACCTACTAACTTCCAAAATTAAATAAAGAAGAACTAGATGATATGAACAGGCCTATCACAGCTAATGAAGTTGAAACTGTTATGAAATATGTTCTCTAGAATAAAAGTCCTGGACCAGATGGTTTTACTAATGAATTCTACAAAACTTTCAAAGAAAAACAAATACCACTACTTTTAAAAGTCTTCTAGAAGATTGAAGACACAGGAATATTCCCTCCCAGCTTCTATGAAGTCAACATCACTTTGATACCAAAAGCAGACAGGGACACAACCAAAAAAGAAAACCACAGACCAATATCTTTGATGAACATAGATGCTAAAATACTGAACAAAATTCTAGCCAACTGGATACAGTAGTATATTAAAAAGATTGTTCATCATGACCAAGTGGTGTTTATTGCAGGCATGTAAGGTTGGCTTAATATATGTAAATCAATCAACGTGATCCACCACATCAACAAAAGCAAGACCAAAAACCACATGGTCATATCAATAGATGCAGAGGAAGCCTTTGACAAAATCCAACATTCCTTTATGATCAAAACACTACAAAAATGGGAATAGATGGAAAATTCCTGAAGATAGTGAAGTCTATATGTAGCAAACCTACAGCCAACATCATACTCAATGGTGAAAATCTGGAAGCATTTCCCCTCCGATCAGGTACTAGACAAGGCTGCCCACTGTCACCATTATTATTCAACATAGTGTTGGAAGTTCTTGCCATAGCAATCAGGCAGGAGCAAGAAATTAAAGGGATCAGATTGGAAGAGAAGAAGTCAAACTCTCCCTATTTGCACATGACATGATTGCATACATAGAAAAACCTAAGGAATCCAGCAAGAAGCTTTTGGAAATCATCAGGCAATACAGTAAGGTGTTAGGCTACAAAATTAACATTCAAAAGTCAGTGGCATTCCTCTATGCAAACAATAAGTTAGAAGAAGATGAAAATCAGAAATCAATTCCTTTTACTTTAGCAACAAAAACAATAAAATATCTATGAGTAAACCTAACCAAAGAAGTGAAAGACTTGTATAATGAAAATTATGAGTTAGTACTCAAGGAAATTGAAAAAGACACAAAGAAGTGGAAAGATATTCCATGTTCATGGGTTGGAAGAATTAGCATCATCAAAATGAATATACAAGAAGACATCCAGAAATCACTCCCATTTACTGTTTTAGCAAAATCAACCAAATACCTAGGAATAAAGTTGACCAAAGAAGTGAAAGACCTGTATGCTGAAAACTATGAGTCGCTACTCAAGGAAATAGAAACTGATACCAAGAAATGGAAAGATATTCCCATGCTCATGGATTGGAAGAATAAATATCATCAAAATGAATGTTCTCCCCAGAGCCATATACAAATTTAATGCAATAACCATCAAAGTTCCACCAAGCTTCTTTAAGAGGATAGAACAAACACTACAATCATTTATCTGGAACATGAAAACACCTAGAATAGCCAAAACCATCTTGAGGAAAAGAAACAGAAATGGAGGCATCACACTCCCAGACCATAAACTATATTATAAATCCATCATCATCAAAACAGCATGGTACTGGAACAAAAATAGGCACACAGACCAGTGGAACAGAATTGAAAGCCCAGAAATAAATCCCAACACCTACGGACATCTAATCTTTTATAAGGGGGCCCAAAGGATTAAATGGAAAAAGGAGGCTCTCTTCAATAAATGGTGCTGGTCCCATATAGTCTAGCGGTTAGGATTCCTGGTTTTCACCCAGGCGGCCCGGGTTCGACTCCCGGTATGGGAACATATATCTTAGGGAGTCGGGCTGTAGAGCAGCGGGTTAAGTGCAGGTGGCGCAAAGCACAAGGACCAGCATAAGGATCCTGGTTCAAACCCCGGCTCCCCACCTGCAGGGGAGTCGCTTCACAGGCAGTGAAGCAGGTCTGCAGGTGTCTATCTTTCTCTCCTCCTCTCTGTCTTCCCCTCCTCTCTCCATTTCTCTCTGTCCTATTCAACAACGACAACAACAATAATAACTACAACAATAAAAACAACAAGGGCAACAAAAGGGAATGAATAAATAAAATATTTAAAAATAAAATAAAATAAAAAATAAATGGTGCTGGGAAAACTGGGTTGAAACATGCAGAAGAATGAAATTGAACCACTTTATCTCACCAGAAACAAAAATCAACTCCAAATGGATCAAAGACCTAGATGTCAGACCAGAAACAATCAAATACTTAGAGGAAAACATTGGTAAAACACTTTCCCACCTACACCTCAAGGACATCTTTGATGAATCAAACCCAATTGCAAGGAAGACTAAAGCAGAAACAAACCAATGGGACTACATCAAATTGAAAAGCTTCTGCACATCCAAAGAAACTATTAAACAAACAAAGAGACCCCTCACAGAATGGGAGATCTTCACATGCCATACATCAGACAAGAAACTAATCACCAAACTTAGCACCAAAAAAGCAAATGACCCCATCCAAAAATGGGCAGAGGATATGAACAAAACATTAACTACAGAGGAGATCCAAAAGGCTAACAAACATATGAAAAACTGCTCCAGGTCACTGATTGTCAGAGAAATGCAAATTAAGACTTCGCTAAGATACCACCTCACTCCTGTAAGAATGGCATACATCAAAAAGGACAGCAGCAACAAATGCTGGAGAGGCTGTGGGGACAGAGGAACCCTTTTACATTGCTGGTGGGAATATAAATTGGTACAGTCTCTGTGGAGAGCAGTCTGGAAAACTCTCAGAAGGCTAGACATGGACCTTCCATATGACCCAGTAATTCCTCTCCTGGGGTTATACCCCAAGAACTCCATAACACCCAACCAAAAAGAGGTGTGTACTCCTATGTTCATAGCAGCACAATTCATAATAGCTAAAACCTGGAAGCAACCCAGGTGCCCAACAACAGATGAGTGGCTGAGAAAGCTGTGGTATATATACACAATGGAATACTATGCAGCTATCAAGAACAATGAACCCACCTTCTCTGACCCATCTTGGACAGAGCTAGAAGGAATTATTTTAAGTGAGCTAAGTCAGAAAGATAAAGATGAGTATGGGATGATCCCACTCATCAACAGAAGTTGAGGAAGAAGATCTGAAAGGGAAACTAAAAGCAGGACCTGACCAAATTGTAAGTAGGGCACCAAAGTAAAAACCCTGTGGTGAGGGGTAGACATGCAGCTTCTTGGGCCAGTGGGGGGTGGGAGTGGGTGGGAGGGATGGGGCACAGACTTTTGGTGGTGGGAATGCTGTTTATGTATACTCCTAGTAAAATGTAGTCATATAAATCACTAGTTAATTAATATGAGAGGGGGAAAATTAATTGTATGTCTCGAATTTTTTAAAACACAGACTGAGTCTTTTTAATATATAGGCTGTGTATTTGATATGCAGACTCTCTCAAAAGCCTAGATCAAGTAGATCAGAAGCAACCAATAGCACAGCTATATACAAGATACTGGGTACTGTACAGCAAACCCTAACAAAAGGACTTTTCAAAGTTAACCCAATTACCAATTAATGTGATGATAACATTAACTATCGATTGTCTTTTTGACCCCTAAGACAGCAGGAACCTCACATCTCCACTATAGAGCCCCTACTTCCCCCAGTCCTGGAACCCTTGGATAGGGCCCACTTTCCCGTATGCCTCTTCCAATCCATATCAAATAATATTGCATCTGCCAATCACAACCTAACCAACGCAACGATTGCCACCTCAACATGCTTCACTTCAGACTGTGTCCAGAGACTTCACTTGTGGAATGACAACCCTTCAGCTTCATTACTCGGATGAGACCTTTCCTTTCATAGTATACTCTAATTTCCCAAAACCTAGATATACACCAGTTTCTGTGAGAGAGAGCATATGTTCACACATATCCGTAAACTACTGCAAAATATATACCTGAAAGCAGAAGTACAATAGAGTTTGCAGTGAGTACCCCCCTAACACTTCCTCTCCACTATTCCAAGCTTTGGGTCCATGATTGCTCAACAATTTGTTTGGCTTCGTATGTTAACTCTCTTTTCAGTCACCAGGTTCCAGATGCCATCAGGGTGCTGGCCAGGCTTCCCTGGATTGAAGACCAGGCTTCCCTGGATTGAGTGTGTCCTGGAGCTCAACTTCCAATGTGTCCTGGAGCTCAACTTCCCCAGACACACACCCTACTAGGGAAAGAGAGAGGCAGACTGGGAGTATGGACGGACCAGTCAACGCCCATGTTCAGTGGGGAAGCAATTACAGAAGCCAGACCTTCTACCTTCTGCAACCCACAATGACCCTGGGTCCATGCTACCAAAGGGATGGAGAATGGGAAAGCTGTCGGGGGAGGGGGTGGGATCTGGAGATTGTGTGGTGGGAATTGTGTGGAGTTGTACCCCTCCTACCCTATGGTTTTGTTAATTAATCCTTTCTTAAAAAATGAATATATTACCCAGAGCCATATACAAATTTAATGTTATCCCCATCAAGATCCCATCCACATTTTTTAGGCGAATAGAACAAATGCTACAAATGCTTATCTGGAACCAGAAAAGACCTAGAATTTCCAAAACAATCTTGAGAAGAAAGAACAGAATTGGAGGCATCATACTCTCAGATCTCAAATTGTATTGTAGGGCCATTGTCATCAAAACTGCTTGGTGCTGGAACATGAATAGACACAGTGACCAGCGGAATAGAGTTGAAAGCCCAGAAGTAAGCCCCCACACCTATAGACATCTAATCTTTGACAGAGGTGCCCAGACTATTAAATGGGGAAGGCAGAGTCTCTTCAACAAATGGGTTGAAACATGCAGAAGAAAGAAACTCAACCATTATATTTCACTAAATACAAAAGTAAATTCCAAGTGGATAAAGGACTTGGATGTTAGATCATGAACTATTAGATACAGGAAAATTTTGGCAGAACTCTTTTCCACATACATTTTAAAGACATCTTCAATGAAACAAATCCTATTACAAAGAAGAGTAAGGCAAGCATAAACCTATGGGACTACATTAAATTAAAAAGATTCTGAACAGCAAAAGAAACCACTAATCAAACCAAGAGACCCCTCACAGAATGGGAGAAGATCTTTACATGCCATACATTAGACAAGAGGCTAATAACCAAAATATAGTAAGAGCTTGCCAAACTCAACAAGAAAACAAGTAACCCCATGGAAAAATGGGGAGAGGACATGGACAGAATATTCACCACAGAAGAGATCCAAAAGGCCAAGAAACACATGAAAAAAATGCTCCATGTCTTTGATAGTCAGAGAAATTCAAATAAAGACAACAATGAGATACCACTACTCCTGTGAGAATGTCATACATCAGAAAGGTAACAGCAGCAAATGCTGTAGAGGTTATGGGCTCAAAGAAACTCTCCTGCACTGCTGGTGGGAATGTAAATTGGTCCAACCTCTGTGAAGAGCAGTCTGGAGAACTCTCAGAAAACTAGAAATGGACCTACCTTATGATCCTGCAATTCCTCTCCTGGGGATATATCCTAAGGAACCCAACACACCCATCCCAAAAGACGTGTTACACATATGTTCTCAACAGCACAATTTGTAATAGCCAAAACCTGGAAGCAACCCAGGTGTCCAACAACAGATGAGTGGCTGAGCAAGTAGTAGTATATATACACAATGGAATACTACTCAGCTTTAAAAAATAGTGACTTCACAATTTTCAACTGATCTTGAATGGACTTTGAAAAATTCATGTTAAGTGAAATAAGTCAGAAACAGAAGGCTGATTATGGGATGATCTCACTCTCAGGCAGAAGCTGAAAAACAAGATCGGAAAAGAAAACACAAGTAGAACCTGAACTGCACTTGGCCTATTGCACCAAAGTAAATGACTCTGGGGTGGGGGTGGAGGGGGAGAATACATATCCAAGAAAGATGACAGAGGACCTAATGGGTGTTGTTTTTTTATGTGGAAAACTATGAAATGTTATGCCTGTACAAACTATTATATTTACTCTCAAATGTAAAACATTAATTCCCAAATAAAGAAATAAAAAAATGAACAAATTTGACTCCAAGCAGAAGGAAAGCAACAATAAAAATTAGGATAGAAATAAAAGAAATAGTGAAATTAAAGCCAATAGAGAAAAACAATACAATTTCAAGTTGATTCTATGAATAGCCAAACAAAACTGACAAGTCTTTCCTATATTGGTAATGAAGAAAAGCAAGGGGACTAGATTCCTACAATTAGGAATAAATCTGTCTACATTACTACTGAGTTTACCATACTTTGTGTTTGGATTATAAGGAAGTACTCTGAATAGTTGTTTAACAACACATTAGCTAGCCTACTGCATGACACAACAATTTCATTACAATTAATATGTCCATGAAAACTTAAAAAGGAATGGGAACAACCCAGTGTTCCATCTAAAATGTGGTATATGCTTATACTGGAATATTATTCAGCCACAAAATAGAATAAAATAGAGTACCTTCTATAATATAAGTTACCCTCAAAACAAGATAATTTTTAAAAGTCAGACATGAAAGGCCATGAGGAGTGATTGTTAAAGGTTTCTTTTTTTTTTGGGGGGGGTGACTGAAATATTCAGGAATTGATGATAGTCACACATTTTTGTGACTACACACACACACACATCGGATTGTGAACTTCGAAAGGGTGAATTATAGACGATCTGAAGTATAATTAAATTAAAAATATAAAAATGTATAAAATAAGTTGTTCAAATTTAAATTTCAGCACTTGATACTGTCATTCACCTCAGCTACATTATGAATTAATAACCATGGAAGATTCAGTGCTTGGTCCCAATTGTTCATAACACTAGTAATGGTATTCATCCTTGATTGTAATAAAGTGAGCAGATCATACTGTCTTTCTTGACTTTGAGTTTAGCTGTGTGACTTCTTTGTTAATACATTATTGGAGGTCATCATGCCAATGAAGGTTTGCAATATGCTTACACAGTTGCACTTAACTAACCTTTTGCAGACTTGTCATTGCATGAGATGCACATGCAATTGGCAATTAATGGTCTTCTTTCCTAGAACCTAGAGCAAATAACATGGAGCTGGGCTGCCCTACTGATTTGTTAACTTGAAAGCATGATTATTACTACATGCTACTGAGAGCTGGTGGTTGTTACACTATCAGAGACAACAAACACATGAACAGATAAACTAAGCATATTGGTAGTTTACAATCATAAAGGTTTAATTTTCAGTTATGCTACAGGAGCTACCTGGGTCAGCTTTAGTGTTGTTTATCTCTCTTTATTCTTAGATGCAATGTAAAAGTATTATTGGTGCCTCTTTCAAACATCTGATCTCATGGTTGAAAGAGAAAAGAACATGGTGAATGCTGAGCTGACTTGAAAGCTTTTGTTCAGAAAATTTGACTTCTATGCCACAGGCTAAAACTAGCCATACAAGTTGGGTGTTAACCAGGGAAGTACCACAATTAAAATGATCAAAGCTGGGTTTGGTGTATTGTACCACAGCAAAGAAGTCTGGGAAGCTGAAGGCATTTGGGGAGGCTTCAGGTCCTGCTGCAAGATGGTGGAGGAAGACCTAGGCTGGGGGTGGTGGTGGTGGTGGTGGTGGTGTTTTGCAGAAAACTGAGAAATTTTACACATATCAATAACTGTATTTACTGAAAACCACTAGTCCCTCCAGTAAAAAATGATCAAGGGTGATGTCAGCTAAGAGGAGCTGCTAGTATTTTAAACATTGATGTAATTCACTATGGTGGCCTTGTGAATTTTACTTGAGCTCTTTGTGACTTGGTTCTTTTATCTCTAAGACAAGAATAATAGCAACCTACTTTATAGGGCTGTGAAGATTATAAGATTTATTCTGGTACAGTAATTAACATATTAGCTGTCATATAGTGAATATTTTGCAAGTGTTCATTAAATAAAAATAAGGCAACACCCATGCAATTGTTCCCGCTTGCCATAGTAATGATCATATATTCAGCCTTTCAGTCTCACATGTCTAGAAAAGAAGGTACTTTATTACAAATGTTTAAAAACAAGACACTTTGGGCTAGGGGGTTAGCTAAGTGGGGATGTACATGTTTTGAATGTAAGAGTACTGTATTCAAAAAAATTAAAACTTGAATAAATTCCTAAAATTAAAACAAGGTATTTCTATAATTAAGGCTTTAATTAAAATAGTCTTTAAAAAGCTTTCTCATTACTTAAACTCTGTGGGCTTGCTTTCATATTTGTTTTCTTCTGGAAAAAGGAAGAAAAGTTTCTGCGTGGTAGGAATAGGACAGCAGGTGGTAGTAGCATAAAACAGAAGAAAAGCTTCACAGCAGAAAAAGGACGGCAGCCAAAAGGTCCAAAAAGCTGTTTTTCGACTGTGCTGGAAAGAAATCTCAGGAACCCAGGTGTATAAACTGCTGCTTGATTTGCCAGCACCCTTGGAACAAAGGGATTTCTCTTCACATTATGCTTTCCTCCCCCCCCAATTCTATACACAGGAATGTTCATATGTGTATTTTGATTGAAATACTCTGCTCATTCAGCAAGCCTATTAATCCCCTTTAGGAATATTAAAAACACACCTGGGATTTGCTAAAAGCACTGACAGGTTTTTTTCATAGTTACTCTGCTTTCGTAGTTAAAAAAGACAATAATTGATTCACACCTGAAAATAAACTGAGAACATACAGTAACTGCAGACAAAAGCAGCCTGTTTACAGAACATCTTCCATTGCCCAACAAAATAACTACTTGTATGAAGACTATGAAAGGAAAGAAAAACCTGTATGTTTTTCTTAAAAACCTTGCCTTGCACAGGAGAGCTGAAGAAATGCCTATGACATGACAGTTTAGCCTTAAGGAATTTGCATATCTATTCTTTGTATGTCCTAGGAACTTTAAGATGTCTTTTTTTAAATTATTTTTCTTTAAGAAAGGATTAATTAACAAAACCATAGGGTAGGAGGGGTACAACTCCACACAATTCCCACCACCCAATCTCCAGATCCTACCCCCTCCCATGATAGCTTTCCCATTCTCTAGCCCTCTGGGAGCATGGACTCAGGGTCATTGTGGGTTGCAGAAGGTAGAAGGTCTGGCTTCTGTAATTGCTTCCCCGCTGAACATGGGCGTTGACTGGTCGGTCCATACTCCCAGTCTGCCTCTCTCTTTCCCTAGTAGGGTGTGTGTCTGGGGAAGCTGAGCTCCAGGACATATTGGTGGGGTCTTCAGTCCAGGGAAGCCTGGCCGGCATCCTGATGACATCTGGAACTTGATGACTGAAAAGAGAGTTAACATACAAAGCCAAAAAAATTGTTGAGCAATCATGGACCCAAAGCTTGGAATAGTGGAGAGGAAGTGTTAGGGGGGTGCTCACTGCAAACTCTAGTGTACTTCTGTTTTCAGGTATATATTTTGCAGTAGTTTATGGATATGTGTGAACATATGCTCTCTCTCATAGAAACTGGTGTATATCTAGGTTTTGGGACTTTGTTAGAAAGTGAACCACCTGAGATGGAATTAGAGTATAATATGAAAGGAAAGGTCTCACCTGAGTAATGAAGGTGAAGGGTTGTCATTCCACAAGTGAAGTCTCTGGACACAGTCTGAAGTGAAGCATGTTGAGATGGCAATCGTTGTGTTGGTTAGGTTTTGATTGGCAGACCAAGTAGATCAGAAGCAACCAATAACGCAGCTATATACAAGATACTGGGTACTGTACAGCAAACCCTAACAAAAGGACTTTTCCAAGTTAACCCAATTACCAAATAATGTGATGATAACATTAAGTATCGATTGTCTTTTTGAACCCCCAAGACAGCAGGAACCTCACATCTCCACTATAGAGCCTCTACTTCCCCCAGTCCTGGAACCATTGGATAGGGCCCACTTTCCCGTATGCCTTTCCTATAAGATGTCTTTTAATCCCAGAGATTTTATACTAGGCATAAATAGAATATAAAAATTCTCCATGGGTGGTCCAGGAGGTGGAGCAGTGGATGAAGCATTAGATCCTCAAGCATACGGTTCTGAGTTCAATTCCCAGCAGCACATGTACCAGAGTGATGTCTGGTTCTTTCTCTCTCCTCTTATCTTTCTCATTAATAAATAAATTATTTAAAAAATAATAAAAATTGAGCTGCTGGTGAGAGCTCCAACAAGCAGCAGCCTGTGACCTAGAGTTCGCTGGATAGGATAGGATACTGGGCCTTCAGCAGGAGGGTGAGTAAGGGGTCCTAAGTGTGGCACCAAGGAGGGGTCCTATAGCTCACTTTTGGGTTAGAAAACAGAGGAAAGGGGGTCGGGCAGTGGCGCAGTGGGTTAAGCGCACGTGGCGCAAAGCACAGGGACCAGCGTAAGGATCCTGGTTCGAGCCCCAGGCTCCCCACCTGCAGGGGAGTCGCTTCACAGGCGGTGAAGCAGATCTGCAGGTGTCTATCTTTCTCTCCCCCTCTCTCTCTGTCTTCCCCTCCTCTCTCCATTTCTCTCTGTCCTATCCAACAACAAAGCAACATCAACAATGGCAACAATAACCGCAACGAGGCTGCAACAACTAGGGCAACAAAAAAGGGGGATAAATGGCCTCCAGGAGCGGTGGATTCATGGTGCACGAGGCCAACAATAACTCTGGAGGAAAAAAAAAAAACAGAGGAAAAAGAAAATAAATCTTTTGATTTTTTCTGAAGCTCATTCCTCCCCCCAACCCCAGAACCAGACCCTCAGGGCTGGACAGCTGCTCCTAGAAGGCTTCCCACTGAGCTATTTTCTTTACTAAGATTCCTGGCTCACCAGGAGTGTCATTCCAATTCTTTTCCTTTTTTATTTTCTTCTCTCTCCTTTTTTTCTCTAAGTGGCTGGAGCTCTATTTGAGTGACAAAATATCTGACCAATCAGAGACTCACCCCTGCCTGGGAAAAACTACCTGGAAGGTTTTTTTTTTTTTTTAATTTTTTGTTTAAGAAAGGATTAATGAACAAAAACATAAGGTAGGAGGGGTACAACTCCACACAATTCCCACCCAATCTCCAGATCCCACCCCCTCCCATGATAGCTTTCCCATTCTCTAGCCCTCTGGGAGCATGGACCCAGGGTCATTGAGGGTTGCAGAAGGTAGAAGGTCTGGCTTCTGTAATTGCTTCCCCACTGAACATGGGCGTTGACTGGTTGGTCCATACTCCCAGTCTGCCTCTCTCTTTCCCTAGTAGGGTGGGTCTCTGGGGAAGCTGAGCTCCAGGACATATTGGTGGGGTCCTCAATCCAGGGAAGCCTGGCCAGCATCCTGGTGGCATCTAGAACCTGGTGACTGAAAAGAGAGTTAACATACGAAGCTAAACAATTTGTTGAGCAATCATGGATCCCAAGCTTGGAATAGTGGAGAGGCAGTGTTAGGGAGGTACTCACTGCAAACTCTAGTGTACTTCTGCTTTCAGGTATATATTTTGCAGTAGTTTATGGATACGTGTGCACATAAGCTCTCTCTCACAGAAACTGGTGTATATCTAGGTTATGGAACTTTGTTAGAAAGTGAACTACCTGAGATGAAATTAGAGTGTACTATAAAAGGAAAGGTCTCACCCGAGTAATGAAGGTGAAGGGTTGTCATTCCACACGTGAAGTCTCTGGACACAGTCTGAGGTGAAGCATGTTGAGGTGGCATTCGTTGCGTGGAAGGTTTTTTTTTGATACTTCTTACAATTGGCTGTCTTTGCTCAAGCTGCCTGAGCCAATCCAGAGCCATCCAAGCTGCCGACTGACTGCTAGGGTTTTTTACTCTATTCTATTTTATTATTACTACTATATATACGTGTGTCCCTTTCCCCCCCTCCTTCTTCAGGTTGACCAAAATTAACTGTTATTGTTTTTTCCATTGCTAGGTGACTGTGTGTCCTATCCATTGTGAGAGGAACTTGTTTCACTCTACCTCTTCCCTTCACTCTCTTCTCCTTTTCCCCTCCTCCTAGCTAATTAAAAAAAAAACTCTTTACTTTCACTGCTCTTTTTTTTTCTTGTTCTTGACTTCTTCCTCCTTCTTTTGCTTTCTGAATTCACTGATACTCGTTTGTGAATTATTTTGGGCAAGAAATCTGACTCAGAGTGGACTCTCTATGTGTCTCTTTTCTCTACTTCCTTTTCTCCTCTTGCTATCCCTAGAAGTTTCAGTGGACGGTAGATTTGCATAATTGTCTATTCTTGCTTTCCCTTTTCTCCTTTCTCTTCCTTTTTCCTTTGGATTTGGTTGCTATTTTTTTCTTGGATTGTAGGTGTTGTTTGGCTAACTGGTATTGGTTAAACTGCATCAATCCTTGTTTCAGTTACTACTGTTATAATTTCTGAGGTTGGTGACTGCATTTGCCATAAAAGCATTTAGTATAGTGTGGTTTGCATTCAAAATACAACAACTAAAGAATGACAGAACAGAAAAATAAAAAACACATCAATAATAAAATGGTTAAATCCATAATGCCCAATCAAAAAGATATATGTACACCTATGTTCATAGCAGCACAATTCATAATAGCTAAACCTGGAATCAACCCAGGTGCCCAACAATAGATGAGTAGCTGAGAAAGCTGTGGTATATTTACATAAGGGAATACTATGCAGCTATTAAGAACAATGAACCCACCTTCTCTGATCCATCTTGGATGGAGCTAGAAGAAATTATGTTAAGTGAGCTAAGTCAGAAAGATAAAGAGGAGTATGGGATTATCCCACTCATCAACAGAAGTTGAGAAAGAAGAGCAGAAAGGGAAACTAAAAGCAGGATATGACTAAATAGAGAGTAGGGCACCAAAGTAAAAACCCTGTGGTGAGGGAGATGGTGGACATTCGGCTTTCCGGGGTTTTGGGGGGGGGCAGGGGTGGGTAGGTGGGATGGGACACAGTCTTTTGGTGATGGGAATGGTGTTTATGTACACTCCTATTAAATTGTAGTCATATAAATCACTAATTAATATGAGAGGGGAAAATTGATTGTATGTCTCAAACTTTTTAAAATACAGACTGAGTCTTTTTGATACATAGGCAGAGTCTTTGATATGTTGACTCTCTCAAAAGCCTAGACCAGGTAGAACAGAGGCAACCAGTGGCACAGCTATATACAGGATGCTGTGTATTATGCAACAAACCCTAACAAAGGGACCTTTCAAAGTTAACCCAATTACCAAATAATGTGATGATAACAATAAATATCCATTGTCTCCTATGGTTTTGTTAATGTTTCCTTTTAAAAATAAATAAATAAACAAATAAAAGAAATTTTAAAAATGGTTAAATCAAGAGCAAATAAATCTGCTACCACAATGAATCAAGGCAGGAGCCCAGAAGAAACTCCAAATCAGTCAGAAGTAAGCACAAATAAGAAAGGTATGCAAGCAATAGTAAACCTAATAATCACAGAAATGAAGACAACTATGGAGGAAAGGGCTATCAGAATTAGGGAAACCAGAGATGAGACCTTCAAGGAAAATACTATCTACCTCGAGGTAATTAGAGAACTGAAAGCTGAAACAGGTTAATTAGCAGAACAAGATACTACTGTAACAGAACTGAAGAAAGAAGCTGAAGGAAGGGAAATTAGCCAGAAAACATAATTAGCCAGACAGAGGATGAGCTAAAGAAAACTAAGGAAGAGGTAAAAGAGCTCAAAAAGAGATTGTGAGACACTGAAAACAACAGATGCTGGGCTAGCTTCGCATTTGGGAGTGAGACGACCAGGGACTCATGGCTGAGCTGGGAACACAGTTCAATCTTTATTGATGAGGAATGCAGTGCAAGCTAGCTATCTCTAATCACAATCCTGTCCTATATATCTCCTGAGGTGGAAGTGTCAGTTCTGAAGAGGATGTACATAGGATAGGGGGTTGGGAGAAGGAAGAAGTGCATGAACTAGTTGGGATTAAAACAGTGTGAACAAAACAATGATTATGTAAATAGACCACAGCATCAAGCAATGCAACAGAAGGGGTCTTAGAAGCAGACCAACAAACAGGGACATATGGGTTGATCTCAAAAGAAGTAACATTCGTATAATTGACCTGCCAGAGGAAGAAAGAAGGGGAAGTAAGCATTCTAGAGGAAATGATAAAAGAAAAATTTCCAGACCTAAACAACAGAAAGGACATTAAGATTCAAGAGTCCCAGAGAATCCCAAACAGAATCAACCCAGAGCTGAAGACACCAAGACACATCATAGTTACAATGTAAAGAAGTAAGGTTAAAGAAAATATTCTATAGGCTGCAAGAGAAAAAAAAAAGTCACATACAGGGGGAAAACCCATAAGATTATCAGCAGACTTCTCCACTCAAACTCTAAAAGTCAGAAGAGAATGACAAGATATCTATTTAGCCTTGAATGAAAAAGGGTTTCAACCAAGGATAATATATCCTCTTAGATTTTCATTCAAACTAGATGAAGGGGTCAAAACCTTCTCAGACAGAAAACAGTCAAAGGAGGCAACCATCACCAAGCCTGCCCTGAAGGAGGTTGTAAAAGACCTCTTATAAACAAGAACATCACCATAATACTTACCATATATCAGAGCAAATAAAAAAATGTTGAACAATGGCACTAAAATACATTAAATCCATAATATCAATAAATGTCAATGGCTTAAACTCACCAATTAAGAGGCATAGAGTGAGAGGGTGGATCAGAAAACACAAGTGAACCATATGCTGCTTGCAAGAATCCCATCTGACCCAACAAGACAAACACAGACTTAAAGTGAAAGGATGGAAAACTATCATACAGGGTAATGGACCACAAAAAAGGGCAGTAACAACCATTATCATCTCTGACACAGTAGACTTTAAATTAAATACAGTAATCAAAGATAGGCAAGGCCATTACATAATGATTAGAGTATCACTCAACCAAGAAGATTTAACAATTATTAACATCTATGCACCCAATGTGGGACCATCTAAATACATCAAAAACCTACTGAAAGAACTACAAAAATACATCAATAGCAATACAATAATAGTGGAAGACTTTAACACTCCACTCTCACACTTAGACAGATCAATGAAGTAGAGAATCAACAAAGAAACAAGAGAATTAAATGAAGAGATGGATAGACTAGACTTCCTGGACAATTTTCAGAGATCTTCACCCAAAAAATTGGAATACACATTCTTTTCAAATCCACACAGCACATACTCAAGGATAGACCACATGTTAGGCCACAAAGACAGCATCAACAAATTCAAGAGCATTGAAATAATTCCAACTATCTTCTCAGACCACAGTGGAGTTAAAGCTAACATTTAACAACAAACAGAAAATTACTAAAAGTCACAGAATTTGGAGACTAAACAACATACTGATTAAGAACCCCTGGATCAGAGAGACACTCAAGCAATAAATTCAAATGTTCCTGGAAACAAATGAAAATGAAGACACAAGGTATCAAAATATTTGAAACTCAGCTAAAGCAGTACTGAGAGGGAAACTCATAGCCATACAATCACATATTAAAGAACAATAAAAAGCTCAAATAAATGACCTTACTGCACACCTTAAGGGCTTAGAGGAAGAGGAACAAAGGAATCCTAACACAACCAGAAGGAAAGAAATCACTAAAATTAGAGCAGAAATAAACAACATCTAAAATAAGAGAACCATACAAAAGATCAATGAAGCCAAATGTTGGTTCTTTGAAAAATTAAACAAGATTGACAAACCCCTAGCCAGACTCACAAAAAAGGGAGAAGACTCAAATAAATACAATTGTAAATGATAGGGAGGTATCACAAGTGCCACTACAGAGTTCCAGAAAATCATGTGAAAGTTTTACAAAGAACTAGACACCACCAAGTTAGATAATCTGGAAGAAATAGATGAATTCCTAGAAACATATGCTCTTTCAAAACTGAACCAAGAAGAACTACAAAACCTAAATGCACCAATCACAGACAAATAAATCAAAGCAGTTATTAAGAATCTTTCCAACAACAAAAGTCGTGGACCAGATGGCTTCACAAATGAATTCTACAAAACCTTCATGAAACAATTAATACTTATACTTCTAAAACTTTTCCACAAGATCAAATAAACAGGAACACTCCCTTCCATTGTCTATGAGGCCAACATCACCCTGATACCAAAAGCAGATAGGTACACAACAAAAAAGGAAAACTACACACCAATATCTCTGATGAACATAGATGCCAAAATATTAAACAAGATCTTGGCCAACCGGATACAGCAGTATATCAGAAAGATTGTTCATCACGACCAAGTGGGATTTATCCCAGGAATGCAAGGCTGGTTCAACATACGTAAGTCAATCAATGTCATTCACCACATCAATAAAAGCAAAGCCAAAAAACACATGATTATCTCAATAGATTCAGAGAAAGCCTTTGACAAAATCCAACACCCATCCATGCTCAAAACTCTACAAAAATGGGAATAGATGGGAAATTCCTCAAGATAGTGGAATCCATATATAGCAAACCAACATCATACTAAATGGAGAGAAGTTGAAAATATTCCCCCTCAGATTGGGGACTAGCCAGGGATGTCCACTATCACTATTTCCAATGCCATTCAACACGTTATTGGAAATTCTTGTCATAACAATAAGACAAGAAAAAGAAGTCAAAGGAATACAGATTGGAAGGAAAGAAGTCAAGCCCTCACTATTTGCAGATGATATGATAGTATACATATAAAAACCTAAAGAATCCAGCAGAAAACTACTGGAAGTTATTAGGTAATATAGCAAGGTGTCAGGCTAAAAATCAATGCACAAAAATCAGTGGAATTTCTTTATGCAAACACTAAATCTGAAGAAGTAGACATCCAGAAATCACTTCCATTCACTATTGCAGCAAAATCAATAAAATACCTAGGAATAAACCTGACCAAAGAATTGAAAGACTTGTATACTGAAAACTATGAGTCACTGTTCAAGGAAATAGAAAATGATATCAAGAAATGGAAAGACATCCCATGCTAATGGATTGGAAGAATAAATATCATCAAAATGAATATTTCCCCCAGAGTCATATACAAATTTAACATGATATCCATCAAAGTTCCCCCAAGCTTCTTTAAGAGAATATAACAAAAACTACAATCATTTATCTGGAACCAGAAAACACCTAGAATTGCCAAAACAATCTTTAGGAAAAGAAACAGAAATGGAGGCACCACACTCCAAGATCTCAAACTATATTATAAGGCCATAATCATCAAAACAGCCTGGTATTGGGACAAAAATAGGCACACAGAACAGTGGAACAGAATTGAAAGTCCAGAACTAAACCCCCACACAGATGCACATCTAATCTTTGATAAGGGGGCCCAAATATTTAAATGGAGGAAGGAGGCTCTCTTCAATAAATGGTGCTGGGAAAACTGGGTCGAAATATGCAGAAGAATGAAACTGAACCACCATATCTCACCAGAAACAAAAATCAACTCCAAATGGATCAATGACATGGATGTTAGACCAGAAACTATCAAATACTTAGAGGAAAACATTGGTTGAACACTTTCCCACCTAAACCTCAAGGACATCTTTGATGATACGAACCCAACTGCAAGGAAGACTAAAGCAGAAGCAAACCAATGGGACTTCATCAAATTGAAAAGCTTCTGCACTGCCAGAGAAACTATCACACAAACAAAGAGACCCCTCACAGAATGGGAAAAGATCTTCACATGCCATACATCAGACAAAAGACTAATTACCAAAATATAGAAACATCTCAGCAAACTTAGCAATAAAAAAAGCAAATGAGCCCATCCAAAAATGGGCAGAGGATATGAACAGGACATTCACTACAGAGGCGATCCAAAAGGCTAACAAACACATTAAAAAATTGCTCCAGGTTACTGATTGTCACAGAAATGCAAATAAAGACAACACTGAGATACCACCTCACTCCTGTGAGAATGGCATACATCAAAAAGGACAGCAGCAACAAATGTTGGAGAGGCTGTGGGGACAGAGGAAGACACAGTCTTTTGGTGGTGGGAATGGTGTTTATTTACATTATTAATTTGTAGTCATATAAATCACTATTGAAGTAATATGAGAGGGGAAAATTGATTGAATGTCTCAAACTTTTTTTTAAAATTTTTTTTTAATATTTATTTTATTTATTCCCTTTTGTTGCCCTTGTTGTTTTATTGTTGTAGCTATTATTGTTGTTGTCGTTGTTGGACAGGACAGAGAGAAATGGAGAGAGGAGGAGAGAAAGATAGACACCTGCAGATCTGCTTCACCGCCTGTGAAGCGACTCCCCTGCAGGTGGGGAGCCGGGGTTCGAACCGGGATCCTTATGCCGGTCCTTGTGTTTTGCGCCACCTGCGCTTAACCCGCTGCGCTACCGCCCGACTCCCGTCTCAAACTTTTTAAAGCACAGACTGAGTCCTTTTAATAAATAGGCTGAGTCTTTGATATGTTGACTCTCTTAAAAGCTTAGTCCAGAGAGAATGAAGCACCGGTGGTATAACTATATACAAATAATGTTAAAGGACATAAAATATGGTGATGGTGTGTATGATACAGCAAATCCTAAAAAAAGGATTTTTAAAACTTAGCCCAATTGCCAAACAATGTGATAATAGCAATAACTATTTATTGTCGTCTTGAACCCTAAGACAGCAGGAACCTCCTGCTTCTGCCATAGAGCCTATATTTCCCCCAGTTCCGTAACCTCTGGCATGGAGCTCACTTTCCTGCATGCTTATATTTCCCCCAGTTCTGTAACCTCTGGCATGGAGCTCACTTTCCTGCATGCTTCTCTCAAGTCATACCAAATGATATTGCATCTGCCTGTCCCAACCTAATCAATGCAATGTGTAACACCTCAGCATGCTTCACTTCAGACGGTGTCCAGAGAAGTCATGTGTGGAATGCCAACCCTTTATCCTCTTTACTTGGGTGAGTCCTTTCCTTTTGTGGTATTCTCTAATTCCATTCCAGGAGGTTCACTTCCTCACAAATTCCCAAAACCTAGATATAGATCAGATAAGATAGAGCATATGTTCACATGTGTCCATAAATTAGGGCAAAATATATACCTGAAAGCAAAAATGCACAAGAGTCTGTAGTGAGTCAGTATCAAGTTCACAATGAAATAGTGTCTACTTAGACTTAGATACCCTCCTCATCTTCTTCCTATTACACCTCTCTCATTCAATCCAAAGCTAACCTCATCAAAGCAAGGACTGCAAAAGCTGAATAGGGGCAAGAGACTGGCATACTTTAACGATGACTCTTTAGTCACTATCAGGCCATTCCATCAGCTGCAGCCCTAATCGGGGGAGTCCTGAAATTTCCAAATAAACTTGATGGGCCTAGACCTCGAATAAATCCCTCTCTCCATTTTTACTGGTCATTTCTATCAGGAACAACACAATAGACCCCTTTGTGGGCCCCCATATGACCTTGCCCTCAACTTGGATCAGCAACAGTAGAGAATGTTCCATCCTCCTAAGGGGTACTCTATGCTACAACTGAGGAAGATAGGTCCTGATATTGGGGCAGCATGGAATATTCCTACTCATGACCACAGAATGTGATCTCAGATCTAGAGGGACGCAGAGGTCACGTAGGCTCCTAAACTGATTATAAGCCCCAGATCACATCAAATCAATGGGGTTTACAGTCAACAATATTTATACCCCTTTTACATGTTAGGGAGATACTCTGTTTCCTGATCTAGCTTTCTGGTCCTTTTCCCGGCCATGACATCATCTCCCCAGACAATAACTTGGATCCACCTGCATATCAGATTTCAGTCTCAGGGACAAAAAGAAAAAGGAAACAAAAAAAACTAGTATAGTCAAGGTCCTTTGGAATTTAATTAAATATGCCTACTAGCTATCTACAAAATGGAGGACCGCTCCCAACTCTTCATCTTCACTATTCCAGCCCTTAGGCCCATGATTGGTCAAGAATTTGTTTGGCTTTATATGGTAACTCTCTTTTCAACCACCAGGTTCCAGATACTAGCATGATAAGGACCAGACTTCCCTGGATAGACAACCCCACCAATGTGTCCTGGAGCTCTGCTTCCCCAAAGCCATTCCCCACTAGGGATAGAAAGAGACAGCCTGGGAGTATGGATCAACCTGCTCATGTTCAGTGGGAAAGCAATTACAGAAGCCACAACTTCCACATTTTGCTTCCCACAATGACCTTATGCCCGTACTCCCAAAGGACTAAAAATAATAAAGCTATCAAGGGAAGGGATAGGATACAGAGTTTTGGTGGTGGGACTTGTGTGAAATTGTACCCTTTTTATCCTATGGTTTTCTAAATGTTTTCTTTTTATAAATAAATATTAAAAAAAAAACAGAAAATGCAAATTTAACATAGTGAAAAATTAATAAATAATAATTGTAAAAATTCTCCATGGGAGTGTATGTGGAGTTTTCTTTTTATTCTTTTCTTTTTTTTTAATTTATAAAATGGAAATACTGGCAAGTCCATAGGATAAGAGGGGTACAATTCCATACAATTCTCACTGCCAGAACTCCATATCCAATCTATTCCCTCAATAGCTTTTCTACTTTTTAACTCTCTGAGAGTTTGGACCTAGGGTCACTATGGGGGTGCATAACCACTGTGCTATCTCTCCCCTACCCTGATTTATATCTTGGTCAGGAGTGAGTGATTAAACTAAAAAACCTACTTATAGGTAAAAGTCCTCAGGCTCCCATAGCCTACAGTGAAGAAAAAGAACAAAAGAGGCTTTCACAGCCACTGTGCTTCAACTCAGGGATTGAGATAACATTGAAACAACTGTTAATTTCCACAACTGTGAACTCTTTAAGTAACTTACTTAGACACAAGTCAATCCAGGCAAGAGTGATCAGTAATGGCCCACAAAAAAGGGCAGGAACAGCTATTCTCATATCCGACATGATAGACTTTAAAATAAATAAAATTTAAAAAGATAGAGATGGACATTACTTACTGCTCAGAGAATCAGTCAATCAAGAGGACATAACAATTATTAACATCTATGCACCCAATGAGAAGCCATCTAAATGCATCAAACATCTACTGAAAGAGCTACAACAATGTATTAATAGCAACACAGTCATAGTAGGGTACTTCAACACCCCACTCTCTCAACTTGACAGATCATCCAGGCAGAAAATCAATAAAGACATATAGAATAGAATAAAAAACCCTGTCAGTCTGCAGATTAGACTGTTACAGATTGGTTGTACACAGCCTCATCCCCTTCTTAATCCAAGCAAAACCAAACAATTACAAGAAGCAACTATCAATAAAACTCAAGGTTCATTCAAGGTAAAAAAATTCCATGTTCCAGTGGAACTTGGATTCAGAGTCCTCTGGTCATCTTCTCTTAACACTCTCCCTTCTGGAAGTATGAACAAAAATTCTTTTTGGGGGGGCAGAAATATGAAGTTATGCCTTCTACAACTGCTTCTCCACTGAGTATGGATGTTGGCAGGTCAATCTGTACCCCAGCCTCTCACTGTCGTTTCCTAGTAGGATAGTGCTCTAGAGAGGTGAGGCTGTGGGACATGTTGGTGAGGTCATATGTCCAGTATGTGATTGTAGTAGCACCTGGATCTTGGTGGATGCAAGGCAGTAAGGTTTAAAACAGAACAAAACATTTAAAAAACGAAGACCAAAGAGGTGGAGAAAAGCTAGAATGTATATTTTAGGTATCCTCCCAGGAGCTCAGAACTTTAGTAATCTGTGCTTGAGATTGAGAGCTAACATGAAGGAGTAGAAATATTGTCTGGGAGCATGATATCAGAGTGGAGAATACAACTTGAAAGCTGTGTTTGGAAAGAGAGAGGCTCCCATACATGTAAGAATATAAGTTCAATGAACTGTTGATCATGTCTATCTGACCCAGCTCTCATGTATATTCATTTTTAGCATAGGAGGCAATATTACCTCCATGTTCATGTCAGTATGAGCTCACAGTCTGTGGTCTCACCTGGGAACATTCTAGGCAGCTCTCATTACAGGGTCCATTTCTAGCCTTCTGAGAGTTCTCCAGGCTGCTCCCAACAGGGGTTGGACTAATTTACATTCCCACCAGCAGTGCAGGAGGGTTCCTTTGTCCCTACAACCTTTCCAGCATTTATTGAACAGCATTTTTTTTTAATGAAAGGAAGATTATCACAGTAGCAGTACATAGGACTGTCATGCAAGAAGTCCTTGGCTCAATGTTCACCAACAGAAATAGCCAGAGATAATTACTGTTTTGGTATAGAAAAAAAAAGTGAAAAAGTTGATTTTCAAATGTATGTGGAATTTTGAAGGACTCCCAAATAGAAAAAAAACAGTCTTGTAAAAGAAAACCAAAGTTGGAGGTTTTACACATCATGATTTCAAAATGTACTGCAAAGCTACTAAAAGTTAAAAAAATATGATTATGATATGATAGATGTATAGAAAAATATAGTAGCATTTAGAGCCCAGAAGTAAACCTATACATATATTTGAGTCCAATTAGCTTTTGATAATGGGGAAAGAGCAGCTGGCTCATAAAATGGTTCTTAAAAAACTGGATGTCTACAAGTAAAAAGAATGAAGTTTGTATACAACTTCACATCATATACAAAAGTAGGTCAGTGATCTAAAGATAAGAGCTAAGCTATTAGAGGAAAACATAAGGGTAAATATTTATGATCTTGGATTTGATGGAATCTTTGCATTTTGATAGTAGAAATATAAAATGCTACAACCTCTGTGGAAAACAGCCTGACAGTTTCTTGAAAGGCTAAACAAAGAATTAAAATATGATCTAGCATACACAAAAACATTGAAAACAGAGACTCAAGAAGATACTTGTATAAACAAAGTCATTGAAGCACTACACATATTAGCCAAGAAATAGGGCAAACTCAACTGTCCATCAATAGATTAACAGGTAACCAAAATGTATTATATACAGATGGTGACATATTACTACATTAAAAATGTGGACTAGACTTTAAAATATTAGCAGCAGAGGACCTCAACAATGTATCCTGGAACCCCACCGCCCCAGAGTACTACCCCACTAGGGAAAGATAGAAACAGTTTAGGAGTATGGATCAACCTGCCAATGCCCACATCCAGTGGAGAAGCAATTATAGAAGCCACACCTGCCAACTTCTGTACCCCATAGAGAGCTTTGGTCCATACTCTCAGAGGGATGAAGAATAGGGAGTCTTCTAATTGAGGGGATGGGATATGGTACTTTGGTGGTGGGAATTTTATGGAATTGTATACCACAATCTTGTCTATCATTATTAAAATTTTATCCCACAATCTTGTTGACATTATTAAATCATAAATAATTGAAAAAGTCCAGACACAGAAGAGCAATTATTGTATATAAAATATCTAGAACAATTAAAGTCATAGGAACATTAAATCTCCATGAGAGCTTTGCAGTGGCTGGAGGAAAAAGAGAGTAGAAAGCTACTTGAGGGGCTGGGTGGTGGCACACATGGTTGAGCATACATGTTACAATGAGTGAGGACCTGGGTTCAAACCCCCAGTCCCCACCTTGCGAGTGGTAAAGGAGGGCTGCAATTGTCTCTGTGTCTCTTCTTTTCTATCTCCCCCTTCTCTCTTAATTTCTGGCTGTCTCTATCCAATAAATAGACAAAGATAATAAAAATTAAAAAAGAAAGCTAATTGGGAAGTTATTGAGAAATAGAAGGCTTCTGTCTGGGGTTATGAGAAGACTTTGGAAATTGACAATGCTGATGCTTGTGAGTGTAACAAATGTCACTAAATTATATACCTAAATTTGGCTAAAATGAAATGTGTTGTATATGTACATGTAAAAAATTAACCTCAATAATAAAGAAAAAGAAAGATTGTATGGTTGTATCCCACAGAAAGCTATTCAACAGTGAAAATGAACAAATATGGTTATCTCTTCAATGTGAACATCACTGAGAGACAATGAGTTACAAGTGACCATGCATATTATGCAAATGACGTGCCATCTAATTTGGATGTAGGTAGTCCCATGTGTTGGGAAAGGTCTCACTAGATTTGAAGAGTTTTGAGGTTGACTTCTCAGGCACAGTATCTCTGGTTACAGTTCACAGTAGGATTTCAGTAGCAGCATAATCTGGGGTGGCAACACCAGTAGCGATTTGGTTGAAGTTGACAAGGTGGTATGGCGGTACGGAATCATAGAGAAGGAATATGAAGAAGTATGGGCATGTTCTAGAGGTACCAGGACTAGGAGAAATGAGACTCTTAAAAATAATGCAAGGTTTCTTTAATAGTCTTAGTGTTAAAACATCTAGAGAAAAAGGGTGATAGGGAAGAATGATGACAGGGGAGAGAGTCCAGTGGACTGCAAGGGAAGGAGATTACACCTTAGTGATGCCCATGGTATTATACACATAATTTGAAGAGAAGTGAAATTGTGCCACCTAAATGAACAGTCTTATAAACCAATGTTTCCTCAATTCAAAAAATTCATTCACACCTATGGACATCTAATCTTTGATAAGGGGCCCCAAAGTATCAAATGGAAGAAAGAGGCTCTCTTCAATAAATGGTGCTGGGAAAACTGGGTTGTAGCATGCAGAAGAATGAAACTGAACCACCTTAACTCACCAGAAACAAAAATCAACTACAAATGGATTAAAGACTTGGATGTTAGACCAGAAACAATCAAATACTTAGAGGAAAACATTGGTAAAACACTTTTCCACCTAAACCTCAAGGACATTTTTGATGAAACAAACCCAATTGCAAGGAAGACTAAAGCAGAAACAAACAAATGGGACTATATCAAATTGAAAAGCTTCTGCACAGCCAAAGAAACTATCACACAAACAAAGAGACCCCTCACAGAATGGGAGAAGATCTTCACATGCCATACATCAGACAAGAGACTAATCACCAAAATATACAAAGAGCTCAGCAAACTTAGCACCAAAAAAAAAAAAAAAAAAAAAAAAAAAAGCAAATGACCCCATCCATAAATGGGCAGAGGATATGAACAGAACGTTAACTCCAGAGGAGATCCAAAAGGCTAACAAACATATGAAAAACTGCTCCAGGTCGCTGATTGTCAGAGATATGCAAATAAAGACAACATTGAGATACCACCTCACTCCTGTAAGAATGGCATACATCAAAAAGGACAGCAGCAACAAATGCTGGAGAGGCTGTGGGGACAGAGGAACCCTTTTGCACTGCTGGTGGGAATGTAAATTGGTCCAGCCTCTATAGAGAGCAGTCTGGAGAACTCTCATAAGGCTAGACATGGACCTTCCATATGACCCAGTAATTCCTCTCCTGGGGATATACCCCAAGAGCTCCATAACAACCAACCAAAAAGATGTGTGTACTCCTATGTTCATAGCAGCACAATTCATAATAGCTAAAACCTGGAAGCAACCCAGGTGCCCAACAACAGATGAGTGGCTGAGAAATCTGTGGTATATATACACAATGGAATACTATGCAGCTACTAAGAACAATGAACTCAACTTCTCTGACTCATCTTGGTCAGAGCTAGAAGGAATTATGTTAAGTGAGCTAAGTCAGAAAGATAAAGATGAGTATGGGATGATCCCACTCATCAACAGAAGTTGAGAAAGAAGATCAGAAAGGGAAACTCAAAACAGGATCTGACTAAATTGAAAGTAGGGCACCAAAGTAAAAACCCTGTGGTGAGGGGGAGGGTGGACATGCTGCTTGGGGGTGGTGCGGGTGGGGGTGGGGATGGGTGGGTAAGATGGAACACAATCTTTTGGTGATGGGAATGGTGTTTATATACACACCTATTAAATTGTAGTCATATAAATCACTATTGAATTAATATGAGAGGGGGAAAATTGATTGTATGTCTAACAAAGGGACTTTTCAAAGTTTACCCAATTACCACATAATGTGATGATAACAGTAACTATCCATTGTCTTCTTGAACCCTAAGAAAGCTGGAACCTCACATTTCCACTATAGAGCCTAAACTTCTCCCAGTCCTGGGACCTTAGGGTAGGGCCCACTTTCCCATATGCTTCTCCCAATTCTTATCAAATAATATTGCATCTACTGATCGCAACCTAATCAACGCAACGAGTGCCACCCCAGCATGCTTCACTTCAGACTGTGTCCAGAGACTTCAGCCACCAGGTTCCAGATGCCATCAGGATACCAGCCAGGCTTCCCTGGACTGAAGACCCCACCAATGTGTCCTGGAGCTCAGCTCTCCCAGAGACTCACCCTACTAGGGAAAGAGAGAGGCAGACTGGGAGTATGGATTGACCAGTCAATGCCCATGTTCAGCGGGGAAGCAATTACAGAAGCCAGACCTCCCACCTTCTGCATCCCACAATGACCCTGGGTCCATGCTCCCAGAGGGATAGAGAATGGGAAAGCTATTGGGGAGGGGATAGGATGTGGAGATTGAGTGGCGGGAATTGTATGGAGTTGTACTCCCCCATCCTATGATTTTGTTAATGTCTCCTTTCTTAAATAAAATATAAATAAATAAATAAATAAATAAATGAAAAAAATGCATGTATCTATAAAGAAGCCAGGGAGGTGTCTCAGTGGCTAAAGTATATTCCTTGTGTGTCTAAGTCCAATCTCTGGTACAGCACGTAATGGAATAGTGTTCTTGTTTATCATAAATAATTGTTTAAAACTACACAGAGGAAATTAAGGGGCTGGGGAGATAGCACAGTGGTTATGCAAAAGAATTTCATGCCTGAGGCTGTTAAGTTCCAGGTTCAATTACCAGAAACACCATTAGCCAGAGTTGAGCAATGCTCTGGTCTCTCTCTCAGTAACATAGGAAAAAAAAAGAATCTTACAAAACAAATTAAAATAGTGGTTCCAGGGACTTGGGCAGTAGCGCAGAGGGTTAAGCGCATGTGGCGCAAAGCGCAGTGACCAGTGTAAGTATCCCACTTCGAGCCCCCGGGCTCCCCACCTGCAGGAGAGTTGCTTTACAGGTGGTGAAGCAGGTCTGCAGGTGTCTGTCTTTCTCTCCCTCTCTCTGACTTCCCCTCCTCTTTCCATTTCTCTCTGTCCTATCCAACAACGACGGCATCAATAACAACAACAATAAAACAACAATGGCAACAAAAGGGAATAAATAAGTCTTTAAAAATAGTGATTTCAGCAGTAATCATGAGAATGTTTTTTATTCTGGGAAAGTGTGGTATGGAACCACACTCTTGAAATCTTATGATTGTGTAAACTTCTATCACTAACAAAATAAATTAAAAATCAGAAAAAAAATAAAGTAAATAGGAATGTAGTGAAGGCACTCTGGCATGCCAACAGTTTTCGTTTTCTTGGTGAATATATTGGTGTATGGCTTGTATTTATTTGGTTATAGTTGTTGCTCCCAGAAGCAGTGACATCACCTGGAAATCTGTTCAAAGTGTACAACATAAGACTTTGTGCTGGATTTGCATTTAGCAGGTGATTCTTGTGCATATCAAGTCTTAAGAGCACTGCTGTGACTTTCACATGCTTTGTGAATTTTTTAAAGGAGTGTTACATCCAATAATTTAAAAAATAATATGGCCCTATCATTTTAAAGTTTCATTAATAGAAGACTTCTATTAATAGAATTTAGTTTTTGGTCTCTGCTATAATGCAATATATATATAATTACAATAAGTATTTTTTAATTAATTATTTTTTAATATTTATTCCCTTTTGTTGCCCTTCTTGTTTTATTGTTGTGGTTATTATTGTTGTTGTTATTGATGTCATTGTTGTTGGATAGGACAGAAAGAAATGGAGAGAAGAGGGAAGACAGAGAGGGGGAGAGAAAGATAGACACCTGCAGACCTGCTTCACCGCCTGTGAAATGGTGAAGTGACTCCTCTGCACATGGGGAGGCGGGGGCTTGAACCGGGTTCCTTATGCCATCTCTTGCACTTTGCGCCATCTGCACTTAACCCGCTGCACTACCGCCCGATTCCCAGTGAGTTTTTTTTTTTAAAGGCCACAATCTTGAATTTTCTTCCAGTTTTGTTTTTATTTAATTTCAGTGAAAGAGAGAGGACAGAGATAACTATATACAGGAGGGAGAAAGAGATAGAGGTAGAGAGAGACTGCAAGACCGTAGTACTGCTCAGCTCTGGCTTAAGGTAGTGCTAGGGATTGAATCTGGCACCTCAAAGCCTCAGGCCTTAGAGTTGCTTGAATAACCAGTTTGTTACCTGTCCAGCTCTTCACTGAGTATTTTAAGGTATAATTAAAGAGTAATTATATATTATATGAATTTCAGGTATACAGTATATTGATTTGATATTTGTATAGTAGATACTGTGACGTGATCACCACTATAAGTCTAGTTCACTTGAATCATCATACATCATTACACTTTTTTCTTATCATGAGCTGTATTAAATATCTGTTCTCTTAGAGACTTTCAATTATATAGTGTAGTATTGGGCATTAACATAGTCAACAATTCTTCACTAAATCTTTTTTATTGATTTAATAATGATCAACAAGACTGTAGGATAAGAGGGGTACAGTTCCATACAATTCACACCACCAGAGTTCCATATCCCATCTTTTAGCAACTTCAAAGTAGGCTCTAAGTGTATCTTCATTTAACGAATAAGGAAATAGATGCAGAGGCCAGTTTGGAGATGGAGGCTACAGCGGCCATCTGTTAATATAAGTCTTCCTTCTTCAAGCCATGTGAGGATTAACAAGTGGCTTGGTTGTAGGAGCTGGAAGGAGAGTTGTGAGATGATGCACCAGCAGTGGCAGGAAGGACCTCTGGAGATCTGGGTGATATCCTGGGGAGGTGCTACTTACCGCCATTCCCTGCGTCTTGAGAAGACTCATTCTCCAGGCCAATCCACTGGTTTCTCTTCTCCTTTGGAGGCCATACCTATAGGCCTTATCTGGCTACAAGGTAAGCTGGGGGGTATGAGGAGAAAGAGGAAGGAGGAGGAGGAGTATTGTGGTTATGCCTTTCCTAGTCCACTAGTGAGTCCTCCCACTTTGCATCTCATTTGGAAGGATACACTTCCAAAAATGTGACAGAACTCTCTGCATCCAAATCACTGGCTTGAGTATCAAACTTTGAGCAATTGGAGGATATTCAGCTTGCAGAGGAGCTATTTCTGCCATTGCAGTCTGTATGGTCTAACTGTGTTTTGACCAGTCCTGGACTCTGCTACTCTTCAGTTGACTGATATTTTGTGTCCTACCCTCCCCAACAATAAATAGACTTAAATGCTGCAATTTTCTAATATTCCCCCATTTCTCCCCTGCACAAAATCAACATGAATCACCCTGTAATGAGAGGCATTTGGCATTTAAAGTTGTTTTGAAAATTGCCTTGATTTTCCACTTAGTGCCCTTGGTTAACTGACAACACATAGCATTATTTTTAATCTGTAAGATTGTGGTGAGGTGGGGATGAGAAGACATTGTTCTTGGGGGAAAGCTCAAGTGTACAGACACTTTTAAAAACCAGTACCATCAAATGGTAACCTACTATAGAAACCACTATTATTTTTCCAGTGATTCATTATTCACTACAATTACAAAGAGAGATGCATGCTATTAAAATTAAAAGTAGAATAAAATGTTCTTTCTTCAAGCTTTAGAAATCCAGCTGTTTGTTGTTCATATTTCTGTATACCTATTAGTTTTAATTACACTAATAATTTCCCTGGGTTCTTAAATTTACATTAGCTTTTAAAGTATAGAGAAAACATTCCTCATATAATTTAATCATTTGTGCAAATGGCAGACAAGGAAGTTATTGCTTTGTATTGTAATTATTGTGGTTCATGATTTGAGCGCATTTGTACAATTCCTAAATTAATAATTATCATTTACGTAAGCAGATTAGGTCATCTGCACTCATTTACAATTATAATTCAGAAATGATTAGATGTTCTTCAAATTTCCCAATTTCTTTAATGCCCTTATTAAAATTGTACATTAAAGAATTTTCCAATTAGGTTTATATCATAAGTAAATTTGGCTTAGTACATATAATTACTCCCATGCTAGTGCATATAAATTTTCAATTAATCAATCTCTTTTCTCAAGTGTATGGCAAAACAACTTGATTGTCATAATGTTGTTTGAAGCATTTGATTAAAAGTCATTTTTTTTCAGTTTAAAAAGCCAATCATTATCAGTAGTATGAAATAGTATTTGACAGTGTTCTATAAAATAGTCATTACATCAAGTATAAATTGAGTGTTAATTAATATAATGCATCATTGATGGGGGGAAGAACTTGACTCACTGTACATACTCTTTAATAGCATATAATAGTTAAATTGTTTAAAATCCAGGAATCCAGACATACTTGAAAAGACATGGTCTTACTAAACATTACAAATGTTATGCATATTTGTCTTTTTCACATTTGGAAAACACAGTAAGGCATAATAAAGGGGGGGCAATATCATGTAATATCTTTCATCACAGGGATAAAATTGATCGGAGCCAGGTGATGATGCTCCTGGTCGAGCACACATGATACAGTGCACAAGGATCTCTCCCTCTCTCTGTCTTCCCCTCCTCTCTCGAGTTCCTCTCTGTCCTATCCAACAACGAACAACATCAACAACAATAGCCACAACAAGTCTACAACAACAAGGACAACAAAAGAGGAAAAAAATGGCCTCCAGGAGCAGTGGATTCATGGTGCAGGCACTGAACCCCGAGCCCCAGCAATAACCCTGGAGGCAAAAAAAATGAATTCATACAATATATACTTTTTCTAAATGATTTACTTATTTACTTGTGTGAGAGAGAGATATCAGAGCACTACTCAACTCTAGCATATACAGTGCCTGAGATTGAATCTGGGGACCCAAATATATTAAGTCCTATGTTCTATTTCTGAGTTATCTCCCCTGCATAGTGTATATTCTTTTCTATCTGCCTTTTTGCATCCAGTTTACCTTGAAGACATTCATCTATGTTGCAGCATACATCAGCATTTTATTCCTTTCCACTGTTGAATGGCATGCCATAATATTGAATACACCACAAATATTTATCCATACACCTGTTAATGAGCATTTGACTCGTTTCCAGTTCTGATCTAAAAACTACTGGTGTTCTAAAGATTGTTGGTATGCTTCTAGTTCTGATTCTGGGATCCCTCCTGTTACATTGCTTGAAGTTGTGGTCTATTGACATGGTCATTCTGTTACATTGGTTTGGTCTCACTCCCCCTGCCTCCAGGAGATTTTGGTTTAGTCCTTGCTAGTTCACGCTTCTTCCTTCTCCACGCCCCCTATCCTACTTACTTCCTTGGTTCCTGACTCTTCCGCCGGAGGAGAGAGAGGAAGGACAGAATTGGGTTGTGATTAGATTAGATTAGTTTTGTGAATCGTTCGCTTGTGAATAAAGAAATACTGCTTCTCCGCTCAGCCATGAGTCCCTGGTTGTCTGTCTCCCGCCGCGAAGCTAGCCCGGCATACTGGTGCCCTGAACTTTGACTGACAAAAGATACCTTATACTCGCTTGCAAAACCTGATGTTACATGTATCTTCTCAATTCTGTCTTTAGTGATGTCAGGGTGATAGCCCAATCTCAACTACGAAATATATATATAAAGAAAAATGTCTTTCCTGAATTACCTGATCAGGTCTCTACCCTTGATGTCAGCACAGGGCCTCCCCACTGTTGCTCCAGCCTCCAAGGAACAGTAGCAGTGGAGACTCAACAGTTGCATTTGGTGACCCTTAGGGGAGTCCTCTCCTCGCATCAGCAATTTATTTGTCGATACAACTCAGACCGGAAGTGGTGCCTAGACTGGAAAACTGCCTGGTACCAGTTGCTTTCAGCCCCAGGAATCTTTCCTTAGGCCCCTCTCTGTCCATGAGCCACACGTGTTTGCACTCACATGACTTGGTGGGTTCCCAAAGTATTCTGTGTCTTGTCTTGTTGTGTTCTCAGGTGATCTTCTTTATTATTCTTAGTTAACTGGAGAGAGGAGAGAGATGCAGCTGCTGCTACTCTGTCACATCAAGGAAAATGACAAAAGCAGGTCATCCCTCCTTAAGCTTTCCCAGCCAAGTTAGTTTGGCTGGTACTTCACAGCTATTTTGAGTAAAGAGGTAGTGATTGTGTATAGCTCTAGGCTTAAGTTTCTATTTCTCACTGGCAAATAGCTACTGTCAGGATTTATGGGTCAAATGATTACTGAATATTTAAATTTATGATAAACTGCTAGTGTCCCAAAGTGTTTGTACCATTTTACATCTCTACAATGTATGAAGGTGTCATTTGTTCCACATTCTCCCCTGTACTTGGAATAGTCATTTTATAATATTTATTTATTTTCCCCTTTTGTTGCCCTTATTTTTTTATTGTTGTAGTTATTATTGTAGTTGTTTTTGATGTCGTCATTGTTGGATAGGACAGAGAGAAGTGGAGAGAGGAGGGGAAGACAGAGAGGGGGAGAGAAAGATAGACACCTGCAGACCTGCTTCACCGCCTGTGAAGTGACTTCCCTGCAGGTGGGGAGCCAGGGGCTCGAACTGGGATCCTTATGCCGGTCCTTGCGCTTCATGCCACGTGCACTTAACCCTCTGTGCTACCGTCCAACTCCCTCAGTTTTTTTTTTTTAATTTGAATCGTTCTAATGATTGTGTAGTGTAGTGGTGTTTCCCATGGCTTAAATGTGCCATTCTGGGACTAGGAATCAGTGCACAGAGTAAACACACAAGTTACCAGGTGCAAGGACCCAGGTTCAAGCCCCCACTTCTAGAGGAGAAGTTTCATGAATAGTGGGACAGTGCTGCAGGTGTCTTTCTTTCTCTCCCATTTCTCTTTCTCTCTATCAAATAAATAGGGGAGAGGGGAGGTAATGTCCAGTGTGTGTGTGTGTGGGGGTGGAATTATCTTGTAGGCATCAAGCTCCAGCCATAATCCTGGTGTCAAAAATAATTTCATTCTATGAAAATGCATACATAATGTTAAGATTTTTTCTTTTATTTAATTTCAATTCTTAATTATTTTCCTCACTCACAATTGTAGGTCGTTCTACATCACTGTATACCAGGACCCCAAGGTTCTCTTTAACCCTTTCCTCTCCCTCTTTCCCAGAGTCCTTTGCTTAGATGCTCTATGCTATACCCAGTTTATGTTTCACTTTGTGTTCTCCCTCCATGTCCCTATTTCTCAAATACTGCCTATAAGTGAGATGATTTGTTATTTGTCCTCTCGCTTAATATGATGTCTTGAAGTTCCATCCAAGATGATGCAAAGAGTTGATTTCATTATTTTTAACAGCTGAGACATATTCTCTCATGTATATATATATCACAATTACATTAGCCACTCACCTGATGTTGGATATCTGGTTTGCTTCCAAGTTTTGGCTATTGCGAAGTGTGCCGCAATGAACATAGGTATATATAGATCTCTTTTGTCTATTGAGGGGGTTAATGCTTTACAGCACAATCATAGATATACTCATACAATTTAATTATATAATAGGCACCCAGAATTTTCTTCCTATCCACCTTCTCCCTCCTTTCCAGAGTCCTTTTTTTTGGTGCAATACATCATGCTCATTCCATGTTTCACTTTGTGCTCTCCCTCCCCAAAATCCTTTGGTTCAGTTTAACACACCAACACAGATCTCTTATGATAGGTGCTTTTGTCTCCTATGGGTAAATCCTCAGGAGAAAAATTTATAGGTCATAAAGTAGGTTCATTTGTAGTGTTCTGAAAAATCTCCATACTGTTTTCCACAAGGAATGGACCTATTTACACTCCCTCCAGTGGTGCCAAATTGTCTCTTTTTCCTGACATCCTCTCCAACATTTATTGGTACTGTCCATTCTAATGGGCCATACTTCTATATTCTTGATTTTCTATTTAGTCTCTTTGGCCACTTGAATAGAATTGTCTTTTCTTTTTTTTTTTTTCTCCCAGGGAATTGGTGGTGCTGGGGATTGAACCTGGAAACTCAGAGCCTCAGGTATGAAAGTTATTTTGCATATTATGCTGTCTTCTTAGTCCATTGTTTGCATTCGTACTGAAGATTCATCTCAGTGTGTGTATTTTCCTTATTCAATTTCTGTATTAAACGTGTATTTGCTAGTATTTTCTCCAAGTTAAAGTTTTATATTTTTATTTTCTTAGTTGTGCTTTTCAAAAAAAATCAGAACCTTTCAATTGTTATTAAATCCATTTTTATATCCAATATAAGAAGTCTTTTAATTTAAGGTAAATATTTTCCTATGTGGTTTTAGCCTTTAGATATATGATTCATTTTTAGTTATTCTCTGTATGGTCTAAGATAAAAATTGGTATTTATTCTCTCCCCACATATACATGCAGTTGTTTCAGCACCACTTCCTGAGAGGACTACCCTTTCCTCCATTTGAATTACTAAGGTGACTTTTATTGAAAAGCAACTGACTCTATGTGTATGTATTAATATCTGGACTCTCTGTCCTTATCCATTGATTTTCATGCCTATATTTGATTACTGTAGACTTATTGTATGCCTTGAAATAAAACTGTTTGTCTAACTTTGTTCTACTCTGTCTGTTTTATTATTTTCAAATTAATTTGGTCTTTCTAGATCTTCTACAATTCCATATGTAATATAGATGCAGTTAGTCAATTTCTACACAAACACATGCTGAGATTTTTACTGGAATTCTATTGAAGATATAAATCGATTTTGGAAGAATTTATATCAATTTTTAGCTTTCTGATGCACTGACATGCTGTATTGATATATCTTTAATTTGTTTTGACAATTATTTGTATATTTCAATGTAAGATTTCTTGCTCATGTTGTGTTTAATTTATTCCTAAACACGTTATGTTTGGAGAAGCCATTGTAAATTGTACATTTTTATTTCATGTTACATTTTTTTCACTGATAACACACAGAAATGCAATGTTTTTTAAAAATGTTTTTTTTTGTATTCTCTTACCTTCTAACTTAATTTATGATCTATGATATCACTTTCTAAGATGGTTAGGATTTTAAAAATGTGTAAATCTCATGTGTCAATAGAAATGGTTCAGTTTCTCCCTTTTTAATATGTAGATTTATCTATTTCATTTCCATGTATTATAATGAATTTAATGAAGTGATGGGAGTACCTTTGCTTTTTCTTGATCCTAGAGGAAAAGCCCTCATCTCTTTTACTAGAAAATGTGATTTGCTATATATTTTACATAAATGCTTTTTGCTAGATTTAAGAATCTTCTTTATATTCATAATTTCCTGATAATTTCTATAATAATGAACATTATTATAATTGAATTTTGTCTAATGCCTGTATCTTAGTTCTGTTGATATGTGCTATAATACTGATTTAAATGTTAAACAATACTTACAGTCTTATGATAAACCTCACTTGAACATGGTGTATAATCTCTACATTTTGCTAAATTTAGTTACTGGTATTTGAAAAAATGTTCATGATTTTATCAGTCATATGTCACTCTGAAACTGTTTTCCATATGATAAGCATAAAACATTCTATTATTGTTCTAAGTCAGGGTCATTAATAAATCTGGCCTATAATCTGTTTTTATAAATAAAGTTTTATTTGTGGAATAACCACACTAACATATTTAAGTATTATTCTATATGTCTACTTTCATACATAATGGTAAATCTGAATAAATGTAATGGAGATCATTTCATCTAAAAAAAAAACACACCAAAATATCACACCCAGATCATTCAGAAAAAACTTCTACTGACTCTTACTCTAAGTATGATGCATGTATGTGTAGCAACCTGTGAACAAATTAAGTATTTATCCCACATTAAATAGAGGATTGATAAGAAGTGGACTGTTAGGAGTCAGGCGGTAGCACAGCAGGTTAAGCACAGGTGGTACAAAGTGCAAGGACCGGCATAAGGATCCCGGTTCGAGCCCCTGGCTCCCCACCTGCAGGGGAGTCACTTCACAGGTGGTGAAGCAGGTCTGCAGGTATCTTTCTCTCCCCCTCTCTGTCTTCCCTTCCTCTCTCCATTTCTCTCTGTCCTACCCAACAACAATGACATCAGTAACAACAACAATAATAACTACAACAATAAAACAAGGGCAACAAAAGGAAATAAATAAATATTAAAAAAGGGAATGGATTGTTTCAGACAAGAGAAAGGAACTTATTAAAATGTAAGGGAGTTTGGGGTGCTGAAAGAATGTGGAATGCTCATCTTTATCTTTCTGACTTAGTTCACTTAACATAATTCCTTCTAGCTCTGTCCAAGATGGGTCAGAGAAGATGATCCCACTCATCAGCAGAAGCTGACCAAGAAGATCTGAAAAGGAAACTAAAAGCAGGACCTGATCAAATTGTAAGTAGGGCACCAAAGTAAAAACCCAGTGGTGAGGGGTAGACATGCAGCTTCCTGCGCCAGTGGGGGGTGGGAGTGGGTGGGAGGGATGGGTCACAGTCTTTTGGTGGTGGGAATGGTATTTATGTACACTCCTAGCAAAATGTAGACATATAAATCAGTAGTTAATTAATATGAGAGGGGGAAAATCAATTGTATGTCTCAAAGTTTTTCAAAACACAAACTGAATCTTTTTAATATATAGGCTGTGTATTTGATATGTGGAGTCTCTCAAAAGTCTAGACCAAGTAGATTAGAAGCATCCAATAGCACAGCTATATACAAGATACTGGATACTGTACAGCAAACCATAACAAAAGGACTTTTCCAAGTTAACCCAATTACCAAATAATGTGATGATAACTATCGATTGTCTTTTGGAACCCTAAGACAGCAGGAACCTCACATCTCCACTATAGAGCCCCTACTTCCCCCAGTCCTGGAACCCTTGGATAGGGCCCACTTTCCCGTATGCATCTCCCAATCCAAACCAAATAATATTGCATCCGCCGATCACAACCTAACCAAAGCAACGATTGCCATCTCAACATGCTTCACCTCAGGCTGTATCCAGAGACTTCACGTGTGGAATGACAACCCTTCAGCTTCATTACTCGGGTGAGACCTTTCCTTTTATAGTACACTCTAATTTCATCTCAGGTAGTTCACTTTCTAACAAAGTCCCATAACCTAGATACACACCAGTTTCTGTGAGAGAGAGCTTATGTGCACACGTATCCATAAACTACTGCAAAATATATACCTGAAAGCGGAAGTACACTAGAGTTTGCAGTGAGTACCTCCCTAACACTTCCTCTCCACTATTCCAAGCTTGGGATCCATGATTGCTCAACAAATTGTTTGACTTCATATGTTAACTCTCTTTTCAATCACCAGGTTCCAGATGCCACCAGGATGCTGGCTAGGCTTCCCTGGATTGAAGACCCCACCAATGTGTCCTGGAGCTCAGCTTCCCCAGAGACACACCTTACTAGGGAAAGAGAGAGGCAGACTGGGAGTATGGACCGACCAGTCAACGCCCATGTTCAGTGGGGAAGCAATTACAGAAGCCAGACCTTCCACCTTCTGCAACCCTCAACGACCCTGGGTCCATGCTCCCAGAGGGCTAGAGAATGGGAAAGCTATCATGGGAGGGGGTGGGTTATGGGGATTGGGTGGTGGGAATTGTGTGGAGTTGTACCCCTCCTACCTTATGTTTTTGTTCATTAATCCTTTCTTAAATAAAAAATTAAAAAAAATTAAAAAAGAATGTGGAATGCTAAAATCTTTAGGAGGACACACTTCTAAGATTAAAGCCTTTACTTCTAGAGAGAATGAAGGTTTTTTTGATAACTGAAATCTATATGATTTCTGAAGGCTTAACAAATAAATCAAATTATAGTTTGTTGAGAGAGGCAGTCTGAGATTGACCCTGAGTATCCAAGTATATTATTGCTGACAGTGATATTCTTCAAGGCCTAACTGTCCTTTGACCATGAAGTATCTGTAGCTAGTGCTGCTAACAATTTAAGTGGTTCAAGGACACCACAGTATGACTACTAGTTTGAGAGCTTGGTTGGAGGATCTAGCAGTGTAGCACAGCTACTCATACATCCTTGACCAAAGATGCAATCTGTCTCTACTGGGGGAAGTCATCCTTTTGGAGGGACACAATGTAGCTGTAAGGGAGGAAGAGGACACCTGCCTAGCCAGCAAAATCAGCTGACTCAACCCTGGCGATCATTGGGGTGACAGATATCACAACCAGATCGCCCTAACATCCAGTATGACCACTATTGAACTTCTCATTCCCTGGGTCTAGGGGACAAATGTGTTTTCTACTTGCTTCCAAGATGTAGAGCCTTTAATAACAACACTGGATTCTTCATCTATGGCATGACCCTTTGTATATGTAGCTGACATCTGGGGCCATTATGTTGTTACTCTGAATCTTTAGGAAGCTGATGCTCCCAGTGTTTGCTGTGTTATGATGATAAAATACATTACTTTGCCAATATTTTCCTTTAAGTATCTGATAGTTTCTGGTGTAACATTCAAGGAGTGTTGAAATCCTTTACTATTACTGTGTTGCTGATAATATATTGCTGTAGCCCTTTCAGTATATGTTTGATGTATTTAGATGGTCTCTCACTGGGTGGATAGATATTAATAATTGTTAAGATTTCTTGATTGACTGATCCTCTGAGCATTAAGCAATGCCCATCCCTATCTTTTAAATTTTATTTATTTTCAATTCTATCATGTCAGATTGAGAATAGCTGTTCCCGCCCCTTTTTGTGGTCCATTGGCTTGTGGTAGTTTTCCATCCTTTCACTTTGGGTCTGTGTTTGTTTTTCCTGAGTTAGATGGGATTCCTGCAGACAACATATGGTTAGGTTCTGTTTTCTGATCCATCTTCCTACTCTGTGCCTTTTACTAGGTGAATTCAGGCCACTGACATTTATTGATATTATAGAATGAAGATATTTTAATGCCATTAATCTAAAATTTTAGAGTGTTCTGGTATATGGCATGTGTATGATGATGTGATTGTTTCTGATATCCTTCAGAACTTCTAGCACGGCAGGCTTGGTGATAATTGAGTCCTTCAACTGTTGCTTGTCTGAAAAGGTTTTTATGCTTCCATCTAGTTCGAATGATAGTCTAGCATGATACAGTAGTCTTGGTTGAAAGCCTTTCTCATTGTGACCTCAATATATATCTTGCCTTTTTCTTCTGGCTTGTAGTGTTTGTGTGGAGAAATCTGCTGCTAATCTTATGGGTTTTCCTCTGTAGGTGACTCTGATTTTCCCTTGAAGCGTTCAAGATCCTTTCCCTATCCTTATTCCTTTTCTTATAGTTGTGTCTAAGTATGGTACTTAAAGAGTTCACAGTTATGGAAATTAACAGTTGTTTCAATGTTGCCTCAGTCCTTGAGGTGAAGCACAGTGGCTGTTAAACCCTCTTTGTTCTTTATCTTCCCTGTGGGTATGGGAGCCTGTGGGCTTCTTAACTATAAGTAGATTTTTTTAAGCTAAATTACTCACTCTTAACATAGAGATAAAACAGAGCGGGAGGGGGGTTTGATAGCACAGTGGTTATGCAAAGAGACTCCCACACAACAAAGGTCCGAAAGCCCCAGGCTCAATTCAGATTCTCTGACAGAGCCAAGCTGGGCAGCTGTCATTGGCCCTAAGCAAATCCTGTTTGTACTCCATGGATTCTGATCCCCAGGCTCAATTCAGATTCTTGGCCAGAGCCAAGCTGGGCAGCTGTCATTGGTCCTAAGCAAATCCTGTTTGTACTCCATGGATTCTGAGGCAATTATTCAACTTGTCTCCGAATTAACTAGGAGAACAATGTGGAAAGACTGCCACTATACAGCCCCACTTCCAGACCACTGGGAGTGTAGGTCTTCTCCTGAGTTGTCCAATCAGACCTCTGCTCCCGATGTCAGGACAGGGCCTCCTCGCTGCTGCATCAGCCTCCAAGGGGCAGTAGCAGTGGAGACTTAACCAGGTGCACCACCACCTGCCCCTTGGCTTATATTTCTTTTTTTAAATTAGAAAAAATTATTAGTGGTTTAATATTGATTTACAAAATTACATGTCAACAAGGGTATAATTCCACACTGTTCCCACCACCAGAGTTCAGAGTCCCCAGTCACTCCATTTTAAGCATCCACAGCTCTCCTAAATTTGCAGACTATCATCTCTACAACTGTCTACATTTGTACATAATTACCTCCATTTTCTTCCAGTTCCAGTCTTCTCTTCCCATCTAAGTCACTCATGACCGTATTATTACACTCAAATGTTCCTCCCTTTTACCTCCTCTCTCTCCGGGTCTTGATGGAGCTGGAGTTCAAAGTCCTCTGATAATCTTCCTCTTAATACTTCTCCCCTACTGTGAGTATGAATCAAAATTTTTATTGGGGTGCAGAAGGTAGGAGTTATAACTTCTGTAAATGTTTCTCCTCTGGACATGGGAGTTGGTGGGTTGATCCATACCCCTAGCCTGTTTCTATCTTTACCTAGTGGGGTAGAGCTTTTGAGAGGCTAGGTTCCAGGACACATTGATGAGGTTGTCTGCCCAGAGAAGTCAGAATGGAATTATGGTAGCATCTGAAACTTGGTGTCTGGAAGGAGACAGGACATAAATTGTTGACTTATCTTTCTTAGCATTATTCTATCAAGCTCCATCCAAGATGAGACAAAGATGACTTGATTATTTAAAATTTAATTTATTAATTGGGAGGATTAATAGTTTACAGTAGATATAGTTGTTAGTATATTTGTAAAGTTTCTCAGGTTTCTGCAAAACATTCTAACCCCTCCCCACCTAGATCCTCCTCAACCATTGTGCACTGGTACCTGAACCTCCCCAACCCCACCAAAAGTCCTTTATTTTGGTACAATACATCAACCCCAGTGCAAGTTCTACTTTGTGTTTCCTCTTTCTGTTCTTTTTTAAAATTTTTTTTCCTCTTTTTTTTCTTATTTCTCAAATTCTGTCCACAAATAGAATCATTCCATATTCATTGTTATCTTTCTGGCTTATCTCACTCATGGGCAGAATTTAAGAAATGAGAACAGAAAGGGGAAACACAAAGTAAAACTTGCACTGGTTTGTTGTATTGCTCCAAGACAAAGGACTTTTGGGAAAGAGAACTGTGAGAGGAATGATGATATAGGAGGCTTTCAGGTCCTGGTACATGATGATGGAAAAAAACCTACACTTAAGGAAAGAATATTTCACAGACCCCTATCATGGTGTACTGAAGAGTTTCTGATCCCAGAGTTCCTGACCTTGCTATTAGAAATCCTACTGATTGTTACCTTTACATCTGTTTGCAAAATATATGTCATTTGTCTGCCATGTATATTCCTTTGACTAATAATATCATGAGGCCTGTTTTTGTTTGTTTGCTTTTTTTTTTTTCAGGATTCATCCCATTACTACTCTAGGGCAAAGTCTGGAAATATGAGAGATTTTTCTTGGCCTACAGAGTGATAGTATGGCCACATGTGAATGACCCATAACTGATACCTTGCTGATATTCCGAGGGTCTGGAGACTGTTTTTCCCCTTAGAAAATGTAATCTGGGGAGTCCATCGGTAGTGCAGCGTTTTAAGCACACGTAGTGTGAAGCGTCAGGACCGGCGCTAGGATCCTGGTTTGAGCCCCCAGCTCCCCACCTGCAGGGGTGTCCCTTCACAGGCAGTGAAGCAGGTCTGCAGGTGTCTTTCTCTCCCCTTCTATGTCTTTCCCTCCTCTCTCCATTTCTCTCTGTCCTATCCAACAATAATAACTACAACAATAAAACAAGGGCAACAAAAAGGAATAAATAAATTTAAGATAAAAAAGTTAAAAAAAGAAAATGTATTCTGATCTTTATCTGTGTTATGTATAACCACCTGTTATTTGTACCTTAAAGTTTACTTCTGATGTACATTATACTTAAAAAAATCTTTAATCTTCCTCTCTCCTTTATTATGTAATGCATAATTTATAAATAAATATTCCTGGAAGGTTAGGATGGACTGGCACACACTTGACACTGTCCCAGCTCAAGATGTGCTGTATCTCCCACCTGATCTATTCTGATCAACCATATGGTAACTGGCAATAGTTGTTCTCTCTCCACCCTGAGGTAGCTAAGTTTCTGTACTTTTAAAATCCCCATAACAGTGAGATGGGAAATTGTATCTTTGTGCCAACAACCGTACTGTGAATCATTAACCACCCAAAAATAAAAGTAACTTTTAGCACAATAGTATAGTTTTGCCTGATTAAAATAATATGTTGAATTTTACAATAAAGTACATATTCATCTATGTATAAAAAAAGAATGTGTCCATTTCTTCTAGGTTTCCAAATTTATTTGCCTATAGGTATCCATATGGTTTTGCACAATCCTTTGTATCTCTGCATTATTAGTTATAATATAACTAATATAACTCTCTCACTTCTGAATGTTTTTACCATAGCCTTCTATCCTTTTCTTTTGGTGAGTCTAGTCAGTAGTTTATCTACTTTATTTAACCTTTCAAAAAATCAGCTTTTGGTTCATTGATCTTTCTAATGGTCTTTTGAAAATAATATTTATTTATTTATTTATTTATTTATTCCCTTTTGTTGCTCTTGTTTTATTGTTGTGGTTATGATTGTTGTTGTTATTGATGTCATTGTTGCTGGATAGGACAGAGAGAAATGGAGAGGGGGGGAGATAGAGAGGGGGAAAGAAAGACACCTGCAGACCTGCTTCACCACTTGTGAAGTGACTCCTCTGCAGGTGGGGAGCCGGGGGCTCCAACCAGGATCCTTATGCTGGTCCTTGTGCTTTGCACCACGTGCTCTTAACCTTCTGCGATACCGCCCGACTCCCTCTGATGGTCTTTTTGTTCTCTATTTCATTGACTCTTGCTCTAATTTTTATCATTTTCCATTTCCTGCTGACTTCTGGGTCTCTTTGTTACTCCTTTTTTAGTTGGTTTAGTTGTGCCATTAGATATTTTATTTATGTTATCTCTTCTTTGTCAATCTCAGATTATATTGCTCTCTGGATTACTTTCACTGCATCCCAAAGCATCTGGTACCTGGTTTCTTCATTTTTGGTGATATGAAGGTAGTTTTTAATTTCTCTTTTGATTTCTTCAATGACCTATATGTAGTTCAGGAGCATGTTGTTTAGTATCCACACTTTAAAGGTATTTTTCTTTTTCTTTTTGTGGTTTATTCTTTCTTTTTTGAAATTTAATTTACTTATAAAATAGAAAATATTGTGGTCTGGAAGGTGGCACAGTGACTACAGCACTAGACTCTCAAGCATAAGGTCCTGAGTTCAATCCCCTGCAGCACATGTACCAGAGTGATGTCTGGTTCTTTCTCTCTCTCTCTCTCCTGTCTTTCTCATTAATAAATAAATAAAATCTTTAAAGAAGTAGAAAATATTGACAAACCAAAGAATAAGAGGGGTAAAATTCCACACATTTCCCACCATATCCCATCCCCTCCACTGGAAGAAACTTTTCTATTCTTTATCTCTCTGGTAGTGTGGATCCTGGGTCACTATGGTGTACAGAAGATGGAACGTCTATGGCTTCTGTAATGGCTTCTCTCCTGAGCATGGGTGTTCGCAGGTTAACCCATACTCCTAACCTGAGAGATGGGGTTCCAGGACATATTGGGGAGGTCATCTGCTTGGGGAACTCAGGTTGGCATCATAGAAGCATCTGCAATTTGGTACCTGAAAAAGCATTAAGATATAAAGAAGAGCAAATTGTTTAATAACCTGGAACCAAAAGGCAAGAATACAGCAGATGAGATTTGAAGTTTCTATTTTGAAAAAGTTAGTAGGTCTATTTTAGGTATATTCTAAGGGGTGTATGACTATACTAATTTTTGCCTGAGCCTGACAGCTAACATGCAGGTGAGGTAAAGGTATTATCTGAGGAAATGGTGTCAGAGTTGAAAATAGGACTATTAAGTTGGATCAGGGAAGAAAGTAGCCCTCAAATCTTGGAAAAGTATATAAATATCATTAACTGTAAACCCCATAGATTTGATTGAAGCCTATACTCAGTGCAGGAGCCTGTGTAACCTCTGTATTCTTATAAGTCTGAGCTCACATTCTGTGGACATAGCTAGGAACATTCTAGGCTGCACCCATTGCCAGACCCATCTTTGGTCTAACCTCCCTTTCAAGAATGGGGCAGTCCCTATCATTGTTGATTTGTGGTTTATTTCTAACTGCAAACATGGTTTCTCATCATGGTCTGAGAAAATACTTTTTATCATTTCAATATTCGTATATTTGTTAAGGCAATCTTTGTGATTCAGCATGTGGGCAATCCTTATGAATACTCTAGGTGCACTTGAAAAGAATGTATATTCATTTATTTTGGGATTGAAAGTTATATATACTTACGGTTTCATTTAGGGTCATTATTTCCCAGTTAATTTTTTATTTCTTGTTTATTTACTTATTCCCTTTTCTTGCCCTTATTATTTTATTGTTGTAGTAGTGGTTGGATAGGACAGAGAGAAATAGAGAGAGGAGGGGAAGACAGAGAGGGAGAAAAAGATAGACACCTGCAGACCTGCTTCACCGCTTGTGAAGCGACTCCCCTGCAGGTGCGGAGCTGGGGGCTCCAACCAGGATCCTTCTGCTGGTCATTGTGCTTTGCGTCACGTGTGCTCAACTTGCTGTGCTACCCCCCAACTCCCAATTTTTTATTTCTTTATTGGGGGATTAATGTTCTATAGTTGACAGTAAATACAATAGTTTGTACATGCATAGTATTTCTGTTTTCCACACAACAATACAACCCCCACTAGGTCCTCTGCTATCTTGTTCCCCGATCTGAGGGTCTTTTACTTTGGTGTAATCCACAAATTCCAGTCACCTGTTAATTTTTTGTTCAGGTGATTGATTTGTTTCTTGTTGTGAATGGTGTATTAAGATCTTTTACTAGGGGCCGGGTGGTGGTGCACCTGGTTGAGTGCACATGTTGCAGTGCCCAAGGACCCTGGTTCAAGCCCCGGGTGCCCACCTACAGGGGGAAAGCTTCACGAGTGGTGAAGCAGGACTGCAGGTGTCTCTCTATCTCTCTCTCCCCTCTCCATTTCTGACTACCTCTATCCAATAAATAAATAAAGATAATAAAACAAAACTCTTACTAAAGTACACAAGTTATGCCTGAGGACCAGAGTGCAGGGGGGAAAGCTCTCAAGTAGTGTGCCACCCACTTCCTGGCCCCGTTCCTGTTTTCTAAACAAACTTCTATATGAAATCCAGGCTAAGAAGTCAATCATCTCCATGCATGTAAGTCATATGCCCCTGGCAGTTGACACCTAGAAAGTGATGATTATTAGCTTGATTTCCTAACATCCTAATTGTCATATGCTTTACATTGGTTTGTTCTATCCCTCTCCTGCCAAGAGAATTGGATCAGTCCAGTTAATTTTTCGGGCCTGCTTGGCCCCGCCCCAACGAACCCCGAGAGAGGGTTCCTGAGTTTGAGAGTGCCAGAGTTGGAGAGTTCCTGAGTTCCAGAGTAAGAGAGAGTTCCTGAGTTCTGAAGTAAGGGAGAGTGCTTGTGCCACCGCAAAGAGACAGCAGAGTTCTGTTTGGTGATTAGTTTGTCTTAGTTTATGAATCGTTGTTCCTGAATAAAGAAATACAGCTTCCCTGCCCAGCCATTGTCTCCGCGTCTCTTTTACCTGCCCGTGAAGCAAGCCCGGCCAGCTGGAACCTACGAAATTTTAACAACAAATGGCGCCCAACGTGGGGCTGACCTGCGCATCTCTCAGATAAGTAAATACAATTTGGCTACCTATGTACTATGGCCTTCTCTTCTGCTTGTGAAGAGATCTCCATAGGCCTCTGCTTTTTCTTCACGAGACTGTTTTGCTGTTTCTGGAACATTTATCTCTGGACCACTCTGTGGTTCCCACTCGCTCAGGCGAACTCAGAACAGCCAGTGGGAAGAGCCAGCGGGAGGGAGGTGAAGCGCAGAGCAGCCGTTTCCACCTGGTTAAACAGCCAGCCAGCCGGCTGTGCCCAGACAACCCCGCACACCGCGCCCGCAGCCCCGCAGCCCCGCAGGAGGCCAACGCCAGCACACAAGAGCCCCTGGAGCCTGAGGCCAACACGCAAGAGCCCGAGGCCAACACGCAAGAGCCCGAGGCCAGCCCACAGGAGCCGGCTCTCCACCGCGTGGCGCAGGGCACTGAATGCGTGATCCCTCCACGCTGCTCGGCCACTGCGAACAGGGCAGCAGACATGGCAGGGCCATGCGGCAGGGCCACGGCGGCCTATTATGGCCGCCACCCCTGGGCACCTAGGCCCACGCCTTCTACAAAACTGGCCTGCCTGCCCTCTTTTTATAAATTCTGGAACCATCCTGGGCCTCCCGGACCCCCGGGCTCCCTGCCGAAACTGGGCACATGAGATCTCCAGCCGCTGGTCCAGTTTGAAGACAGACAAGCTGTAGTACACAGAGATTTGTGCAGAGATCGCAACCTGCAATTCCTAAAAGTGAAGATGCACGAGAAGCCACCTCCGGATGGTGAACCCCCCCAACAACTAAGACAATATAGATTTAAATTTGTGTTTAAAATGACATGTCTTCGTAACAAAGGTTTCTCTCCCTGTGTATTAATGACCATGTTTATGTGTATGTTTAAAGTTTGATAAACAGTAGCTTTAAGGCTAAATTCTTACTAGTCAAAGTTAAATGAAAAAGGTTTTCAACGTAATTCTCATAAAGATAAAATTAACTTACATTTAAAGTCTAAGGTAAAAAATTAGTTAACAATCAATATATTTTAACTAAGTTGGTCTAAACAAAAGGTTAAATAGACTTGTTGATGTGTAAAACTCTCCATTACCTTCTCTATTAGAAATGGCAGATCACGCAATGGCTATGCTAATTATTCTCATGCCTGAGGTTTCCTCTCCGGCCCACACCTAGGGTGTGTCTCCATCTTGAATGGGTGTAACAAAAGGTTAAAAAGACGTTGTTGATATGTAAAAGTCTCAAGTTCCTTCTCTTTTAGAAATATGCTAATAACAAGTTTTGTTTCATAGTAAGTAAATTGCAGCCAGCTGCCTTTGGGACTCTAGGCCGTTCCCCACCCCCATGCAAATGTCCGTCGAGACAGGTACGCCCCCCAGAGGCAAAAAATGTTTTTTTTTAAGCTGATTAAGTTTAGCCCACAGAGGCAGATATGGCCCCCTCAGGCCTTCCCTTGGCAACACGCTGGTTCTTGTTATATATGTTTCTGTTCACCCCACACCCTTGATACTATAGTCATTTAGTTAAAAAGAAAAGGGGGAATCGTCGTATGCTTTACATTGGTTTGTTCTAGCCCTCCCCCGCCAAGAAAATTGGATCAGTCCAGTTAATTTCGTGGGCCCGTTTGGCCCCGCCCCAAAGAACCCCAAGAGAGGGTTCCTGAGTTCGAGAGTGCCAGAGTTGGAGAGTTCCTGAGTTCCAGAGTAAGAGAGAGTTCCTGAGTTCTGAAGTAAGGGAGAGTGCTTGTGCCGCCGCAAAGAGACAGCAGAGTTCTGTTTGGTGATTAGTTTGTCTTAGTTTATGAATCGTTGTTCCTGAATAAAGAAATACAGCTTCCCTGCCCAGCCGTTGTCTCCGCATCTCTGTTACCCGCCCGTGAAGCAAGCCCGGCCAGCTGGAACCTACGAAATTATTAGCTTGATTTCCTAACATCCTAATATCAGCTTTCTAACTTCCATCAAGATTATCTGGGGCCAGGTGGTGGCATACCTGGTTGAGTGCACATGTTGCAATATGCAATGACCTGGGTTTGTGCCCCCCAGCCTCCATCTGCAGGATGAAAGCTTTGCAAGTGGTGAAACAGAGTTGCAGGTATCTCTCTGACTCTCTACTTCTCAACTTTCCCCTACCTTCTCGATTTCTGGTCATTTCTAGTCAATGAATAAATAAAGATAATTTAAAAATTAAAAACAAATTGTATGTTGCACAAAAGTAAAGTGGGTTAGGGAGGGTTAAGGTCCTGGAACATGATGGCAGAGGACCTAGTAGGGGTTGTATTGTTATGTGGAAAACTGGGAAATGTTATGCATGTACAAACTATTGTATTTACTGTCAACTGTAAAATATTAAATCCCTAATAAAGAAAAAAATAATTCCTTACTACAACTGTGTTGTTATCAATGTCTCCCTTGAGTTCAGTAAATACTTACTTTGAAAGTTTGGTTGTTCCTGTGTTTGGAGCATATTAATCATGATAGTTATGTTTTCTTGTTGGATTGACCCTTTGGCCATTATGTAGTTCCCTCTCTCTGATTACTTTAATTGCCTGAAAGTGTATTTTATCTCGTAAAAGAATAGCTGTTCCTACCCTTTGTTCTACATTATCGGTGTGGAACATCTTGTTCCAACCTGTCACCATGGGTTTCTGTTTGGATGTGTGCTTCCTGGAGACATGGAATAGATGGATGGTGTTATTTAATCTTTTTAGATATGTTGAGTCTTTTGACAGGTATATTTAGCTATTTACATATAGGGTCATTATTAATATATGTGGTTTATTTACACCATCTTTATTTTCATTTTGAGTCTGTTCTAAATTGTCATTGACTCTGTTCTCATGTGCTTTTATCTCGGTCCGGGAGGTGGCACAGTGGCTAAAGCACTAGACTAGCATATGCTTTTATCTGTCATGTCATTTTGTGTGATTGAGTTTTTATGATGATTTCCTTACTAATTTCAGTTGTGCTTTTCTTTTTTTAAAAAAAAAATTATTTATTTATTTATGAGAAAGATAGGAGGAGAGAAAGAACCAGCTACCACTCTGGTACATGTGCTGCCGGGGATCGAACATTGGTTGAGAATCCAATGCTTTATCCACTGCACCACCTCCCAGACCACTCAGTTGTGCTTTTCTATGTGTCTCTGTTCCATATTTTCTGCTGTGGTTACCAGAACTGTTATATATACAATTTATTATATCTAAAAAATCTTTTTTTAGTTGGTCTGGATTTACTGGCATTTGATTGTACTGCTCTGCTCATTATTCTCCTTAACCTTTCCTATTTGATTGTTCTTTCCTGTTGCTGTTGTGCTATTTGTTCTATCCTACTCCTGATCATCTCACTTAGAATGTGCATTCCTTTTCTTCTTCTATTTGTGTGGGGCTCCTTTTTGTAAATATTACAAACTATATTTTCAGGGTACTGTGATCATTTAAGGCTTTGAACAGCAAATAGGACAAAAAATTATCTAACTGGAGAAAGAGTCATTTTAAATGAAAAGGAAGGCATATAGTCAATAGGAAAGTGTCAACTGTGAAAGAAATCTGCTTACCATGAATTATCTTAGAAGAGGACATGAGAAACAGGAGATGCTAAATAAATACTTTGGTGATTTTGTAGAATGAATTAAAAGTACAACGTATCACGAATGAGAACATATTATGCTGAAATATTTCATTGAACGACTGGGAAATAATTAGCAAAATAAGCATGCATCCTTAACACAAAGAAATACTAATCTCATTTATAGTGTAGGAGTATAGAGTAAAATACTTTGTGTATCTGCAGTCTTTGGGACTTCATAAATAAACTTTGTTGAAAACCTAGGACCAAGAACTAATAGAGAGCACTGAGAATGTAACTTTCTTTTTATTTATTTATTATTTTTAAAAATTTTTATTTTATAAGAAGGAAACACTGACAAAATCCATAGGATAAAATAGGTACAGCTCCAAGTGATTCCCACCACCAGAACTCCATATCCCATCCCTTCCTCTGAGAGCATTCCTATTCTTTATTCCTCTGGGATATGGACCCAGGGTCATTATGGGATGCAGAAGGTGGAAGATCTGGCTTCTGTAATTGCTTCCCCACTGAACATGGGTGTTGACAGGTCGATCCATACTCCCTGCCTGTCTCTCTCTTTCCATAGTGGGGGGCAGGGCTCTGGGGAAGCAGGGCTCCAGGACATATCGGTGGGGTCGTCTGCCCAGGGAAGTCCGGTTGGCATCATGGTAGCATCTGGAACCTGGTGGCTGATAAAGAGTCAAGATAAAAAGCAGAACAGATTGTTAACTAATCATGAACGTAAAGGCTGGAATAGTTCATATGAAGAGTTGGGGAGGTCTCTGTTTTGTAGATAGTTAGTAGGCCTATTTTAGTTATATTCCAAAGGGCCTATGACTATACTAGTGTTTTTTTTTTTTTTTTTTTTTCTGAGCCCAACATCTGATATGCAGGTGGATCTAAGTTATTGTCTGGGGAGATGATGTTGTGGTTGGAAAAAAGACCAGAAAACTGGATCAGGGAAGTGAGTACCTCCCAAATATGGGAAAGGTGTATAAATATTATTGACTGTAAACCCCATTGATTTGATCTGGGGCCCATGTTCATCTTAGAAGTCTATGTGACCTCTGCATCCCTGTAGATCTGAGCTCACATTCTGTGGTCATGAATAGGAACGTTCCAAGCTGCCCCAATTTCAGTACCCATCTTCCTCTGGTGGAACATAGAGTATATTGTCCAGCCTCCCTTAGGAGGATGGAACAGAGAAAGTAACTTTCAACTGCATAGCAAATGACAGAGCACTAAAGAGTTTAGTGTAAATATGGGGATAATTATTTATATTTCAGGGAAAAATAAGACCAGGGACTTTTATGGACTTTTGTAGGCCTAAAACCTGGAGACACAGCTGGTCCATGGGAAGGTTCATTTACATTAAAAAGGGTTGGAATAATAACCCCAAATCTTTTTCTTTTTCTCCAAAAGCACAGTTTCTGCTCTCTCTTTTAGAGACAGAAGAGAAAGTTGTTGCCTCATTCTCATATATTTAAAGAAAATAAAATCCATTTTTTTCTTTATCCCATATGATGCAGAATATATGTATGTTTTGACCTGGCTTTTATCTTGTCACTAGAGGAGTAACAATCAGGATGTGTGTAGGGGAGACTGAAGTCATTATATAACTTTTAATAGAATAACAGCAAGATCTCTGATTCAGAATACTCCATGTGTGCATAAGTATGAATGCTAAAAACCCAACACAGACCAATTTTTTTCAAGAACTGTTGTCACAGCAACATTTGCATTCGAATAAGAATATGCGCTTTTCTAAAAGCACTTACAGGAATCTCAAGTATAATACTTGAAAATAATAACATTATAAGTTATTTTTTTAGAAGTCCTTAAGTCTGTGTTCTCCCTAAATCAGATTGATCATATGTTTAATAGGGCCAATTATGATAGTCTTATAAGAATTAAAGCTTGTTTGTGTCATAATACTCTAGACAAGAGCTTTTCATGAAAAATTACAACAAAAATGCTAAAACACTGAAGGGTTTTATTTATTTATTTATTTTTACAAGGTAATTCACTTGGTTTTTACCTTAGAAAGAACATAGACTAAAAGCAAAAGAAAGAAAAAAAGGAAAGAAAGAAAGAAAGAAAGAAAGAAAGAAAGAAAGAAAGAAAGAAAGAAAGAAAGAAAGAGAAAGGACTACTGACTGGGACACAGTTACAGATACTATTACTCTTTACTTTTTTATTGGGGGGTTAACAGTTTATAGTATACTCTTTAATGCATAAGCACAGCCTCTCATCTCCCCTTTTATTGGTATCTAGGAGACACAAAAGAACCCACAGTCCCTTCATCCTATCCCTTTCTGTCTTTCCCCAGAGTCCCACAACCAGTTTAATTTTCACCTTAAGTTTTCCCTTCTTGTTCTTTGTTCTCAAGTTCCACCTGTAGGTGAAATAATTCAGTGTTAGTCTTTCTCTTTCTGTCTTGTCTCACTCAACATGATACTTTCAAGTTCTGACCACATTATTGCAAAAAAAAATGTGGGGAGTCGAGTGATAGCGCAGCGGGTTAAGCGCAAGGACTGGTGTAAGGATCCCGGTTTGAGCACCAGGCTCCCCACCTGTAGGGGGTCGCTTCACAGGCAGTGAAACAGGTCTGCAGGTATCTGTCTTTCTCTCCTCTTCTCTGTCTTCCCCTCCTCTCTCTATTTCTCTCTGTCCTATCCAACAACGAAGTCATTAACAACAACAACAACAATAAAACAACAAGGGCAACAAAAGGGAAAATAAATAATAAAAAACTTAAAAAAATGTCTTCACCATTGCTAAAAGCTGCGTAGTGTATATGCATACAGATTTTTATGTGTATTATTGTGTATATGCATCACAGATTTTTTAGCCCTTCATCTGTCATTAGGAATCTGAGTTGATTTCCAAGTTTAGGCTATTACAACCTGTGCTACTCTGAACATTGGTGTGCACAGGTCTTTTCAGATAGCTGTTTTTGTTCTCCCTGGATAAATTCTGAAGAGAGAGACTGCTGGATCTTAAGGTAGCTCCATTTCTAGAGTTCTGATGAATCTGCAGACTATTTTTCCATAGTGGTTGCACCAATTTATATTCCTACTAGCAGTATAGGAGAGTCCCCCCACCCCAAGTCTATCCAACAGTTGGGGTTTCTATCTCTTCTTGTATTTCTTTTGTAGACACGACAACTTAAATATCTGCTCTCTTATTCTGTGAACTTCAGAGAAATTTTTTTTCAGAAATTATTTTATGAAAAAAAGAAAAGGAGTGGGGTGGGAGGCAGAGCCAAGATAGCAGTGTGAAGACACATCCTAATTTTCTCTCGCAAAGCAGCTGCTTGAAACCTGGAAATTCCAAGTGAGGGCAAGATTTCCAGGCCATTGGTGGATGAAGTGTACAGGAGGGGTCAAGGAGGAGAGCTGAAGATCACATATAGGCTGGAACAGGCTACAGAAAGACAAAGTACAATGAGTGGAGTTGTGAGCTTTATATTATCCTTCTGTGCAGCCCCCCTTACCCCAAACACCCTCACTCCAGAGGGGTAAAGGAACCAGCTACAGAAAAAGAAGCCTTCTGTGGAGACAACCTTATTCTCAAGATTCCAGGCTCAGATGGGGAGCTATTAAAAGGGTCTCCCCCCATTTCTCTCTTCAAGGGGGCTGGAACTCTGACTGGTCAACTTCCTTGACCAATCTTTGACCTCTTCTGGGGCCATGAGAATATTCTGTCTTAGCTATCTTTTTTTCTTCCCTCTATCTCTTTAGTTTATGTTGCTTTTTTGCAATTGTTTTTGCTTTGTTTAAGAAGGCAGGGAGGTTTTGCTTAGCCAATTTGGAATGACTTGTCTTTAGGGTTTTTTTTTTTTTTTTGTTGTTGTTGTTGTTAGCTAGTTAGCTTATGTTTTTTTTTTTTCATTGCTATTAGTTTATTTTCCCTTCTCAATCCTATGATCAAAATCAGCCTTGGTTGTTGGTGCATTGCATTTACTGGTTGTTCTATCTATTGTGGCAGTAACTTTATTTCCTTTTCTTTACTCTTTTTTTCTCTCTCCCTCTTCCCTTAATTTCTTTTCCTTTCCTTCTCTCTGAATTAAAAAAATATTAGCCTTTTCTACTTTATTTGCTGTATTCACTTGTGCATATCTGTGACCTAGCTTGTGCAAGAAGACTGATATGGTAAGGTTTTTCTTTCATTATCTCTCACTCTCTTCTTTTATTGCCTCTCACTGCCCAAAATCTCTTAAATTTAAGTTTTATAATTGATTTTGGTAATTGTCTGCTCTTGCTTTGTATTCTTTTCTGTTATTTTCATTGTTTTGTTTTTGCTTTGTTTTGTTTTTGTAGCTACAAGGTTTTGGTTGAACTGCATTAATCATCACATCACTTTTGTTGTTGTTGTATTTGCTGAGGTTTGTGACCTCAGTTGTAAGGGTCTTTGTTTTAGTGTGGCTTTTCCTTACTTAACACAACACATTGATGTAAATAGTCAAGGCAAAAAACTACAAAATACACTAATAAAAAATATGGCCAAACAAAATAACTAAATCAATTATGGCCATGAATCAGGACAGAAACCCAGAAAAAATTCCAAGTAAGCCAGAAGCAACTAAAAATGAGAAAAATATACAAACATTAATTGACCTATTAATCACAAGATTGAGGATAGATATTGAAAAAAAGGCTATCAGAAATAAGGAAACAAGAGATGGGACCCTCAAGGAAAATACTAGCTACCTCGAGGTAATTAGAGAACTGAAAGCTGAAATAGCTGAGCTAAAAAGACAACTAGCAGAACAAGCTAATACTGTGACTGAACAAGTTAAAAAATAGTTGAATTGAAGAAGGAAGAAGGAAGCTGAGGGAAAGGAAAGCAGCTTAACAGAAGGAGGAAACAGAATTAATCAGACAGGACAAGTTAGAGAAAATGAAGAAGGAGCTAAAAGAGGTAAAAAAGAGATTGGGAGACACTGAAAACCACAAAATAGATATGGGATGATCTCAAAATAAGTAACATTAACATAATTGGCCTACCAGAGGAAGAAAGAGAGGGAGGGGGAAGAAAACATCCTAGAGGAAATAATAGAAGACAATTCCCAGACCTAAACAACAGAAAGCACATTAAGATTCAAGAAGACCAGAGAGTCCCACACAGAATCAATGCAGACCCCAAAACACCAAGACACATCAGAGTTACAATGAAAAGAAGTAAAGATAAAGAAAATATTCTAAAGGCTGCAAGAGAAAAAAAAGTCACATACAGGGGAAAACCCATAAGATTATCAGCAGACTTCTCCACTCAAACTCTAAAAATCAGAAGAGAATGGCTTTTAAACCAAAAGATAGTATATCTTGCTAGACTTTCATTCAGACTAGATGGAGGGCTAAAAACATTCTCAGACAAGGAACAGTTAAAGGAAGCAACTGTCACCAAGCCTGTCCTGAAAGAGGTTCCAGAAGACCTCCTATAAACAAGAACATCACAGGACTACTTGACTTATATCAGAGCAAACAACAAAATGTTGAAAAAATGGCACTACAATATCTTAAATCTATAATATAAATAAATGTCAATGGCTTAAATTCACCCATTAAAAGGCACAGAGTAGGAGGATGGATAAGAAAAGACAACACAACCATATGCTGCCTACAGGAATCCCATCTGCCTCAACAAGACAAACATAGACTTAAAGTGATAGAATGGAAAACTATAATACAGGCTAATGGACCACAAAGAAAGGCAGGAGCAGCCATTCTCATCACTGACATAATAGACTTTAAATTAAATAAAATAATGTAAGATAGGCAAGGCTATTACATAGTGATCAGAGGATAAATAAATCAAGAAGACTTAACAATTATTAACATCTGTGCACCTAATGAGGGCCTATCTAAATACATCAACCACTGAAAGAGCTAGAAAAATACTCTAATAGTAATATAGTAATAGTAATAGTAGGATACTTCAAAACCACACCCTCACACTTAGATCAACTAAGTAGAAAATCAATAAGGAAACAACAGAATTAATTGAAGAGATGGGTAGACTAGACCTCCTGGACATTTTCAGGATTCTTTACCACAAGAAATTGAAATACACATTCTTTTCAAATCCACACAGCATATCATCATATTAGGCCACAAAGACAGTATCAACAAATTCAAGTACACTGAACTCATCCTAAGCATCTACTCAGACCACAGTGGAGTAAAGCTAACACTCAAGAACAAACAGAAAATTACTGAAAATCATGAAATTTGGAAACTCAATAATATATTGCTTAGTAACTGATGGGACAGAGGAACTCAAGCAATAAATTCAAATTTTCCCAGAAACAAATGAAAATGAAGACACAAGCTATCAAAATATTTGGGAAACAGCTAAAGCAGTACTGAGAGGGAAACTCATAGTCATACAAGCACACATTAGAGAACAAGAAAAAGCTCAAATAAACAGCCTTACTTCATGAATTAAGTATATAGAAGAAGAGGAGCAAAGGAACCCTAAAGTATCCAGAAGGACTGAAATCACTAAACTTAAAGCTGAAATAAACAATATCAAAAATAAAAGCCATACAAAAGATGAATGAAGACAAATGTTGGTTCTTTGAAAAATTAAACAAAATTCACAAACATTTAGCCAGACTCACTAAAAAAAAAAAAAAGACTCAAATTAGTAGAATTGTAAATGATAGAGGAATTATCACAACAGACACCACTGAAACCCAAAAAAATCATGCGAAGCTTGTAAGAAAAACTATATGCCGCCAAGCTAGAGAGTCTGGAAGAAATGGAAGAATTTCTAGAAACATATACCCTTCCATAACTGAACCAGGAATAACTATAAAACCTAACAGTATCAATCACAAAGAATTTGAAGCAGTTATTAAGAATCTTCCCAACAACAAAGTCTTATACCAGATGGCTTTACAAACGAAATTTAAGAAAACTTCAGGAAACAGTTACTACCTATACTTCTAAAGTTCTTCCACAAGATCGAAGAAACAGGAACACTCCCTTCCACCTTCTATGAAGCCAACATTGCCCTGAGACCAAAAGCAGATAAGGAAACAACAAAAAAGGAAAACTACAGACCAATATCTTTGGTGAACATAGATGGTAAAATATAAAAGATCCTAGCCAACCAGATACAGCACTATATCAAAAAGATTTTCTGTCATGGCCAAGTGAGATTTATCCCAGGAATGCAAGGCTGGTTCAATATACATAAGTCAATCAATGTCATTCACCACATCAATAAAAAGAAAACCAAAAATCATATGATTATCTCAAAAGATGCAGAGAAAGCCTTTGACAAAATCCAACACCCACCCATGCTCAAAACACTACAAAAAATGGGAATAGATGGGAAATTCCTCAAGATAGTGGAGTCTATATACAGAGAACCTATGATCAACATCATACTCAATGGACAGAAGCTGAAAGCATTGTACCTCAGATCAGGGACTATACAGGGCTATTCATTATCACCATTATTCTTCCACATTGTATGTAAGTTTTCTCTATAGCAATCAGGCAAGAGAAAGGAATCTAAGGAATACAGCGATGAAGGGAAGAAGTCAATCTCTCACTCTTTGCAGATGATATGATAGTATACATAGAAAAACCCAAAGAATCCAGCAGAAAGCCACTGGAAGTTATTAGGCAATATAGCAAGGTGTCAAACTACAAAATCAGTCCACAAAAATCAGTGTTGTTTCTTTATGCAAACACTAAGTCCAAAGAAGAGGACATGCAAAAATCACTCCCATTCACTGTCACAGCAAAATTAATAAAATGTATAGGAATAAACCTGACTGAAGAAATGAAATACCTGTATAGTGAAAACTGTGGGTCTCTATTCAAAGATATAGGAAATGATATCAAAAATTGAAAGACATCCCATGCTCAAGGGTTGGAAGAAATAATATCATCAAAATGAATATTCTTCCCAGAGTCATATACAAATTTAATTTGATACCCATCAAACTCCCATCAAGTTTTTAAGAGAATAGAAAAAAAATTACAATAATTTTTCCGGAACCAGAAAACAACTAGAATCAAAACAATCTTGAGGAAAAGAAACAGAAATGGAAGCATCACATGCCCAGTTCTCAAACTATATTATAAAGCCATCAAAACAGCCTGTTACTGGAACAAAAAGAGGCACATAGACCAGTAGAATAGATTGAAAGCCCAGAATTAACCCCCCACACCTATGGACATCTAATCTTTGATAAGGGGGCCTAAATATTAAATGTAGGGAGGAGGTCTCAATAAATGGTGCTGGGAAAACTGGGTTGAAACATATAGAAGAATGAAAATGAACCACTTTATCTCACCATAAACAAAGTCAACTCCAAATGGATCAAGGACCTGGACGTTAGACCAGAAACTATCAGATACTTAGAGGAAAATATTGGTGGAACACTAAAACAAAAACAAACCAATGGGACCACATCCGACTGAAAATCTTCTGCGTAGGAAAAGAAACCATCACCCAAACAAAGAGACCCCTCACAGAATGGGAGATCTTCACATGCCACACATAATACAAGAGACTAACAACCAAAATATATAAAGAGCTCATCAAACTTAACAACAAAAAAGCAAGTGATCCATCCAAAAATGGGTAGAGGATATGAGCAGAATATTCACCACAGAAGAGATCCAGAAGGCTAACTAACACATGAAAAATTCCTCCAAGTCACGGGTTGTCAGAAAAATGCAAATAAAGGCAACAATAAGATACAACCTCACCCCTGTGAGAATGCCTTACATGAAAAATGACAGCAGTAACAAATACTGGAGAACTTGTGGGGACAAAGGAACCCTCCTGCACTGCTGGTGGGAATGAAAATTGTTCCACCCTCTGTGAAGAGCAATCTGGAGAAACCTCACAAGGCTAGAAATATACCTTCCATATCACCCAGCAATTCCTCTCCTAGTGATATATCTTAAGGACTCCGTAATACCCAACCAAAAAGATATGTGAACACCTATGTTCATAGCAGCACAGTTCGTAGTAGCTAAAACCTGGAAGCAAACCAGGTACCCAACAGCAGATGAATGGCTGGGAAAGCTGTGGTATACATACACAGTGAAATGATTTGTAGCTATTAAGACCAATTAGCCCACCTTCTCTGACCCATCTTGTATGGGGCTAGAAGGAATTATGCTAAGAGAGATAAGTCAGAAAGTCAAAGACAAGTATGGGATGATCCCACTCAGAAACAGAAGTTGAGGAGAAAAAGAACAGAAAGGGAAACTCAAGGGAGAATCTGAGTTTGGAGTATGGCACCAAAGTAAAAATCTCTATGGGGATGGTGAGGTTAGATGTTCAGCTTCCCTGTGGGGGAGATGGGGGAGGGACACAGACCTTTGGTGGTGAGAATGATGTTAATATACAGTCCTATTAACTCTTAGTCTCACAAATCACTATTTAATTAATATGAGAGGGACAATGAACGGAGTGTCTCAAACTTTTGGATGCAAAGACCATAGGCCGAGTATATGTTCCTTCAATCTAAGCACTTAGGACTTCAGATTGGTAATCATATTGAATTTGACAGTGGGCTCAAATTGTTAATAGTTTTCTAATAATGACTTGTTTTGAAATATTAAATCTAAAATTTAGACCAAGGAGAATAGAAGAAACTGGTGGTTTTACTCTATAAAATACATCTATATGTAAATAGCATTAAAGGACATAAAGTATAGTGAGGTCTTGTATGATAAAGCAAATCCTAACAATGAATTTTCAGAGCTATATAATAATTCAATGATCAATTTAATCAAATAATTTGGTTATAGTAATAATTATTGCCTTTTTAAACCCCAAAACAACAAGAACTGTTCCCTTTCTCTAAAAAACATATATTTCTCCCAGTCCTGGAACCTCTGGGGTAGGGCTTACTTTCCTGCATGCTTCTCTCACTTCATACCGATTGATACTGCATCTGCTGATCCCAACCTAATCAATGCAAGCAGTACCACCTGGACATGTTTCACTTCAGATGGTGTCCAGAGACGTCAGGCATGAAATCTCTTTTTCTTTTTTAATTTTTATTTGTAAAGTGGAAACACTGACAAGACCATAGGTTAAGGGGGTTCAGTTCCCACCACCAGATAGATCTCCATATCCCATCCCCTCCCTTGATAGCTTTCCTATTCTTTAACCCTCTGGGAGTATGGACCGAGGGTTATTATGGGGTGCAGATGGTGGGAAGTCTGTTTTTTTTTTAGTTGCTTCCCTGCTAAACATGGGTGTTGACACATCAATCCATACTCTCAGCCTCTCTCTCTCTCTCTTTCCATAGTGGAGCAGAGCTCTGGGGAAGCGAGACTCCAGGACACATTGGTGGGGTGGTCTGCCCAGGAAAATCCGGTTGGCATCGTGGTAGCATCTGGAACCTGGAGGATGAAAAAAAGAGTTAAGATATAAAGGAGAACAAATTGTTAAATAATCATGAACCTAAAGCCTGGAATATTGAAGATGAAGATTTGGGGGTCTCCATTTTGGAGATATCTATTAGGTCTAATTTAGGTATATTCCAAATGGCCCATGACTATATGAGTTTAGCTTTGGAGTGATTGAGGGAAGTGTAATAGGAAGTAGGTGAGGAGAGTATCTAGGTTTAAGTAGAAACTATTTCATTAGGTACATTATGGTGTCTTTTTAGGTCTTTTTATTTGCTTCTTTCATTTATTGACTCACTGCAAACTATTACGTACTTTTGCTTTTAGGTATATATTTAGCCCTAATTTATGGATACATGTGTACATATGCCATATCATATGGGACCTGGTTTATATCTAGGATTTGGGGCTTTGTTAGGAGGTGAACCATTGAAATGGAATTAAGGAGTTCTATGAGAAGGGAAAGGTCTACCTGAGTAATGAGGTTGAAGAGTTGACATTCCAAGTGTGGCATTTCAACCCTTCAGCTTCATTTCTCTGGTGAGATCATTCTCAGCTCATTAGACTTTTTAATTCCATTTCACGTGGTGCACTTCCTAACAAAGCCTCAGAACCTACATATAGACCAGGGCCTTTGAGATAGGGATTATACACACATGTATCCACAAGTTGGGGGGAAAATATATACCTTAAAGCAATAGTGCACAATAGTCTGTAGTGAGTCAATGAATGAAGCAAGAAAGTAGAAAGATCTAAGACATCATAAAGTACCTAATGAAATAATTTCTACTTAGACCCAGATGCGCTCCTCACCTACTTCCTTTTTTTTTTTTTAACTCCCTCAATCAGTCTAAAGCTAACCTTGTTGGACAAAGTAAGGATTACAAAATCTGAATAAGGGCAAGAGACCAGGATGTTTTAATGATGACTCTTTGGTCACTACTAGGTCACCCCATCACCTGGGGCCCTAGTTAGGGAGTCCTGGGATTTCCACACAGACATTATGGACCTAGACCTCTGACAGATCCCTCTCTCCACTGTCACTGGTCATCTCCAACAGGAATAACATAATGAACCCCTTTGTGGGCCCCTATAGGGCCTTGTCCTCAATGTGGATCAACAATAGTAGAGACTGTTCAATCCTCTGAAGGGAGAGTGTGCAACATATTCTACCACTTGAGGAAGATGGGTCCTGAAATGAGTGCAACCTGGAATGTTTCTAGTCATGACGACAGAATGTGAGCTCAGACCTATAGGGATGCAGAGGTTACATAGGCTCCTGTGCTAAATATGGGCCCCAGATTAAATCAGTGGGGTTTACAGCTAACAGTATTTATATACTTTTCCCATATTTGGGAGCTACCCCCTTCCAGATTTCTAGCCCTTTTTGCAGCCATGGCATCATCTCCCCAGACAGTAACTTGGTTCCACCTGCATATTAGATGTCAGGCTCAGGCAAAAACTAGTAAAGTCATGGGCCCCTTTGAAATACTTAAAATAGACCTACTAGCTTTTTCCAGGATGGAGACCCCAAATCTCATCAGCTATATTTTTGCCTTTAGGTTCATGATTAGTCAACAATTTATTCTGTTCTTTATCTTTTTTTTTCTTCTTTATATCTTAACTCTTTTTCAGTCACCAGGTTCCAAATGCTACCATGATGCCACCCTGACTTCCCTGTGCAGATGACCACACCAGATGTCCTGGAACCCTGCCTCCCCAGAACCTTGCACCACTAAGGAAAGAGAGAGACAGGCTGGGAGTATGGATCAACTTGCCAGTGCCCATGTTCAGCACAGAAGCAATTACAGAAGCCAGACCTTCCACTTATTGTATCCCATAATGATCCGGGGGTCCATAGTCCAAGAGGGACAAAGAATAGGAAAGCTTTCAAGAAAGGGGATGGGATATGGAGTTCTGGCGGTGGAAACTTTGTGAAATTGGACCCCTCTTATCCTATGGTCTTGTCAATATTTCCATTTTATAAATAAATTAAAAATGTTAAAAAAAGAAATAAAGAAATGAGGCAGCACTGATGAACTTTTGTACAAATCAACTTCTAGCTAAGTGTCATTTATTAGCATGCTATGACTAGTTCATGTCATAATAGTGATAGGTAAAAAAAATATTTGTTTACAGTGGTACTAAATATTCAGTGATTTTTAAGGCTCTACAGAGCCTTCAAATCAAAAGGAACTATCATGTTTCAATGTAACCCAGAATGCTACAACACTTTTTTTTGTTTTTCCATGATCACTACATGCCAGGTGTTGTATTAATCATACAACAATATTTAATTCTAATATAGCACTATGAAGAAAATGTTTTCATCTACATTAATCAGGATAGGAAATATCTCTAGAAAAGTTAGAGGATTTTTTTAAAATCAGATCTACTCAATAGTTAAGTAGAAGAAGTATTAACATGTTTTGTAAATTTTTTTATTTATAAAAAGGAAACGTTGGGAGTCAGGCGATAGCATGGTAGGTTAAGCACAGGTGATGCAAAGCTCAAGGATTGGTGTAAGGATCCCAATTCCAGCCCCCAGTTGCCAACCTGCGGGGGAGTCACTTCATAAGCGGTGAAGCAGGTCTGCAGGTGTCTATCCTTCTTTCCCCCTCTCTGTCTTCCCCTCCTCTCTCCATTTCTCTCTGTCCTGCTCAACAACTATGACATCAATAACAACAATAATAACTACAACAAGGGCAACAAAAGGGAATAAATAAATATTTTTTTAAAAAAGGAAACACTCACTAAACCATAGGTTAAAAGGGGTACAACTCCACACAATTCCCACCGCCAGAACTCTGTATCCCCTCCCCTCCCCTTCTTCTTCTAGCGTTTGCCCTTCTTCCGTAGCCAGTCAACACCGTCAGGTTGAGCCTGATGTAAAGTTTCGAGACCTCCTTTGAATCTGATCTGGAGAGGTGGCAGTTGTTGACTATGTGGGTCATAGTCTGTCTGTAGCCGCAGCTCCTCCCCTGATAGATTTCTTATTCTTTAGCCCTCTGGGAGTATGGATTCAAAGTCATTGTGGAATGCTGAAGGCTGAAGGTCTAGCTTCTGTAATCGTTTCCCTGCTGAACATGGGTATTGACAGGAAGATCCATTCTCCCAGCTTGCCTCTCTCTTTCCCAGTGGGGAAGGGTTCTGGGGAAGCAGAGCTCCAGGACACATTGGTAGGGTTGTCTGTCCAGAGAAGTCTGGTCGGCATCATGCTGGCATCTGGAACCTGGTGGTTGAAAAGAGAGTTAACATACAAAGCCAAACAAATTGTTGACCAGTCATGGACCTAAAGGCTGGAATAGTGCAGATGAAGAGTTTGGGGTTCCTCCACTTTGTAGATAGCTAGCAGGCATATTTTAGTTATATTCCAAAGGGCTTACAGCTATACTAGTTTTTTAAAATTTTTTTATTTGTAAAAAGGAAACATTGACTAAACCATAGGATAAGAGGGGTACAACTTCACACAGTTCCCAACACCAGATCTCCATATCTCATCCCCTCCCCTGATAGCTTTCCTATTCTTTATCTCTCTGGGAGTATGGACCCAAGGTCATTGTGGGATACAGAAGGTGAAAGGTCTGGCTTCTATAATTGCTTCCCCACTGAACATGGGCATTGACTGGTTAATCCATACAGCATGTCTCTCTCTTTCCCTCGTGGGGAAAGGCTCTGGGGAAGAGCAGCTGCAGGACACAATCGTGGGGTTGTCTGTCCAGGGAAGTCTGGTTGGCATCATGCTGGCATCTGGAACCTGGTGGTTAAAAAGAGTTCACATACAAAGCCAAACAAGTTGTTGAACAATCATGGACCTAAAGGCTGGAATAGTGCAGATGAAGAGGTGGGGAATCTTCCGTTTTGTAGATAGCTAGTAGGCACATTTTAGTTATATTCCAAAGGTCCTGTGGCTATACTAGTTTTTTTTTTCTTTTTTCCCCTGAGCCTGAAATCTGATATGCATGTGGAACAAAGTTATTTTCTAGGGAGATGATGTCATGGCTGGGAAAAGGACCAGAAAGCTGGATCAGGGAAGAGAATAGCTCCCTAATATGGGAAAGGGGTATAAATATTGTTAACTGTAAACCCCATCGATTTGATGTGACCTGGGGCCCATATTCAGCTTAGGAGCCTATGTGATCTCTGCATCCCTGTAGATCTGAGCTCACATTCTATGGTCATAAGTAGGAACATTCCAAGCTGCCCCAATATCAGGACCCATCTTCCTCAGGTGTAGCATAGAGTATGTTGTCCATCTTCCCTTTGGAGGATGGAACATTCTCTACCATTGTTGATCCAAGTTGAGGGCAAGGTCCTATGGGGGCCCACAAAGGGGTCTATTTTGTTGTTCCTGATAGAGATGACCAGTAACAATGGAGAGAGGGATTTATTCGAATTCTAGGCCTATCATGTCTGTGTGGGAATCTCAGGACTCCCTGATTAGGGCCCCAGCTGATGGGGTGGCCTGATAGAGACAAAAGAGTCATCATTAAAGTATGCCAGCCTCTTGTCCTTATTCAGCTTTTGCAGTCCTTGCCTTGATAAGGTTAGCTTTGGAGTGAGTGAAAGTACTGTAATAGGAAGTAGGTGAGGAGGGTATCTAAGTCTAAGTAGACTATTTCATTATGAACTTGATACTGACTCACTGAAGACTATTGTGTATTTTTGCTTTCAGGTATATATTTTGCCCTAATTTATAGATACATGTGAACATATGTTCTATCTTATGGGACCTGGTGTATATCTAGGTTTTGGAACTTTGTTAGGAAGTGAACCTCCTGGAATGGAATTTGAGAATACTGTGAAAGGAAAGGTCTCACTAGAGTAATGAGGGTGAAGGGTTGATATTCCATGCCTGATGTCTCTGGACACAGTCTGAAGTGAAGCATGCTGAGGTGGTACTCATTGTGTTTATTAGGGTGGGATCAGTGTATGCAATACCATTTGGTATTAATTGACAGAAGCATTCAGGATAGTGAGCTCTACCTTAGAGGTTCCAGCATGGGTAAATATGGACTCTATAGAGGAAGCAGGAGTTCCTGTTGTCTTAGGGTTTTAGAAGACAATAGATAGTTACATCTATAATCACATTATTTGGCAATTGGGTTAACTTTGAAATATCCCTTTGTTAGGATTTGCTGTATCATACATAGCACCACCATAATTTATGTCCTTTGACATTATTTGTATATAGCTCTGCCACTGGTTGCTTCTGTTTTCCCTGGTCTAAGCTTTTAAGAGAGTCAACATATCAAAGACTCGGCCTTTGTATTAAAAAGATTCAGTCTGTGCTTTAAAAAGTTTGAGATATTCAGTCAATTTTCCCCTCTCATATTAGTTAGTAATTTATATGACTACAAATTAATAGGAGTGTACATAAACACCATTCCCACCACTAAAAGATTGTGTCCCTTTCCATCCGCCCCTCCTCTCCATGAAGCCAAACATTCACCCTCACCCTCAACCCAGGGTTTTTACTTTGGTGCCCTACTTATTAATATGTTTTAAGGTCTTTCCTGTCTATATTTCTAGAGAATTTTAAACTAGAACCCAGAATTGATGATTTTTTTCCAGACTACATAGCTGCCTAATGGTAGGGTCAGGAGTACAGGTCTAAAATTTTGACTCCAAATTCAATGCCCTTTCTATTACTTCTAGCTCTTCAGGGAGATGGGACATATTCCTGATACTTGAATCAATGTTCTTTCTTCAATATGTCCTAAAAACAACAGCCGAGCAGGAAGGCACCTTTGTCTTGTCCTGCAAAACTTACTCATTAAAAAGAAAAAAATAGAGAGAAAATCTTCAGCTTTCTGAGTATACTGATGCATAATGGACATACCCAGGTAAATGGAAACAGGTCAATAGTGGGGCACAGAACAGCTATCTTTGCACAGAAAATGATTCAATAGACTTGAGTTCCCTGCCTGCTTTCAGCACTTGTTACATGGTACATCCATTAGTAGAGAAAAGCTAAAAGCAATTTTGAAAATAATTCTCAATAAACCCAGAAAAATCATCTATTAAAAACAAGAAAATGCATTTTGTCTGCAGTTCTGGTTACCTGGATACCGGCCAATATTTAAGTAGAGTAAAGTTCTAAGAAATAGATTAAAATATATATTTTATATAAGCCTGAAGGCAACAAGTGGTTGATGAATTTACCCAAAATTGGTGTAGGCTATGAATGAGACTCAGGAGAAATAGAATTCAAATTGAGCATGCAAATAGTTACAGACTGTCTCAGATTTGTCCTTCTATCCGTCCCCTGGCCTGTATTGCAGTCATACAGATCATAATATATAATAGGTGTAGGTTAATTAATTGTTGGCTGGTTAGGTTTGAATGGAATAACCAAGCTTAAAAGAGCTTTAATGTTAAAAACAAGACTTAATAAACATAAAACAGAAGGTCAGGAGGTGACTACTGGTTTGTGAGGGTCCTTGGATGACAGAGAGTTTTACGATTATTGTATACTGTATGCTATTTTTTTTTTAGTATTTATTTATAAAAAGGAAACCCTGACAAAACCGTAGGATAAGAGAGGTACAACTCCACACAATTCCCACCACCAGAACTCTGTATCCAATCCCCTCCCTTGATAGTTTTCCTATTCTTTAACCCACTCGGAGTAAGGACCCAAGGTCATTGTTAGATGCAGAAGGTGGAAGGTCTGGCTTCTGTAATTGCTTCCCTGCTGAACATGAGCGTTGACTGGTCGATCCATACTCCCAGCCAACCTCTTTCTTTTCCTAGTGGGGAAGGGCTCTGGGGAAGCGGAGCTCCAGGACCCATTGGTGGGTCGTCTGTCCAGGGAAGTCTGGTTGGCATCATGCTAGCATCTGGAACCTGGTGGCCAAAAAGAGAGTTATAACATATAAAGCCAAACAAGTTGTTGACTAATCATGAACCTAAAGGCTGGAGTAATGCAGATGAAGAGTGTGTGTGTGGGGCTGTCTCCATTCTGTAGATAGCTAGTGGGCATATTTTAGTTATATTCCAAAGGGTCTGTAACTATACTAGTTTTTTTCCCCTTGAACCTGAAATCTTATATGCAGGTAGATCCTAGTTATTGTCTGGGAAGATGATGTCATGGCTGGAAAAAGGAACAGAAAGCTTGCTATTGTTTTTTTCCCACCCTTCATATACTGGTATTTGCAGCTTCAAGTAGGTTTGTGGGTGTTAAGTATCTTGTCTGGCTGAGAACATGAAATCGTGTGATTTAAATTATAATGTGTGAGATCATTAACCTTATGCTACAATATGGTGTTTGAATAACTGTGGTGTGCATTTTGCCATGTTCAATGGTATAGAAGTGCTGTCTCCACACACCCCAGCAAGCTGTGAAGCCCGCAGGTCCATAGGAAGGAAGAAAGCTTCTTCTAACCAATGCTAATCTGTCTTCAGTCAAGGACAGAACAGTCAGGGAGAAGCTAATCTCCTGAAACAGATGGAAACAGCAGCTGAGTTCTTTGGTATCATCCATTCACCTAGACATACCCCTAGTTCAGTCTTCCATGAAGACATTTCCTGCAAATCATTTATAAACTTGAAAAGGAGGCAATTGATCAGAGTTGTTCCAATATCAGAGGGAAGAGCGGGGTTTAGAATAACCTTAAAAGTCTACCAAATAGCCCATTTCTCAGGGTTGTTTGGAGAATAAAAGGTCATTGATGAAATATTAAAAATAAGCAAATAACAGCTGGTTAAACGCAGGTGGTGCAAAGTGCAAGGACCGGCTGGCTTAATGATCCCAGTTCGAGCCCCTGGATCCCCACCTACAGGGGAGTCACTTCACAAATGGTAGAGCAGGTCTGCAGGTGTCTATCTCCCTCTCTCCCCTTCTCTGCCTTCCTCTCCTCTCTCCATTTCTCTCTGTCCTGTTCAACAATGATGACATCAGTAATAACTACAACAAAAAGGGTAATAAAAGAAAATAAATAAATAAATAAATATTAAAAAAATAAGCAAATGTTACCTTGCTTCCAAATAGTTAATGTATTAGTACTTTTAATTTGATTGCTTAGAAGCCATAAAAATTCTTAAAAATAAAACAACTATTAAATGTTAGAAGTATGGACTTCCCCAATTTTCCTGGCACTCCTCTCTCAGGTAGAAAGACAGTAAAGCATACTTTGAGGCTTTGTCCTTTGAACTCTGCACAGTAATATAAAGAATACCTAGGTGTTTGGGGTTATTAAATCAGGGTTGAAGGATCAGATAAGAAGACAGGTTTCATAGACTGAAAGAAAGTGTGTGACACAGGGAACAAGAAAAGTTAGACTTGGTCTGTCTCTTTCCACTGTCTGCTTTTTAGCAAGTCAGTTGCTCTGTCTAGATCCCTGATTTTTCTGCAAAAAGGAAAGAGACTGAGGTAGATACTTTCTGAGATTCTTTTGAGTGTCAACAGTGTAGGACTCAACATCATCTTGGCCTTTCTTACAGTGATGGCACAAGAAAACCAATGAAATAAAAATAGTTTTATTTGTTGCAAGATTACTAATTTCCAGAGAGTTGGATATGAACCAGCACCGTCATAAATTTCTGTGAGAAAAGCAGAAGCTGTTTGTTTGGCATTGCAGCAACAAGAACATGTGCTAATCAAAATGTCATTTCCCCTCAGTAATTAAAACCTTGGTGAGAAATACAGATGTGGCCAAAAATGCCTGGGCCTCAGAGTGTGTGGGATGGACAAATGGAAATAACAGAGGTCCAGAGTTCAGAGTTTAGAGTTCAAATCTTGACTGCACAGCTAATTAGCTGTGTGGCTTTGGGGAAGCTACTTCAACCCTCTGAGAGGTATTTTCTTCATTTGTAAAGTCATTCCCTTTTCTCCAGATTGTTATAAAAATTAAAATAGATAATGTACCTAAATACCTTGGCAATAAAGATGTCATTTCCTTCTTCCTACTAACTTCTCTAACATAGAACATAAAAACCTTAGTTCTTGGGACTAAGAGACATAACACCGGGTAAGGCGCATTTCTTACCATAAACAAAGTTGTATTGTTCAATCCATTGATTACATGGAAGAATTACAGCATCAGAGGAAGCTGTTCTCTCTCTCTCCCTCCCTCCCTCTCCCTTTCCTTCCCCTTTTCCCTCTCTCTCTCTCTATATATATATATATGTGTGTGTGTGTGTGTTTCCCCTTTCTCTTCTATGCTTGTCTCTTTCTGAAATAAAACAAATGACAAAAAATCCACTCAAGATCAGTGGACTTATAAATGCTCAAGATCCCAGTGAGGTGCCCATATGTTTGAGCATACACACACACACACACACACACACACACACACACACACACACACAGAGAGAGAGAGAGAGAGAGAGAGAGAGAGAGAGAGAGAGAGAGAGAGAGTTCAGCTGATAGAATACAGGACTTGCATGTCTGAGGATCCCAGCTTGATCCCTAGAGCTATGTGTACTAGAACGGTGCTCTGGCTTTTCTTACTCTTTCTAATGTGAGGAAATAAGTTTAGAGTAGTAAATGATTTATGGTCTTGTCATTATCTCTATTTTATAAATAAAAATAAAAAAGAATAGTAAATGATTAGTGAGAAGTCACACAGCTTATGATAAGAAAAGCTAAACCATGAATCCAGGTTTTCTGGCTTTAGGTGACTTTCCTCATTTTAGAATGTCCATAAGTTTTCTGTTTCTGGGAAAAGATTCAAGATGGAATCTGTCTAACAGCTATGGGACAACTCTCCAGGAAATAGAGATAACAGCAGCAGCAATCACAAAAGCTACGGGAACCTACAATTATAGAAACAATTACTTGAAACTCAGAAAGCACAAAAGTAGAGGAAGAAAAACACAAGGAGCACAGGAAAGGAGAAAAAGACAGTGTCTTCTCTTTCACTTCTTATTTCTTAAGTTCCATCTATAAGTGAGATCATCAAAAATTCATCTTTCTTCTTTTGGATTATCTCATTAACATGATTTCCTCAAGTTCCATTTAACATGAGGCAAAAGAGATGACTTCATAATTTTTAACAGTAGAGTAGTATTCTATTGTGTTTCTTGACCACCCACAAAGTCTTAGAGATGGTTTGGAGTGTCCTCCTCCTCCTCCTCCTCCTCCCCCTCCTCCTCCTCCTCCTCTTCCTCCTCTTCCTCCTCTTCCTGCTCCTTCTCCTTTCTCTCCTTTTTACTTCTTGCAAATTCATGCATTTCAGTTCTCTATATTCCACATATCAGTGAAACCATCCAGTAGTTGTCTTTCTTTAAAGTGGGTACAGGGCCTAAAGCATGCATGATGCCATGGTCCTTGCCTTTTTTTTTTTTTCATTCTTTCATTTGAGAGAGAGGTGGGAGAACAGTAGTGAGAGACACTGCAGTGCTGGTCCAGCATCCATGAAGTTCTTCCATTGCTGTTCCAGGTGTCCCCATCGGGCATCAGAGTTTGAACCTCAGACCTCACATTTGGTAAGGCACATGCTGTGTGGAGTGAGCTACATGCTGGCCCCACATTCTTTCTTTTACCTAAAAATGAAGATTAGAGCACAATCCATCTCACATTCTTAAGGTTGTTGGGCTTGTGATTTTATTTCTTACTTCTCATTGGTTTCTTCCTGTTTATAGAGAAGGTTTTTCAGAATATATGTCTCTAGTTGTTATCTTTACTCATCTGTCTACCTTTTCCTTTTTCCAATTCTACCACTCAACTGAATTGTCTGTTGATCATGGTCAGCAATAAGCCCTACATTTGCCGAATCCAGTGGTAATATTGATTTTCATCTCCTGGGAAGATTTGACATGATGGATTATTGCTCTCTCTTGAAAACTTTATTTTCTAGGCCAACAGGAATTAAAACTTTGCTGTTTTTCTTTTATTTGTCCACTCTTTTACAGCCTTCTCTTCTCTTTGTGTAGCATTGTAGTGTTGGAGAGACAGAGTTCAATAATTGGACCGTGTTTTGAACTTAGTTATGCTCCAAATTAATATGTTGAAACTTTAACCCCCAGTACTTCAGACTGTGACTTTGTTCAGAGATGGAGCATTTAAAAATATGAATAAGGTCTCAAATTTGTAAACATTGAATTCTAACACTTGGCTTAAATTTTTAGTGAATTTCTAATAATAACTTTTTTTGAAATATTAAATCACCTATAATCTTAGACCCGGGAGACTAGAAGCAATCAGTCCTATCAGTAACTAAGATACAATTATTTGTAAATAGCTTTAAATATATAAATCATGGTAAGGTCTTATATGCTGCAGTAAATCCTAACCATGGGATTTTCAAAGTAAACTAAGTTCCAAATAGCTTGGTTGTAATAATAATTATCTATTGCCTTCTTAAACTCTAAGACAGCAAGGAACCTTCCTCATTCTCTATAAAACCTGTATTTTTCCCAGACCTGGAACTTTTGGGGCTCATTTTCCTTCATGCTTCCCTTGATCCATACCATTTGATACTGCATCTGGTGATCTCAACCAGTACCACCTCAACATATTTCACTTCAGGCTGTGTGCAGAGATGCTAGTCCTGGGGTGTCAAGCCTCCAGTTCTGATAATCTGGTGAGACCTATCCTAGTTCATAGGACTCTTCAGTTCTATTTTGGGTGGCACACTTCCCAACAAAGTTACAGAACCTAGATATAGACCTGGTCCCAAGGGATAGGGAACATGTGACAAGTATCCATAAATTAGGGGAAATACATACTTTAAAGCAAAATTGCACAATAGTCTGTGAGTAGACTTAAACTCAGTAAGTGCAGCAAGCAAGTATAAAGACCTAAAAAAAGACACCATAAGTTACCTAATCAAGTAGTTTCTATTTAGACCTAGATATCCTCCTCACCTACTTCCTATTTCACTTCTCTCAATCACTTTAAGTCTAACCTTGTCAGTTAAAGTAAGGACTACAAAATCTGGATAAGGACAAGAGACTGGCATACTCTAATGATGTGCCTTTTGGTCACTACCAGGCCACCCCATCGACTGGGGTTCTAGTCAAGGAATCCTCGGATTCCCACATAAATATGATGGGCCTAGGCCTCTAACAGATCCCTCTCTCCACCATTACTGGTTACTTCCATCAGGAACAATATCATAAATCCACTTGTGGGCCTCTACAGGATCTTGCCCTCTATATAGAACAACAATGGTAGGGACTGCCCCACTCTCTGAAGGGAGGCTGGCTCAACATACTCTGACACTTGAGGAAGATGGGTCCTGAAATGTGTGAAGCCTAGAATGTTCCCAGATGTGACCATCGAATTTGAGCTCAGACTGACAGGGATGCAGAGGTTACACAGGCTCCTATGCTAAATATGAATAGACATGGGCCCTAAGGAAGATAGATGGGTTTATAGTTAACAGTATTCACACACATTTCCTATATTTGGGATCTACTCTTTGCCCTAATCCAGCTTTCTATTCCTATTCTGAACTATGAAATCATATTCCCAGACAATACTTTTAGCCCACCTGCATGTTAGCTATCAGGCTCAGGTAAAAATTACTAAAGTCATTTGCCCCTTGGAATATACCTAAAATAGACTTCCTAGCTTCTTCCCACACGAATACCCTTAGTTCCATCTGCTCTATTCCTATTGTTGTTTTCCTGTTTATTAAGCAATTTGCTATGTTTTATATCTTATTGATTTTCAGCTATCAATTTGCAGATCTATCACCACACTATCCTGACTTTCCTGAGCAGATGATGTCACCTATGTGTCCTGGAACCTCACCTCTACAGAGTCCTACCCTATCAGGGAAAGATGGAAGCAGTCTGGGAATATGGATTGATATGCCAACATCCATGTTCAGTGGAGAAGAAATTATAGAAACCAGACCTTCTATCTTCTTCATCCCAAATAGAATTTTGGTCCATACTTCTAGAGGGATAAAGAATAAGGAAACTTCCAATGAAGGGAGTGGGGTATAGAACTCTGGTGGTAGGAATTGTACCCCTCTTATCCTACAATATTGTCAATCATTATTAAATCACAAATATTTTTTTAAAAGACAGATGATTAGGTTAAAACAAGTCATTAAGGTATGTTCTATGTGATATAGTACGAGTTCTGTCCTCACATGAAATGGAATTCTAAGCACATAGCATAGAGAAAATATGATGTGAGAAAGATGATGCAAGAAGATGTGCCATCTTCAAACCAAAAAATGAGGGGACTCAGAAGAACCCAATCTTAGTATTTAACTTCTAGCTTCTACAACTGTGAGAAAATAAGCTGGTTAAACTATAAATTCTGTGGTATTTTGTTATGGCAACCTAAAAAGAGGCTTTCTCTACTCTTTCAGTGTCTATACTCTCCACCTTTCCAGTTCCATCCAGTCTCATGACTCTAAATGCCATTTATTTGCCGAAAGACACCAAATTTATATTCCTTGTCTGCCCATTTCTTATAGCCAACTACCTACGCCAAATTCACTTGGAGGCCAAATAGACATCATTAACTAAACCTGACAGAAAGAGCATTTTCTTACCTTAAGCTCCCTGCTTCTAACCATTTTGTTAAATTACAGCATTTTCCTGTACTTCTCTATTTATGCATAGTACAACTGCATTATTGATTTTTTTCCTTTGGCTTTCTTGTTTTTGTTCTTTCTTGTTTTTGTTTCTTGTTTTGTTCAATCAAAACATTGGTGATTCATTCTGTAGATGAGATATTTTTCACTTGCAGTGATGTCAGGGCAAATATTCCTTGCGAAGTACTTTGGCAATTGCCATTTTTTAATTTTAATTTTATTAGTGACTTAATATTGATTTACAAAATTACAAGATAGCATTTTCTCCATTTAAGTTCTGTATTCCCATATCCTCCATTGGAAGCTACAGTAGTTCTTCCAAGGTTGCAGATATGGGTTACCTATTATTTCTACAACTATCTGTCTACATTTGTATATATTTTCCCATTTTCCCCATGGTCCCATCTTCTCTTCCTTTCCAAGTCATATTTACACCTGTTGCTACATCCAAATTTCCCTCCCTTTTTCCTCTTCTCTCTCTGTGTCCTGATGGAGTCAGAATTCAGAACCCTCTGGTCATCTTCCCCTGTCATTTATCACCAAAATTCTTTTTAGGGTGCAGAAGGTAGGAGTTCTGACTTCTGTAATTGCTCTTCTGCTGGACATGGGTGTTGGCAAGTTGATCCATAACCCCAGCCCATTTCTATCTTTCCCTATTTAGGTAGGGCTCTGAATAGATGTGGTTCCAGACACATTGGTGAAGTCTTCTGCCCAGAAAAGACAAGATGGAGTCATAATAGTATCTGCAACTTGGTGGCTGAGGCTGTGGTGCTTCTGTCGATGCCTCTGTCATAGTTTGTGAGTTTTGTTGAGTTCAATTGTTGTAGATATTTGTTGTTTGGGAGGAGACTGTTTTTTCCCCTGTTATTCCATGCCACATCTCCCAGAAGTCCCCACAACTGCCTTTAAAAAGTCTGAATGCAGTTCTTTTACAATATGCACCTTTAATTTAATATATTTTGGCTTTTTCCCCTGCTTTTAAGTAGGGGGTGAGAGATAAAGAAACAGATATGGAGAGAAAAGAAACACAGCACTGCTCCATGACTTCTGAAACTTCCTCCATGTAGACTCTCACATTTGGCAACCCCAGGCTCAAACCCATGCCTTTGCACATGGTAATGTATGCACTCTACCAGGTAAGGTGCCAGCTGGCCCCCTCATACTCTTATTTATGACCTTTTGTGTACTGTATCAAGCACTTTAAACTTAGCTCTGTCCTCTATTGTGTTACTCTCTCCCTTTTGTGCCATTTTGCAAACTTGACAGGCATGACTACTTTCATCTAAGTATTGGGATAAAATGTGAACAATTCAAGATAAAAAGAGAGCTATTTAGTAAACAAACAAACAAACAAAACAGTGGCACTTTAATAAAAAGCCCCTTCTGAGTTCCCATCAGTCCACTAATCTATATTCTGGCTACAGTTACCTGACTAGTTATAGATTTGACAAATTAAATTACCATTAGCTTTACATTTCTATCTTGTTCTCTAGGATGGCATATGAGTCTTTGTCAATTGCCCTGCATGGAATAAAATATCATAGAATGATGGCAGAATGATAAAGTGAGAGAACAAAATGAAGAAAGACAGGATGTTTTAAAGGAACACAAACTTGGTAGCATTTGAATAGAGAACAGAGGAGAGGGTTTGCGTACAGAACATTGTTTGCATCCTGATACGCCATAGATTGCAAATGTAGGTTTTATTTCTTGTTCTACATACAATTTTTAAAAAATTTGTAAGATTTCTCAAAAAGGGAATGACTTGAAACAATACTGTGTCAAGTACAAAAGAATACAGACTGTATGATGTTATATGTATGAAGTTCTAGAACATGGAAACTAAATCAAGTTGCTTGTTAACTTGGGTGGGAAAAGGTAGTATCTGACTAAAAAGAGCCACAACATAATTTCTAAGGTGAGGAAGATGTTTTATATCTTCACAGGCATTTTCATTCATACAAATTAAAGAGTTTTCAAACTGCATCAAATATCACACTTAACACTTGTGTATTTAATTGTTTGTAAAATTTACTTCAGTGCCAAGGACAAAATGCTACCAGTTGAGACATTCCCTGGCCACAGAAGTTGAGTTTTGATCTCTACAGTGTAGTTATGAACTTGTACTTGGACTTGTCTCTGGAACAACTTACAACCTCCAAACCTCAATGTGTTTATATGTATAATAGTTAATGGACTTCATAGGACTGTTGTAAAGACAAAAAGAGAGAATATACAGTTTCTGGCAGGTAGTAAGTTCTTCTTTTCACCTTATTGGGGACTAATGGTTTATAGTATAGTTGTTAAGAAACAGGCACAACTTCTCATCTACCTATGCTAGTTGTCTAAGTGTCTACAAGGCACTCACTGAAACTAATCTCCATAATCAGAGTAAAGAGAAATTAAATATCATATCAGGCAATATCAGACCTTAGGAGAATTGGGATGTGAGACAACCAATGAACTTTAATATTTTAATATTATTTTTTTATTGAAATGAGATATAAAATTTATTTTGTAATCAGTGTAACATTAATTCATTAGCATTTGACTCAAATTATATTTTGATGTTTACATTAAATACAGTATAAGTAAATATCTGATATACAAGTACAAAATCCGTGATGAGTCATATTCTATCAACATTCTGTAGTAAATTAAAATGATTTTAACAAGGATGGATTTATGAGTTAAAATCAGTTTTATAAAGACAGAGAAAAAGAATCAGAGAAAGAGAGAGAGAGGGTAGTGAAAGTGACCACAGCACTGAAGCTTCCTTCATGTGGTGGGGACTGGGCTGGAATCTGGTTCATATACATGGCAAAACGAGGTCCTATCCTAATGCATTATTTAGTTAGCCCTTAAAGACAAATTTTATTTTATTTTGCTTTTTAGTCACTTAGGGGAGATTTTAATAGTTTATAAGATAATTGTTGATATATGGGTATAGTTTTTTATTCCTCCACGGTAGGTGTCTACAAAAACACTTTCACTCCCAATATAAATACTTTTCCACTGTCATAAACCAATTTTAAATCACTACTTTAATACAGTGTTTATAGTGGAGACATACAGTTTTTTAATTTATTTACTTATATATATAAAATTACATGTCAATAAGGGTTTGAATCCATACCATTCCCACTACCAGAGTTCTGAATCTTCACGCTCCCCACTGTAAATCCACCACAGTCCCCCTAAGGTTGTAGACATGGGCCAACCATTTCTCTACAACTATCTGTCCATATTTATATATAGTTCTACCCTTTTTTCTGATTTAATTCTCTCTTCCCCTCCAATACACTCATGACAATATAACTACCTCCATTTGTCCCTCTCCTTTTCCTTCTCTCTCTGGGTGCTGATGGAGCTGGAGTTCAGAAACCTCTTATCTTCCTCCTATCACTTCTCCCCTTCTGGGAGTATGGATCAAGGTTGTTTTGGGGGGAGCAGAAGGTAGGAGTTCTGGCTTCTGTAACTGCTTCTCCACTGTGCTAGAGTGGTGACAGCACATACCCCCAGCCTGTTTCTATCTTTCCCTAGTGGACCAAAGCTCTGGAGATTGGTGAGGCTGTCTGTCCTGAAAACTCAGGGTGGAGTCATGGTAACATCTATAACTTGGTGTCTGGAAGGTGGCATGACCAAAGTTGAGACAAAATGGTTAATGAATAGGAACCAAAAAGCAGGATAAACACAGATGAGATTAGGGATTTTAGGTTAGAAGAAAGCTTGGAAATCCATTGTAGGCATGTTCCTGGGGGCATACAACTATGGTAGTTTTGCCTGAGTTTGGTAGCTAGCCTGAGGTTGGATAAGAATATTGTCTGAGAATTCATACCAAATAATATTGCATCCACTGATCCCAATCTAATCAACGCAACGAGTACCACCTCAGCATGCTTCACTTTAGACTGTGTCCAGAGACTTCAGGTGTAGAATGACAACCCTTCAGCTTCATTACTCGGGTGAGACCTTTCCTTTCATAGTATTCTCTAATTTCATTCCAGGCAGTTCACTTCCTAACAAAGTCCCGAAACCTTGATATAGACTAGGTCCCGTGAGCTATTAGGGGAGGGGATGGGATACGGAGATCTGGTGGTGAGAATTGTGTGGAGTTGTACCCCTCTTATCCTATGGTTTTGTTAATGTCTTCTTTTTTAAATAAATAAAAAAATTAAAAAAAAGAAAAAAAGAATTTTGTCTGAGAAAATGGTGTCAGAGTAGAGAAAAAGGGCTAGAAAGTTGGATTAGGGCAGAGGGTAGCTCCCATTTTTGAAAAAAATTATGTGGCTAATATTAACTACTTACCTCCATCCACCCGCTCCAGGGAATATATATTTAGAACCGGAGCCTGTGTAACTTCTAAGTCCCTATTAGTCTGAGTTTATAGCTCATTGTCACAACTGGGAACATTGCAGGCTATATTTATTTCAGGACCAGTCTTTTTCATGTGGCATGGCAGGATATCCTCAGCCTCCCTTCAGAGAGTGGGGCTATCCCTACCGTTATTGCTTCATGGTAAGGACAAGGTCCTGGAAGGGCCCACAAGATGCTATTCCTTATGGAAGTGACCAGTGGTGATGGAGAGAGAAGTACCCTTTAGAGGTCTAGGCCCATCATATGTATATGGGAACCTAAGGATACCCTTCGTAACTAGGGCCCCAGATGATGAGGTGCTGTGATATTAATCAAATGGGCCATTATTAAATGGGCCAGTCTCTTGCCCTTATCCATCTTTTGTAGTCCTCTCTTTATCTTATGATCTTAGATGTTCTCTCAGATGTTTAGACATTGAGTATCATCTGTTGAGCCCAGCCAGAGTTAAGTTTTTGAGATCTGTCTTCTTTGGGCCTTTCTGCTAGGCTGCTTGGCTAATTTGGCCTAAATCTAATTAATTAGAGAATTTATGATGCCTTCCTTAGGCACTTCAACCATTACTGAGCACTTTGGCTTTGATTTATATAGTTGCTCCTTGATTTGGATATGTGTACACCTGTATCCAGTATCCTAAACCATAGCCTAACCTAGCATCTGTTACTTCGTTAAATGATGTGCCATCTAATGTTGATGTAGGTAGGCCTATGTGTTAGGAAAGTTCTCACCAGATTTGAAGAGTGTGAGGTTGACTTTCTCAGGCTTTGTATCTCTGGTTACAGTTCACAGTAGGATTTCAGTATCAGCATAATGTGGGGTGGCAGCACTAGTAGCAATTTGGTGGTAGAGGTGGTAGAGACATACAGTTTTGAGTGAATGAATGAGTGAATGAATGAATTAACTAGATTACTGGTCAGCTCTGGGGATTGGACCTGGGATCATAGAGCCTCTGGCATGAAAGTCTTTGTGCATAAGCTCTATGTTTTCTCCCTGACCAGACCTATTATTTTAAAGCTTTTGATTGTAGCAATGTATTGATGTAACTATTAACTATACTAGGAAAGAATAAAATCCTTGCATTATCTCAGTATCAGTTTTTCAGCCTGATATCCACTGCACATCAATATTAAAGAAATGTATGGAAAATATTTTTCTTTATTTTTTAATTGGGAGGTTAATGGTTTATAGTACAGTTGTTGGCACATGGGTACAGTTTTTTACCTCACCAAGATAGGTGTCTACAAGACACTCTCACTCCCAAATTAGATTTATCATCATGTATCAGGGCCTGAAAGCCAAAGTCACATATATTTATTTCTTTATTATTATTATTATTATTATTATTATTTCTAACAATCCTCCTAAAAGAGCTCTTGGGAAATATATTTTAGAAGCTCATGAAAGTGTACATGGGAATATCCTTTGTTCATAAGTTTAGCAAACTACTACCAGTTTATCTGCTTAGCAAATAATGCCACAGGAAGGGTTTTGCGTTTCATCTATTTCTGTTAGTATTTTCCACTAGGCTGCCTCTAGCACTTCCTTAAGCCTAACTTAAATGTTTCAGATGTTAGCAGTTTTCATTTACAGCTTCCAAGTGATAAGATCTACAAAGATTGCAGAATTCATATATAGAATCAAATTCTCAAGACTTACCCAGAGACCAAGCTATTCAACTTTTTTCAAATGCCAGGCACAAAATTCTGTTTATTCACTGACAAGTCTCAGTCAATTATCTATAGGTTTTCATTCTAAAACATAGGTAAACACACCACAAAAAAATTGTACCCCAGTTGCTAAAGTACTTACACCTTATTTCTCATCAACACATTTTTTTTCAAGTCTGAAAGCAACTGACTTTGTTTAAATAAACAAAAACTATCCCTATAAACTGTATATCTTTAAATAAAGCAGGGTTCTCCTTAAGCATGTATCAAAATTAATTATAGCTTAGTAAATGGTGGAGGATGGAAAAACTGATGAGACATCAAAAAACTACATCACACATGTGACTTCCACCACTGAAATATTTTGACATGAGCTGACTTCTTTTTCACCTCAAATCATATTAAAAATTATTTAGTTAAGACTGCATAGTTGGCTTCAAATTTATATCCATTGAAGATCTTGTATAGTATCTTGTAAGAGGTTTTTACAACAAAGTAAGTTGTGACTGTATCCTGCACTAGAAAAGAAAGAGACTTCAAGAGACTTCTACCCTTGAATGAAAACACAAGTTATATTCTTTTGTATTGAAGTCCCTGTTTTGTTTTTTTTTAAAGTTTATTTGTTGCATGTTCTCTAACCTCTTGTATTAATTAATTTTTTTCATGGAATTATTTGTTCTCATGTGAAGTCAACTCCTGATTATCTCAATTCTGCAATACAATTGAACAAATATTGATGGAGCATTTGTCAATGGCACAGTTAATCTGAAACAGCAGACCATTTAAAAATAATTCATACTTGGCTTTGTAGATTTTATTATAAAAATACCTTGATTTATAATTTTCAGAGTACTCTCACATATATTATCTCATTAGATTTTATGCAGATTCACTCCCTTAGAAAAGGCTGATTTGACTTGAGCTGATTAATATTAATATTAATTAGCATTCATGAAGCACAAACTGGCTGAACAGCAGGAGGAGGTGGCTGTAGGAGTGTGGAGAGGAGAATGGGAAGCTAGTTTGCGATTACAGCACTGAGGTGGACAATAGAACTGATGTACATAATATGACAGTAAAGACCACACATACACACTAGCATATATGCCATAATTTATTTTTCTATTGCTATTAACTACTGAAACAGGCATTTTGGAGGTTTAAAATGAATAGCCAATTATCATGGGCAAAAAGGGTGGCATAATTATTATGTTTGGATGAATATTTTGCTAGATACCTTGCGGTTGGGGAGATCTTTGTGACTATCTGTTTGATTCCAAGAAAAGAATTTAAATAGACATGAACAATGTAACTACAGATAAGAGTTCAGCATCAGCTGTGGGAGTGGAGGCTGGTGGCAACATACTAATTAACAGAGTAGTCTTAGATACCAGCTTGGGTTAATGAAGGAGGAGTGACCATTTTAACTGCAGGAGCACATTCAGGTATTGATTTCACTGAGAGGGCAACACAAGGAAGACACAGGGAAGATAAGCAACCAATTTCAGAGGTTGGGTTTGAAGTCTAGCTTTTGTATTTTCTGCTATAAACTTTACCTGTCTGAGCTGTAAGCTGAAGTAACAGCAAGTGTTATTATTTGTCATGTTTTTTAAAAAATAGTATTATTCTTCTCTTACCCTCTCTGGAAGATCCACTACCCTTCCAATGTTCAAAACAGCTATTCGGAAACATAGTTCTTATAACAGGCATCAGAGAGTTGGTCTAGGATTCAGGAACAATACACAGGGGTAGATACCCAGAAAGGAAGAGAGGCCAGATCCATTTTTCTCAAGCAGGAGCTTGAATACCACTGCCCATATAGAAGTAGGAAATCAACCTCATCAGTTCCCATGTAATTATGAGATAGAAAGAAGGAGAAGAGACCCAGAAAATGAGGAGACTCAAATAAATAGAATTGTAAACGATAGAGGAGATATCACAACAGACACCACAAAAATCCAGAAAAACATGCAAAACTTCTATGAAGAACTATATGCCACCAAGCCAGAGAATTTGGAAGAAATGGAGTAATTCCTAGAAACATATGCATTTCCAAAACTAAACCAAGAAGAACTACAAAACCTAAATGCACCAATCACAGACAAAAAATTCAAAACACTTATGAAGAATCTTTCCAACAACAAAAGTCCAGGACCAGATGGCTTTACAAGTGAATTCTACAAAACCTTCAGGAAACAATTAAGACCTATACTTCTAAAGCTCTTCCACAAGATTGAAGAAACATGAACACTCCCTTCCACCTTCTATGAAGCCAACATCAACCTGATACCAAAAGCATATAGAGGCACAACAAAAAAGGAAAACTACAGACCAATATCTCTGACGAACATAGATGCCAAAATATTAAACAAGATCCTGGCCAACCGGATACAGCAGTACATCAAAAAGAATATTAATTATGACCAAGTGGGATTTATCCCAGGAATGCAAGGCTGGTTCAACATACATATGTCAATCAATGTCATTCACCACATCAATAAAAGCAAAACCAAAAATCACATGATTATTTCAATAGATGTATGTAAAGAAAGATTTTGACAAAATCCAACACCCATCCATGCTCAAAACACTGCAAAAAAAATGGAATAGATGGGAAATTCCTCAAGATAGTGAAGTCCATATGCAGCAGACCTATAGCCAACATCATACTCAATGGACAGAAGCTGTAATCATTCCCTCTCAGATCGGGGACTAGACAGGCTGTCCATTATCACCATTACTCTTCAACATAGTATTGGAAGTTCTTTTCATAGCAAAAAGACAAGAGAAAGGAATCAAAAGAATACAGATTGGAAGGGAAGAAATGAAGCTATTTGTAGGTGATATGATAGTATACATAGGAAAAACTAAAGAATCCAGCTGGAAGTTATTAGGCAATATAGTAAGGTGTCAGGCTACAAAATCAATATACAAAAACTAGTGGCATTTCTTTATGAAAACATTAAATCTGAAGAGGATATCCAGAAATCACTCCCATTCACTGTTGCAGCAAAATCAATAAAATACCTAGGAATAAACCTGAGAAAAGAAGTGAAAGACTTGTATAATGAAAACTATGAGTCACTATTCAAGGAAATAGAAAATGATATAAAGAAATGGAAAGACATCCCATGCTCATGGATTAGAAGAATTAATATCATCAAAATGAATATTCTCCCCAGAGCCATATACAAATTTAACAAGATACACAAAAAAGTTCCATGAAGCTTCATTAAGAGAATAGTACGAAAATTACAATAATTTATCTGGAACAATAAAACACTGATAATTGCCAAAAAATCTTGAGGAAAAGAAACAGAAATGGAGGCATCACACTCCCAGATCTCACACTATACTATAAGGCTACCACCATGATCAAAACAACTTGGTACTGGAACAAAAATAGGCACACAGACCAGTGGTACAGAATTGAAAGCCCAGAACTAAAGCCCCACACCTATGGACATCTAATCTTTGATAAGGGGGGCCAAAGTATTAAATGGAGAAAGGAAGTTCTCTTCAATAAATGGTACTGAGAAAACTGGGTTGAAACATACAGACGAATGAAACTGAACCACTTTAACTCACCAGAAACAGAAGTCAAATTCAAATGGATCAAGGACCTGGATATTAGACCAGAAACTATCAAATACTTAGAGGAAAACATTGGTAGAATACTTTCCCACCTAAACCTCAAGGACATCTTTGGTGACACATACCCAATTGCAAAAAAGACTAAAGCAGAAACAAATCGATGCGCCGCCCCGTCACGACCACCAGAGAGACTGACAAAGTCATCTCCTCTGGACCTGCATTCAGACTTCAAAGAAGCTGGGCAGAAGGACGGGAATGGGTCGACGCATTCTCCCCCTGTTATTGCTACAAACAATTATACTGTCACAATTGATTAATAATGCTTTGACAGTGCCTGGTGGGAATGGAGAGTCAGAAGCACCCCCTCTCCCTTACACAGGAGCATATTTGAAAGTTACATTATTGAAAGTGGAGAAGGTGGGTCAACATAGACGGACAAAACAAGTCATGTTATGACTTGCCCCTCATAGAAACAATACAGAGATTGAGGCCTCCCAGGTACAAGTTGACATATTGAAACAAAGAAAGATTAATAGTTAAACTGTACCAGACCTAGATGAGCAGTGGTCCACAACTAGGCAAAGATCTATACGCCCCCATAGAAGATTAATGGTCGAGATAGCCCTCAGCAAAAGTCTAAAATAATTCTGGGTATGACCTCTCCTGGGAACAGAACGATACAAAGTATTGTACCCATTCTTTACAGTTATGGGGGAATAACATGTAGCCTGCCAAAGCCACAAGACTATTGTTACTTCTTTATGAGCTGGTTGCTTAGGCAACCTGAATGTAACCTGAAACAGGTATAAAAGCTAATGCAGTTTCACTATTAAAACGAGTCCAGACTCACCCTCCAATAGAGTGTGGTGTCTATCTGTTCTCCCTTGCCGACTCCTGACCCACCTGGGAGGTTGCCTTCAAGACCCCTGACCCTACTGCTGCTCAACCACTGAGTGGTCCACGGCAAATCGATGGGACTACATCAAATTAAAAAGCTTCTGCACAGCCAAAGAAACCATCACACAAACAAAGAGACCCCTCACAAAATGGGAGAAGGTCTTCACATGCTATATATCAGATAAGAGACTAATGGGTTGCATTGGATCGATCTTCTCGTGTTGCATCCCGTGAGTACCCATTCATTGGGGAAACTGACGATCCTTCCTAGCCGACTGAATCCACATGGATCCCAGTCACTTTCAAAGCCAGCAACAAGCAGCTCCTGACAGCTTTCAACCTAATTCTGTTGACTGGCTATGGAAGAAGGGCAAACGCTAGAAGAAGAAGAGACTAATAACCAAAATATACAAAGAGCTCAGCAAACTTAGCAACAAAAAAACAAATAACCCTATCCAAAAAATGAGGAGAGGATATGAACAGAACATTCACTATAGAAGAGATCCAAAAAGTTAACAAACACATGGAAACTTGCTCCAGGTCGCTGATTGTCAACACTCAGATACCACCTCACTCCTGTGAGAATGGCATACATCAAAAAGGACAGCATCAACAAATGCTGGAGAGGCTGTGGGGACAAAGGAACCCTTCTGCACTGCTGGTGGAAATGTAAATTGATCCAGCCTCTGTGGAGAGCAGTCTGGAGAACTCTCACTAGTCTAGACATGGACCTTCCATAGGATCCAGTAATTTCTCTCCTAGGGATATATCCCAAGGACTCCATAACACCCAACCAGAAGGATATGTGTACACCTATGTTCATAGCAGCACAATTCATAATAGCTAAAACCCGGAAGCAACCCAGGTGCCCAACAACAGATGATTGGCTGAGAAAGCTGTGGTATATATACACAATGGAATACTATGCAGCTATTAGGAACAATGAACCCACCTTGTCTGACCCATCTTGGACAGAGCTAGAAGGAACTATGTTAAGTGAGCTAAGTCAGAAAGATAAGGATGAGTATAGGATGATCCCACTCATAAACAGAAGTAGGGAAAGAACAGAAATGGAAACTCAAAGCATGATTTGACTGAATTTGGACTAGGACACCAAAATAAAAACCCTGGGTTGAGGGTCAGCGTGGATGTTTTTCTTCATGGGGGGGGTTAGAGGGAGGAGTATGGGATGGGACACAGTCTTTTGGTGGTTAGAATGGTTTTATGTACACTCCTATTAATTTGTAGTCATATAGATTACTATTTAATTAATATTATAGGGTAAAATTGATTGAATGCCTCAAACATTTTAATACACAGACCACAGGCTGAGTCTTTGATATGCTGACTCTCTTAAAAGCTTTGACCAGGGAGAACAGAAGCTACCAGTGGCACAGCTATATACAAATGATGTCAAAGGACATAAATTATGGTGATGTTGTGTATGATACAGCAAATCCTAACAAAGGGATGTTTCAAAGTTAATCCAATTGCCAATTAATGTGATTATAGCATTATTCGTTACTCGGGTGAGACCTTTCCTTTCATAGGATTATCTAATTCAATTTCTGGTGGTTCACTTGCTAAATAAGTCCCCAAACCTAGATATAGACCAGGTTCATGAGATTGAGCATATGTTCACATGTATCCATAAAGTAGGGAAAAAATATATATATCTGAAAGCAAAAATGCACAATAGTGTGTCTTGAGTCAACATGAAGTCTATAATGAAATAGTGTCTACTTAGACATAGATACCCTCCTCACCTACTTCCCATTACACTTCATTCACTCACTCCAAAGCTAACCTTTTCAAAGCAAGAACTGAAAAAGCTAAATAAGGGCAAGAGACTGGCATACTTTAACTATGACACTTTAGTTGCTGTCAGGCCACCCCATCAGCTTCAGCCCTAGTTGGGGAGTCCTGAGATTCCCAAACAGACATGATAGGCCTAGAATTCGAATAAATCCCTGTCTCCATTGTTACTGGTTATCTCTATCAGGAACAACAAAATAGACCCCTTTGTGGGCCCCCATAGGACCTTGCCCTCAACTTGGATCAACAATGGTAGAGAATGGTCCATCCTCCAAAGGGAGGTTGGACAACATACTCTATGCTACACCTGAGGAAGATGGATCCTAATTTTGGGGCAGCTTGGAATGTTCCTACTCATGACCACAGAATGTGAGCTCAGATCTATAGGGATGCAGAGATCACATAGGCTCCTAAGTTGAATATGGGCCCCAGATGACATCAAATCTATGGGGTTTACAGTCAACAATATTTATAACCCTTTCCCATATTAGGGAGCTATTCTCTTCCCTGATCCAGCTTTCTAGTCCTTTTCCCAACCATGACATCATCTCCTCAGAAAATAACCTGGATACACCTGCATATCAGATTTTAGGCTCAGAGGAAAAAAAAAAAACTAGTATAGCCACAGGCCCTTTGGAATATAACTAAAATATGCCTACTAGCTATCTATAAAACCTACCCCCCCACTCTTAATCTGCACTATTCCAGCCTTTAGGTCCATGATTGTTCAACAATTTGTTTGGCTTTGTATGTTAACTCTCTTTTCAGCCACCAGGTTCCAGATGCTACCATGACTTCCCTGGCCAGACAACCCCACCAACGGTGTCCTGGAGCTCCTATTCCCCAGAACCCAGCCCCACTAGGGAAAGAGAGAGGCAAGCTGGAAGTATGGATCAACCTGTCAACACCCATGTTCAGTGAGGAAGCAATTACAGAAGCCAGACCTTTCACCTTCTGCATCACACAATGACCTTGGGTCCATGCTCCCAGAGGATTAAAGAATAGGAAAGCTTTCAAGGGTTGGGATGGGATAGGCAGTTTTGGTGGTGGGCATTGTGTGGAGTTGTACCCCCTCTTATTGTATGGTTTTGTCAGTGTTTCCTTTTTATAAATAAAAGTAAATAAATAAATAAAATCCCTTATTTCATTTGCTCTATTCCTACTTTTTGGTTCCAATTCATTAACCATTTTGTCTCACTTTATGTCCTGCCACTTTCCACACATTAAATTGCAGACATCTATTATTAGAAAATGAGAAATTTTACTCATGTGTCAACATCTGTACTGTAAACCAATAAAACCCAAATAAAATGGGGAAAAGAGGGCAGGGAGGAAATATTAATCTTTACTGAGTGTGGATCAAAAGGAACCTTGATATCTGAGACAGATCTCCCAGTCATCTCTGATAGACAGAGGATGATGTAATCTTGTATTTATAGCTCTAGCAACCTAGACTAGGAGGAGAGAGTCACCAAGGTTCAGGCATGGAGACAAGCATATAGAATCCACTCAGAAAAGCAGCCCAACTTAACTGATTAAGTACTATCAGGAAAGAAAAGCGCATAGAATATACGAGGAAGAGAAGCTTTCATAGAGACTGAGAATCAAAGAAGTGCTTTGCGCAGCAGTTAACCTGACTTAATGCAGTCCGTTTAAAGAGAAAGAAAACATGGTATGTTCATTTTCTTCAGACAGGGAATCTTCTGGTGGAGTCTTTGCGGTCATAGGATTTTTTTGGCAATCCAATGAAAGCTATATTTTCTCCCAGGAAAAAAGTAAATGTCACCTACCTACAAAAATCTTACATGTAGTTTCAAAAGGTTCATGAACTCCAGTAGGCTCAGATTAAATATTTTGGTTATCAAAGGATACAAGTAACATTGGAACTGATATCACAAAGAGATGCTGAGAATTTCTAACCTCAAGAGATAATAAAATCATTATGAACAAAAGAGATGTCACTGGACTTGATGATGTTAAGTACAATACACAAAGAGGTGTAAGACAACTATCAGATGGATTGTTTCTTATGTGGAATATAGATAACTAAAACAAAGAGACTTGAGGGAAAACAGTAGCCAAACTATGTCATAGCCTATGAAAGTCAAGGTGGTTATCAGACAAAAGGTTGGTAAAGGAACCATGCCAGAGTGTGTGGTGAATTATATAGACATCCATACAAGTGTGTGAAATTATACCCCTGGTATTTTATAACTTATAAACCAATGTTAAATCAACACTAATATAAACTGAAAATATAGTTGTGCAGTATTTACCTCAGTACTGAGTGAAATGCGAGGTAGCTACTTAAACTTTCTCACTGGTACATGGGTTCTAATTGTCACATACAACTGTGCCATTTAATTACCAAATAACTCCAAGAAGTTTCCACTAAAGGGACCATGTTATCATTAGTAAATTCCTTCTGGATCTGAATAGCTAATATGATAAGAAGGTGTAAGAAAAGAGTGAGGTTCTAAGGGCCAGGTGGTGGCACACCAGGTAGAACACATGTGTTATCATGTTCAGGGACCCTGTACTAAGTCCCTAGTTCCCATCTGCATTTAGGAGAGTTTCACAAGCTGTGAGGCAGTGTCATAGGTGTCTGAGTTTCTCCCTTTATACCCCTTTCCCTCTCAATTTCTCTTGGTCTCTGTAACAGACAGGAATAAAAATGGGAAACAAGCATGATAGATTCATTGGGTAGGCACCAAACCCTAGTGATAACACTAGTGCCCATAAAAAAATAAAAGATTTCCTTTGGGCAAGAGATGGTTTCAGATTTTTGCCTTACAATTCATCATTTCTCTTTTGTCACCTTTCAGCACTTTGTACTAACTTAGAAAAATAGAACTGGGGTTGTCAACTCCATTTACTTTATGTCCTACCTGTCCTTTCCTGCACGAACCATATGGGAAAAGATGGAAGAGCACTAACTGAGCACTTCAGTGGTCACTGATCGAGTCTCCACCATAAATAATGGAATATTTCTTGTTTGGACACTTTCAAGTCCCACAACTCCAGAAATAGCTATTTAAATGACTTAATTTTCTTCTCCATTGACTTTAATGAATATCTCCTTAGATTCAGCCATCCAGCAAACATAAACTCTCAAATAGTGCTGTGTTTGACTTGGGCTGGGAATGTCTGAGAAATGGATTCCGGTTATGCAACTGAAATATGAATTTGGATTTAATGCTCTAGTGACAAAACCCTGAAAGGTTAGGTGCTCATGATCAAAGTTAACACACTCCAATATAACTGCAGTAGCATTTCAAACACTGAAGCCTATGGGCTCAAGACCCACACTGATGCTATCACTCACTTTTTCGGATTTTCTTTTCTTTCTTTCTTTTCTTCCCTTCTTTTTCTTCAAGGAAACTTTTAGCATCCAATGGAAATCCCAAATATTAAGCCTTTTCTTTTTTGTCCCTGGAGGCCATGTAGACAAAATACAGCTTTGAGTGAGTCTGATAGTCTTTTTTTTAAAAATTTATTTTTTATTTAAGAAAGGATAAATTAACAAAACCATAGGGTAGGAGAGGTACAACTCCACACAATTCTCACCACCCAATCTCCATATCCCATCCCCTCTCCTGATAGCTTTCCCATTCTCTATCCCTCTGGGAACATGGACCCAGGGTCATTGTGGGTTGCAGAAGGTAGAAGGTCTGGCTTCTGTAATTGCTTCCCCTCTGAACATGGACGTTGACTGGTCGGTCCATACTCCCAGTCTGCCTTTCTCTTTCCCTAATAGGGTGGGTCTCTGGGGAAGCAGAGCTTCAGGACACATTGGTGGGGTCTTCAGTCCAGGGAAGCCTGGCCAGCATCCTGATGGCATCTGGCACCTGGTGGCTGAAAAGAGAGTTAACATACAAAGCCAAACAAATTGTTGAGCAATCATGGACCCAAAGGTTGGAATAGTGGAGAGGAAGTGTTAGGGGGGTACTCACTGCAAACTCTAGTGTACTTCTGCTTTTAGGTATATATTTTGCACTAGTTTATGCATACATGTGAACATATGCTCTCTCTCACAGAACCTGGTCTAGATCTAGGTTTTGGGACTTTGTTAGAAAGTGAACCACCTGGGATGGAATTAGAGAATACTATGAATGGAAAGGTCTTACCTGTGTAATGAAGCTGAAGGGGTGTCATTCCACACCAGAAGTCTCTGGATACAGTCTGAGCTGAAGCATGTTGAGGTGGCAATCATTGCGTTGATTAGGTTGCGATCAGTTGATGCAATATTATCTGATATGGATTGGGAGAGGCATGCGAGAAAGTGGGCCCTATCCTAAGGTTCCAGGACTGGGGAAAATATAGGCTTTATAGTGAAGATGTGAGGTTCCTGCTGTCTTACAGTTCAAAAAGACAATGGATAGTTAATGTTATCATCACATTATTTGGTAATTGGGTTAACTTTGAAAAGTCCTTTTGTTAGCGTTTGCTTTATAGTACCCAGTATCTTATATGTAGCTGTGCCATTGGTTGCTTCTGATCTACTTGGTCTAGGCTTTTGAGAGAGTTCGCATATCAAATACACAGCCTATATATTAGAAAGATCAGTCTGTGTTTTAAAAACTTTGAGAGATACAATTAATTTTCTCCCTCTCATATTAATTAACTAGTGATTTATATGACTACACTTTACTAGGAGTGTACATAAACACCATTCCCACCACCAAATGACTGTGTCCCATTCCACCTCCACGCCCCACTGGCCCAGGAAGCTGTATGTCTACCCCTCACCACAGGGGAGCTAGAAGGAATTATGTTAAGTGAGCTAAGTCAGAAAGATAAAGATGAATATGGGATGATCCCACTCATCAACAGAAGTTGAGAAAGAAACTAAAAGCAGGATCTGACTAAATTGAAAGTAGGGCACCAGAGTCTGATAGTCTTTACACCTGAGCGCCAGCATTGAGAAGTATTCTGGGGATCCCTCCAGGCACAGAACCTCATTTGATGCTGGAGGAAACTAAAGCAAATGATAGGAAGTACAGACTGAGAAGTCTAAGGCCTGGACTTGAAAGGGTAAGATTGAAATACAGGTAAGTCGGAGATGGAAGTGGGTATCAGAAAGTAGAAAATATCATTGTGAAGTTCAGAATCTTAACCTAATTTTATACTGAAGAAGACGATGTTAATTTTCCTGGATTTAGGATATTAATCTAAAATTGTGTGATATGGGTATTAGCCTTGTTAGAAGCACCATCCTTTTTACATTTACAATGTTTTATGTGATGGCATTAACAAAAGTGTGTAGTGTTTGAATTTAAATGTATTGACAATATTAGATCAGCTGTTGTTTAACATTCCCTTTTAGTAGTTGTACAACAAATACTCTTTTAATCACAACTGTCATGGACTAAACCAGTAGTTCTCAGACCCTGGAAATTTCCTTCATTTGTAGGTATTTTTAGTAAGTGAGTGACTTCAAAATTAATTTCCCTGAGTGGTGTCAACAAAAGCAACATAGTTGTTGAAGTGGGCCAGTGTCTCTCTAGTCTGACACATAAAGACTGTGTCAGAAGAGCCCAAATGACTTGACTGAATAGAAATGGTTAGGAACACCCAGAGACAGCAAGCTGAACCAAAAACACAGACTTCCGAACCTCCACAGTTTCAAAACAGGACTCTTTCTTGTGCAATGACCTGATACCTTGACTCTTGGAAGTCTGTTGGCTTTTTGTTTGGCAAGGCTTACTCTATTCTTCTCTTTACTACTTCCACTCAAATATTTGAGTGGTTATCCAAGTTTTTAACAAAAAGATAATAGTTAATGGTGCACAGACTGACTTCTGTTTATTTAGCTTTGAGTATATGTCAGTTGCTGTTTTATGTACATTACTCGTATGGTCCCATTTACTCCTCACAATAGCCCTCTCAGTGGGCACTGTCTTAATCTTCTATTTTTAAAACTAGGAGGCACTGAGGTCATCACCTATCCTGGCCTACTTCCTTAGTAAGGCAAAGATACAGCATGTGAATCTGTAGCTGAATCCAATACCTGTATGGCAGGCTTTTCTGTCTCCAAACTCACAAGTTTATGTAATCAATATTTCAATAAGTTCTCATTAGTTCTCAAGATAACAGGTAGATATTGCAAACTCTGGAGCAATGATTTAACAATTCCTGGTAGATTAAGAAAGGAGAATGGAGCCATACAAACTTTAATTTAAACCACATATTGCCAGGGATATATGTCACAGAAGTGCATGGAACTTGCATTTTGGTTATTTGTCCAAGTTTCTATCTCCAGTACTGCCTTGAGCAGAGCTGAGTGTTATTCTGGTTTAAAAAATAATAAAGACTGTGGTCCATGAGGTGGCATAGTGAATGGAGCATTCAAGCATGAGGTCCTGAGTTCAGTCTTGAATGGACCTCAAGCATGAGGTCCTGAGTTCAGTCCCTGGCAGTACATGTACCAGAGTGATGTCTGGTTCTTTCTCTTTCTTTCTCCTCCTTTCTCATTAATAAATAAAATATTGAAAAAATAATAAAGACTAACCACATGAAACAAAGATGGAAAGAGAATGGAAAAAAATGGAAAGAGAGCAAGGGCAATGAATAGAAAATAGTACTAGTAGCTACACATCCAAATATATGAATAACCATTTATGTTGGGAAAATAGATATCAAAATAAAAAACTAGATATCAAAATACTAGAAGGCCCATTGTCTGAGCATATGGTAACCCAGAGGACTTAGAACTTGCTTGTTGATCCTTATCTATATCATCTAACTCATTGTCCTCACACATATGTTTGTGTCCCTTGAACTGATGTGTCCTAATTTAGAATCCAAATAATCTGTTCTATTAGTCTTGAGGTTTTTCTTCCCTTTTGAGTTAGACAGTAGCTTGTGGTGCAAAGCGGAGAGAGGAGAGTAATGAAGGATGCCAGTCTTTGTCCTCCAAAAGCCCATGTTCTATCTTGTCTGAGTTTGAAGAAAGCCCAGTGGATGACTGCAGCTGCCCATCTCCAGCACTGCTGGACAGCTGTATATGGCAGTTTCCAAGAACAGGGAGGAGACAAAGAAAGCATTCTGGAACAGGCACACTGTATAGTTAGTGGCCTAGAGATAGCTCACGGCAACACGGTGAAAAGCATTGAATGCAACTTGTCTACTGAAATGCATTTTGAGAGTATAGGGACTTTTTTCCCCTCCTAATTCTCACAGTTTGACAGCAGATCTATGCTAACCATGAAATAGGTTCTCTGCTAATTGTTATGTTTTCAGATATAGAAGTACGTCTCTAGAGAAAATGTGCACCTTGGAAACTTGTAAACAAGTCAAAAGTTTCCTGAAAATGTCTGTAGAAAATCAGAGAAATTCAAGTACAACCCTTGCTGACTGATAGGCATAACGAAGCAATTCCCTACACTCGATAAAGTAACCACCATGCAACCACCCACATATTTGCTGATACCTGGGAGAAGCACAATATAGTTCAAGCTCTAGTGGAAATGAGAGAAAGTGAAAAGGATGTTTTATTTTTTTAATTTTTAAAAATATTTTATTTTATTTATTTATTTATTCCCTTTTGTTGACCTTGTTGTTTTATTGTTGTAGTTATTATTGTTGTTGTCGTTGTTGGATAGGACAGAGAGAAACGGAGAGAGGAGGGGAAGACAGAGAGGGGGAGAGAAATAGACACCTGCAGACCTGCTTCACCGCCTGTGAAGCGACTCCCCTGCAGGTGGGGAGCCGGGGTTCGAACCGGGATCCTTATGCCGGTCCTTGTGCTTTGCGCCACCTGTGCTTAACCCGCTGCGCTACAGTCCGACTCCCTAAAAGGCTGTTGTTTTTTCCCCACCTTAGAGATAATATATTGCCCATGAACATCAATTCTCAGTCTCCCTAAAGGATCAGTCTTCAAAGATAGAAATAACTACAAGGGTATTTATATAGTCAGATGAAAAAGTGACACAGTCAAAGATTAGTGTTAGGAAGTCTGACAGGTAAATAGCTGAGATGGCGCTAGGTGGAGAGAAATGTCTGGAGCTGGTCATTAATTCCACATAACAATGGGGTGGCCCACCCCACACAATACAACTTCTTGAATTAGGAAGAAAACAATAATAATAATAGTAGTAGCAGTATAACTCAAGCTTACTGCATCATCAAACACAGTATTGTTATTGAATACTTAATAAGCACCCACAGTATGTGGGATGTTGGTTCATCTCAACAATAGCATTTTGTTTTTATTGATAGCACTTAATGGAAAGCAAGTAATACAATATGAGAGTTCAATTTAACATAAGGTTTTCAGGTCCTCAGAGTTGGACCAGATTTATAAAGCCAATGAAAATTATCACTCCTTTTGAAAAATAAAATAAAATAAAATAAGGAAAGAAAGAAAAGAAAAAAGCATTCCACAAAAGGAGGCAGATCAGAGGGAAAGCAGACCAAAATTATAAATGAAGAACCTCCTCTTCTCATGAATAAAAGAAGGCAAATGACTCAGTTCTATGTGAAGAAATGGTCACTCAGCCATCTGGGAGAAACCTGACCATGTTTGTTTCAGGATATGTATAAAAATTTGTCCCTCAGTGGAACTGTTTCAGTTATTTCTACCCCAGGGAAACTCATTCTTCTGTCATTCCTGCTGTGAGCACATTCCAGTTGTTTTCAATTCCCATCATTTCCAGGGTCTCCCTCTTCATAAGTAGACATGGCCTGCCGTGGGACTTCAGGAAATGCTGATGACACATCTCCTTCATCAATCACAAGCAGCCCTGAAATATGTACAGCCTCTAAAATATAGCCAATAGTATTATGTTTGAGAGCTGGTTTTAATGGAAAGGAGAGGCCCCACACCACTAGGTTGAGAGTCAACACCTTTAAAAATGTACAAATCATCTGTAATTCCAACCAGAAAAGACCACCCTTCACATTTCAGAATAGTCTTTGTTTTCTTTTACATTGTGATAGTTTAGGTGTGTGTGTGTGTGTGTGTGTGTGTGTGTGTGTGTGTGCCAGCTCTGCAGAAATGACATTGCACCTATTTTTATAGTCTTCAGTCTAACACTCTCCCAACTGAGCTATTTCGGTGGGCTATAGTCTTCTATAGGGCTCTTAGAGTCCTCAGAGTTGGATATGACCTAAGAGATCATGATGTTCAATACTCAAATTTTGCAGATGGGAAGTGGCCCAGAAGGGGCAGTGACTTTCTAAGTTTATATAGAAACTAGGTAGCAGAACTTGAGGTCAGGTCAGCCAAGTTCAAAGTCAGATGTGTAGCCACTATGCCAAAACCTGGTATGAAAATGAATGTTCTGTAATGATACTCAGGAACATAGAAACTTAGTGGAGAGAGAAAGGATTGCTCAGGGAAGGAAATACAGCTGAGGGTGTGAGCCCATGTTTCATGGGCAGAGTGAAGGTGCATTGGCTAAAAAACTTTTTATGAGTGATTCAGCTCTCACCTCACAGGGATTGAATAGGATATATATGGCATTGGCATAGATCCTCATGAGAAAAAAAAAGCCACAGTTTATAACCTCCTGGAGCTTTTTACATTCTTGTCGGGAAAGACAGTTTCAGACAAACAATCCCACTGATATAATCATGCACTGACATGGGTACTTCAGTGGAAAAGAGTACAGAGTTTGATGACATTCAATAGAGGATAGGTGATTAGAGGGAAAAAAGATTTTTACAAGGATAATAAGAGACAGGGATGGATACTACATATAAGTCAGGATCAATCCAACAGAAAGACATAATCATCTCCAGTATATAAGCATACAAGCTGCAATATGAGTGCACCCAAATATATATATATATATATATCACTTACTGACTTCAAGGAAGACATCAATAGCAACACAATAATAGTAGGAGACAATATCACCCCACTTAGAGCAAAAGTTAGACCATTGGGATAAAAAAAAATTAGCAGGACAGAGAGACCTGAAATGAAGTCACAGATGAGATGAACTTAACAGATGTACTCAGAACCTTCCATCTAAAAAGAAAGAAAAAAAATATATTTTTAATATTTATTTTATTTATTTATTCCCTTTTGTTGCCCTTGTTGTTTTTATTGTTGTAGTTATTATTGTTGTTGTCGTTGTTGGATAGGACAGAGAGAAATGGAGAGAGGAGGGGAAAACAGAGAGGGGGAGAGAAAGACAGACACCTGCAGACCTGCTTCACCGCCTGTGAAGCGACTCCCCTGCAGGTGGGGAGCCGGGGTTCGAACCGGGATCCTTATGCCGGTCCTTGTGCTTTGCACCTCGTGCGCTTAACCTGCTGCGCTACAGCCCGACTCCTCCCCAAAAATATTTATATGCATTCTTTTCAAGTGCACATGGAACATTCTCAATGATTGACCATGTGTTGGGAAATGAAGACAGCCTTAATAAATGTGTGAATAATGAAATCATGAAAATTATCTTTTAGGCCACGAGGCAGTGAGGTTAGTTATCAAAAACAAAAAAGAAAAACACTTCCTAACAAAGTTCCAAAACCTAGATACAGACCAGGTCCCATGAGATAGAGCATATGTTCACATGTATCCATAAACTAGGGCAAAATATATACCTGAAAGCAAAAGTACACAATAGTCTGCAGTGAGTACCCCCCAACACTTCATCTGCACTATTCCAATCTTTAGGCCCACACCTGTTCAACAATTTGTTTGGCTTTGTATGTTTACTCTCTTTTCAGCCACCAGGTTCCAGATGCCAGCATGATGCCGACCAGACTTCCCTGGACAGACAACCCCACCAATGTGTCCTGGAGCTCTCCTTCCCCAGAGACCCACCCTACTAGGGAAAGTGAGAGGCAGACTGGGAGCATGGATCGACTACTCAACACCCATGTTTAGCGGGGAAGCAATTACAGAAACCAGACCTTCAACCTTCTGCATCCCACAATGACCTTGAGTCCATACTCCCAGAGGGCTAAAGAATAAGAAAGCTATCAGGGGATGGGATGGGATACAGAGTTCTGGTGGTGGGAATTGTGTGGAGTTGTACCTCTCTTATCCTATGGTTTTGTGAGAATTTTTTTTATAATGTGAGATCATCAAAAATCTTCCCAATAATAGAAGCCCAGGTTATACAGCTTTTAAAAAATAAAATAAAGTAAAATAAAATAAAATAAAATACAGTGTTTTAATACAGTAAAAATTGATGACAGGTGACATGATAAAGCAACATCATCATGGTGTTACATTAGTATAGGATATTGATTTTTTCCCTTTTGTGAAATTTCTGTTCAAGTTGTGGCCCCATTTTCTAATGTTTTTCTTTCTTTTGCTTTCTGAGCTCTTTATGTATTTTGGTTATTAGTCCTTTATCTGAGGTGTTTTGTGTAAATATCTCCCACACTGTAGGCTATCTTTCTTTTTGGGTGGTGATACCCTTTTCTGTACAGAAGCATTTCGGTTTGATGTAGTCCCACTGGTTTATTTTTGCTTTTGTTTTCTTTGCTATTGGATTTGAATCTTTGAAGGCTTTTACAAAATTTTTTATTTATAAAATGGAAATATTAACAAGGCTATAGGATTGAGGGCTTTTTTGAAGCATAGATCATGAAGTATCCTACCAATGTTTCCTCTTCTATGTATTTGGTAATTTCTGTCCTAATATCAATGTTCTTGATCTATTAGAGCTAACTTTTTTGCTTGGTGATATGGGTTGGTTCAATTTCATCAGCCTGCATGTTTGAACCCACTTTCCCCAACACCATTTCTTGAGTAGACATTCCTTCCATCACTTAATGGTTTGGGACCTTTTGTCAAAAATAAGTTCAACATAGATCTAGGGGACTATTCCGGATTTTCAACTTTATTCCACTGTTCTATGTAGGCATCTTTTCTAGGAATTCTGTAAGATTTTTAAAGAACTAACACCATTCTCCTTAAACTCTTCTAGACTCAACAATTTGTTTGGCTTCGTATGTTAACTCCCTTTTCAATCACCAGGTTCCAGATGCCACCAGGATGCTGGCCAGGCCTCCCTGGATTGAAGACCCCACCAATGTGTCCTGGAGCTCAGCTTCCCCAGAGACACACCCTACTAGGGAAAGAGAGAGGCAGACTGGGAGTATGGACCGACCAGTCAACGCCCATGTTCAGCAGGGAAGCAATTACAGAAGCCAGACCTCCCACCTTCTGCAACCCACAATGACCCTGGGTCCATGCTCCCAGAGAGATAGAGGATGGGAAAGCTATCAGGGGAGGGGGTGAGTTATGGAGATTGGGTGGTGGGAATTGTGTGGAGTTGTACCCCTCCTACCCTATGGTTTTGTTAATTAATCCTTTCTTAAATTAAAAAAAAAAACTCTTCTAGAAAGTTGAAGAGAGGGAATCACTCCCAAATACATTCTCTGAGGTTAACATCACTCTGATCCCCCAAACTGGAAAGGACTCTACTAAAATGAAAATTACAGACTTATAGCCTTGTGAGCATTCATGAAAAGATCCTCAACAAAAATCTTGGAAAATTAAATCCAACAATATATGAAGAGAATAATTCACCATAACCAAGTGTGATTCATCCCTGGGAAAGAGATGGTTCAACATTCATAAATCAACCAGTGTAATTCACCATATCACCAAAAACAAAGGTAAAAGTCACATGTTCATGTCAGTTAATGCTGAAAAGTCATTTGACAACATAAAACATCCATTTATGATAAGGACTCCTCAGTAATTGGGAATAGCTGGACAGTTCATTAACATAAAAAAGCTAATTACCATGAACCCAAAGCTAACTTCATTCTCAATGGGAAAAAACCAAAAACTTTCCCCCCTAACAATGGGAGCCAGACAAGAATATCCACTATCAGAAATAGTATTCAATGTAGTCCTCAATCAGCCACCACAATCAGACAAGAAAGTGATATCAAGGGTATACAGATTGGAAAGGAAGAAATCAGACTATCACTATTTGCTGATTGCATGATAATATACCTTTATAACCCAAATATTCCACCAAAACACTACTGGAAATAACTAATAAATTCAGTAAAGTGGCAAGATACAAAAGCAATACACATAAATCTGGGGCATTTCTGTATACAAATGAGGAGTCAGAGGAAAAGGAAATAAAAATACCCAATACCCACCATGTCATCTTTGCTCCCAATAGTGTCTGACCAATAATAGATACTCAGTGAATATTTGCACATGAATGTGCAAATACTCAACTATGCTTGTGTGGGGGGACTAGCAATTAGTAAGAAACACTTAGAGGGGAAAAAATACAACCAGAGGAAGGGCTCTAAGGCACTGTGAACAGGTGGATGGTCACTAGGATATTTGTACATCTCCACAGACCACTGTACCTCCTTTGATGCTCAGTTACAGTGAATTGGGAACTGCATGCCTTGTGAATGTTATATGTTGTCTGGCCCTATCAAGGCAACAACTCAAATTTTGAGGAAAGGCTCAAAATTTAATAAACAGAGGGACTTTTTTTTTTTTCCCTCATAGTAGCATTAGGTACTAGTTTTAAAGGTGGTAATTGTATATGGTCCATTAGTGGTGTTTTAAGTATCCAAATGGATGATGGCAAAAAAATAAAAAGAAGAGATTCTCCTGCTCTATTGAATATAATGACTAGAGCTATCACATCTAGACACCAACTATGTCAATGGCATTTTGCAAATGTGTCATATCATTTAGTGCTCATGAAAACTTTTTGAAATCAACATTCCAATTTTATGGATGGGACATGGAACTCTGGTGGTGAGAACTGTATGGAATTGTACCCTTGTTATATTACATTCTTGTTAATTACTATAAAATCACTAATGCAAAATTAAAATTAATTAATTAATTAATTAAGTGCCTAAAGGGGGAAGCACTCTGAATCACCCAGAGTTCCTCCATAGCCACTTTGAGAAGCCAGACTTCTAGAAAAGTATCCAACATACCTGAAAACTTTTTTAGAGAACCACATTTATGCCAAAAGAAAATAATGTTCCAGGTCTTTCTTTTCAGGAGTAGAAACACCAAAATAGACTTAGTAAAAAATAATAGCCCTCCATGAACTGAATCAGTACAGGAAGCTGAAAAACCTGATTTCCAAGGTACAAAAATGGGCTAATTTAAGGATTGGCAGAGAGGCTGCTGGGGAACTGGTGGCACAACTCACTTCTTCACCAGTGCCCAGCTGGAGAGGACCTTTGTAAGCAGTTTTATTTTTATCCAGATTTAGAGAAAGGTAGGGTCAATTAAACACCCACTGCAATGTTCCAGTCTAAAACATTTTGTTTCCATTGTAAGGTCATTATTACTAAAGGTAATTGTAGACAAAAGAACAACATTCAAATATGCCCATTAAGGCCTCAAGCCTTGTTAGACAGAATAGGAGAACACATTCTAACAATGAAAGAGTCTTGCTGAGTTCTAGGATTTGTAAATTGGGATGGTAGGGTGATGGTGGTAGTGGTGTTGATAGTGTTCATTTGTCAGTTGGTGAAGTACAGCCTCTTGGCTCCCAGCAAGTGGAGAAACTTTTTATTATTAAACTATGAAATAACACTGAATCTGAATACAAAGAAAAGCCAAGATCTGAGAGGGGGAAAATAAATTGTATGTCTCAAAGTTTCTCAAAAGACAAACTGAATCTTTTTAATATATAGGCTATGTATTTGATATGCGGACTCTCTCAAAAGCCTAGACCAAGTAGATTAGAAGCTTCCAATAGCACAGCTATATACAAGATATTGGGTACTGTACAGCAAACCATAACAAAGGGACTTTTCAAAGTTAACCCAATTAACAAATAATGTGATGATAATATTAACTATTGACTGTCTTTTTGAACCCTAAGACAGCAGGAACCTCACATCTTCACTATAGAGCCCCTACTTCCCCCAGTCCTGGAACCCTTGGATAGGGCCCACTTTCCCGTATGCATCTCCCAATCCAAACCAAATAATATTGCATCCGCCGATCACAACCTAACCAAAGCAACGATTGCCATCTCAACATGCTTCACCTCAGACTGTATCCAGAGACTTCACGTGTGGAATGACAACCCTTTAGCTTCATTACTCGGGTGAGACCTTTCCTTTAATAGTACACTCTAATTTCATCTCAGGTAGTTCACTTTCTAACAAAGTCCCATAACCTAGATATACACCAGTTTCTGTGAGAGAGAGCTTATGTGCACACGTATCCATAAACTACTGCAAAATATACACCTGAAAGCAGGATTACACTAGAGTTTGCAGTGAGTACCTCCCTAACACTTCCTCTCCACTATTCCAAGCTTGGGATCCATGATTGCTCAACAAATTGTTTGACTTCATATGTTAACTCTCTTTTCAATCACCAGGTTCCAGATGCCACCAGGATGCTGGCTAGGCTTCCCTGGATTGGAGACCCCACCAATGTGTCCTGGAGCTCAGCTTCCCCAGAGACACACCCTACTAGGGAAAGAGAGAGGCAGACTGGGGGTATGGACCGACCAGTCAACGCCCATGTTCAGCGGGGAAGCAATTACAGAAGCCAGACCTACCTTCTGCAATCCTCAACGACCCTGGGTCCATGCTCCCAGAGGGACAGAGAATGGGAAAGCTACCATGGGAGGGGGTGGGTTATGGGGATTGGGTGGTGGGAATTGTGTGGAGTTGTACCCCTCCTACCTTATGCTTTTGTTCACTAATCCTTTCTTAAATAAAAAATTTAAAAAAAAGAAAAGCCAAGATCTAGTTTATAAAAATATCATTATTATTTTTTAAATCTTTCTTATATTAGATAGGACGGAGAGAAATTGAGAGATTTGGGAGAAATAGAGAGGGAGAAGTAGAGAATCACCTGCCACACTGTGTCACCTTTTGTGAAGTTTTCTCCCTACAGGTGGGGACCAGGGGCTTGATCACATTCTTTTTTTATTGATATAATAATGATAGACAAGACTGTAAGATAAGAACAGTACAACTCCATACAATTCTCATCACCCGAATACTGCATCACATCCCCTCCATTGGAAGCTTTCCTCCATTGCGAGTATGGACCCAAGATCATTATGGGGTGCAGAAGGTGGAAAGTCTGGCTTCTGCAATTACTTCTCTGCCTCACATGGACATTGACAGGTCAATCCATACTCCCAGCCTGTATCTCTCTTTCCTTAGTGGACAGGGATCTGGAGAAGCAGGGTTCCAGGACACATTGGTGAGGCTGTCTGCCCAGAGAAGTCAGGATGGTGTCATGGTAGCAGCTACAACTTGGTGGCTGAAAAGCAGTAAGATAGGAAGCAGAACAAATTGTTTAATAAAAAGGAACCTAAACGTAAAAATAGAGAAGATGAGTTTTGGGGTCTCCATTTTGGATAAAGCTAGTAGGTCTATTTTAGATATACCTCAGAGGGCCCCTGACTTTACTAGTTTTTGCCTGTGCCTGACATCTAATATGCAGGAGGACTCAGGTTATTGTCTGGGGAGATGGTGTCAGAGTTGGAAATAGGACTACAAAGCTGTATCAGGGAAGAGATAGCTCCCAAACATAGGAAAATTATATAAATTCCATTAACTATTCAGCACAAGATCTTGTGTTTCCTCTACATCCCTGTAGGTCTGAGCTTGATTCCATGGTGATAGACAGGTAGGAACATTCTAACCTGCACTCATTTCAGGACCCATCTTCCTTGAGTGGCAGAGTATGTTGACCTAGCCTCCCTTTGGAGAGTGGAGAAATCCCTACCATTGTTCTACATTGCCAGCAAGGTCCTGCGGAGGCCCCCAGGCAACAAATGCTGTTCCTGACGGTGATGACCAGCGATGGTGGAAAGGAATCTGCTAGAGGTCTAGGCCCATCATATTTATGTGGGAATGCCAGGATTCCCTGACTAGGGTCCTAGACAATAGGGTAGCTTGGTAGTGACCAAAAGGGTCATCCTGAAAGTATGCTTGTCTCTTGCCCTTATTCAGATTTTTTGGTCCTTACTTTATCTGACAAGTTTAGCCTTAGAATGACTGAGGGAAGTGAAATATGAAGTAGATGAGAAGGGTATCTAGGTATAAATAAAAACTACTTGATTAAGTACTTTATGCTGTGATTTTTTAAGCCTTTCCACTTGTTTGCTGCACTTAATTGAGTCACTGAATACTATTGTGCACTTTTATCTTAAGGTATGTATTTTTCCCTAACTTATGTACACATGTGCTCTGTCTCATGGACCCTGGTATATATCTAGGTGGCTTTGTTAGAAAGCATACCACCACAAATGGAATTAATAATTCCTATGAGTTAGGAAAGGTCACACTGGAGTAATGGAGCTGAAGAATTGACATCCCATGCCTGACATTTCTGGACACCATCTGAAATGAAAAATGCAGTGATACTGGTTGCACTGATACTTGAACCAGTGGAACATAACTGAAAGCCCAGAAATAACCCCCCATGCTTATGGACAACTAGTTTTTGATAAGGGTCCCAAACTATTATCTGGAGGAAGGAGGGTCTCTTCAATAAATGGTGCTGGGAATACTGGGTTGAAACATGCAGAAGAATGAAACTGAATCACTTCATCTCACCAGAAATAAAAGTCAATGCCAAATGGATTGAGGACCTGGATATTAAACTGGAAACTATCAAGTATTTAGAGGGAAATATTGATGGAAAGATTTCCCACCTAAAATCTCAAGGACATCTTTGATCATACAAACCCAGTGGCAAGGAAGACTGAAAAAAAAAAACAAACAAAAAAATCATTGGGACTACATCAAATTGAAAAGCACAGCAAAAGAAACTATCACCCAAACAAAGAGATTTCTCACAGAATGGAAGAAGATCTTCACATGCGATACACAAAAGATTATTAGACAAGAGGCTAATAATCAAAATATATAAAGAGCTACCAAACTTAACAAAAAGTAAATGAGCCAATTCAAAAGTGGAGAGAGGATATGAGCAGAATATTCACTACAGAAGAGATACAAAAGGCCAACAAACATATGAACAATTGCTCCAAGTCACTAATTGCCAGAGAAATGCAAATAAAAACAATGATATACCACCTCAACCCTGTGAGAATGTAATACATCAACAATGACAACAGTAACAAATGCTGGAGAGGGTGTGGGGGCAAAGGATCCCTCCTGAACTGCTAGTGGGAATATAAACTGGTAAAACCCCTGTGGAGAATAGTCTGGAGAACCCTCACAAATCTAGAAATGAACCTTCCATATGACCCAATATTTCCTCTCCTAGGCATATATCCTAAGGAGTCAAGCATACCAATCCCCAAAGATATTTGTGTACCCATATTTGTATACCAATGTTCATAGGAATGCAATTTGTAATAGCCAGAACCTGGAAACTAACCCAGTGCCCAACAACAGATGAATGACTGAGAAAGTTGTGGTATATACACATAATAGAATACTACTCAGCTATTAAACATAATGAACCTACCTTCTCTGACCCATCCTGGATGGAGCTAGAATGAATTATGTTAAGTGAGATAAGTCTGAACTCATGTTCTTATTCATGGTAATGTGTACACTCAACCAAATGCTCTAACAACTGGTAACTTTATGATCTGGTTTAAAGTTCTCCCCCTCTTTCAAAATCCATCTATCTATCATCTATCTATCTATCTATCTATCTATCTATCTATCTATCTATCTATCTATCTATCTATCTACTATCATCTATCTATCTATCTATCTATCTATATATCATCTATCTACTATCTATCATCTATGTATCTATCATCTATCTATCATCTTTCTACCTCTGGTGCCAAGATTAAACTAACTTAGGGCCTCATATATGCAAAACACATGTTCTACCACTGAGCTAAACTCCTGGTCTCTAATTCTTTTACTTTTTTATTTTTAAATTTTATTTATTTATTTTCCCTTTTGTTGCCCTTGTTGTTTTATTGTTGTTCTTACTGATGTCATTGTTGGATAGGAGAGAGAGAAATGGAGAGAGGCAGGGAAGACAGAGACGGGTAGAGAAAGAGAGACACTTGCAGACCTGCTTCATTGCTTGTGAAGTGACTCCCCTGCAGGTGGGAAGCCAGGGGCTCAATCCAAGATCTTTAAGCCAGTCCTTTGACTTCATAACCCGCTCTACTACCACCTGACCCCCTCCTGGCCTCTAATTCTTAGTAGAGGGTTAAGTGAAAGATGACTAGTGTGGAAACTTTTTACTTTCTAAATGTCCAGATCTGTGAGAGCATAATGCCTTGCACCCTCACCTAGTAACCACAAATAATTCATTTCTGATTACTGTCATCCTGTTTAAAAGGAATAAAAGGGGGGGGGGAGACTTCTGGAGGAGCTATGGAGCAGCAGCTGCTGTGTTTCTCTCCTCTCCTCTCCCGGTTCAACTAGGAATACCAAAGGAGATCACCTGGGACTGCAACAAGGCAGGGCTAGAACAACTTCAGGAACCCACCAAATGACTGGTGAGTGCAAATACATGTGGATCACAGACAGAGAGGAGCCTAGGGAGAGATTAAGTGGCTGGTAACAGTACAGCAGTTTACCAGTTGAGACACCACCTCTAGTCTATTTCACCAACAAAAAGATTGCTGAAGGGAGGAAAGGACTCACCAAATGTAACTCACCTAAGACTCACCAAATGTAACTGTTAGTCTCTTTGCTACTATCCTCAGAGGCTGGAGCAGCAGGGGGAGGCCTAGTGCTGACACCAGGAGACAGAGAACTAACCAGGAAACTCAGGAGAAGATCTATACTTCGGTGGCCTAGCAGTGAGGCTGTGTAGTGGGAGCCTTTCCATGTTCTCCTGATGAACATAGTGAATAGTTGACTCAGAACCTATAGACTCACAGGGCCCAGCAGTACTGCATTTGGAAGAGAAGCTGAGGTGAGGCCAGAGCTTTGGATCCTTGGAGTGAGAGTCTTTTTGCATAACCACTGGATTATCTCTCCCCCACCCTGCTATATCTCTTGGTCAGGAGTGAGGGATTAAGCTAAGAAGCCTACTTATAGTTTAAAAGCCCCCAGGCTCCCATAGCCTACAGGGAAGAAAAAGAACAAAAGAGGCTTTAAAAGGCAATGTGCTACAACTCAGGGATTAAGATAATATTGAAACAATGGTCAATTTCCACAACTGTGAGCCCTTTTAGTACCTTATTTAGACACAAGTCAATACAGGCAAGAGTGATCAGTAATTTGAAAATTACTGAAAGAAGGGCCTCATAACATAGTATATAGAATGGCTAAATGAACAAGAAGAAATATTGGAGATAAGAACTAGGACAAGAGTCCAGGTAAAACCCCCCCAAAGGATGAAGCACAAAATAATGAAGTCAACATCCAAACACTAGTTAAGGAAATAATCACACGAGTGAGTAAAGAGTTTGGAAGAATTGTCATCAGAAATGCAGAAACAACAAATGAGACTCTGGAAGAAAACACTAATTATCTCAAGGTTATTAGCGAGTTGAAAGCTGAAATAGCTGAGCTAAGAACACAACTAGCTGAATAAGCTAAAACAGTATCAGAACAGGGTAACAAAATAGATAAACTCCAGAAAACAGTAGAAGGGAGAGAGAATAGAATAAATGAGGATGGAGACAGAATTAGCAAGATTGAGGAAGAATTAAAGACAACTAAAAAGAAGTAAGAGATCTCAAAAAGAGATTAAGAGATACTGAAAACAACAGAGACTTATGGGATGACTTCAAAAGAAATAATATCAGCATTATTGGCTTACCAGAAGAAGAAAGAGAGGGAGGGGAAGAAAGCATTTTTCAGGACATAGTAGCTGAGAACTTCTCTAGTCTAGACAACATCAAAGAAATAAAGGTTCAAGAAGCCCAGTGGGTCCCAAACAGAATTAACTCAGACTTAAGGACACCAGGACACATCCTATTTAGAATGGAAAGGAATAAGGATAAAGAAAGGATCTTGAAGGTTGCAAGAGAAATACAAAGAGTCACCTACAGAGGAAAACCCATAAGATTAGCAGCAGACTTTTTCACAAAAACACTACAGGCCAAAAAGAATGGCAAGATGTCTATTGAGTGGTCAATGAGAAAGGCTTCCAACCAAGACTATTGTATCTCCTAGACTGTCATTCAGACTAGATGGAGGTATAAAAACCTCCTCAAACAAGCAACAGTTGAAAAAATCAATTATTACCAGCCTGCCCTGAAAAAAGTTCTAAAGTTCTTCTGTAAATAGTCAGACCACCATAAGTATGCCATATATCAGAACAATCTAAAAATCTACAAGAATGGCATTAAAATATCTACAATCTTTGATATCAATAAATATCAATGGCCTGAATTCACCTATTAAAAGACACAGAGTAGGAAGATGAATCAGAAAAAAACAACACAACAATATGCTGTCTACAAGAAACCTACCTAACTCAACAAGACAAACACAGACTCAAAGTGAAAGGATGGAAAACTATCATACAAACCAATGACCCATAAAAAGTGTCAGGAACAGCTATTCTCATGCATGACACAATAGATTTTAAAATAAATAAAAATAAAAAAAGATAGGGATGGACATTACTTAATGCTCAGAGGATCAGTCAACCAAGAGGACATAATAATTATTAACATCTATGCACCCAATGAGAAGCCATCTAAATACATCAGATATCTACTGAAGAGCTACAGCAATATATTAACAGCAACACAGTAATAGTAGGGGACTTCAACACCCCACTCTCTCAACTTGACAGGCCATCCAGGCAGAAAATCAATAAAGAAATGAGGGAGCTAAATGAGGAGATAGATAAACTAAAAGAACAATTGGACATTTTCAGAGTCATTCACCACAAGAAAATACAATACACATTCTACTCAAGTCCACATGGGTCATTATCAAGGATAGACCATATGTTAGGCCACAGAAACAGCATCAACAAATTCAAGAGCATGGAAATCATCCCAAGCATCTTCTCAGACCACAGTGAAATTAAACTAACACTTAACAATCAACAAAAGTTGAGTAATAGTCCCAAAATGTGGAAGCTCAGCAGTACACTACTTAACAACTACTGGGTCAAAGAGGAAATAAAGGAAGAATTTAAAATGTTTTCAGAGTTCAGTGAAAATTAAGACACAAGCTATCAAAATATTTGGGACACAGCTAAGGCAGTACTGAGAGGGAAGTTCATAGCCATACAAGCACACATTAGGAAACAAGAAAAAGCAGAAATAAACAGCCTGATTGCACATCTTAAAGACCTAGAAGAAGAAGAACAAAGGAAGCCTAAGGCAACTGAAGGACAGAAATAATTAAAGTTAGGGCAGAAATAAATAACATTGAAAATAAGAAAACCATACAAAGGATCAATGAAAGTAAATGTTGTTTCTTCGAAAGAGTGAACAAAATCAACAATCCCTTAGCCAGGCTCACAAAACAAAAAAGGGAGAACATCCAAATAAATCAGATCATAAACAAAAGAAGAGATATCACAACAGACACCGCAGAAATTCAACATATCATGCGAGGCTTCTATGAACAAATATATTCCCCCAAGCTAGAGAACCTAGAAGAAATGGATGATTTCCTATATACCTACTAACCTCCAAAATTAAATAAAGAGGAAGTAGGTGATATGAATAGGCCTATCACAGCTAATAAAATTGAAACAGTTATCAAAAACCTTCCCAAGAATAAAAGTCCTGGACTAGATGGTTTTACTAATGAATTCTTAAGAAATTTCAAAGAAGAACAAATACCTCTACATTTAAAAGTTTTCCAGAAGGTTGAAAACATTGGAATACTCACTTCCAGCTTCTACGAAGCCAACATCACTCTGATATCAAAAGCAGACAGGGAGACAACTGAAAAGGAAAACTACAGACCAATATCTCTGATGAACATAGATGCTAAAATATTGAACAAAATTCTAGCCAACTAGATACAGCAGTATATTAAAATGATTTTTCATCATGACCAAGTGGGGCTTACCCCAGTGAAGCAAGATTGGTTTAATATATGTAAATCAATCAACATAATCTCCCACATCAATAAATGCAAGATCAAAAATCAAATGGTCATATCGATAGATGCAGAAAAAGCCTTTGACAAAATCCAATATTCCTTTATGATCAAAACACTACAAAAAATGGGAATAGATGGAAAATTCCTGAAGATAGTGGAGTCTATATATAGCAACATCATACTTAATTGTGAAAAACTGGAAACATTTCCCAGATCAGGTACTAGACAGGTCTGCCCACTATTATCATTATTATTCAACACAGTGTTGGATGTTCTTGCCATAGCAATCAGGCAGAAGCAAGGAATTAAAGGAATACAGATTGGAAGAGAAGAAGTCAAACTCTCCCTATGTGGAGATGATAAGTTAGTATACATAGAACAACCTAAGGAATCCAGCAAGAAGCTTTTGGAAATGGTCAGGCAATACAGTAAGGTCTCAGGCTACAAAATTAACATTCAAAAGTCAGTGGCATTCCTCTATGCAAACACTAAGTTAGAAGAAGTTGAAATTCAGAAATCAATTCCTTTTACTATAGCAACAAAAACAATAAAATATCTAGGAATAAACCTAACCAAAGAAGTGAAAGACTTGTATACTGAAAATTATGAGTTCATAGCAAACAATCTGTAGTATTCAAAACTGGAAATCACCCAAATACCCAATTAAAAATGAATGGCTAAGAAAGTCACAGTATATTTTACACAATTGAAAACTACTCACATATTTAAAATGATGAAGTCACATGCATCATTGGAAGGCGTGACCATGGAGTAATAAAAAACAGATCAGATTTTTACCCAAAACAACAAATATCTACAACTATGGAACTTAAAAAAAAACTCACTAACTACAGCTGAGACATCTGCAGAAACACCACTAGCATCAGGTCGGTGCTTGCATGCATGGGTGGTTGATGTGAGAAGGTGCTTGGGACTGAAGTCAAACAAAGAATTTAGAGCTCAAAGCACAGCATTATTTTCTAGCTATGTTCAGCAACAGTCAACACAACACACAGTGCTGGCTAGAAATGGATCAACAAAGAAACCCAAAAGTCAGCAGGAGTAAAGTCAGAGTAGAAATTAATGAAATAGAAAACAAACATACCATTAGGAAGGTTAATGAAACCAAGAGCTGGTTCTTTGAAAAGATAAGCAAAATACTTAAACCACTAGCCACTTTCACTGAGAAAAAAAGAGTAAAGCTACTGTAAAATCACTCAGAAATGAGAGAGGAGATATTACAACAATGTGTCAGAGATACAAAGTATCATGCAAGATTATTATGGACATCTATATGGAAATAAAGTCAACAACTTAGAAGAAATGGACACATTGTTAGAGTCATACCAACTGCCAACCCTGATACAAGAGGAAATAGATAAAATTAACAGGCTAATCTGTAGTAAAGAAGTTGAACCAGTAATTAAAAGCCTCCCTAGAACAAAAGTCTAGGCCCTCATGGCTATACTAATAAATTTTATAAAACATTCAAAGATGAACTAACACCTACCATCCTCAACCTCTTCCAGAAAATAGAAGAAGAGGGAACACTCCCAAACATATTGTGTGAGCCTAATATTATCTTGATACCCAAAGCAGGAAAAGACCACACCAAAAAAGAAAACTATAGACGTATATCCCTGATGAACATAGATGTAAAGATCCTCAACAAAATATTGGCTAATCAACATATTAAAATAATAATTCACCAAGACAAAGTGGGATTTATCCCTGGGAAATAGGGATGGTTCAACAACCACTAGTCAAACAAGTAATCTACCATATCAATAACAAAAAAAAGATAAAAAAATCACGTGACTTTATCAAATGATACAGGAAATTATTCAACAAGGTCCAACTCCCACTTATGATAAAAGTCTTCAAGAAATTTTGAGTGGAAGGAAAATTCTTCAACATAATAAAGGTTATATGAAAAACCCATGACTTCATTATACTCAGTGGAGAAAAATTAAAAGCTTTGCCCCTAAAATCAGGAACTAGGCAAGGATGCCCACTGTCATCATTTCTTTTCTTTTTCTTTTTTTGTCTTAACCCTTTCTTTTTTTATTTATAAACTGGAAATACTGACAAGCCCATAGGATAAGAGGGATACGATTACACACAATTCCCAACACCAGAACTCTGTATCCCGTCCCCTACCTTGAAAGCTTTCCTATTCTTTTGTTTTTTAATTTTTATTTATAAAATGGAAACACAAACTAGACCATAGGATAAGAGGGTTACAATTCTGCACAATTTTTGCCATCAGAACTCTGTATCCCATTCCCTCCTCTGATAGATTTCCTATTATTTTTCTAAGATTTTATTTATTTATTGAGAAAGATAGGAGGAGAGAGAAAGAACCAGATATCACTCTGGCACATGTGCTGCTGGGATTGAGCTAAGGACCTCATGCTTGAGAGTCCAATGCCTTATCCACTGCACCACCTCCTGGACCACAACTTTCCTATTTTTTAACTTTCTGGGAGTATAGACCCAGGGTCATTATGGGGTGTAGAAGGTGGAAGGTCTGGCTTCTGTAATTACTTTCCCACTGAGTATGGGTGTGGCAGGTCTATCCATACTCCAAGTCTGCCTCTCTCTTTTCCTAGTGGGGCAGAGCTCTGGGGAAGCAGGGCCCCAGAATATATTGGTGGGGTCATCTGCCCAGGGAAGTCCGTTTGGCGTCATGCTAGCATCAGAAACCTGGTGGCTGAAAAAAAGTTAACATATAAAGCCAAACAAATTGTTGACTAATCATAAACCTAAAGGCTGGATTATTGCAGATGAATATTTGGGGTCTCTGTTTTAGAAATAGCTAGTAGGTCTAATTTAGGTATATTCTAAAGGGCCCATGACTTTATTAGTTTTTACATGAAAACATTTACATTAAAAATTTTACATTAAAATTTTTTTATTTATAGAAAGGAAACACTGACAAAAAGCATAGGATAAGAGGGGTACAACTCCACACAATTCCTACCACCAGAACTATGTATTCCATCCCTTCCCCTTATAGCTTTCTTATTCTTTATCACTCTGGGAGTATGGACCCAGGGTCATTATGAGGTACAGAAGCTGGAAGGTCTGGCTTCTGTAATTGTTTCCCCCCGAGCATGGGCATTGGTAGGCCAATCCATACTCCCAGCCTGTCTCTCTCTTTCCCTAGTGGGGTGGGACTCTGGGGAAGTGGGGCTCCAGGACATATTGGTAGGGTTGTCTGCCCAGGGACGTCCGGTTGGCATCATGTTAGCATCTGGAACCTGGTGGCTGAAAGAAGCATTAAAATATAAAGCCAAACAAATTGTTGACTAATCATGAACCTAAAGGCTGGAATTGTGCAGATGATGATTTGAGTGTCTCCATTTTGTAGATAGTTAGTAGGACTTCCAAAGGACCCATGACTATATTAGTGCTTTTTTCTAAGCATGACATTTGATATGCAGGTGAACCAAACTTATTGTCTGGGGAGATGATGTTATGACTGGAAAAAGGATCAGAAAGCTGGATCAGGGAAGAGAGTAGCTCCCAAATATGGGAAAGGTGTATAAATATTACTGACTGTAAACCTCATCTATTTGATCTGATCTGAGGCCCAAATTCAGCTTAGGATGCTATGTGACCTCTGTATCCCTGTAGATCTGAACTTACATTTTGCGGTCATGAGTAGGAACATTCCAAGCTGCCCCAAATTCAGACATATCTTACTCAGGTGGAAGAATATTGGTCATCATTTCTCTTTTGGCTAATTCTGCTTCTAAAGATCCCTTCTGTTTCTATCTGTGTTGGTCATCACACCAGTTTCCCTTGCATTGTTTGATGCTATGGTCTATTTACATAATCACTGTTTTGCCTGAGACCCACCTTGCCTACAGGGTATTGGTTTAGTCCTCATTGGTTAGAACTTTCGCAACAGCTGGAGACCTGCCCTGCCTGCTGGGCTAGAGTGGTGATCCTATGCGAACCTTCACTCACTCCTACTCTGAAGTGGCGGTCCTATGCTTCATGGTCGACCACTGGGAAGTGATGTTCTCTCGGACCCCAGACCCAAAAAGGTCCCACGTCGGGCGCCAGGTGCCCCGGCCTGCGGGGTTATCGGCGGAAACCTAGGGTAGGGGGTGAGAGAATGGAGGGGACAAGAGACACAAAGAATGAGAGCAAGACAGGAGGTCTGATCAAGCTCTGAAATTTTTATTTTACAACCACAATTTATGCATAAACAAGGAGGAAGTTCTGGTAAGGTAGCGGGGGAGGGAGGTGGGTGAGTAACTTTCCAAACAGCTAGATGATAATCTCAGTTCCAATGATCGGAATGTCCTCTCACCGGCTATATGAGAGTCTTAGCTAAGGCCTTGGCTCCCAGCATGTCCTCCCTTTTTACAATTTAAGTGAGGTGGGCAAATGAGGGTAAAAGCTAGGAATCTTGGGAGTCGGGCGTTAGCGCAGTGGGTTAAGCACATGTGGCGCAAAGCACAAGGGACCGGCGTAAGGATCCCGGTTCGAGCCCCCGGCTCCCCACCTGCAGGGGAGTCACTTCACAGGCGGTGAAGCAGGTCTGCAGGTGTCTGTCTTTCTCTCCCCCTCTCTGTCTTCCCCTCCTCTCTCCATTTCTCTCTGTCCTATCCAACAATGATGGCATCAATAACAACAACAATAATAACTACAACAATTGAAAAACAACAAGGGCAACAAAAAGGGAAAATAAATATTAAAAAAAAAGCTAGGAATCTTATCAAGAGATAAGTGGGCATTAACCAGAGGGGAGAAGTATTGACCTGATTTCTCCAGTGGGGTAAATATAGAACTGATCTTCCTGCATCTTATACGGCTCTTGGTGTCTTTTGGGGAGGGGAGGGAGAGCCACTATTTCTAAGGTGAGGAAAACTCATGGCGAAGAGCTCTGACGACAGACACCAACCTCCATGCAAATCAGGTTTGCTTCACGGGGGACTCAGAGGTGGACTATAGGGTCCTCCCCCTGCAGTGCTTAGCCCTGTACCCCTTACCGGTACCCACGCCATGCCAAGGCTGGCGTGCATAAATCTGAGTTTTATGCAGCTCCTAAAAGAGGTCTGTCACCCTCAGGTTCAGCCAAGCCTCTGTCAGCCAAATCAAGTCTGTGGTAATATATTTGTAAGGGTTTCGATGCCAAGGAGTCAATTTGTTGTTTTATAAAGCCAATAATCTTATTAAAAATAAATCATTAACAAAAGACTAATCAAGGGTCCCATAAGGGGCATCAAAGTGTCCTAGCACGCCACCAGCAAGTCTAAGGGAAGCAGTCAGTGAATGTGATGTCCAGGGGAAGAAACACAGCACGTCTGGTCCTCTGGTGGTCGTCAGCACCAACTGATGAAATTTTTCTTCTTCATAGAGGGTCAGTTGTGGAACAAGCAAAACTAGGAGGCAAGGACCAGGTAGAGAAGAATTGACATGAAAATATAGGATGGTGTTGTACAAAAACACAAACAGAGGAGGTGCATACACATTAGGTGAAGTTCCTTGAACATGAGGAATATTTTGAGAAAAGTGAGCAGTCAATAAACATGTAAGGATGAAGTCAGCAGTGGTAGGTCAGCAGAAAGAGAAGACTTGTATAGGCTGGTGCGGTTAGTTGGAGTATATACTGCCATGATGTCCTTTGTGGTAAGGACTTGCCAACAGGGACTCTGGATTTTGCAAGAGTAATAATGGCATCCACCATAATAAAAGGAAAACAAACATGTACATCCAGTGTTGAAAAAAGAAAAAGAAGAAATATGTCTCTATGGCTGGGAGAGTGGGTAGCTTTGTCAATGAGATAAAATAAATGGAAAATTCGAATTTTTGTAAATATTAAGGTTTAGTATAGTTACTTCATTGACACTTTAGCCAACTGAATATTGGGGGGTGCATTCCCCTTCTTTTTCTATTTATTTATTGAGCTTTTAATGTTCTAAAGGAAACAAAAATACATGGATTGGATGTCTATTGAAGCAAAACAGAGCATGACTCCTAAGGCTTTTGAGCTTTTTCTTGTTTGAGCTGTAGCCCACATAAATTTAGAAAAAGTATCAACTGAGAAAAAAAAAGTTTTTGTTTACTAAACATGGGCAGGTGAATTACATCAATCTGCCACAGAGCATTCATTGGCTTTTGTAAATGGGGATTAATCTTAAGAGTCTGAATAGTAGGATCTTAATTAAACAATGCAGGAGCCAGTAAAGTGCCCTCACTATGGCAGGTCAAGCGTTAAAATTTTAAGAGGCTTGTAAAAAAATGAGAGAAAAAATTTTTAGGATATGAGTGACTTTAGGAGTCCTCACACACCCATAAATTAAAAAAAGAAAAATGTTTAGTTTTAAATCTTACCATATGAGCAGTCATGTGCAGATGTATCTATAATTATTTACTTAGGGAGAGAACTTGTACCAAGTTAATTGATGATCTAATGGTTAGAATTGGCTTGAGTTTTTTTTTATGATTTTAGAAGGCTCTTTATTAAAATATTCCAATATGTTATAGAAAGTCAATACTTAATGTGTTGACATGATAAAATGTTTACCATTTTTTTTGCATTATTTTAAACTTATTAGACAGTTTAAGCACACTATTATAACTTAGTTTACTAAGATCTTTACTCATCACAAAGCTATCATGATTAAGTGTAAATATAAAACTCTTAATAGATTTTGCTCTTTAGAACTCTAATATGGCAACTTAAAAGGTTAAAATAAAACCTCATAGCTTAAATGTTCAAAATACTAATTTTGTTAAATCAGGATTTGCCAAAACAAATCTTTCAGACCAGAAACACCATGTATTAACTTAATTTATCAAGAATAAACCTCAGAAAGTGTCTTAAAACAAGCCAGATAATTTTTTACTCTCTAAAAGAACTGATTAAAGTTTGACATGCAGAATCTGTACTCTCAAAAGCCAAATATTTGATAACAATTTTTGTAGTCTTTCTAAATAGGCAAGTTATCTCAGTAACAACTTCATTAGAAGGAGTAAGTCACTGTAAAAGCACAAGTAACTAACTCATGAGTAAGATAAAAAAATCTCTTACCAAGTTTTAAAATAAAAGTTTTAACCGGGAACATTTTTGTCTATATCAGACATAAAACTCTCTTAACTTTTTACCTAGTCTCTCTTATGTTTTAATATCTAAAGTTCTTTCTCAGGGAAACCAGGGCATACTTCTTCAATAAAATGTAAAAAGGTTAGCCAAAACATCTATACAGCTTGACATTAGGCCGCCCCATATTTATTTGATAAGTTTTATTTGGAAAATTTTTTTTACGTATCTTATTTAAATTAAACCTCATATATCAGAGCAAAAGCCTCTGGCATGTAAATAATTAACATAACCATTGTGTTATCTTTTTCTAACCCAAGCCAGTTTTGCCTGTTTAGTTGAGAAAGTATTTTAAAACCTTTTTTTTTACTTATCACAGTCAAGATCTAGACACATCTTCAGTGAATGATATCTAATTCTAAGAGGATCTGTTTGAATTTTAAAGAGCATAAATTTAAAAGTTATCTTTTTAACCTCTTGTAGCAATTCTCATAACCAGGGTCTCTAAACCCAATTCAGTTTAACTAAATTTTTCTTTAAACTTTAACAAACTCTAATTACTTAGAGAGTTAACACACATTAGTGGCAATGCTTTTCAAAAGATCTCTAGTGTCAGACAAATGCCAAATTTTCTGTGGACCAATATCCACAAAATGGTTCACAGGACATTTTGGGGGCCCTCCAGAATGTGCTGGAACTTTTTTGTTAAATACATAGATAATTTGCATGTCAATTTGGAGAAGAAGAATTTTCACATTAAATACTTAAGATTTTTACTTTAAATCTTTAGCTGTCTTAGCAAATGAATTTTTACCTTTATGTTACCACATAAGAACTGTGTTGGAAACCCTTTTTTTTGAGTCATTTAAACAATTTTAAGTAAAATGTTAAACTTTGTTAGGATCTTTGCTTATCACAAAGCTATCACACCCTTAGGGCAGCTATGAATAAGGGTGGGTACACAACTTAATTGATCTTTCACTTTGATTTGGATAGGTAACTTAAAAAGCTAAGATAAATCCCATAGCTGAAATGTTCAAAATAAATTTTTACTGTTAACATTTCTTTTAGATGACCATTTTACACTAAACAATTTTGTTGAATCACATCTGCCAAATTAAAAATTTTTCATCAGGCCAGGAATATCATGATTAACCCGTTTTTCCTGGCAAGGCCACTGCTCTACACTGACTGGGTTATTAGAAAACCAGTTCAAGCATGGAATTAACAAATTAACAAACAGTGGCAGTTGGTATTGGGGTGCTGGTAATATTTAGAATTTTTACAAGAGTGAGAGAGACTGCAGAGGTGTTTTGCCATGCCTAGAGATCTCAGAAAATCTTTTAACTAATGAATTAATGCTGATATTAGCTATCAGAAGGACAAAGCTGTCCTATATTTTACTTTGGTAAAGGTGTGACAACTCTATGAGTCGGGATCTTTAAAACCACATTTAGCTTAACTAAATCTTACTTAAAACTTATTTTCTTATTTAGTTACTTAGGGGTTAACACACATTAATGGAAACAAGGTTAGCACACAGACTTAAAACAGACATTCTTGGTGAAAAGAAAAATTTTCCCTTTGAAAAACTGCTTTGGTTTTTGGATTCCTAACTCACCAACTCTCCACCCCCCCCCCAGGAGGGGCTTTTGTGGCTAGGGAATGATTGACTGCAGTCTTTGCCAATCTGTGGAGCAGTAGCTCTGTGCCGTGATTGGCTGCATGGACGGAACAGGCAGGCTAAGTTTATCGCCTTGCGCGGGGAAAAATCTTTGAATTTTTTTTTTCTGGGCTAAGGTACATTTTACAGTTTTAAAGAAACAATTCATTAAATTTCTATCTAAAGTGTGTACTGGTTCTCTCATTAATAGCTTTTAAGTTAGAGAGAATGTCCTGTTTGATTTATTTCATTCTTTCTTTAAAGAATAGCTTGCTAGCCAGATAAGATCTCACTCAGAATTGGTTTAATGCTTTCTGAGAGCTCTGGGGGAAGCCAGAGGGAAAAAGCTGGATTTTTTTTGGGGGGGGGGGCTTGCTAGTTTTAAGATAATGCCAAATCAAGAGCCCACAGTTCTTTAACTAATTGTAAATGCTCTCATTTTTCTTCTGTTAATTTTCTAAGGGAAGCTGTTTTTTGTGCTAGTTGAGTTTTAGCCTTGGTGGTATAGTCAATGATGTCGGCCAAGTCGAGGACTGGAGCACAAAATGGAGGGGCGGTGGCATAGGGTGGCGGTCTGGACAAAGAAGAGCGTAGGGGTGGCCGGTCAGGATTATGATATTTGGCCATCTCTTCATCAAGGGATAAGGCCTCTTCAGGAGAAAGACTATCATCAGGCCCATCTTTGGCAGGGGGTCTTAAGGTTGTCAAAGAGGGGTAAATCTTAACAGGAGGAGACTTAGCAGGAGCCGTTATAGCAGCGGCCTCAGGGGTGGGGTCTCCTGAATCATGCATGGGAATAGAGACAGACTCACAAACAGAAGGTTATTTCTTAAACAGTTTCCTATTCTGGCCCACCTTTTTTCATATTTTTTCTTTCTTTTAAGGGGAACCACAGATAAACATCACTCACAAAATAAAAAAAACTTCTTGAGATCCTTAACCCTTACTTCTCGTGTCTTGAGGGACTCTTTGAGGCCCTTAAGCAACAAATCATGTTTACTCAATGCTTGTCCCATAATTGTGTCGCTCTTTCTTACCTCAAAACAGATCAATCTCACAGATGGACGAATCTGTGGCAATCACCATCCGGATCTTCACTCACTCTAGGCTAGAGCGGTGATCCTATGCGACCCTTCACTCACTCCTACTCTGAAGTGGCGGTCCTATGCTTTGTGGTCAACCAATGGGAAGTGATGTTCTCTCGGACCCAAGACCCAAAAAGGTCCCACGTCGGGCGCCAGGTGCTCTGGCCTGCGGGGTTATCAACAGAAACCTAGGGTAGGGGGTGAGAGAATGGAGGGGACAAGAGACACAAAGAATGAGAGCAAGACAGGAGGTCTGATCAAGCTCTGAAAATTTTATTTTACAACCACAATTTATGCATAAACAAGGAGGAAGTTCTGGTAAGGTAGTGGTGGAGGGAGGTGGGTGAGCGACTTTCCAAACAGCTAGATGGTAATCTCAGTTCCAATGATCGGAATGTCCTCTCACCAGCTATATGAGAGTCTTAGCTAAGGCCTTGGCTCCCGGCAGCATTGGTTTAATCCCCACTGGTTAGATGGAAGCTTGCTATTTTCGTGCTATTTTTTCCGACCTTCCACTTTTGTCTCAGAAGTTATAAAGGCAGTTCTTTTCTGATCAGTACAGGCAATTGCATTGTGTTCCCACTCAGCCATGTGTTCCAGAGTCTCTCTCTCCAGCTGCACTAGCCAGGCAGAAGATAGAGTATCTTGTCCAGCCTCCCTTCAGAAGATGTAACATTCTCTACAGTTGTTGATTCATGTTGAGAGCAAGGACCTATGGGGGCCCACAAAGGGGTCTATTTTGTTGTTCCTGATAGAGATGACCCATAACAATGGAGAGAGGGATTTATTTCAGGTCTAGGCCCATCATGTCTGTTTGAGAGTCTCAGGAACCCCCTACTAGGGCCCAAACTGATGGGGTGGCCTAGTAGTGACTAAAGAGTCATTGTTAAAGTATGCCAGTCTCTTGACCTTATTCAGCTTTTGTAGTCCTTACTTTGATAAGGTTAGCTTTTGAGTGACTGAGAGAAGTGTAATAGGAAGTAGGTGAGGAAGATTTCTATGTCTAAGTAATCACTATTTCATTAGGAACTTTATGGTGTCTTTTTGGGTCTTTCTACTTGCTTGCTGCATATACTGACTCACTGCACACTATTGTGCATTTTTGCTTTCAGGTATAAATTTTGCCCTAATTTATGAATAAATGTGAACAGCTGCCCTATCTCATGGGACCTGGTCTATATCTAGGTTTTGGGGCTCTGTTAGAAAGTGAACCATCTGAAATGGAATTAGAGAATCCTATGAAAGGAAAGGCCTCACCCGAGAAATGAGGCTGAACATATGACATTCCACACCTGACGTTTCTGGACACAGTCCAGAAGTGAAGTGAAGCTTGCAGGGGTGGTACTCATTGCATTTACTAGATTGTGATTAGCAGATGCAATATCATTTGGTATAAATTGAGGGAACCATGCAGGAAAGTGAGGCCCACCCTAGAGGTTCCAGGACTGGGGGAGATATGGATTTTATAGTGGATGCAGGAGGTTTTTGCTATCTTAGGGTTTAAGAAGGCAATGGATAGTTATTGCTGTAATCAAATTATTTGACAATTGGGTTAACTTTGTAAAATCCCTTTGTTAGGATTTGTTGTCTCATACACAACATCACTGTAACTTATGTCCTTTGACATTATTTGTATATAGCTGTGTTTTATAGATTAACGCCACCAGTTGCTTCTGTTCTCCTTGGTCTAAGCTTTTAAGAGAGTCAACCTTCAAAGACTCAGCCTATGCATTAAAAACTTGGGGACATTCAATTAATTTTTCCCCTCTCATATTAATCAAATAGTGATTTATATGACTACAAGTTAATAGGCATGTACATATACACCATTCCCAATATCAAAGGATTGAGTCCCATAAAATCCTCCCTCATCTTCAAGTGAAGCCCAACATACACCCTCACCCTCAACCCAGGGCTTTTACTTTGGTGCCCTACTCCAAACTCAGTCAGATCCTGCTTTGAGTTTCCCTTTCTGTGCTTCTTTCTCAACTTCCATTTATGAGTGGGATCATCCCATACTCATCTTTGTCTCTCTGACTTAGTTTACTTAACATAATTCCTTCTATCTCCATCCAAGATAGGTTAGAGAAGGTGGGTTCATTGTTCTTCATAGCTACGTAGTATTCCATTTTGTAATATATACCACAGCTTTCTCAGCCATTAATCTGTTTTTGGGCAGCTGGGTTGGGCTGCTTCCAGGTTTTAGCTATTATGAATTGTGCTTCTATGAACATAGGTGTACACATATCTTTTGGTTGGGTGTTATGATTCTGTGGGGTATATCCCTAGTAGAGGAATTACTGGATCCTATTGAAGGTCCATGTCTATCTAGCCTAGTGAGAGTTCTCCAGACTGCTCTCCATAGAGGCTGGACCAATTTACATTCCCACCATCAGTGTAGAAGGGTTCCTTTGCCCTCACAGCCTCTCCAGCATTTGTTGCTGCTGTCCTTTTTGTTGTGTGCCATTCTTACAGGAGTGAGGTGGTATCTCAATGTTGTCTTAATTTGCATTTTTCTCTGACAATCAGTGACCTGGAGAAATTTTTTAATGTGTTTGTTAGCCTTTTGGATCGCCTCTGTAGTGAATGTTCTGTTCATATCCTCTGCCTATGTTTGGATGGGGTCATTTGATTTTTTTGTTGCTAAGTTTGCTGAGCTTTTTGTATACTTTGGTGATTAGTCTCTTGTCTGATGTATGGCATGTGAAGATCATCTTCCATTCTGTAAGGGGTCTCTTTGTTTGTGTGATGGTTTCATTAGCTGTGCAGAAGCTTTTCAATTTAATGTAGTTCATTGATTTGTTTCTGTTTTAGTCTTCCTTGCAGTTGGGTTTGTATCATCAAAGATGTCCTTGAGGTTTAGGTGGGAACTAGTTCCACCAATGTTTTCCTCTCAGTGTTTGAGAGTTTCTGGTCTAACATCCAGGTCCTTGATCCATTTGGAGTTGACTTCTGTTTCTGGTGAGACAAAGTGGTTCAGTTTCATTCTTCTGCATGTTTCAACCCAGTTTTCCCAGCACTGTTTACTGGAGAGAGACTCCTTCCTCCATTTAGTACTCTGGGATCCTTATCAAAGATTAGATGTTCATAGGCATGGGGGTTTAGTTCTGGGCTTTCAATTCTGTTCCACTGGTCTGTGTACATATTTTTATTCCAGCACCAGGCTGTTTTGATGATGATAGCCCTATAATATAGTTTAGATCTGAGAGTGTGATGCCTCCATTTCTGTTTCTTTTCCTCAAGATTGTTTTGGAGATTTAAGGTGTTTTCTGGTTCCATGTAAATTATTGCAATTTTGTTCAATTCTCTTAAAGAAGCTTGGTAGAACTTTGATGGGTATTGCATTAAATTTTTATATGGCTCTGGGGTGAATATTCACTTTGATGATATTAATTCTTCCAATAAATGAGCATGGGATGTCTTTCCATTTCTTGGTATCATTTTCTGTTTCCTTGAACAGTGACTCATAGTTTTCCATATACAAGTCTTTCACTTATTTGGTCAGGTTTATTCCTAGGTATTTTATTGATTTTGCTGCAACAGTGAATGAGAGTGATTTCTGGATATCCTCTTTTTTGGATTTAGTGTTTGCATAAAGAAATAACATTGATTTTTCTACATTGATTTTGTTGTATGACACCTTGCTATATTGCCTAATAACTTCCAGTAGTTTTCTGCTGGATTCTTTAGGTTTTTCTGTGTATACTATCATATCATCTACAAAGAGTGAGAGCTTGACTTCTTCCCTTCCAATCTATATTACTTTGATTTCTTTTTCTTTCCTGATGGCTATAGCAAGAACTTCCAATACTATATTGAAGAGTAATGGTACTTATGGACAGCACTGTCTAGTCCCTGATCTGAGGGGGAATGCTTTCTGCTTCTGTTCCTTGAGTATGATGTTGAATGTAGATTTGCTATATATGGACCCCACTATCTTGAGGAATTTCACATATACTCTCATTTTTTAAAATTTCTTTATTGTGGAATTAATGTTTTACATTCAACAGTAAATACAATAGTTTGTACATGCATCACATTTCTCAGTTTTCCATATAACAATACAATCCTCACTTGGTCTTCTGTCATCCTTTTTGGACCTGTACTCTGCCCTCCACCCACCCCAGAGTCTTTGCAATGCTTATATAGACCAATGGGATAAGATAGAGAGCCCTCAGATAAACCCACACATGTATACGTATAGGCACCTTGTATATGATAAAGAGGCCAAAACTGACCAATGGGGAAAGGAAGGTCTCTTTGACAAATGGTGCTGGAAGAACTGGGCAGCCACATGCAGAAAAATGAAACTAGACCACCAATTAACACCGTACAACAAAGTCAACACAAAATGGATTCAAGATTTGGATATTAGACCTGAAAGTATAAAACACATAGAAGAACATATTGGTGAAACATCCCTTAACATTTGCACTGAAGATGTATTTGAAGACTCCACCCCATGGGCAAGGGAAACAAAAACAAGACTGAACAAATGGGACTACATAAAATTGAAAGCTTCTATACATCAAAAGAAAACTGCATAAGGAGAAATAGGAAATCTAGCAACTGGAAGACATACGTGCACAGCATACTTTAGACAATCAGATGGTATCAAACACCTATAAAGAACTCATATAGCTCAACAACAACAAAAAAAACCTAATAAAAAAGTGGGGAGAAAATATGCATAGATCGTTCTCTCAATAAGAGATAAACATGGCCCACAGACATATGCAGAATGGTCCCATTTACTCATCATCAGAGATATGTAAATTAAAATCACACTGAGATACCATGTTACATCTGTGAAAATGGACTGCATCAACAAAACAGGAGAGGAGATATGTTGAAAATGATGTGTAGAGAGAGCAGCTCTATCACACAGTTTGCATTCTCTGAATGCAAACCGGTACAACCAATATGGAGGAGGCTATGGAGAACCCTTAATCAAATACTAATGGAAATACCTTATGATCCAGCAATTCCACTCTTAGATATTTATCCAGAAGAGCTAATAACACTAATCCAAAGGGCTATATGCACCCTCATGTTCATAACCACATTAATTCACAACAGCCAAAATATGGAAGCAACCAAATGTCCTTAAACTGTATAAAAATTATGGAACATATACTCAATGGAGTATGACTCAGTAATAAAAAAAAAGATGGCATTATGTCCTTTGGGATAAAATAGATGGAACTGGAAAAGATTATGCTAGTGAAGTAAGTAAGGAGGTAAAGGACAACTTTAGAATGGTTTCACTCACATGTGGAATTTAGAGATTTTAACTTGAAAACAAATAAGCAAAGAAAAAGCCAACCCATATGCAAAACTATGGAAAACTATAGTGTTTATCTAGGGAGGCACAGGCCTTTGATGGTGGGAAAGGTGTGAAATTATAATCCTATTAATTTATAATCTAATAAATCATAATTCATTTAACATGTGAGGGGAGGAAGAGTTAATACTTCAAGTTCTCTAACTGCCTTGATAATATATCTGAGTATTTATATTTTCTTTAGTCTAACTATTTAATGTTACAGATTTGTAATATTATAAAATTCTGACACTGGGTTTAAATTGTTTAAGGAGCTCTGAACACACATTTATATGCATATAGCTTTTTAAATATCAAAGTTATATACAACCTTACGCCAGATATATCAAAACCATTTGGCCCTCCCCATCACCCATGATCAGCAGGGAAGCAATTACAGATGCCAGACCTTCCACCTTCTGCACCGCATAATGATCCTGAGTCCATACTCCCAGAGGGATAAAGAATAGGAAAGCTTTCAAGGGAGGGGATGGGGTAGGGAGTTCTGGCAGTGGGAATTATACCCCTCTTATCCTATGGTCTTTTCAATATTTCCATTTTATAAATAAAAATTATAAAAATTAAAAAAAATTGGTCCTGTTAGTATCTAAGATACAATGGTCAGTAGATACCACTAAAAAGCACAAAGCAGTCAAAATAGTACTGTAGATTCTAACCATTAGATTTACATAGAAAAGCACCCCACCAACTAACCTGGTTATAATAATAATTAACTATTGCTATTTTATTGTCTTTCTAAGACTACAGAGAATCCTTCCTATTATCTTTAAGATCCTTATTTCTCCTAGTCCTGGAATCTCTAGGACTATACCCATATTTCTTTATGTTTCTTCTTTCTGATCCCTCACTGTCATACTGCCTCTGTGGACCTCAACTAAAGCAATGCTACCAGTGTTGCCATGCCACATTATGCAGCTACTGACTTGTTACTACAGATTGTTGTCAGAGATGCCAAGGCTGATATGTCAATCTTCCAACTCCTCTAATTTGGTGAGAACTTTCCTGACACATGGGACTAACTAGTTCCATTTCAGATGGCATGTTATCTAACAAAGTTACAGATAATAGATACAGGTTAGAGTTTAGATAACTGGGTACAGGTGTACATGTATCCATAAGCAAGGGGCAATTATATAACTCAAAGTAAAAGTGCTTAATAGCCCTCTGTGATTAGACTTAGACCTAATAAGCCTCAGCAGACCCCATAAACCTAATACACATTTGGATACAGCAAATTACACTCAGTGCTTTAACAACTAAGAGAAAGTCCAAGTTCATCAGATAAAGAAAGGACTACAAAAGTTGGATAAGGGTAACATACTTTTGGCTCATTTAACAATGGCCTTATTGATCAATATCAGACCACACCATTGTCTGGGGCCCTAGTTATGGAATCCTTGGATTCCCACAAATATATGATGGGCCTAGGCCTCTAATAGACCCATCTCTTCACCATCACTGGACATTTCTATCAGGAACATCAGTATAGGTCCTCTAGTGGGTAAGTTCAGGAACCTGTCCTCTGTATAAACAAAACAAAACAAATAAAAACAGATTTTTTTAAAAAAAACAAGGATGGAAATGCGTGTTTGGGGATAAAATGGATATAACTGGAAGTGGTTTTGCCTACTGAAAATGAAAGACCATTACTGGATGGTTTCCCTCACGTGTGGAATATACACAGATACCCAAAGCTTAGTGGCAAAAAAAATACCCCCAACCAAATAATAAACAGTAATAATTATGATGAAGAGTGTCTTACTCAACCTTTAGCATGCCAACACACTTACCAATTTTCCTTTCCCCTTAGCCCCATGATTCATTAAATATTGTGGGATTTCAAGCAACTCAGGCTACAACAAACAGATTATGCTTTAAATGCAATATGAAGGAGTGATTTATGTTGAGCATGGGTGGAAGAAGTAAGAAGGTCAAAGATCATTCAGTAAACCAAAGGAAAATTCACATCAGAGTCCTCAAACTTTAACCTGTTGTGATTAGGTCTCCTCTATCACTCATTCTTTATGGGACTGACCATTGTCTTGGATAGGGTATCAGGTGATGATAACTGTAAACAACCAGATCTTGGCAGTAATTTTTTATCTTATTATCATACTTCTAATCTTGATCCTTCCCCTTTGTAAGCAGTTGCTTCCTTATATTCCCACTATTTCTTTGTTCTAGGTTTTTCTTATCTCTAGACCTCACAAATTACCTGTAAAATTTGTCCAGTAAGCAGACACTTATCTTGAGGCCTAGAGTTGTAGTTCCCATCTTGCTTTGTATCCAAGGAAGTCATCACTTGACATTCTACCTTAAGTTTGTCTTTGGATCCAAAAGTAAGGGTGAGAGAGAAGACTGGACTCAGCATACTCTTGTAACAAGATATTAACAAGACAACTTAATGAGCAGAACAAATGAGGATGACTTTGAAGTCACTGGCCCAGGATCCTTAATAAAAGCTGGTTTCTATTGACTTGTGTGTTACCAGAAGTAGTCAGAAGGGTCTGGTAAGGACCTTACTGAAGCCATGTAGGCAAGATTTTAGAATATCAGGAGAACATTTTTCTTAAAGTGCTAATAGAAAAGTGAGGTGATTTTTGCTTGTGACCTTCAGTATCCATCAGGCAAAGGATTCTGGGGAAGGAGAACAAGGAGAGAAGTGAGGAGGCAATAGGATTTCTGGTCCTGGTACATGATGATGGAAAAAGATCTAAGCTCAGGGTGAGAGTATTTTTCAGATTCTTATCATGGTCAGATAGGAAATGGTACCCATGTAACAAAAACTATACTATAAACCATTAACCTATCTATAAAAAAATATAAATATTTTTTAAAAGCCAAAGAGAAAAAAATGTGAGGTGTTTAGATTAATGAGAGCTGTGTGAATGTTATGTACATCAGTCTTTCTTCAAAAATTTGTCATCTAGTCACAATGTTATGTTGTCCACAACTATCTCACAATTAGGCACTAATTCTCAATAAAACTGATATTATGGAGGAATACCTCAATTCAGTGCTTAGTATGCCTCAAGGTAAAATAAATGCTATTCAATGCAATAAGGGCAGTCCGATACTGTCCATTTTAAATAAATTTGACTCCTATGGTATTAATCATATTGGTGAAAATTTCTCTTTTAAAAATAATTGTGATGACTTCTGTAGTCATGAAAATATCAGTGACACATTACTGAATATGCACAATTCTTTTATCTCCAAAACACAATTGCATATGGAAGGAAATTAATTCTTTTATCTCCAAAACACAATATGCATATGGAAGGAAATTAATGGATGTTGTTATATTTACTACATCAGAGACTCAAAGATGATAACCATACTAAACTACTCCCTAAATTTCTGCAGTTTGTCACTCCTCTCCCTAGCATGAAAAATTTTCTCCATAACAATGATCCATGTTAAGAGTGATTATAGTCATCATTATCCATCATGAGCATAATTATCTGCCCATAAAACAGTTTCATAATTTTAGAAGTATTACTAGAAATTGTCCTTGTATAAACTGAATGTTTGTGTCCTAGCAAATTCATATGCTAAATCCCTACAACCCAATGTAGTCATATTATTTGGAGATAGGCCTTTAGGGTAGCAATTAAGATTAAATGAGTTCATAAGAGTGGGAGCACTAATCTAATAGAATTGACATCCTTAAAAAAAGAGGAAAACAAATCTCTCTACTATCTCCCATCAAACACACAGAGTAAAGGCCATAGGAATTTACGCAAGCAGGTAGCTATCTATAAGTCCAGAAAACACCTCCTACCAGAAACCAACTTTGTTGGCACCCTGATTTTGGACTTTGATAACTATGAGAAAACATATATCTGTTATTTAATCCATCTAGCCTATACTACTTTATTATGACAACCTGAGAGGACTAATATAAGCCCCTGAAGAATGTTAGTCCTAAAAATACTCCTTACATGATATAAGAAAAGCTTATGAATGTCTTAGTGGTTTCCCAAGGTCAAATTTCCTTCACAAGACATTCAAAATTCTCCAGAATTGCACATCAAATTATCTTTATCATGGGATCCAGAAGGCTGGAGGTCTGGCTTCTGTAATTCCTTCCCCACTGAACATGGGTATTGAAAAGTCAATCCATACTCCCAGCCTGCCCCTCTTTTTCCCTAGTGGGGTGGGGTTCTGGGAAATCAGGGCTCCAGGACACATTGGTGAGGTTGTCTGTCCAGGGAAGTCTGGTTGGCATCATGGTAGCATCTGGAACCTGGTGGCTGAAAAGAGAGTTAACATATAAAGCCAAACAAATTGTTGACTAATCATGAACCTAAAGGCTGGAATAGTGCAGATGAAGAGATGAAGAGTTGGGGGGTGATCTACATTTTGTAGATAGCTAGTAGGCATATTTTAGTTTTATTCCAAAGGGCCTGTAACTATACTAGTTTTTTTCTTTTTTAGACCTTCCATCTTCTGCATTCCACAATGACCTTTGGTCCATACTCCCAGAGGGTTAAAGAATAGGAAAGCTATCAAGGGAGGGAATGGGATGTGGAGTTCTGGTGGTGGGAATTGTGTGGAATTGTACCCCTCTTATCCTATGGTATTGTCAGTGTTTCCTTTTTATAAATAAAAGAAAAAAATATCTTTATTTTTTCTCTCTAAACAGTATTCTTATTTTGGCGGAAGGTAGATAGCATAATTATTATGCAAAGAGACTCTCATGCCTGAGGTTCCAAAGTTTCAGGTTCAGTCCCCCACACCACCACAAGCCAGAGCTGAAAGGTGCTCTGATAAAAAAGTCAATATTCTTAATTCAAATCTTTTTCACATACATTTCCTCATGTCATTTCTTAATACTCATGAATATTGTTGATGCCTTTATCACCTCATGACTATATTATCAAAATCCCTCCTTTAGCTCCAGCCTCTTCTACCTTGCAACGCCATTGGACACCTTTTAAAATTTCAGTTTTGAGACCACTACTCAGTTCTGGATTATGGTGGTACTGATTATTGAATCTGGGACCTTTGGTGCTTCAGTAAACTTGAAGCAGTGAAGCCCCTACGGATGAACAGAAAAAAAGTAAACAAAATTAGGTCCAGAAGATGGTCACGTGAAGACAAGTCTAGGATGACTCTTCATGAAATCTCTTCACATCCTGACAACTCTGAATGAAAGCAGAATTTCCAGACCAGAGAAACAACAGAGGAGGAGACAATGAGAAAGCATGGTGAAACATTATAGCCCTTTTATGAACTGGCAAAATAGTGCTGAAAAAGACAAAGGCAAGCTAAGCAATGAGTCTCCTATTGCAACCCTAACCCCATTTCCTGCCCAGAGGGGGATTATTTGGGATGGAGGAGCAGCCAGTGAGACCCAGACCCCCTGTGAAGGAAAAAAAATGAAAACAGTTTGGGAAGATTCCAGAACTGAATTTCCATAAAGTGCATCTTTTGTCAGAACACAGAGTAAATTCCTGTGATTTTTCCTTTTTTATTTATTTTTTATTTAAGAAATGATAAATTAACAAAACTATAGGGTAGGAGAGGTACAACTCCACATAATTCCCACCACCCAATCTCCATATCCCATCCCTTCCCCTGATAGCTTTCCCATTCTCTATCCCTCTGGGAGCATGGACCCAGGGTCATTGTGGGTTGCAGAAGGTGGAAGGTCTGGCTTCTGTAATTGCTTCCCCGCTGAACATGGACATTGACTAGTCGGTCCATACTCCCAGTCCATGCCTCTCTCTTTCCCTAGTAGGGTGGGTCTCTGGGGAAGCGGGGCTCCCTTGACTGCATTTGAACTTCACATATCTCTGAGAAAATTACATGATATTTCTGCCCACTGAAACAACCAGGCAGCCACCCCTTCAACCTAGATTTGTCACTCACCACTGCAGCAGAGAACTGCAAAAATAGGTACTTTGGAAACTAGGGGAAGCCTCACCAGACCAGCATCCTCACCAGCTGTGAGTTTACACATGTTCATCTAGTTTGTTCATTCCTTCTCTGGCTTTCAGTGTATACTCCCTCTGTTTGCTGAGGTTGGCCACTTTTTGTCTTAGTTTCCTCCTCGCCCTCCTTGTCCTCCTCCTCCTCATTGTCCTCCTCCTCGTCCTCCTCATCCTCGTCCTCCTCCTCATCCTCCTCCTCCTTGTCCTCCTCGTCCTCTTCGTCCTCATCCTCCTCCTCGTCCTCCTCATCCACCTCGTCCTCCTCGTCCTCCTCGTCCTCCTCCTCCTCCTCCTCCTCCTCCTCCTCCTCCTCTTCTTCTTCTTCTTCTTCTTCTTCTTCTTCTTCTTCTTCTTCTTCTTCTTCTTCTATTTCTTCTTCATCTCCTTATTTTGGTTTGGTTTTGTTCTTTGGGTTTTTGTTTAATTGTTTCCTTTGTTAGTTTACCTTTATTTTTTCTTTCTTTCTTCCTTTCTTTCTTTCAGAAATTCCAGTGTCAACAAATTCAAGAGCATTGAAATCATCCCAAGCATCTCTTCAGCCCACAGTGGAATTAAACTAACACTTAACAACAAACAGAAAAGTAGTAAAAGTCCCAAAATAAGGAAACTCAACAGCACACTACTTAACAAATACTGGGTCAAAGAGAAAACTAAGGAAGAAATTAACATGTTCCTAGAATCAAATGAAAATGAAGACATTGGGATATGGATATTGAGTGGCAGGAATTGTGTGGAGTTGTACCCCCCATCCTATGATTTTTTTAATGTCTCCTTTCTTAAATAAATAAGTAAAGAAAGAAAGAAAGAAAGAAAGAAAGAAAGAAAGAAAGAAAAGAAAATGAAGACATAAAATATCCAAATATTAGGGACACAGCTATGGTTCTGATAAGAGGGAGACTAATACAGGCACACATTAGAAAAAAAAGAAAAATCTCAAATAAACAAGCTGATTACACACCTTAAGGGCTTAAAAGAAAAAGAACAAAGGAAGCCAAAAGCAACCAAAAGGACTGAAATAATGAGAGAGAGAGACTCTCAAATAAATAGAATAGTAAATTAAAAAAGAGATATTACAACAGACATAAATAGAATAGTAAATGAAAAAAGAGATATTACAACAGACACCACAGAAATCCAAAGTATCATGAGAAACTTCTATGAACCACTATATGCTACCAAGCAAGAGAATCTGGGAGAAATGGAGGAGTTCTTAGAAAAATATAATCTTCCAAAACTGAACCAAGAAGCAAGAAAGCAAGAACAGGGCAATCACAACCAAAGAAATTGAAACAGTTATCAGGAACCTTCCCAACAATAAAAGTCCAGGACCAGATGGTTTTACAAATGAATTCTACAAAACCTTCAGGAAAGAGTTTATACCTATACTTTTTAAGTTCTTCCAAAATACTGAAGACATAGGAATACTCCCTCCTACCATCTATGAAACCAACATCTTCTTGATACCAGAAGCCGATAGGGACACAACAATAACGACAAAAAAGAAAACTATAGGCTAATATCTCTGGTGAACACAGATGCTAAAATATTGAACAAAATTCTAACTAGCCAGATAAAGAAATATATTAAGAAGATTGTACATCATTATCAAGTTGGATTTACTGCAGGCATTCAAGGCTGGTTCAGTATATGTGAAGCAATCAATCAATGTGATCCAACACATAAAAGAAAAACCAAAATGATTATCTCAACAGGTGCATAGAAAGACTATAACAAAATCCAACACACTTGCTTGATCAAAACACTACAAAAATGGGCATAGATGAAAAATTCCTTAACTTAGTAGAGTACATATATAGCAAACCTACAGGCAATATCATACTCAATGGGGAGAAACTAAAAGCATTTCCACTCAGGTCAGATACTAGACAGGGCTGCCCACTATCAACATACTGTTCAACATAGTGTTGGAATTTCTTGCCATAGCATTGAGGCAAAAGTACGGGATTAAAGGGATACAGACTGGAAGAGAAGTCAAATTATCACTATTTGCAGATGGTATGACAATATACATAGAAAGATCTAAAGAATCCAGCAGAAAGATCCTGGGAATTGCCAGGAAACAGAGTAAGGTGTAAGTTTATATACAAAAGCCAGTGGCTTTCCTTCACGCAAGCCCTGTCAAAAGAAGAAGAAATCCTAAAATCAGTTCCATTCACCATAGCAGCAAAACCAATGAAGTATCCAAGAATAAATCTAAAAAAACAAGTAGAAGATTTGAATACTGAAAATTATGAGTCACTATTCAAATAAATAGAAAAAGATACAAAGAAATGGAAAGTTATTCCGTGTTCATGGATTGGAAGAATTAACATCATCAAAATGAATATTCTACCCAGAGCCATATACAAATTTAATACAATCCCCATCAAGGTCCCATACATTGTTTTAAGAGAATAGAACAAAAGCTACAAAAGTTTATTTGGAACCAGAAAATACCTAGAATCACCAAAAAAAAAATCTTGAGAAAAAAGACAAAGTATTTTGATAGAGACAAAGAGAAATTGACAGGAAGAGGGAAGAGTGAAGGAGAGAGACACCTAAATATCTGCAGCATGGCTTGTGATGCTTTTCCCCTGCAGCTGGGGACCAGAAGCTTTAACCTGGATCCTTGAGCATTGTAAGATGTGCACTAAACACCTGCCCCTCCAACAAAATTTAATAGGCATGTTATATGATACAAATCCAATTGCAAGAAAAACAAAAATAAATCAGTGGGACTAAATCAAGTTAGGAAGCTTCTGTACAGCAAAAGAAACCACCAACCAAACAGACTTCTTACAAAATGGGACATCTTTACATGCCATACATCAGACAAAAGGCCAATAACCAAAATATATAGAGTTCACCAAACCCAGTAACAAAAATACAAATGAAGGGGGCTGGGTGGTGGTGCATCTGGGAGAGCACACATGTTTCAATGCTCAAGGACCTGGGTTCGAGACCCCAGTCCCCACCTGCAGGAGGAAAGCTTTGCAAGTGGTGAAGCAGTGCTGCAGGTGTCTCTCTGTGTCTTTCCCTCTCTGTCTCCCCCTTCCTCTTGACTTCTGGCTGTCTCTATCGAATAAATAAAGATAATAAAAAATACAAAGGACCCCATCCAAAAATGGGGAGAGGGTATGAACAGAATATTATTCATGGAGAGGTTCCAGGAAGATGGCAGACTGAGAAGCTGCTAGCAGCGTGTGCTCTGATCACATCTTCTGGAAACGGTAGGATTTTCTGCCTTTAGCAGGCCAGTTAATAAGGGGTCCTAGTGGTGACACCAAAGAGGTGACTATAATTTAATTTGGGTTAAGAATTAGAGTAAAGGTGGCACGGACTAGCGGGCGGGCTGCTCCAGACTTCCCAGGCGGCGGCGGGCAAGGCGGGTGCGCCGGGCATTGTCCTCCGCCCGGGAAGGCAGCTCCTCCGGTGGTTGCAGAGTGCTGCTGGGCGGCCAGAAGAGGACCCGGAGGGAGCACTATAGCTCAAGGGCTTTCTCTTGGGAGTCTCCAGGGACCACCGCGACCCTGAGGGCGGATCCAAAGACTTCTTAAGTATAGCTCTCATTGGATCAAAGGACTTGGAGCTAGTTTCATTTTCGAGAAATCCTTTAAAACAGTCTGGAGGGGGGGTTCCCGGAAGATGGCGGACTGAGAAGCTGCTAGCCGCTGAGCTCCTAACACATCTCCTGGAAATGGTAGGATCTTCTGCCTTTAGCAGGCCAGCCAATAAGGGGCCATAGCGGTGACACCAAGGAGGTGACTATAACTTAATTTGGGTTAAGAATTAGAGTAGGGGAAAAATTATTTTTTCTTCCTTTTAATTTTCAAGCATACCTCCTCCCCCCCCCCCATAAGCAGTCCCTGGGGACCAGCTCGTAGCAGGATACCCCACACCACCAAACAGGGTGCTTTTTTGAATTCACTGATACACATTTGGGAATTTCCTTGCACTGCTCTTTAATTACAACTCTTTTTCTTAACTTCTCCCTTTCCTCTCTCTTGACTCTCTCTCTATCTCTATTTTAAATCTTGTCATACACTTCTTCCTTCTTCTTTGCCTTTCTGAATTTGTGAATTATTTTGGGGAAGAAATCTGACTCAGAGTGGACTTTCTATGTGTGTATCTCTGCTCTAGTTCCCTTTCACCTCTTGTTACCCCTAGAATATACAGTGGGTAGTAGATTTGCACAATTGTCTATTCCTGCTATCCTCTCTTTCTTTTCTCTTTCTTCACTGGGATTTGGTTACTATTTTTTCACGGACTGGAGAAATTGTTTGGCTAACTGGTAATGATTAAACTACTTCAATACTTACTTCAGTTGCTACTGTAATTCCGGAGGTTGGTGAGTGCAATTGTCATAAAGGTATTTAGTACAGTGATACTTGTACTCAAGACACAACAACTGAGGAACAACAGAGAAAAAAAAAGAAACACATAATTAAAAAAATGGGTATATCAAAAACAAATAAAACTGCTACTCCAATGAATGAAGAAAAGAGCCCAGAAGAGACTACAAATCAGCCAGAAGTAACCATAGATAAGAAAAGTATGCAAGCAATAATAAACTTATTAATCACAGAAATGAAAACTACATTGGAGGAAAGGAATGGCAGTATTAGGGAAACAACAGTTGAGACCCCCAAGGAAAATACTGATTATCTTGAGGCAATTAGAGAACTGAAAGCTGAAATAGCTGTAATGAAGAAAGAAGCTGAGGCAAGGGAAAGCAGACTAACAGAAGCAGAAAACAGAATTAGTTAGACAGAGGATGAGTAGAGAAAACAAAGAAAGAGGTGAAAGAGCTTAAAAAGAGATTGAGAGACACTGAAAACAACAACAGACACATATGGGATGATCTCAAAAGAAGTCACATTCGTATAATTGGCCTGCCAGAGGAAGAAAGAGAGGAAGGGGAAGCAAACATTCTAGAGGAAATAATACAAGAAAACTTCCCAGACCTGAATAACAGAAAGGATATCAAGGTTCAAGAGGCCCAGAGAGTACCAAACAGAATCAACCCAGACCTCAAGACACCAAGACACATCATAGTCACAATGAGAAGAAGTAAGGATAAAGAAAAGATCCTAAAGGCTGCAAGAGAGAAACAAAAAGTCACATACAAGGGAAAACCCATAAGATTATCTGCAGACTTCTCCACTCAAACTCTAAAAGCCAGAAGAGAATGGCAAGATATCTATCGAGCCCTGAATGAAAAAGGGTTTCAACCAAGGATAATATATCCTACTAGACTTTCATTCAAACTAGATGGAGGGATCAAAACCTTCTTAGATAAACAACAGTTAAAGGAGGCAACCATCACCAAGCCGGCCCTGAAAGAGGTACTAAAACACCTCATATAAACAAGAACATCACTATAATACTTGCAATATATCAGAGCAAACAAATTTTTTTAGAACAATGGCACTACAATACATTAAATCCATAATATCAATAAATGTCAATGGCTTAAACTCACCCATCAAAAGGCACAGGGTGGGGGGGATGGATCAGAAAACATAACCCAACCATATGCTGCTAGCAAGAATCCCATCTGTCACAACAAGATAAACACAGACTTAAAGTGAAAGGATGGAAAACTATCATACAGGCTAACGGACCACAAAAAAGGGCAGGAACAGCCATTCTCATCTCAGACACGATAGATTTTAAAGTAAATAAAGTAATAAAAGATAGGCAAGGACATGACATAATGATTATAGAATCAATCAGCCAAGAAGACTTAACAATTATTAACATCTATGCACCCAACGAGGGACCATCTAAATACATTAAGCATCTACTGAAAGAATTTCAAAAATACATCAATAGTAATACAATAATAGTGGGAGACTTCAATACCCCACTCTCACACTTAGACCGATCAACAAAGCAGAGAACCAATAAAGATACAAGAGAATTGAATGAAGAGATCGACAGACTAGACCTCTTGGACATTTTCAGACTCCTCCACCCCAAAAACTAGAATACACCTTCTTTTCAAATCCACATAACTCATACTCAAGGATAGACCACATGTTAGGCCACAAAGACAGCATCAATAAATTCAAGAGCATTGAAATCATCCCAAGTATCTTCTCAGACCACAGTGGAGTAAAACTAACATTTAAAAACAAACAGAAAATTATTAAAAGACACAGAATTTGGAAACTAAACAACATGCTCCTTAAGAACCACTGGGTCAGAGACTCACTCAAACAGGAAATTCAAATGTTCCTGGAAACTAATGAAAATGAAGACACAACCTATCAAAATATTTGGGACACAGCTAAAGCAGTACTGAGAGGGAAACTTATAGCCATACAATCACATATTAAACACCAAGAAGAAGCTCAAATGAACGACCTTACTGCACACCTCAAGGACTTAGAGGAAGAGGAACAAAGGAACCCTAAAGCAACCAGAAGGACAGAAATCACTAAAGTTAGAGCAGAAATAAACAACATCAGAAATAAAAGAACCATACAAAAGATCAATGAAGCCAAATGTTGGTTCTTTGAAAGATTAAACAAAATTGACAAAACCCAGCCAGACTCACCAAACAAAAAAAAAGAGAAGACTCAAATTAATAGAATTGTAAACGATGCAGGAGACATCACAACTGACACCACAGAAATCCAGAGAATCCTGCGAAACTTCTATAAAGAACTATATGCCACCAAGCTAGAGAATCTGGAAGAAATGGAACAATTCCTGGAAACCTATGCACTTCCAAAACTGAACCAAGAAGAACTACAAAATCTAAATGCACCAATCACAGCCAAAGAAATTGAAACCGTTATTAAGAATCTCCTCAACAACAAAAGTCCGGGACCAGATGGCTTCACAAAAGAATTCTACAAAACTTTCAGGAAACAGTTAATACCCATACTTCTTAAGCTATTCCATAAGATTGAAGAAACAGGAATACTCCCTTCCACCTTTTATGAAGCCAACATCACCCTGATATCAAAAGCTGATAGGGACAGAACAAAAAAGGAAAACTACAGACCAATATCTCTGACGAACATAGATGCCAAAATATTAAACAAGATCTTGGCCAACTGGATACAGCAACACATCAAAAAGATTGTTCATCATGACCAAGTGGGATTCATCCCAGGAATGCAAGGCTGGTTCAACATCCGTAAGTCAATCAATGTCATTCACCACATCAATAAAAGCAAAGCCAAAAACCACATGACTATCTCAATAGATGCAGAGAAAGCCTTTGACAAAATCCAACACCCGTTCATGCTCAAAACTCTACAAAAAATGGGAATATATGGGAAATTCCTCAAGATAGTGGAGTCTATATATAGCAAACCTACAGCCAACATCATACTCAATGGACAGAAGCTGAAAGCATTCCTCCTCAGATCGGGGACTAGACAGGGCTGTCCACTGTCACCATTACTCTTCAACATAGTATTGGAAGTTCTTGCCATAGCAATCAGGCAAGAGAAAGAAATCAAAGGAATACAGATTGGAAGGGAAGAAGACAAGCTCTCACTATTTGCAGATGGTATGATAGTATACATAGAAAGACCTAAAGAATCCAGTAGAAAATTACTGGAAGTTATTAGGCAATATAGCAAGGTATCAGGCTACAAAATCAGTGTACAAAAATCAGTGGCATTTCTTTATGCAAACACTAAATCTGAAGAAGAAGACATCCAGAAATCACTCCCATTTACTGTTTCAGCAAAATCAATAAAATACCTAGGAATAAAGTTGACCACAGAAGTGAAATACTTGTATGCTGAAAACTATGAGTGTCTACTCAAGGAAATAGAAAATGATACCAAGAAATGGGAAGATATCCCATGCTCATGGATTGGAAGAATAAATATCATCAAAATGAATATTCTCCCCAGAGCCATATACAAATTTAATGCAATACCCATCAAAGTTCCACCAAGCTTCATTAAGAGAATAGAAAAAACACTACAATCATTTATCTGGAACATGAAAACACCTAGAATTGCCAAAACCATCTTAAGGAAAAGAAAGAGAAATGGAGCCATCACACTCCCAGACCTTAAACTATATTATAAAGCCATCATCATCAAAACAGCATGGTACTGGAGCAAAAATAGGCACACAGACCAGTGGAACAGAATTGAAAGCCCAGAAGTAAATCCCAACACAATGGGCATCTAATCTTTGATAAGGGGGCCCAAAGGATTAAATGTGAAAATGAGACTGTCTTCAATAAATGGTGCTGGGAAAACTGGGTTGAAACATGCAGAAGAATGAAATTGAACCACTTTGTCTCACCAGAAACAAAAATCAACTCCAAATGGATCAAAGACCTAGATGTCAGAACAGAAACAATCAAATACTTAGAGGAAAACATTGGTAAAACACTTTCCCACCTACACCTCAAGGACATCTTTGATGAATCAAACCCAATTGCAAGGAAGATTAAAGCAGAAACAAACCAATGGGACTACATCAAATTGAAAAGCTTCTGCACATCCAAAGAAACTATTAAACAAACAGAGAGACCCCTCACAGAATGGGAGAAGATCTTCACATGCCAGACATCAGACAAGAAACTAATCACCAAAATATATAAAGAGCTCAGCAAACTTAGCACCAAAAAAGCAAATGACCCCATCCAAAAATGGGCAGAGGATATGAACAAAACATTCACCTCAGAGGAGATCCAAAAGGCTAACAAACATATGAAAAACTGCTCTAGGTCACTGATTGTCAGAGAAATGCAAATTAAGACAACACTAAGATACCACCTCACTCCTGTAAGAATGGCATACATCAAAAAGGACAGCAGCAACAAATGCTGGAGAGGCTGTGGGGACAGAGGAACCCTTTTACATTGCTGGTGGGAATGTAAATTGGTACAGCCTCTGTGGAGAGCAGTCTGGAAAACTCTCAGAAGGCTAGACATGGACCTTCCATATGATCCAGTAATTCCTCTCCTGGGGTTATACCCCAAGGACTCCATAACACCCAACCAAAAAGAGGTGTGTACTCCTATGTTCATAGCAGCATAATTCATAATAGCTAAAACCTGGAAGCAACCGAGGTGCCCAACAACAGATGAGTGGCTGAGAAAGCTGTGGTATGTATACACAATGGAATACTATGCAGCTATCAAAAACAATGAACCCACCTTCTCTGACCCATCTTGGACAGAGCTAGAAGGAATTATGTTAAGTGAACTAAGTCAGAAAGATAAAGATGAGTATGGGATGATCCCACTCATCAACAAAAGTTGAATAAGAAGATCTGAAAGGGAAACTAATAGTAGGACCGGATCAAATTGTAAGTAGAGCACCAAAGTAAAAACCCAGTGGTGAGGGGTAGACATGCAGCTTCCTGGGCCAGTGGGGGGTGGGAGTGGGTGGGAGGGATGGGTCACAGTCCTTTGGTGGTGGGAATGGTGTTTATGTACACTCCTAGCAAAATGTAGACCTATAAATCAGTAGTTAATTAATATGAGAGGGGGAAAATCAATTGTATGTCTCAAAGTTTCTCAAAAGACAAACTGAATCTTTTTAATATATAGGTTGTGTATTTGATATGCGGACTCTCTCAAAAGCCTAGACCAAGTAGATTAGAAGCATCCAATAGCACAGCTATATACAAGATACTGGATACTGTACAGAAACCATAACTAAAGGACTTTTCAAAGTTAACCCAATTACCAAATAATGTGATGATAATATTAACTATCGATTGTCTTTTAGAACACTAAGACAGCAGGAACCTCACATCTCCACTAGAGAGCCCCTACTTCCCCCAGTCCTGGAACCCTTGGATAGGGCCCACTTTCCCGTATGCGTCTCCCAATCCAAACCAAATAATATTGCATCAGCCGATCACAACCTAACCAACGCAACGATTGCCACCTCAACATGCTTCACCTCAGACTGTGTCCAGAGACCTCACGTGTGGAATGACAACCCTTCACCTTCATTACTCTGGTGAGACCTTTCCTTTTATAATACACTCTAATTTCATCTCAGGTAGTTCACTTTCTAAAAAAGCCCCATAACCTAGATATACACCAGTTTCTGTGAGAGAGAGCTTATGTTCACACGTACCCATAAACTACTGCAAAATATATACCTGAAAGCAGAAGTACACTAGAGTTTGCAGTGAGTACCCCCCTAACACTTCCTCTCCACTATTCCAACCTTTGAGTCCAGGATTGCTCAACAATTTATTTGGCTTTGTATGTTAACTCTCTTTTCAGCCACCAGGTTCCAGATGCCATCAGGATGCCGGCCAGGCTTCCCTGGACTGAAGACCCCACCAATGTGTCCTGGAGCTCAGATTCCCCAGAGACACACCTTACTAGGGAAAGAGAGAGCCAGAATGGGAGTATGGACCGACCAGTCAACGCCCATGTTCAGCGGGGAAGCAATTACAGAAGCCAGACCTCCTACCTTCTGCAACCCTCAACGACCCTGGGTCCATGCTCCCAGAGGGCTAGAGAATGGGAAAGCTATCATGGGAGGGGGTGGGTTATGGAGATTGGGTGGTGGGAATTGTGTGGATTTGTACCCCTCCTACCTTATGTTTTTGTTCATTAATCCTTTCTTAAATAAAATTTTTTTAAAAAAAGAATATTATTCATTTATTTATTATTTATTTTTATATTACAGAGTTACATGTCAACAGGTGTTTGAAGCCACACCATTCCCACCACCAGAGTTCTGAATTTTTGCTCTCCCCATTGCAATCCCCCACAGTTCTCTTAAAGTTGTAGACATGGGCCAACCATCATCTCTACAACTACCTGACCACATTTATACATAATTGCCCCCCCCTTTTTTCTGATTTAACCCTCTCTTCACTTCCAAGCCACTCTTGACAACATAACTACCTCCATATATCCTTCTCCTTTTCCTTCTCTCTCTCTGGGTGCTGTTAGACCTGGAGTTCAGAACCTTCTTATCTTCATCCTATCACTTCTCCCTAGCTGGGAGTTGGATCAAGGTTATTTTGGGGGGGAGCAGAAGGTAGGATGAACAAAATATTCACCAAAGAAGAGATCCAAAAAGTCCGACATACATTTAAAAAATGCTACAAGTCACTGATTATCAGAGAAATGCAAAAGACAAAAATGAGATATTACTTCACCCCTGTGAGAAAGTCACTCATAGGAAACTATAGTAACCACAAATGTTGGAGAGTTTGTGGTAGTTCACTGCTGGTGGAAATGTAAATTGGTCCAACCTCTGTAGAGAGCAATCTGGAGAACTCTCACAAGGCTACAAGTAGACCTACCGTACAACCCTGCAATTCCTCTCCTGGGGATATATCCTAAGGAACCAAATGCACCCATCCAAATATATCTGTGTATAACTATGTTCATAGCAACACAATATAGAATAGCCAAAACCTAGAAGCAACCCAGGTGTCCAACAACGTATGAGTGGCTGAGTAAGTTGTAGTATGTATATACAATGGAGTAATATTCAGCTTTTAAGAATGATGAATTCACCTTCTTCACCTCATCTTGGATGGAGCTTGAAGAAATAATGTGAAATGAGATAAGCCATAAAGAATAGAATGAATATGGGTTGGTCTCATTCATAGCAGAAATTGAGAAATAAGAACAGAAGGTAAAATTCAAAGCAAAACTTGGACTGGGTTTGGTGTATTAGACCAAAGTAAAGTACTTGTGGGCAGGGGATAGTTTCAGGTCCTGGTGCATGATAGTAGAAGAGAACCCAGTTGTGGTGTTGCAGTATTTTTCAGAAAACTGAGAAATTTTCCACATGTACCAACTATTGCATTTACTATTGACTATAAGTCACTAATCCCCTCAATAACTGTTTTAATTTCAATTTCATGTCACTCTCTTGAGAATAAACTTTACATCTTCACATTAATGAACTTAATTTTGTTGGCAAGAGTTGGGGGGGATATTAAACCTTTTTTTTGCTTTCTCCTGTCAAGTGCACCTGGAAAATTTTGACATTGTATATATTAAAAATATAATAAGATGGATACAGGCAGGTGGTTCAGTGGTAGAGAGATTACCTTGCATACATGGTAAATTGATCACTAGCACTACATAAAAGCAGTAAAGACATAGTAAGGAGAACTTCGTGTTTGGTAGAATGGTGCTTTTCTTGCTTCTACCTTCTACTATCTCTATCTCTATCCTTTTCACACTCTGTCACTCTGTTATTTAAATTTTCTGAATTGGGTCAAAACAGTTACTCATCAGTAGTGCACACGCACGTGCGTGCACACATACACACACACACACACACAGACACACACACACCTTTGGGTTCTGTCTCTAGTACAGCATTGAGAAGATTCTAAAATTCAGACCAACTTCAAACCTCAGGACTCATAGAATAACACAGCAATGTTGTCCCTAGGTTTTCTCTTTTTCTAATATAGAACCAGTCATTCGAAAAGGGATGAGAAACAGTTAAAAAATAAACCTAAATTTATTCAAGAAGACATGCAAATCACTAGTTGGAAGAGACATATGCATTCTTATGTTCATAGCTGCATTATTCACAATAGCCAAAGAGTGGAAGCAGCAAAAATGCCCATCAACAAATGATTGGTTAAAGAAGTTATGGGAAATATACTCCATGGAATACTACCCTGCAAACAAAAAGGACAATATTGTGGCTCTTGGGACAAAATGGGTAGAACTAGAGGTGATTATGGTTAGTGAAATTCGTAAAGAGGTGAAAGATAACTACCAGATAGTTTCAGACATATGTGGCATCTAGAGAACTGAAATACCTTAACTTGCATATGCGTGTGTGCACACAAGAGCGAGACAGAGGGGGGAAGGGAGAGGGAGAGAACTAAACTGTATTTAAGACTTTATGGGAATTAGAGTGGTTATCTGGGAGGTGGGGAAGGTAGGGACATAGAATACTAGTAAACATAACTTGTATCCAATCTTATAATCTTGTAACCAACAATTAATTGTAAATAAAAAATAAAAAGGAAGCTTCCATGCTTAAGAGATTGTAATGCCACACTTTAGCTGCTCTATGAGGATGATACCAAAGAAAGTTCAGTAGGGAGTTGGGACATCATCACTCAGTGGTAATGTGGCTACCTCCACACCCAATTATGATACAATCTCTCACAACAAAGAAAACAGATAAAAATAAAAAAATATTCAAATACAATTTCTAGAAAACTACAATTTGAAAAATGCACTGTATAGCATTTAATGGCATCTTATACATATAACATATCAGTGAACTTGAAGACCCAGAAGTAGAAACTAGTCAAAATAACACACACACACACAAATGTTTAATGAAAACAATGTCAATGAACCATGGAACAATTTCAAGAAAACCTTATATATGAAGTGTATCCAGTAGAGGCTGATACTTTTCAAAATCTGATAAAAAAATCTATGAACTCATATTTCAACTGCTTACTGAATCACAAATGCAAAGCAAATGAAGAACATACTTTATTCTGCAAAAATAAAAATTCCAGAGGATTTCTAACCAGAAACAGTTCAAGTGAAAATACAAAACATTTTTTACTGCAAAAATAAAAAAGAAACTATTGACATATATCCTGTGGAAATATATTTTCAAAAATGAAGAAAAGTTTTAAAAGTCTGGAAAAAATCACCAGCAAATATGCACTACAAGAAATACTACATGTGGGGGGCAGTGGTGCACTTGGTTAAGCACACACATTACAGTGCTCAAGGACCCAAGTTTAAGTCCCTGGTCCCCACCTGCAGGAGGAAAGCTTCATGAGTGTTGAAGTAGTGTTGTGGGTGTGTCTTTGTCTCATTACCCCCTCTATCTCCCTCTTCCTTCTAATTTTCTTTCTGTATCTAATAAATAAATAAGTAAATAAATAAATAAACAAATAAAATGCTACATGTGGGATGGGGAAATAGTTCACTTGAATAGTACACTAACATAGTAATGTGTGCACTCTACCACCTGCCCCCCATCCTGTAAACTTTTTTTCTTAAGCACAAATATAGCAAAAACAATGTAAAACCAACCATGGTGACAAAACAGAATAATGAAAAACATTCAATAAATTTAAAGTAAGATGAAAAACTTTTATGATCACATACAACCAAAGAGTTCAATAGAAAACAAATACTAAGATCATAAACTTAATCTAGCCATATCAGCAAGTGCATGAGATGTAAAAAGTTGAAATACACTGTGGTAGGCAGCTTCCAAGATAGTTCTTAATGATCTTTGCTTCCTTTGTATGTCTCCTTTTGAGTGTGGGATAGAACTAGAGACTCACATAGAAGGGATAGAATAGGGGGGTCCGGCTGTAGCACAGCAGGTAAAGCGCAAATGGCATGAAACTTAAGGATCGAGGCCCAGCGTAAGGATCCCAGTTCAAGCCCTTTGCTTCACAATCGGTGAAGCAGGTCTGCAGGTGTCTATTTTTTTTCTCCCCCTCTCTGTCTTCCCCTCCTTTCTCCATTTGTCTCTGTCGTATCCAGCAGCAATGACATCAATAACAACAATAATAAACCACAACAATGATAAAAACAACAATGCAACAAAAAGGAAAATATATAAATAAAATACTAAAAAAGAAGGGATAGAATAAGGCAATGTGATAGGGTATCACTTTTGAGATTAGACAACAGACTGTGATGTCCATTTTGCTAGCTATCTCTCCCTCACTTCCTTGTTTGTTCAGAGGAAGTTCGGTTGTCATGTTAGAAGCATGGGGGATAAGTGGTGACACACTCGGTTGAGCGAGGGCATATTACCATGCACAAGGAACCAGGTTCAAGACCTCAGCCCCCACTTGCAGGGGAGAGGCTTCATAAGTGGTGAGCCAAGTCTTCATGTGTCTATTTCTCTCCTTCTCACTATCTACCAGCTTCTCAAATTCTTCCTGATTTATCAAATGAAGAAAAAAAAAAGCTACTGGGAGAGGTGTATTTGTTGTGTACGCATTGAGCCTCAGGGATAACCCTAGTGAAGCAAGGACTGCAAAAGTTGAATAAGGGCAAGAGACCTGCATATTTTAGTGTTGACTCTTTAGTCACTATCAGGCCACCCAATAGCTGGGACCCTATTCGGGGAGTCCTGAGATTCCCAAACAGACACGATGGGCTTAGACCTCAAATAAATACCTCTCTCCATTGTTACTGATCATCTCCATCAGGAACAACAAAATAGACCCCTTTGTGGGCCCCCATAGGACCTTGCCCTCAATTTGGATCAACAACAGTAGACAATGTTCTATCCTCCGAAGGGAGGCTAGACAACGTAGTCTATGCTACACCTGAGGAAGATGGGTCGATATTGGGGCAGCTTGGAATGTTCCTCCTCATGACCACAGAATGTGAGCTCAGATCTACAGGGATGCAGAGGTCACATAGGCTTCTAAGCTGAACATGGGCCCCAGACCAAATCAAATATATGGGGTTTACACTCAACAATATTTATACCCCTTTCCCATATTAGGGAGCTACTCTCTTTCCTGATCCAGCTTCTGTCCCTTTTCCAGCCATGACATCATCTCCTCAGACAATAACTTGGATCCACCAGCATATCAGATTTCAGGCTCAGGGGAAAAAAAACTAATATAGCCACAGGCCCTTTGGAATATAACTAAAATATGCCTACTAGCTATCTATAAAATGGAGGACCCCCCCCCACTCTTCATCTGCACTATTCCAGCCTTTAGGTCCATGATTGTTCAACAATTTGTTTGGCTTTGTATGCTAACTCTCTTTTCAGCCACCAGGTTCCAGATGCTAGCATGATGCCAACCAGACTTCCCTGGACTGACAACCCCACCTATGTGTCCTGGAGCTCTGCTTCCCCAGAGCCCCACCCTACTAGGAAAAGAGAGAGGCAGGCTGGGAGGATGGATGGAACAGTCAATGCCCATGTTTAGCGGGGAAGCAATTACAGAAGCTAGACCTTCCACCTTCTGCATCCCACAATGACCTTAGTTCCATACTCCTAGAGAGATAAAGAATAGGAAAGCTATCAGGGGAGGGGATGGAATATGGAGATCTGGTGTTAGGAACTGTGTGGAGTTGTACCCCTCTTATCCTACGGTTTTGTCAATGTCTCCTTTTTATAAATATAAAAATAAAAAAAGAAGGAAGAGGAGGAGGAAGAAAAGTGAAAAAGGAAGATGAAGAAGAAAGATGAAGAATGAGGTGGAGAAGGAGGAGAAGAAGGAGAAGAAGAAGAAGTAGAAGAAGAAGGAGGAGGAGGAGAAGATGAAGAAGAAGAAGAAGAAGAAGAAGAAGAAGAAGAAGAAGAAGAAGAAGAAGAAGAAGAAGAAGAAGAAGAAGAAGAAGAAGAAGGAGAAGAAGAAGAAAGAAGAAAGGAGGAGGAGAAGAAGCCACCTTATGGAGAAGTCCATGTGCTAAGTCACCTATAGTTTCAGCCTGTAGCCTGGAACTCTTCTTCCAGTAGAATCTTGAGATGACCAGCTCAATGAATATCTTGATTACCACCTATGAAAGGCCTTAAATCAATGAAACAAGATAAGCTGTACCCAGATTTCTAGCCTGTAAGAACAAAGATGACAAATTTGTGTCACTTTAAATCACTAACTTTTGGGGTGAAGTGATATGCTATGATCAATATTTAATGTGCACCTTGAGTAATATCCAGAGGTTCTCAGATTGGATAAAACAACATTACCCAAGTATATCCTGCTTACAGAAACACATTTTAGATGATAAAGACAACAAAAAGTCAAATATGAAAGCATGGAAAAATTTAATTATAATGACATGAATTAAAAGAAAACTAAAATGTCTATATTAAACTTAAAGTATAGTTCAAAGTAAGAATAATAGCAGAATTAATAATATCAGAAGGCATTTATTTCTTAGTAACAAAGGGATCAATAAATCATGTGGACATATCAGTCATAAACACAAATATAGCTATACATTAGACCAAGATATACCAAGCAAAACTAGATAGAAATGCAAGGTAAATAGATTAATTTATAACATTCTATTTTTATTAAATTTACTTATTTATTGGATACAGACAGAGAAATCAAGAAGGGAGGGGAGATACAGTGGGAAAGAGACAGAGACACCTACAGCAAAGCTTCACCACCTGCAAAGCTCCCCCCATACAGGTGGAGAATTTATAATTTTCTCAACAAAGAGGTACATAGAAATCTGCCAGGAACCATTTCTCTGCTTGCTAGATGATAAGCTTTGAAACAATGGAAGCCCTCAAGACAAGTTTCATTCTCCCCCCTGGGCAAGCCATTTCCCCTCAGGTAGACCATCTATCAGAAATAGTGACACAACACATAGTTGTGGTAGCAAACATGATTTCATCCATTGTATGTTGCAAGGAACATTCCCCTTTGAAGATTGCTCCCCCTCCTCCTCCTCCAGCACTCCCCCACCTTCCCCAAAACCTTATAATGCCTGTGTACACAATAAAATATTGCAGCTTGATCAGAAACTTGTCTTGCTGTCGTTCTTTCGTGTCTCGTGTCCCTTTCATTCCAGATCATTTAGGTTCCTAGCCCCTGCTCACCGCCCTGCTGGCCGGGGCAGAAATCCAACTACTCTATCAACAATAAGATATATATATATATATATATATATATATATATATATATATATATATATAGTACATATATACCCACTACCAAATGGCAGCCGGACATATATTTCTTTAAACTGTGGTCTAAAATAGTTTCTGGCCCTGGTTGTTGGAACAGTTGCTCTCTCTCTTTTTATTTTGATTCCTTCCACTCATCAAGAAATCATATTCCCTTAGGCAGATTCTTCAGTTATTGGCTCTTACTCAGGAAGAAAGTCCCAAGATCTCAGGCCACCTGCAATGCCAAGTCTCAGTTATGTTCTAATATTCTTTTTTTTTAAAAAAATTGTAAAATGGAGATACTGGCAAGCCCATAGGATAAGAGGGGTACAAGTCCACATAGTTTCCACCACCAGAGCTCTGTATCTCATCACCTCCTTGGAAGCATTCTTATTCTTTATCCCTCTGGAAGTATGGACCCAGGGTCATCATGGGGTGCAGAAGGTGAAATGTCTGGCTTCTGTAATTGCTTCTCCAGTGAACATGGATATTGGCAGGTCAGTCCATACTCCTAGCCTGTCTCTCTCTTTCCCTAGTGGGGCAGGGATCTGGGAATGTGGGGTTCCAGGACACATGCAGGGGTAGTCTTCCCTGGGAAGTCAGGTTGGCATCATGGTAGCATCAGGAACCTGGTGGCTGAAAAAGAATTAAGATATAAAGCAGAACAAATTGTTGACTAATTATGAACCTAAAGGTAAGAATATTGCCGATGAAGATGTGGGGTCTCCATTTTGGAAAAAGCCAGTAGGTCTATTTTAGGTACATTTCAAGGGGGCCATGACTTTACTAGTTTTGCCTGAGCCTGACAACTAATATGCTGGTGGACCCAAGGTATTGTCTAGGGAGATGGTGTCATATTTAGAAAAAGGATTAGAAAACTGAATCAGTGAAGAGAGTAGCTCCCAAATCTGGGAAAAGTATATAAACACCATTAACTGTAAACCCCATCAATTTGATCTGGGGCCCATATTCAGCACTGTGTAATCTCTGAATCCCTGTAGGTCTGAGTTCACATTCTGTGGTCATGGCTAGGAATATACCATTCTGCACTAATTTCAGGACCCATCTTTCTTGAGTAGTAGGTAGAGTACGTTGTCCAACCTCCCTTCAGAGAATGGAACATTCCCTACCATTGTTGATCCACATTGGGGGCAAGTTCCCATAGGAGCCCACAAAGGGGTCCATTATGTTGTTCCTGATGGAGATGACCAGTGACAGTGACAAGAAGGCTCTGCTAGAGGTCAAGGCCCATCATGTCTGTGTGGGAATTCCCAGACTCCCTGGCTAGGGCCCCAGGTGATAGGGTGGCCTGGTAGTAACTAAAGGGTCATCATTAAAGTATGCTAGTTTCTTGCGTTATTCAGCTTTTGTAGTCCTTACTTTGATAAGGTTAGCTTTGGAGTGATTGAGAGTCGTACAATAGGAGGTGGGTGAGGAGGGTATCTAGGTCTAAGTACAAACTGTTTCATTAGGTATCTCAGGGTGTCTTTTTAAGTCTTCCTACTTGCTTGCATCATTTATTGACTCATTGCAAACTATTGTGCACTTTTGCTTTAAGGTATATATTTTCCTCTAGCTTATGGATACATGGACATATGACTTATCTCATGGTCCCTAGTCTATATCTAGATTTTGAGGGTTTGTTAAGAAGTGCACTACCCAAAATGGAATTAAGGAGTCTTATGAACTAGGAAAGGTCTCACCAGAGTAATGAAGCTGAAGGGCTGACATTCCACACCTGAAGTCTCTGGACTCCGTCCAAAGTGTAACATGCCATGGTGGTACTGGTTGCATTGCTTAGGATGAGATCAGCAGATGCAGTATCAGTTGGTATGAATTGAGAGAAGCATGCAGGAAAGTGAGCCTCAGCCTGGAGGTTCCAGGCCCGGGAGAAATAGAGGCTTTATAGAGAAAGGGGACGGTTCCTGCTGCCTTGGGGTTTAAGAAGGCAATAGATAGTTATTGCTATAACCAAGTTGTTTGACAATTGGGTTAACTTTGAAAATCTCTTTGTTCATATTTGCTGTATCATATAAGACTGCACCATAATTTATGTCCTTTTATGCTATTTACACATAGCTGTATCTTTTCTTCTCTTTTTTAAATTTATTTTTAAAGAAAGGATAAATTAACAAAACCATAGGGTAGGAGAGGTACAACTCCATACAATTCCCACCACCCAATCTCCATATCCCATTCCCTCCCCTGATAGCTGTCCCATTCTCTATCCCTCTGGGAGCATGGACCCAGGGTCATTGAGGGTTGCAGAAGGTAGAAGGTCTGGCTTCTGTAATTGCTTCCCCGCTGAACATGGACGTTGACTGGTTGGTCCATACTCCCAGTCTGCCTCTCTCTTTCCCTAGTAAGGTGTGTCTCTGGGGAATCTGAGCTCCAGGACACATTGGTGGGGTCTTCAGTCCAGGGAAGCCTGGCCGGCATCCTGATGGCATCTGGAACCTGGTGGCTGAAAAGAGAGTTAACATACAAAGCCAAACAAATTGTTGAGCAATCCTGGACTCAAAGGTTGGAATAGTGGAGAGGAAGTGTTAGGGGGGGTACTCACTGCAAACTCCAGTGTACTTCTGCTTTCAGGTATATATTTTGCACTAGTTTATAGGTAAGTGTGAACATATGCTCTCTCTCACAGAACCTGATCTATATCTAGGTTTTGGGACTGTGTTAGAAAGTGAACCACCTGGGATGGAATTAGAGAATACTATGAAAGGAAAGGTCTCACCAGTGTAATGAAGCTGAAGGGTTGTCATTCCACATCTGAAGTCTCTGGACACAGTCTGAGCTGAAGCATGTTGAGGTGGCAATCGTTGCATTGACTAGGTTGCGATCGGCTGATGCAATATTATTTGATATGAATTGGGAGAGGCATGTAGGAAAGTGGGCCATAGCCTAAGGTTCCAGGACTGGGGGTAATATAGGCTCTATAGTGGAGATGTGAGGTTCCTGCTTAGGGTTCAAAAAGACAATGGATAGTTATTGTTATCATCACATTATTTGGTAATTGGGTTAACTTTGAAAAGTTCTTTTGTTAGGGTTTGCTGTATAGTATCCAGTATCTTGTATATAGCTATGCCACCGGTTGCTTCTGATCTACTTGGTCTAGGCTTTTGAGAGAGTCCACATATCAAATACACAGCCTATATATTAAAAATACTGTCTGTGTTTTAAAAACTTTGAGACATACAATTAATTTTCTCCCTCTCATATTAATTAACTAGTGATTTATATGACTACACTTTATCTTATAAAGTAATGCCACCAGTTGTTTCTGTTCTCCATGGTCTAAGCTTTCTAATATTCTTACATTGTACTTGGTGAAAGGAATATCTGTGTCCATTGTCTGGCAAGCAGAAAGCTATCTGTTGAAAGAATGACTGAGTCAATCATGGATAATGTCCTCTTTCACTCCTGTATCAACAACAGTGGCAACAAGCCTTTTTATGGATGTGCCTGAAGAATGTTGATAGTTCTCTTAAATATGTCATCTAATTTGACTGTTGGAAGTACCCTTTGGAGAGTCATCATTGCTTGTCTTATTTAACAGATGAGGAATTAGAAACGTGGAACACAGAAAGTGACTTAACCAAATGAACAAAACTGGGGTATGTCCTGACCTCAAATTATATTACAGAGCTACTATAATAAAAAGGCCTCACACTGTAACCAAAACAGACACACAGATAAATGGAACACAATTGAAAGTCCAGAAATATGTCCCCATATATATCAGCAACTCATTTTTGGCAAGAGGGCCCAGAACATTAAATAGAGGAAGGAGAGTCTCTTCAACAAGTAGTGGTGGGAAAACTGGGTAGAAACATGCAGTCAAATGAAAGTGGACTACCACGTATCACCATGCACAAAAGTCAACTCCCAGTGGATCAAAGACATGGATATTTGACTAGAAACCATTAAATACAAAGAAGAAAACATTGGCAGAAGACTTCATGATCTATGCTTCAAAAAGGTCTTCAAAGACTCAAATATAACAGCAATGGAAACAAAAGCAAAATTAAGTCAATGGGACTACCTCACACTGAAAATCTTCTGCACAGCAAAGGGTATCTATCTCCAAACTAAGAGAAAGACATACAGCAATGTAGCAGAAGATGTTTATAAAACGCACTTCAGATAAGGGACTAATAATAAAAATTCATAAAGAGTTCAGTAAACTTAACACCAATAATATAAACAAACAATAAATCATGAGAAAATGGGGTGAGGACATGAAAAGAAACCTTACAGAATAAGAGATCCAGAGGGTCAATAGACATGAGAAAGTGCCCAATGTCACTGATCATCAGAAAGATGCAAATAAAGACAACAATGAGATACTACTTTACAACCTGTGAGAACGTGTTACAGTAAAACAGATAGTAACAACAAATTTTGGCGAGAACACACTTGCACTGCTGGTGGGGTGGAAGTTGGTTAAACTCTTGTGAGAGTAAATCTGAGAAGAGCATGACCATGGAAGCTAAACAATGGGTGAATTTTGGGCAGTGGAAGAATTCTATTTGCTAGATTTACAGATGGAGTAGAAATGGAGGTAGTAGTGAAAACATAGATGATGGTGGTAATGACAGCATGGATGATAGTCCCAAAGGAATCTGGGGGGGGGACGACCCAGTCAAGAACTAGGTAATGGGGAGGAATTTTTTCTCTAGCTAATGGAAGAACCATTAAAACATCTAAGTTTACTAACAGAAAATTAGAATCTAAGACACTTCTATAAATGGTGATCACATATTATTTTTCTACTCTCATATTTTTATTAGTGATTTAATAATTATCAACGAGATTGTGGGGCAAAAGGGGTACACTTCCATACAATTGTCACCTCCAGAGTTCCATTATCCCATTCCCTCCAATGGAAGTTTCCCTTTTCTTTATTTCTCTGGTTGTATGGACCAAAGACCAAAGACCAGAAAGTGGAAGGTCTGGTTTATGTAATAGCTTCTCTACTGGACATGGGCATTAACAGTTTGATCCATACCCCCAGCTTATTCTTATCTTTCCCTAGCTGTATAGGTCTCTAGAGAGGTAGAGTTCCAGGACACATTGGTGATATCATCTGCCTAGAAAAGTCAGGTTGGTGTCATGGTAGAATCACACCTTGGTGGTTGAAAAGTGTTAATATATAAACCAGAACAAACTGTTTAATAATCAGGAACCTAAAGGTAAAATCATAGCAGATGAAATTTTGAGCCTTCATGTTGGAAGAAGCTAGGAAGTCTATTTTAGGTATATTCCAAGGGGGGCATGACTTTAGTAATTTTTACCTGAGTCTGATAGCTAAAATGTAGGTGGGCTAAAAGTATTGTTTGGGAAGATTGTGTCAAAATTGGAAATAGGACTTAGAAAGCTGGATCAGGGCAAAAAGTAGCTTCCACATATGGAAAATGTATATAAATACTGTTAACTATAAGCCACACCAATCTGACCTAGGGCCCATATTTATTTATATTTAGCACAGGAGCTTGTGTAACCTCTGCATCCCTGTCAGTCAGAGCTCACATTCCATGGCTATAGCTGGGAACATCCTGCATTTATTTCAGGAACAGTCTTCCTTGAGTGGCAGAATAAGTTGACCCAGAATAAGTTGACCCTTCCTTCAGAGAGTGGGGCAGTTATTTCCCATTGTTGTTCTACATTGAGGGCAAAGTCCTGTAGAGGCCCACAAGTGGGTTTATGATGATGTTCCTGATGTAGATTACCATTGATGGTGGATATAAGGATCTGTTAGAAGTCTAGGCCCATCATATCTATGTGTGAATCCCAGGATTCCCTGACTAGGACCCGGATGATGGGGTGGTGTGGTCATGACTCAAGGGCTTTCATTAAAGGGTGATCACATATTATTAGGGATGATCAAATTCACAATTTGAACATGACCAGGCATCCTGCCTATCACATGGGATCATGACATTCTCTAGCTTTAACTTGGAGGACTACTGAAGGACAACAATTGATCCCCCCTCAATACATAGTAAACAAGCTTATAGAGTGCTAAGAACCCTGTCTAGCAATTATAATTCTGTATCCAGTCTAGTTGGATTTTTAAAAATCTTTTTCTATATTATTCCTCTACACATGAAATCTTTCACTTTGGCCAAAAACAAAACAGAAAAATCTTTATTGCCAAACACAAGATGAAAAGGACCTTAGTTGGAGTGCCCTTCCTTTCCACTCAAGGTTGTAACACTAGTGATTTCCCTTACTATCCCAAATTCTTCTCCCAATTTCTCTACACTTGATTAACTATAAACATACTCTGCATAGTCTTTCGGAAGCTGGCAGTATATTTCTACAGCAGGAATATTCTTGATTCATGAATCTATCTCAGTCTGCATTCATTCTATCTCAGTCATTGTCTGTGGATGTTGAGATTACAGATGACTTTTTAGTTTCTTTTTGCTTATCTGTATTGTTTGGTTTTCTGTAGTGAATATGTATTACCAGTGAACAGAGATATAATAAAAGCAGTTCTAAAGAAGATTCAATGTCATTAAATATCAACTAAAGCGAAACTGGATATAAAATTGCCTGAGTAATATGACCTCAACTTAGTAAAATAGATATATGATGAAGAGACGAGACTGAAAGGGATGTGCCAAAATATTAATGGTTGTCTCTAGGATCAGAACTCAACGTGCTACTGACTTATCTGAGAAATGGAGGAATGAAGCATGCAAAACTATAAGGGGGCTGTTACTCTCAAGGTCGTTCAAGTACAGGATTGGCACCTGGCAGTGAGTGCATCCTAAAATGTTATACCCTAGGTACTTTGCTGGTCTCACTCTAGTATGAGTACTGCTAGGGTGACTGAGATGTGAAGAGGTTTGCGTTCTTTCAACTACCTGTTTTTAATGACTATTTGATTGTTTAATTGTAGAGAGAAATGTAATCACTATAACATCCATTTCCTCCAGTGTATCAGCAACCAGCTAACTTTCTCTCTCTCTCTCTATCTATCTCTCCTTTTTACGAGCAAATCAATCTTCCTCTTCCTTACTCCTATCTTCTTTTTTTATATTTTTATTTTAGTATAGGGACAGAGAGAAATTGGGAGGGGCGGAGGCGATAGAGAGGGAAAGACAGAGACACCTGCAGCCCTTCTTCACCTTTTGTGAAGGTTTCCCTCTGCAGGTGCGGGCCAGGGGCTTGAATCTGGGTCCTTGTGTACTTTAGTGTGTGTGCTTAACCAGGTACATCACTGCCTGGCCCCACTGTGGCTTCTCTTTGCGCTCTTTTCAACTGTTCTTTGCCACTACTCTGGACTCATTTGACCTTTGTTAAAATTCTTACCAGAGGGATAGAGAATGGGAAAGCTATTGGGGAGGGGATGAGATAAGGAGATTGGGTGGTGGGAATTGTGTGGAGTTGTACCCCTCCTATCCTACATTTTGTTAATGTCTCCTTTCTTAAATAAATAAATTACAAAAATAAAAAAATAAAGTACAAAACCAAAAAAAAAAATCTTACCATGGACAGAGGCAAACAACTGCTTTCTTTGATTCTCTTTTAGCCTCAGATGCAGCTTTTAGCCTCTGCTGGTTCTTTGTCTTTGACTTACCCAAAATCTTCCATTCCTATTACACTGTTTTCAGATCTTCTCTATTCTCTTTAAATTACTTGTCACATCATCTCTCTTGTATTCAGTAAATGACTGCCTTCTCTCTCAGTCTGGGTCCCAGTGGGAATTAGATATCACATTTAAGAAGATTAACTGAAAAGAATTTAAAGAAGGAATCTCTGGGACTGGGAAGGTTGCTCAGCACTTAGAGAAAATGACCATGAGCACATGAAACCTCAGGTTTGATCGCGGGCACAGAATAAAATGGCAAAGCACTAATCTGGTCTCAGTCTCTCTCTCTCTCTCCCTCTCTCTCTCTCTCTCTCTCTCTCTCCCTCTCTCCCATTCTCTCTCTCTCCCTCCTCTCAGTAAATAAATAAATAAATAAATAAATAAATAAATAAATCATTAAAGAAGGTACTATTTATTTTTCAAAAAATTCAGGAAACTAAGGTATCATAGTGACAATTTGGCCTTAGGCCTAGCAGTATTGTCAAGTGTTAACTCCTTTAGTTTTTATGAGTTAAGAAATCAAGTAGTTATTAGAACTTTCATAGGACAACTGTGTAGAAATGATTTCCTGATAGGAGCTGTGACCTTTGGTAAGGAGAAATGGTTGACCTGAAGCAACTCAGTGAGTAAGGAACTGGGGACACAAATACCCTCACCTCACTATCTTCTTTTTAAAATATTTATAAAATAAAAAATAGAAAATATTGACAAAATCATAGGATAAGAGGGTTAAATTCCACACATTTACCACCACCAAAGCTCCATATCCCATCTCTTCCACTGGAAGAAGCTTTCCTATTATTTATCTCTCTGGGAATATGGACCCAGGATCATTATGGGCTATAGAAGGTGGAAGGTCTGGCTTCTATAATTGCTTTTCCACTGAACATAGGAGTTTGGGATGTCAATCCATACTCCCTGCCTGTCTCTATCTTTCTCTAGTGGGGTGGGGTTCTGGAGAGATGGGGTTCCAGGGTACATTGACTCACCATCTTCTTATGGTGCTTCTCATTGTTTAAACTGAACCTGAAGTGCTATATAGAGCTTATACAGAACAGGATGGAAAGAGATGGGATGTGTGTGGATCCAGAAGGGCAGACCCCCTATTTTAGAGAAAATGAATACCACTGAGTAGGCTTTACCTCAGTTTCTTCAGTTCTCCCTTGAGTGTTCTGCACTTATTCCTCTTTTTTCCCCAGTCCAGTGGAAGTGATGACCCTGGTTCTCTCATCATGATGTTCTGATAATTTCTGTCCTGACTTTTCTGGGATCTCTGTCATTTACTCCATCTATTCTGCCTGTCTTCCAGCTTTCCCTCTTCATAGATGTCTTCCAAATTAGTGTTTCAACCTACTTCCCCACGTTTAAACTAAGCAAAAAAAATTTTATGATTTCTTCCATTATCTTTCTCTTTACAGAAAATATCTTTTTTTCTTTCTATTTTATTTGATAGGACAGAGAGAAACTGAGAAGTGGGGAGGGGCTATAAATAGAGAAAGAGAAAGACAGACACCTGCAGAACTGCTTCACTGCTAGTGAACAATCCTCCCTGCAGGTGGGGAGCTGGGGCTCAAACCCAGGTCACTGTACATGGTAACATGTGCCCTCAACTGGGTACACCACTGTCTGCCCCCCGCCACACAGAGACAAGGTCTTGATGGTATCATTGTCATCTTAGTTTATTACCTCCAATTCACTCATTAACTCTATTTCAGCTCTTGACAAAGCTAAAGAACTAATATTTTTATCCTTATTCTACTTAATCTCTGAAACATTTGGCATTGTCTAGTCCCTCCTTTTGGAACTCTCTTTAGCACCGGTTTCCTATAGAAGACAGTAGAAATATAGGAGTTAATAACACATTCCCATAAGCGAGAGGGACACAGGGTCAACCCAGCTATGTGTCCTTCTGAATTTCAGTGTCCTTGAGCTTGAAATTGAGGTTGTAATATTATTCACCTTAGGGAGTTATTGGAAATTAGATTATCTATATAAAGTGCTTAACACAGTCTCTGACACATAGCAAATACTCTGAGTGAAAGTTATATAGGAGATATGATTTAACTATCTCTGTGTTACTGGACCACTCTGGCTAACCGTCAAAATCTATTTCAACTTTTTTTTCTCATGTATGCTATCAGGATAGTGATATTTTTATCCTTTGTTATATTTTATCCATACTGAATTAGTGAACTCATCTGCAATGAGTAGTTTAACTCCATCTGTATGCTACTGAGTGCCATTCTCCATCCCTTATTCTCACCTATCAGAGTGTTAAAAGAAAGTCCCACCTTCTGCACCCCACAATGACCCTGGGTCCATACTCCCAAGGGGTTAAAGAATAGGAAAGCTATTAGGGGATGGGATTGGATATGGAGATCTGGTGGTGGGAATTGTACACCTCTTATCCTATGGCCTTGTCAGTCTTTCCATTTTATAAATAAAACAAAAGGTGACTCAGATTATGCAACTGCTCCACACAGTTTTCAAATAAGATTATAACTCCTTAACACAATATATAAAGTTTGTCAATGTTTTTGTTTTTGTATTTTGTTGTCAATGTATTTGTTCATATCTCTTTAGGCTACTCTGCTACTTTCCCCTTACAAATACTGTAAACTTGAGCCATACCAACAATATTCGGTTCCACAAACTTTCTGTACTTAATCAACAGTGACTGCTATCACTTTTCTTCTCCTTCGAAGATTTGTTTCCTCAACCTGCTCCCCTCACCTCTAGCCTCATTGCTACTCCTGACTAACTCCTACATGTTTTTCAAAACTCAGATTAAACTTGACTGTTTGCTGAGTGCACATCTTGACCTACCATTGTACCTGTCATTCTGTAGAGTAATATTTGATTTACTTTGATAGCCCACATCAGAGCTCAGTAAACCATGACCTGTCTTCTGTTCTTGTAAATAAAAGTCTTATTGGAACATAGACAAGTTCATACATTTATGTACTGTCTATAGTTGCCTTTGAATTTCAACTGGAGTTTAGTAGCTGCAACAGAGATTGTTTGCTCAATGAAGTCTGATGTGTTTACTCACTGACCCCTTCCAAATCACGTTTGCCAATCCTTGTCCTGGATCAGTGATTTGCAGCTCTAGCAATAAATGTATATATATACCCCCAGGTTGTGATCCTCAGCACTTCTGACTTAACTGCTATGCTCTGAGAGTCTCAAAAGTGCCTTTGGTGAATCTAATGTACACTTCTATGAAAATTTTGCTACTGATTGTAAACTCTTTAAGTGCAGGAACTGTGTGTGCTTTTGTCTTTCATCTATTTATTTCTATTTCTAACTCATGGTAAATTGTCAGTAAATGACATGAATAACAGGAAAAGCTATTGAAGTTGAGATATGCTAAGTGCTTGCTATACTTCATGAATTATGCCAAGAACTTCACATACTCCACTTCATTTAATCTTAATTATAAGTCTGCAAGAGGTTCTTATTGTCCCCATTTTATAGATGAGAAAATTAAGGTTTAAGAGTTTACTGACTTATCCAAGGTCAGGAATGAAATTATGACTAAAATTAGACTGGTTTCATTTCAGCACCACTATCCTCTTCCTCCTCCTCTTCCTCCTCTTTCTCCTCCTCCTCCTCTGCCTCTTCATCCTCTTTCTCCTCCTCCTCCTCATCCTCCTTCTCCTTATTTTTTATTTATTATTTTTCTACTCCTCTCCAGAGATTCACTGCTTTGGTAGACAGAAAGGGTGAAGGAGGTGGAGACCACAATCCCAAAGCTTCCTTCAATATGGTGTGTGGATGCAGGGTTCAACTTGGGAAATGCACATAGCAAAGTTAACTGTCCAAGTCAGCTACTTTATTGGCTCCAGTGCCTCTGTTGACAAAACTAGAGAAGAACATGAGTTCTTACATTAGTTTCTTTGAGAATGAGGACGTTTAAATTGCTGATAAAAGGTGATTAAAAAAACAACAACATTAGAATGTTCCCAGCTATGACCATGGAATATTCGCTCAGACCAATAGGGATGTAGAGGTTATACAGGTTCCTATGCTAAATATGAATAGACATGGGCCTTAAGGCAAATAGATGGGTTTTACAGTTAACGGTATTTATATACTTTTCCCATATATGGGAGCTACTCTTTGACCTGATCCAGCTTTCTCACTCTTATTCCCAACTCTGACACCATCTTCCCAGACAATACTTCCAATCCACCTGCATGTTAGCATCAGGCTCACGTAAAAACTGGAAAAGTCATGGCCCCCTTAGAATATACCTAAAATAGACTTCATAATTTCTTCCAACAAAAAGACCCCAGATCTCATCTGCTCTATTCTTACCTTTAGGTTCCTGATTATTAAACAATTTGTTCTGGTTTATGTCTTAACGCATTTTAGCCACCAAGTCACAGAACTGGTAGTTTGAACTTGGGTTCTTGTGCACAGCTACATGTGTCTTTTGCCAGGTATATCACCATCCAGCCCCACAATTAGGAATCTTGACATTACCCAGGTCTTGGAACTTGCTAGTTGGAAGAAGTTCATTTACCAGAGTACCTTTGTTTTCCTGTGAAGGACTTTACAGGCTGCTACAATACCTGGAAGATGTGTGGAGTCACTGTATTCCGTGACTGTATCCTCTGTTGAAGTTAAAGTCAATGAGTTAGGGTCAGTTCTATTTGAATTAGTTTATCTTCATTTCCCTTTAGAGACAGAATGGCACATTGCAGTAAGTGTTAACCCTTACCAGTGGCAGTCAGAATCTGAGAGCAAATCAGGACTCAGAGGGGTAGAAGCAGTTGTGACTGGTTAGCAATGCCTTCATGGATGTATAGGGGAGAGTAAAGGCACAGGGAACCCCTACTCACTGGTTATATTGTCAGGTTTTCACCAGGACCTGCTGTTACCCCACAGCAGAATCCAAAGTTTGTGGGTTTCTGCTTATTAATATTTCTCATGAGCAACCTTTTAAGATATCCATAGTCCTTTCCATTTAAACCTGCAATCAGTGAATTTCCAGTGTGATAATGGATGTTAACAGAACTCGGAAAAGTGAGATACACTACAAAGGTAGAAAGGGACAGCGTTCCCTTCTTTATTCTAGTGCACTGCTTCTTTAAGGGACGTCCCTACAACAACAGTATTGACACCACCTGGGAATATGTCAGAAATGCACATTTTCAGACTATATCCCAAACTTGACCAATCAGATACCACTCTAAATAATTCTGTTAAATATCCTTTCATCCCTGGGTTTTTACTCTTGCCCAAAAGAACTGTATTGTTAGAATCAAGTCCCTAAACAGGAATTCCATCAAAATTAAAAAATTTTCAGTTTTCTTAGAAGTACTGATTCCTAAAACCAAAATGACTCCTCTAACTTTTTCAACCAAGTTACTTCACCAAAATATCAACAATCCACAGGGAAAAATATCCTATGTTATTGCCACCATAATTAATGTGGAGACTTTCTTCAAATTTAGTTCTAAAACCTACTTTTGCCTTTGCAAAGTGACAAATTTCTTCCAATGATTTATGAATAAAAAAAGGTCTTTGGAATGTGACTTACACAGAAACACTTGTTCTGATCAGCAAAGCAGTGTCAGGCAGATTGTCTACTGAGACAAGGACAAGTTTCATGATGGCTATGTTACTAAGTTAGGCAATAAAACACTCTTTGTCAAATAGAATTCACCTGTAATAGGAGTAATCAACAGTTGGGCTGGCTAGATAGCACAACTGGGAGGCTGCCAGCTTTACTAAGCCTCAGGCCTCACAGTCCTGGAGCAGGAGAGTGTCAGTGTTATGGTGTCTATTGTCTATCTCTCTTTTCCTACCTGAACAAGGTCATCACAGAGTAGTGAAGTCCTGGTGGCAACAACAACAAAATCACCATGTATTACTACTAAGCAGGTGCTAAAGGTTTTACATGAATTATCGTTTAGTCTTAGCAATCATCCTTGGGTAAGGTCTATTATCATCCTCTTTATCCTCTGAGGAAGCTTAGACTTGAAATGGTAAAAGAACTTGCTACTCAAAATCAAGCAGTGAAACTTGAATTTGAAACAGAACCTCTCTTTGTCATAGCCTAAGTGTGTTACCCAGAAGTGGCACAGTGGTAGAGCCCAGGTCTTTCAGACGAAAATTTAAGTTCTACTTCTTTACCATTCTGCTATATCATATATTTGATTCAAGTTCTCTGGGGAAGGCCATTTTCTTTCTCAACCTCGGGCAGGACAACTAACCAATTCTTGTTTCTCCTGCCCACAACACACACACACACACACACACACACACACACACACACACATACACACACACACACACTCACACACACACATACACACTCACATATGCAGTCATGTGAGTGAGAGAATTAAGAGAAGGAGAAAGAAGAAGAAAGTTACCTGACTTCCTGTGGAATCTCATTAGCATTTGGAAATAGAATTAAGTAGAGCATGAGGGATTTCAGTAATCCTTATTGCTTTCTTTCTATCCAATCTAACTCTGAATCAAGTTACTAGGGAAGATTGTGGTTCCCCCCTGATGATTCTTAGACACTAAAGAGCTAATCTTCTTACTGGGATGCTTGAGTTCAGCCTTCCCTTGGGTTTCCTCTAATTCTTAGAATTTAGATGAATGAAGGAATTACCTATCACCAAATATTGCTTACATCTTGAAAAATGTCATGATAAAATTAACATTTTCTTTTAAAAGAATAACCCATGTAGAATATCAGAAACAAGCAGAAATGATCTGCCCTCAAGGAGAGTCCAATTTAGATAAAGAAAAGAGATGAATTCATCATTTACCTCATTAGCAAGCATTGATGTAGTGCCCGCAATGCATCAAGCCCTGTGTAAGGAAATGTGGGAGATAATGATTGCCATTATTCATAAGGATATCTTGTTCTTGAGCCCATTACACATAGAGGCATTTTGCTGCTATTTTATCAAAATGTCAGTGACCCCCCAAAAGTTCTATAACAATTCACTCTGTGCCTTTAAAATTCAATCTTTGTGATCCAGAAATGTAGAATCATTAAAGAGGAGTAGGACCCACATGTTGGTGCTTTGTACATATTATCACTAATCCTCATCAACACCCTGCAACATGATCATGTTCCTGTTTTGCAAATGAGGATTCCAACAGGGTCAGGAGATGGCTGAGTGATAGAGTCTACACTTTACCATGCATAGAGCCATGGGTTTGATTCAGGCATCACATAAGATTTCTTTTGACAGCACTAGGATGAACTCCATGGATGGTGGTGTGGTCCTATAATAGAGCAAGAAAGGATGGGGGAGAGAGAGAGAGAGAGCAAAGTGATCATTGGAATTCAGTGTCTACAATTCACCACTGCTCCCAACAGTCATTTCTTTATTTTTTTTCCTTTCCTCTGGATAGAGGGTCACACACACACACACACACACACACACAGAGAGAGAGAGAGAGAGAGAGAGAGAGAGAGAGAGAGAGAGAAATAGAAACACTCCATTGTTCATGAATCTTACTTCCTGCAGGCTCTTCCATATAGTGATCCAGAAACCTGGGTGTGTATGCTTGGTAATGCAAATGCACTACTGGGTGACTACCCTCCAAGGGTTAGTAATTCTTGGAAAGAAATCCCAGAGACACCTAGCACCTGGAAAAGCATACCCGAAGAAGGAGCTGAATTACACACTCCTGATAACTAGAAAAGCTCGCCTTAGTCCAGTAGGAAGAACATAAGAAGATTACAGCTGATCTATAGTCTCTCTGCACTTAGTAAATTCAAGGGGCTTACCAGAGGAGAGAACTCAAATATTTAGCCATGAAGCAGTGATGGGGTAGGGGGGGGATGATCTAAGACATAGATATCCAACCCTCATATTATATACTACTTAAATATTTTTTCTTTTGCAAAAATGTCATTAACTGGTTTATTGCTGATATCTGGCAAAAAAAAACCATGGGCATTTTTCAGTGCTGTGGTATCTTCCCACTTGCCATTTTAAAATTAATTTAATTGTTTATTTATTATTGGATAGAGACAGAGAGAATGTGAGAGGGGAAGAACATATAGAGAGGGAGAAAGACAGAGAGACACCTGCAGCTCTACTTCACCACTCGTGAAGCTTTACCCCTCCAGGTGGGGACCAGGGTCTTGAACCTGGGTCTTTGCACACTGTAATGTGTGCACTTAACCAGATGTGCCACCGCCTGGCACCTCCACTCTTTCTTCTTTGTGTCTATGCTCCCTCTCTAAGAAACAAAGAATAAAAAAACTGGACCAGAATGTCTACATAGTGGAATAACACACACATGAGGCCCAAGGGTCCTTCCCTGGAACTTTAATAAGAGGAAAAAACCAAGATTGAGAGATTATTTGTGCCTTGCTTAATTTTTCATAAAGTGGTAAGTGAATACTTCTGGATTGTGCCTTAAAAGTCCAGTTCCAGACCGTTTACCACAGTGGTTGGACCAATTTACCTTCTCACCTGCAGTGCAGGAAGGTTCTTTTGTCCACATAACCTCTCAAGCATTTGTTGCTGCTACTTTTTATGATTTATGACATTCTCACAGGAGTGAAGTGGTACCTCATTGTTGTCTTTATTTGCATTTCTCTGACAATCAATGACTTGGAGCATTTTTTATATGTTTCTTGATCTTTTGGATCTTTTCTGTGGTGGTATATATACACAAAGGAATACTACTCAGGTGTTAAAAATGGCAATTTCACCATTTTCAGCCCATCTTGGATGGAGCTTGAAAAAAAATCATGCCAAGTGAAATAAATTAGAAACAGAAGGATGAATATGAGATGATCTCATTCACAGGCAGAAGCTGAAAAGCAAGATCAGATGAGAACACACTAAGCAGAACCTAGACTGGGGTTGGTATATTGCACCAAAGTAAAAGACTTTTACTCTGGGATGGGTGGGGGGACAAGTACAGGTCCTGGAAAAGTATGACAGAGGACCTTGTGGGGGTTGTATTGTTTTGTGGAAAACTGAGAAATGTTATGCATAGTGCATGTACAAACTATTGTATTTACTGAGACTGTAAAACATTTAATTCACCAATAAAGGGGAAAAAAATCCAGTTCCTCATCAGCATAAGGCCTCTTGTAGGCTTCTTCAGGACTATATCCTCACTATGAACTAATATAGACTTCCCCATTCTTTAATATGATGGACTTCTCCACTCTTCAAAGGGAGGCTGGCTCACCCTACTCTGCTACTTGAGGAAATTGGTCCTGAAATGGGTGCAGCCTAGAATGTTCCCAGTTGTGACCATGACTTTCAACACAGACTGAAAGGTACTCAGAGGTTATATAGGCTCCTATGCCAAATATAAATATATATGGGCCCTGGGTCAGATTGACGGGGTGCACATTATATTTATATATTTTCTTCAAGTTTGAGATCTGCCCTGATCCAGTTCTAGTCCTATTCTCAACTATGACGCCTTCTTCCCAGACAATATTTTTAGTCCACCTGCGTGTTAACTAACAAGCTCCAGCAAAATTTACCAGAGTCATGGGCCCCTAGAAACATACCTAAAATAACCTTTCTTATTTCTTTTCACCCTAAGATCTCTATTCCCTTCCGCTCTACTCCTACTTTTTGGTTCCTGTTTAGTAAACAATTTTCCCTGCTTTATATCTCCCTCCACATTCTTTTATGTATATTTATTTATTTATTTATTTATTTATTTTCCCTTTTGTTGCCCTTGTTGTTTTTTTCTGTTGTTGTAGTTATTATTGTTGTTATTGATATCATCGTTGTTAGGACAGAGAGAAATGGAGAGAAGATGGGAAGATGGGGGGGCATAGACACCGGCAGACCTGCTTCACCACCTGTAAAGTGACATCCCTGCAGGTGGGGAGTTTGGAGCTTGAAACAGGATCCTTACCCTGGTCCTTGTGCTTTGTGCTACCTGTGCTTAACTCGCTGAGCTACCACCAGACTCCCTCTTTTATGTATTTTATACTATTACTTTCATCTTGGTTGTCAAAAACAATGGTTGACACACACATTAAGTGTATTAAATTACTAAATGTGAATGTAAAATAAGATCCACAGTGAATTAATGTTAGTGCTTGCTCTCAATATAAAGATGAAACATAAAAGCTCCCTTTTTCTTTTTTTTCTAATTTAATTTAATGTATTTATAAAATAGAAAATATTGACAAAACCATGGGATAAGAGGAGCAAAATTCTTTTTTTTTTTGATCTACAACATTTTTTTTATTTACAAAAAGGAAACATTGACTAAACCATAGGATAAGAGGGGTACAACTTCACATAGTTCCCACCACCAGCTCTCCTTATTCCATACCCTCCCCTGATAGCTTTCCTATTCTTTATCCTTCTGGGAGTATGGACCCAAGGTCATTATGGGATGCAGAAGGTGGAAAGTCTGGCTTCTGTAATTGCTTCCCTGCTGAACATGGGTGTTGACTGGTCAATCCATTCTCCCAGCCTGCCTCTCTCTCTTTCCTTAGTAGAGTGGGGCTCTGGGGAAGTGGAGTTCCAGAACACGTTGGTGGGGTCTTCAGTCCAGGGAAGTCTGGTCAGCATCATGCTAGCATCTGGAACCTGGTGGCTAAAAAGAGAGTTAAGATACAAAGCCAAACAAATTGTTGAACAATTATGGACCTAAAGGTTGGAATAGTGCAGATGAAGAGTTGGGGGGTCCTCCATTTTATAGATAGATGGTAGGCATATTTTAGTTTTATTCTAAAGGGTCTGTGGCTATACTAGATTTTTTTCCCCCTGAGCCTAAAATCTGATACGCAGGTGGATCCAAGTTATTGTCTGGGGAGGTGGTGTTATGGCCTCTCTCTTTGTATTTTCTCTCTGTATCTATCATTAAAGTGAAATAAGATATTAAAAAGTAGGGACTCAGATGGTAGCGCAGTGAGTTAAACGCAGGTGGCTCACCTCCCTAACACTTCCTCTCCACTATTCCAAGCTTTGGGTCCATGATTTCTCAACAATTTGTTTGGCTTCGTATGTTAACTCTCTTTTCAATCACCAGGTTCCAGATGCCACCAGGATGCTGGCCAGGCTTCCCTGGATTGAAGACCCCACCAATGTGTCCTGGAGCTCAGCTACTAGGGAAAGAGAGAGGCAGACTGGGAGTATGGACCGACCAGTCAACTCCCATGTTCAGTGGGGAAGCAATTACAGAAGCCAGATCTTCTACCTTCTGCAACCCTCAATGACCCTGGGTCCATGCTCCCAGAGGGATAGAGAATGGGAAAGCTATCAGGGGAGGGGGTGGGTTATGGAGATAGGGTGGTGGGAATTGTGTGGAGTTGTACCCCTCCTACCCTATAGTTTTGTTAATTAATCCTTTCTTAAATAAAAAACAAAACAAACAAACAAAAAAAAATGCAGGTGGCAAGGACCAGCTTAAGGCTCCTGGTTTGAGCCCCCGGCTCCCCACCTGCAGGGGAGTCTCTTCACAGGTGGTGAAGCAGGTCTGCAGGTGTCTTTCTCTCCCCCTCTCTGTCTTCCCCTTCTTTCTCCATTTCTCTCTGTCTTATCTAACAATGAGGACATCAGTAAGAACATCAACAACAATAAAAAAACAAGGGCAACAAAAGGGAAAATAAATAAAATTAATTAATTAAATTTAATTAAAAAATTAAACTACAAATCAACAATGGTAGGAACTGCCCCATTCTCGAAAGAAAGTTGTTAAATATAATAGAAGCGGTCTCTGGACCGCTTCCCAAAATACAGCTATATCAGTTGAGATATAGACACAAATTGGAGATTATTTATTGAAAAATATTGGTATGGTCATAGCAAAACAACTTCAGACTTATAAGCTCTGCCTTTCTGTTCTAAATCAATTACAGGCTTCTTTGCAGGACTATTCACTAAATCCTTCTCCTTAAACTTACAATTCCACTTATCCTTCCTCTTCTTTGCAGCAGTCCAACACCCTGGATATGCCAAGATTGCCACCCAGGGGCCGCTTGAACTTGGGGACACCTCTGTAAGTCTCTATTCTGAGCTTCCCTGATTGATGGAATGTCTCTCGGTTAGACACAGATACTAGACCACTGGTCTTCAGGCTAACAGGGCCTTATCTGATACCCAGTTATTGCGCCTGCACTCTGGTGAAGGCAGAGCTTGCAGGGGTAACCCTAGACTCACTAAAGGTTTGCTTATCTCTCTTATGCTCATACAGACTGTACATGTTGTCCATGTTTATAATCAGCAGTGGGGAATTGTTGTGACCCCAACAGGAATTTGGGATTATTAGCATACCAATGACATCACCCTGAGGTGGAACAGACAGAAGGAAATGTATAAAAACAAGGGACTTTGAGCAGGTCGCTCTCTTTGGCTGCTGCTGCTTCTCCTGGTCAGAAGCATCTCGGTGGAGGTGCCCCAGGTATCCATCATGGCTGCTTCTCCCGGGAACTGAACACTTGTGACTCTACTAGCTGGCAAACTTTTAGACCCCTCTATAGCCATGAGCAACCTTTACCAGAGCTGATAATTGCTTATCTTATGGACTAAACTTTTGATAACTATATTCAGACTTTATGGACCTAGCATACCCTTAACCCTTGATGATAATTGCTTATTTTGCTTTTTACCTGTTTCACCCTAATAAACCCTGTATTGTTTAAACTAGTTCCCAGCTCCCTTCTGTGAATCCTTTTAGGTGCCGCAGCAGCCACATTAACCCCTTTTAAAAGTTAAATAACAACACTGGAGATTCTATGCTGTGCAGTCGGGGAAGAGTGCTCTACTATTGAAGGGTGAAGACTGCAGTGACTCCATGACAGGCTCCAAAAACTGCAGAAATAAGATAGGCCCCAGTTTCAGAAGAACAGGTCCTGGAATTCAGGACCATTATTGGAAATTGAACCCATGGCCCTGAGTCAACAGGAACAAAATAAGCTGAGCATTAAGAAAGGCATCTCCGGAGAGATAGAGCCAAGGCATCTCTGGGGAGACAGAGACCATTAAGCATTTCCAAGGCATCTCAGGAGAGATAGAGACTGTTAAACATTTCCCCACATTTCCCCCAGATGTGTAAAGAAGATAACCACAAGGCTAAGCTTGTCATGTATGCTACGTAACCCATACCTTATATATCTCCTCATGTGCTGGGGTTCATGGTTAGGCGTCTAGAACAGCTGTGAGGTCTCGGCCCTAGCCCCATGCCCAGTCTAGAAATAAAGGCTCTTTGTTTTTACATCACTCAGCTCTCTCTTGGTGAATTTCTTGGATTACTGAATTTAACACTATGTGTGAACAGCAGGATACTGTGTATAGGCAGCAGAGCCAAGATGGTGACTTTGAGACAACACCTGGTGTGAGCTCAGAAAAGAAGCAGCTTTCAACGTGGGATTCTCTGGAGAGATTTCTGGGCCAGCGGTGGAAAGGGAGAGCAAGAAGTGGTCAGGGTGACACCAAAGAAGAGTCCTATAACCCACTCTTGGGTTGGCAAACAGAGGCCATAAAGGACAAAGGAAAGGAGAGCTTTGGCTTGATTATTTGTGAAAGCACCCTCCCCCCCACCCCAAAACCAGCATCCAAGTGCTGCCCCCCCCAGTAGGCTTCCTGTGGAGCTATTTTCTTTACCAAGTTTCCTGTCTTAGCAAGGGTGTCATTCCAAGCCTTTTTTTCTTTTTGAATGGGGCTGGAGCTCTATTTGAGTGGCAAAATACCTGGCCATTCAAGGCCTCAGCCCTGCCTGGGAAAGACTAGCTGGAGGTTTTTTTTGAAATTTACTTATTATAATTGGTTATCTTTGCTTGATTTAGGAAGAGGACCAGGCTCTGTGCAGCCAATCTGGAGCAGTCCAAGCTGCAGACTGAATTTTAGGGTTTTTTATTCTATTATTATTATTATTGTTGTTGTTGTTGTTGTTGTTGTTATTATTATTATTATTATATACATGTGTCCCCTTTCTGTCCTCTTTAGGTTAACTAAAATTAACTGTTGTTGCTTTTTCAATTTATAGGTGACCGAGTGTGCTATCCATTGTGGGAGGAATTCATTTCTCTCTCCCTCTTCCCTCCACCCTCCTTTTGTCTCTCCTCCTAGCTAATTAAAATAACTCATTCCTTTAATTACTCTTTTTTCTCTTTCTTCTTCTTTCTTTTGCTTTACAGATTCACTGACACTCACTTGTAAATTATTTTGTGGAAGAAATATGACTCAAGAGTGGACACACACTATAAATGTGTTTGTATGTGTGTGTTCTTTTCTCCTTTCCTTTCTCCTCTTGTTATCTCTAGAATTTATAATGGACAGTAGATTTGCATAATTGTCTATTATTGCTTTTCTTTTTTTTTCTTTCTCTTCTTTTTCTTTTGGTTTTGTTTGTTTTTGATTTTGGGTTGGAGGTGTTGTTTGGCTAACTGGTATTGATTGAACTGCATCAATTTTTGCTTAATTTGCTATTTTTGTACTTTCTAAGGTTTCTGACTACATTTGTGAACAGACTTTTGCTTAGTGTGGCTTGTATTCAAAACACAAATGAAGAACGACAGAACAGAAAAATACAAACTACATAAATATGAAAAAAGTTTAAATCAAGCACAAATAAAACTGCTACCACAATGAATGAGGACAGGAGACCAGAAAAAAACCTCCAAATTATCCAGAAGTAATCACAGATAAGAAAAGTATGCAAGGAATAATAAACCTAATGATCATAGAAATGAAGACAACAGGGAGTTGGGAGGCAGATCAGCTGATTAAGCACAGGTGGTGCAAAGTGGAAGGACTAGCTTAAGGATCCCAGTTTGAGCCTTAGCTACCCACCTGCAGGGGAGTCTCTTCATAAGCAGTGAAGCAGGTCTTCAGGTGTCTATCTTTCTCTCCCTCCCTCTGTCTTCCTTTCCTCTCTCCATTTCTCTCTTTCTTATCCAACAACAATGACATCAATAGCAACAACAATAATAACTACAACAGTAAAACAACAAAAGCAAAAAAAGGGAATAAATAAATAAAATATTTTAAAAACAACAACAACAGCAACAAGGGCAACAAAAGAGAAAAATAAGAAATGAAGACAATTATGGATGAAAGGGCTATCAGATATAGGGCAACAACAAATGAGACCCTCAAGGAAAGTACTAGGTAACTCAAGGTAATTAGAGAACTAAACGCTCAAATAGCTGAACTAAAAAGTCAATTAGCAGAACAAGCTAATACTATAACTGAATTGAAGAAGGAAGCTGAGGGAAGGGAAAACAGATTAACAGAAGCAGAAAACAGAATTAGCCAGACAGAGGATGAACAAGAAAAAACTAATAAAGAGGTAAAAGAGCTAAAAAGGAGATTAAGAGACATTAAAAACAACAACAGAGACATATAGGATGATCTCAAAAGAAGTATCATTTGCATAATCGGCCTACCAGTAAGAAAGAGATGAAGGGGAAGAAAACATCCTAGAGGAAATAATAGAAGAAAACTTCCCAGACCTAAACAACAGAAAGGACATTAAGATTCAAGAGCCACAGAAAGTCCCAAACAGAATCAACCCAGACTTGGAGACACCAAAACATATCACAGTTACAATGAAAAGAAGTAAGGATAAAGAAAGGATCCTAAAGGGTGCAATTGAAAAAAAAAGTCACATACAGGGGAAAACCCATAAGATTATCAGCAGACTTCACTCAAACTCTAAAAGCCAGAAGAGAATGACAAGATATCTATCGAGTCCTCAAAGAAAAAGGGTTTCAACCAAGGATAGTATATCCTGCTAGACTTTCATTCAGACTAGATGGAGGAATCAAAACCTTCACAGAGAGGAAACGATTAAAGGAGGCAACTATAACCAAGCCTGCCCTGAAAGAAGTTCTAAAAGACCTCTTATAAACAAGAACATCACCAAAATAGTTGCAATGAATCAGAGAAAATAAAAATTGTTGAATAATGGCATTGCAATACCTTAAATCCATAATAGCAATAAATGTCAATGGTTTAAACTCACCCATTAAAAGACACAGAATGAGAGGATGGATCAGAAAACACAACCCATTCATATGCTGCTTCCAAGAATCCCACCTGACACAACAGACAAACACAGATTTAAAGTGATAGAATGGAAAACTATCATACAGGGTAATGGATCACAAAAAAAGGCAAGGACAGCCATTTTTATCTCTGAAACAGTAGACTTTAAATTAAATAAACTAATAAAAGATAGTCAAGGCCATTACATAATGATTAGAGGATCAATCAACCAAGAAGATTTAATAATTATTAACAACTATGCAGCCAACAAGGTCCCAATTAAATACATAAAACACCTACTGAAAGAACTGCAAAAATACATCAATAGTAATACAGTAATAGTGGGAGACTTCAACACCCGACTGTCACAATAGACATATCAGTGAAGCAGATAATCAACAAAGAAACAAGAGAATTAATAATCAAAGTTATGGACAGACTAGACCTGGACATTTTCAGAGTTCCTCACCCCCCAAAACTGGAATACACATTCTTTTCAAATTTATACAGCACATCCTCAAGGATAGACCACATATTACACCACAAAGATAGTATCAACAAATTCAAGAGCATGAAATCATTCCAAGTATGTTCTCAGACCACAATGGAGTAAAGCTAACATTCAACAACAAAAAGAAAATTACTAAAAGTCTCAAAATTTGAAACTCAGCAAAAAACTACGTAATAACCACTGGGTCAAAGAGGCACTCAATTAAGGAATTCAAATGTTCCTGGAAACAAATGAAAATGAAGAAACAAGCTAACAAATTATTTGGGACACAGCTAAAGCAGTACTGAGAGGGAAACTCATAGCCATTCAAGCACACATTAGAGAACAAGTGGAAGCTCAGATAAAAGACCTTATTTCGGGCAGGGATAGATAGCATAATGGTTATGCAAACAGACTCTCATGCCTGTGGCTCCGAAGACCCAGGTTCAATCCCCTGCACCACCATAAGCCAGAGATGAGCAGTGCTCTGGTAAAAAAAAAAGACCTTATTTCATGCCTTCAGGACTTTGAGGAAGAGGAACAAAGGAACCCTGAAACAACCAGGACAGAAATCACTAAAATTAAAGCAGAAATAAACATAAAAAATAAGAGAACCATACAAAAGATCAATGATGCCAAATGTTTTTTCTTAGAAAAATTTAAACAAAATTGACAAACCCTTAGCCAGACTCACTAAATAAAGGGGCAGGGAGGAGATTCAAATAATTGGAATTGTAAACTATAGAGGAGATATCACAACATACACCACAGAAATCAAAAAAATCATGTGAAACTTTTAGGAATAGCTAAGTGCCACAAAGCTAGAGAATCTGGAAGAAATGGAAGAATTGCTAGAAACATATGCCCTTCCAAAACTGAACCAAGAAGAACTATAAAACCTAAATGCACCAATCACAGATACAAAGTTCGAAACTGTTATTAAGAATCTCCCCAACAACAAAAGTCTTGGACCAGATAGCTTTACAAAAGAATTCTACAAAACCTTCAGGAAACAGTTAATACCTGTACTTCTAAGGCTTTTCCACAAGATCGAAGAAACAGGAACACTCCCTTCCACCACCTATGAAGTCAACATCACCCTGATACTAAAAGCAGATAGTGACACAACAAAACAGGAAAACTACAGACCAATATCTCTGATGAACATAGATGATAAAATATTAAACAAGATCATAGCCAACTGGATATAGCAGTATAAAAAAAAGATTATTCATCATGACCAAGTGGGATTTATCCCAGGAATGATGTAAGCCAATCAGTGTCATCTACCATATCAATAAAAGCAAAACCAAAAACTACATGATTATATCAATAGATGCAGAGAAAGCCTTTGACAAAACACAACACCCATTCATGCTCAAAACACTAAAAATGGGAATAGATGGGAAATTCCTCAAGATAGTGGAGTCCATATATAGCAAACCTACAGCCAACATCATACTCAATGGACAGAAGTTGAAAGCATTCCCTCTCAGATCGGGGACTAGACAGGGCTGTCCACTATCACTATTGCTTTTCAACATAGTATTGGAAGTTCTTGCCATAGCAATCAGGCAAGAGAAAGGAATCAAATTAATACAGATTGGGAGGGAAGAAGTCAAGCTCTCACTCTTTGCAGATGATATGATAGCATACATAGAAAGACTTAAATAATCCAGCAGAAAATTATTGGAAGTTATTAGGCAATAGAAAGGGAAACTCAAAGCACAATCTGACTGAGTTTGGAGTAGGGTACCAATGTAAAAATCTCTGGGTGGAGAGTGAGATTAGATGTTCAGCTTCACTGGGTTAGGGGATAGTGGGGGACCCAAACAATACTTTGATGGTGGGAATGGTGTTTATGTACACTCCTATTAACTTCTAGTCTCATAAATCACTATTTAATTAACATGAGGGGAAAAACTGATTGAATGTGTCAAACCCCTTAATGCATAGATCATAGGCTGAGTATATGTTCCTTCAATGTAAATGCTTAAGACTAAAGCTATCAGGGGAGGGGGTGGGATATGGAGATTGGGTGGTGGGAATTGTGTGGGATTGTACCCCTCCTACCCTATGGTTTTGTTAATTAATCCTTTCTTAAATAAAAAAAAGACTTCAAACGTGTAATCAAACTAAATTTTAACTGTGGTCTCAAATTGTTAGTACATTTATTTTATTTTGTTTTTTCTTTAGAATAGTGACAGAAATTTTTTATTTAGAATAGAAAAACTGAGAGAGAAAAGGGGAAAATTAATAATAATAATGGATAAAACATACACAGAGAGAGAGAGCAGAAAGAAATAAAGGAAGACATCTGCAGCACGGCTTTACCACTCATGAAGCTTTCCTTCCTCAGGTAGGACAGGGAGTCTGAACATCCTCTGTGACATGTGTGTTCTACCTCGTGCACCACCACCTGGTTCCTATGTCCCTTTTTCTATAGTATTCATTTTTGAGGAAGAAAGCATGATGTTCTACACCTTTAAAAACTAAGATTTTTTTATTTCACAGTTACTTAGAATAATATTTTTTCTACCTAAAAAAGTAAAGCTTGCATTCAAATATACTTGTCTTCACTTCAGTTCTTATATTGATCATTTCATATAGGAGTCAATATAATTCCTTTTTGCTGACAATATGTGAGCCTAATAGAAAAATACAAATAATTTTATTTCAATCTTTTTTTACATTCTGCTCATAAAATCTTTTTAACCTATTTCAGAGTTTTGATATGTTCTCTAATGATTGAACATTCAGAATAGTTTCTCATTAAATTTGCTGTCTAAATGATATGTGACCAGGGGCCAGCTGGTGGTGCATCTGGTTAAGCACACTCATTACAGTGCATAAGGACTTGGGTTCAAAACCCCTGGTCCCTGGCTTTGGTGGTATAGTGGCATGCAAACCCCTGGTCTCCACCTGTAGAGGGAAAGCTTCATGAATGGTGAAGCAGGGCTGCAGGTGTCTCTCTTTATCACCCTCCATATTTATCCTTCTCAATTTCTCTCTGTCTCTATCAAGTATTAAATAAAAAAGGAAAACTATATATCAGCAATTATTAAAACAGATCCTGAGATTGTGAATTGCCCTATATTTGCATGCTTTAATTTTTCTCAAAATGCTTCTTTCAATTTAATACCTAAGTACATGGTATGCAATTATTATTGTAGCAACAATAAGGTCTTTTGAACTTATTATTTTTATTTTTTTAATGTGTGTGCTTAACCAGGTGTGCTACCACCTGGCCCCTTCTCCCTCTCTTATTTTAAATTTTTAATTAATGAATTAATTTATAAAATGGAAACACTGACAAGAACATAGGATAAGAGGGGTACATTTCCCACCACCAGAGCTCCATATCCCATACCCTCCCCTGATAGCTTTCCTATTCTTTAACCCTCTGGGAGTATGGATGCAGGGTCACTATGGAGCCAGAAAACACCTAGAATCTCCAAAAAAATCTTGAGGAAAAGAAACAGAAATGGAGGCATCACACTCCTGGATTTCTATATTATAAAGCCATCATCATCATAACAGCCTGGTACTGGAACAAAGATAGGTACACAGAGCAGTGGAACAGAATTGAAAGCCCAGAACTAAACCCCTACACCTATGGACATCTAATTTTTGATAAAGTGGCCCAAAATATTACATGGAAGAAGGAGGCTTTCTTCAATAAATGGTGCTGGGAAAACTGGGTTGAAACATGCAGAAGAATGAAACTGAACCACGTTATCTCATCAGAAACAAAATTCCAAATGGACTAAAGAAATGGATATTAGGGGTGAAGATGGCGGACTGAGAAGCTGCTAGCAGCGTTTACTCTGATCACATCTGGAAACGGTAGGATTTTCTGCCTTTAGCAGGCCAGTCAATAATTATAGTCACCAAAGAGGTGACTATAATTTAATTTGGGTTAAGAATTAGAGTAAAGGTGGCACAGACTAGCAGGCGAGCTGCTCCAGACTTCCCAGGTGGTGGCGGGCAAGGCGGGTGCACCGGGCATTGTCCTCCGCCTGGGAAGACGGCTCCTCCACCGATTGCAGAGCGCTGCTGGGTGGCCGGCAGAGGACCTGGAGGGAGCACTATAGCTCGGGGGTTTTCTCTTGGGAGTCTCCAGGGACCACCGTGACCCTGAGGGCGGATCCAAAGACTTCTTAAGTATAGCTCTCATTGGATCAAAGGACTTGGAGCTAGTTTTCGTTTTCGAGAAATCCTTTAAAAAAGTCTGGAGGGGGGGGTTTCCTGGAAGATGGCGGACTGAGAAGCTGCTAGCCTCTGAGCTCCGAACACATCCCCTGGAAACAATAGGATTTTCTGCCTTTAGCAGGCCAGCCAATAAGGTGTCATAGCGGTGACAAGGAGATGACTATAACTTAATTTGGGTTAAGAATTAGAATAGGGGAAAAAATTCTTTTTTCTTCCTTATAATTTTCAAGCATACTTTCTCCACCCCCCCCCCGCCATAAGCAGTCCCAGGGGACCAGCTCCTAGCAGGATACCCCACACCACCAAACAGGGTGCTCTTTTGAATTCACTGATACACATTTGGGAAGTTCCTTGCACTGCTCTTTAATTACAACTCTTTTTCTTATCTTCTCCCTTTTCTCTCTCTTGTCTCTCTCTCTCTCTCTCTCTCTTTTTAAATCTTGTCATACACTTCTTCCTTCTTTGCCTTTCTGAATTTGTGAATTACTTTGGGGAAGAAATCTGACTCAGAGCGGACTCTCTATGTGTGTATCTCTGCTCTAGTTCCCTTTCCCCTCTTGTTACCCCTAGAATATACGGTGGATAGTAGATTTGCATAACTGTCTATTCTTGCTATCCTCTCTTTCTTTTCTCTTTCTTCACCGGGATTTGGTTACTATTTTTTAAGGACTGGAGAAATTGTTTGGCTAACTGGTAACAATTAAACTACTTCAATACTTACTTCAATTGCTACTGTAATTCCGGAGGTTGGTGAGTGCAATTGTCATAAAGGTATTTAGTACAGTGTTACTTGTGCTCAAAACACAACAACTGAGGAACAACAGAGCATAAAAAAAAAGAAGAAAGAAACACATAAATAAAAAAATGGGTAGATGAAAAACAAAACTGCTACTCCAATGAATGAAGAAAAGAGCCCAGAAGAGACTACAAATCAGCCAGAAGTAACCATAGATAAGAAAAGTATGCAAGCAATAATAAACTTATTAATCACAGAAATGAAAACAACATTGGAGGAAAGGAATGGCAGTATTAGGGAAACAACAGTTGAGACCCCCAAGGAAAATACTGATTATCTTGAGGCAATTAGAGAACTGAAAGCTGAAATAGCTGTAATGAAGAAAGAAGATGAGGCAAGGGAAAGCAGACTAACAGAAGCAGAAAACAGAATTAGTCAGACAGAGGATGAGTTAGAGAAAACAAAGAAAGAGGTGAAAGAGCTTAAAAAGAGATTGAGAGACACTGAAAACAACAACAGAGACATATGGGATGATCTCAAAAGAAGTAACATTCATATAATTGGCCTGCCAGAGGAAGAAAGAGAGGAAGGGGAAGCAAACATTCTAGAGGAAATAATACAAGAAAACTTCCCAGACCTGAATAACAGAAAGGATATCAAGGTTCAAGAGGCCCAGAGAGTACCAAACAGAATCAACCCAGACCTGAAGACACCAAGACACATCATAGTCACAATGAGAAGAAGTAAGGATAAAGAAAGGATCCTAAAGGCTGCAAGAGAGAAACAAAAAGTCACATACAAGGGAAAACCCATAAGATTATCTGCAGACTTCTCCACTCAAACTCTAAAAGCCAGAAGAGAATGGCAAGATATCTATCGAGCCCTGAATGAAAAAGGGTTTCAACCAAGGATAATATATCCTGCTAGACTTTCATTCAAACTAGATGGAGGGATCAAAACCTTCTTAGATAAACAACAGTTAAAGGAGGCAACCATCACCAAGCCGGCCCTGAAAGAGGTACTAAAAGACCTCTTATAAACAAGAACATCACTATAATACTTGCAATATATCAGAGCAAACAAATTTTTTTAGAACAATGGCACTACAATACATTAAATCCATAATATCAATAAATGTCAATGGCTTAAACTCACCCATCAAAAGGCACAGGGTGGGGGGGATGGATCAGAAAACATAACCCAACCATATGCTGCTTGCAAGAATCCCATCTGTCACAGCAAGATAAACACAGACTTAAAGTGAAAGGATGGAAAACTATCATACAGGCTAACGGACCACAAAAAAGGGCAGGAACAGCCATTCTCATCTCAGACACGATAGATTTTAAATTAAATAAAGTAATAAAAGATAGGCAAGGACATGACATAATGATTAGAGGATCAATCAGCCAAGAAGACTTAACAATTATTAACATCTATGCACCCAACGAGGGACCATCTAAATACATTAAGCATCTACTGAAAGAATTTCAAAAATACATCAATAGTAATACAATAATAGTGGGAGACTTCAATACCCCACTCTCACACTTAGACAGATCAACAAAGCAGAGAACCAATAAAGATACAATAGAATTGAATGAAGAGATCGACAGACTAGACCTCTTGGACATTTTCAGACTCCTTCACCCCAAAAAACTGGAATACACCTTCTTTTCAAATCCACATAACACATACTCAAGGATAGACCACATGTTAGGCCACAAAGACAGCATCAATAAATTCAAGAGCATTGAAATCATCCCAAGTATCTTCTCAGACCACAGTGGAGTAAAACTAACATTTAACAACAAACGGAAAATTATTAAAAGACACAGAATTTGGAAACTAAACAACATGCTTCTTAAGAACCACTGGGTCAGAGACTCACTCAAACAGGAAATTCAAATGTTCCTGGAAACTAATGAAAATGAAGACACAACCTATCAAAATATTTGGGACACAGCTAAAGCAGTACTGAGAGGGAAACTTATAGCCATACAATCACATATTAAACACCAAGAAGAAGCTCAAATGAACGACCTTACTGCACACCTCAAGGACTTAGAGGAAGAGGAACAAAGGAACCCTAAAGCAACCAGAAGGACAGAAATCACTAAAGTTAGAGCAGAAATAAACAACATCGAAAATAAAAGAACCATACAAAATATCAATGAAGCCAAATGTTGGTTCTTTGAAAGATTAAACAAAATTGACAAACCCCAGCCAGACTCACCAAACAAAAAAGAGTGAAGACTCAAATTAATAGAATTGTAAACAATGCAGGAGATATCACAACTGACACCACAGAAATCCAGAGAATCCTGCGAAACTTCTATAAAGAACTATATGCCATCAAGCTAGAGAATCTGGAAGAAATGGAACAATTCCTAGAAACCTATGCACTTCCAAAACTGAACCAAGAAGAACTACAAAATCTAAATGCACCAATCACAGCCAAAGAAATTGAAACCGTTATTAAGAATCTCCCCAACAACAAAAGCCCTGGACCAGATGGCTTCACAAACGAATTCTACAAAACTTTCAGGAAACAGTTAATACCCATTCATGCTCAAAACTCTACAAAAAATGGGAATAGATGGGAAATTCCTCAAGATAGTGGAGTCTATATATAGCAACCCTACAGCCGATCATACTCAATGGACAGAAGCTGAAAGCATTCCCCCTCAGATCGGGGACTAGACAGGGCTGTCCACTGTCACCGTTACTCTTCAACATAGTATTGGAAGTTCTTGCCATAGCAATCAGGCAAGAGAAAGAAATCAAAGGAATACAGATTGGAAGGGAAGAAGTCAAGCTCTCATTATTTGCCAATGATATGATAGTATACATTTTTTTTATTTAAGGAAGTATTAATTAACAAAACCATAGGGTAAGAGGGGTACAATTCCACACAATTCCCACCACCCAATCTCCATAACCCACCCCCTCCCATGATAGCTTTCCCATTCTCTATCCCTCTGGGAGCATGAACCCAGGGTCATTGAGGGTTGCAGAAGGTAGAAGGTCTGGCTTCTGTAATTGCTTCCCCGCTGAACATGGGAGTTAACTGGTCGGTCCATACTCCCAGTCTGCCTCTCTCTTTCCCTAGTAGGGTGTATCTCTGGGGAAGCTGAGCTCCAGGACACATTGGTGGGGTCTTCAATCCAGAGAACCCTGGCCAGCATCCTGGTGGCATCTGGAACCTGGTGATTGAAAAGAGAGTTAACATACGAAGCCAAACAAATTGTTGAGCAATCATGGACCCAAAGCTTGGAATAGTGGAGAGGAAGTGTTAGGGAGGTACTCACTGCAAACTCTAGTGTACTTCTGCTTTCAGGTATATATTTTGCAGTAGTTTATGTATATGTGTGAACATAAGCTCTCTCTCACAGAAGCTGGTGTATATCTAGACAGCATCCTAATTCTATCTTCCCAATTGCTGAACAACAGCAGGAGCATTATGCTCTTATATTTGGTGGTTTCATTGAAGACTTTAGAGATAGCAGTTCTTCAGACAAGTCATTTTAGTCTGTTGAGGAAGTCATTTTTGGATGTTCAGCATAAATCTCATTCCTTTAGCCCTTCAAATGACTTTTTCGTATGAAATCCTTATGCTAAATAATTTCTGATCAGAATGCCTTTAGTGGCTTCCGTTTCTTACTGTAACCCTTCACTGTTATGGCAATAGTGCTTCACCCTTACTAGGTAGCAGAAAATCAAGGTGCCCCAAGCTATAACTGCACTTAGCAGCACAGTTCTTTTCATTTGAGATGCTGATGATTTTTGGAGTTGGAATATGCCTGCCTATGTATCACATCCCCCCATTTTCCTACTCATGACTTCAGTCCAAAAGCATAAAGTTTCATTAATCATCAAAGGAAATTTATTAAAAATACACTGCCGCAAATTTCAAAGTTAAAAACATTTGATTGAGTTGCAGAGATTCAACTCATCAAACAGTGATTGAATGCCTCCTCTGTGCTAGGGGTGGTTGGCACAGAGATAATGAAACTGATCCGTTTGAATTAAGAGTGTCTTAATTCAGTGTTGGAGATGATGGCTTTAATACATGGTAATATTTTATAGTCCAAATGCAATAAAAACATGGAGGAAAAGTAAACATAAATTCTGCCTGAGCTAGGATAGAGACTATCCTACAAGAAGTATGAACTCAACTGGATTCTGAAAGATGAGTGAGATTTTTGTGAGAAGAAACAACTGTCCCCATTCAGGAATCCTCCAAATTTAACCCTCAGATTTATTGAATTCTATGTGAGCATCTTTCTCCTTCCAACTTTTCCATTTCAGCTGGAAGTGCCTATCAAGCAGGTATGGATAGCAGATGAGGAGCAAGCAAAAAAATATCAGGGACAAATTGCACTGTGGAATTTGTGAGTGGGCACTGACAGACTGCACTGTGGAAGCAACCATTAGAGCTAAGCACTTTCTGAAATTACTTTCTATCAGCAAGACAAGATGTAATCAAGTTAAAAGACACAAGCCTTTGGAAAAAATAGCAAAGAAGCTAAGTGTAGAAATCATTTACAAGGGTCTTACAACAAATCAGTAAAAATTTTAGGAGGAGCAAGAGGATAAAGTTGAAAGGGCAGGGTAAGAAGGGTCAGAGAACTTAAATTTGAGTCTTGACTCTGACTCTTGTCAGGATTGTGACTTTCAACAGATCACTAGCTCCTCACTGACATTTGATAATTTTCTTATATGCCTTAGCTAGTAAGATAAGGAGATAAAGCAGCTGTCAAACATGAGGTTACATGCCAAGACACTAAAAATCAAGCCAATAAAGATGCCCTGATATATTTACGTTGATCTCAAGTTTCACCATTTCTGCCCTGTATAAAATGGGAATTGCATGGAAATTCGCATTACAAAATCTTACTCCACTGAAATTCTGGCATGGAGAATTCAGCATATGGATCAACTTCAAAGCAGCTCCTATATGTCTTATAACAAGTTTAATTCTTTGTAAGTTCATACCCTGAATTGTTAAATGGCATCAGAGACACAATTATAGAAAATTATATCTATAAAGGGAAAATAAGAGGTTCAGTTAACAGAGCAATGGCAGATAAAACACCTGTTGGCATTGCAGTGCCATGTTTCTGCTTGAGTTTTTCTCTTCCTTACCTCTTATTCCTGCTGTTCCCAGGCAATCATCGACATTTAGACACTGATTTTTTTTTTCTAACCATATATCCCAGCTGTGCTCTGATGAAATCCATTGAGATATTTTATGTTTAGTATTTGTTTTCTGGGGGATAACGAACTTCCTGAGAATAGGTTGCCATTTAACATTTAAGACGTGAAGTTGCAGAAGCAAGTGCTAAATGAAATAGTGTCTATATTTCACGCTTATAAGAGGGTTAAATTTGGTAATGTTTGTGAAATGTCTCACAGAGTAGTACGCACAGAGAAGGTTCTGTGTGATTAGTGACTAAAGTAGGGAAGACTGAAGAGTTCCCTGTTGCTACTGGAAACCCAGATTTTGGGGGAGATCTGTCATGTAGATCCCATCCACTACTTCCTTTGACCTGGAAACACAAGGTGAATTGGTGCTAAGTACAGGGGACTACTGTAGAGGTGAATAGTTAAGAAAGAATACAAATTTGGAAAAATGCTAAATATACAATTAATACATCATCTCTTTTAAGGAAAACTGTAAAATATGTGCTATTGCTTCTTCCAGTTTTAATGTTAAGCTTGCTTTGTTCCTGAGTCATAAGTTTATCTTCTTTATAGATAATGTGAGTAATAAGTAATTATATCTACTTTTATTTGCAAAATAAAAGTTATTGTTTTGTCCCGTGTGTGTGTGTGTGTGTGTGTGTGTGTGTGTGGTTTGGTGAAAAGTAATGGAATAACCTTTAAATGTTTAAATCCGTTTATTCTCTTGTTCTCCTCCTCCTTTTCCTCCTCCTCTTCTTCCTCCACTTCTTCCTCCTCCTTTGCTTCCTCCTCATAACCACTCTTTTCCTTCTCTTTCTCCTCCACCTCTTCCTTTTTCTTCCCATCATTCTATTTCTCCTTCTTCCTCTTTTTATTCCCCTACCCATTACTTCCCACTCTCCTCCTTCTACTATGTGTATTATCAGTTTCTAACCCTTTGTTATCTGATTGTCACAAAGGGTGTGCAAAAGGAGCAGTTAGCTCCATCAGCAAAAGGAACTTTTGAAGAGGCACATTACCCTCTCCCTCTCCCTCTCCCTCTCCCTCTCCCTCTCCCTCTCCCTCTCCCTCTCCCTCTCCCTCTCCCTCTCCCTCTCTCTTTGAACTTTTGAAGAGGTACATTATCCTTTCTCTCCCTCTCTCTCTCTCTCTCTTTCCAGTTTGGAGTATTATATTATGTTCGATTACCCTAACAACAGAAGAGAGGAAAATAAACTCTAGTAAATAACATAATACATGAGCCAAACAGGAAGCAAATGCCCATTACATAAATAAGTGTCAGTAAAATAATATTTAGTTAAATTAATTCTAGGGATTTTTTTTATTAGACCAAAACAAAAACTGTATTACCATACTAATTTCCAAATTATATCTGCACAGCACAATGCATACTTGGATCTTAGACAATACAATGACTTGCTTCATTAACTGTGTATAATGACTTATGCCAGTAGAATGTAAAAACTTGATCCAAATGCATGTGGTTCTTGTAATTGGTAAATCTAAGTGTGCGGAGTTACTACATGTCCTGTTAGATTAACCTGAAATATTTGATAAATGGACAACTTAGATGAAAGTTCAACTCAAGTAGACAAATGAATTTTACAAAAACTTCAAGAAACAGTTAATACCTATATTTTTAAAGCTCTTTCAAAAGATTTAAGAAACAGAAAGACTCCCTTTCACCATCTATGAAGCCAATATCAACCTGATACCAAAAGCAGATATGGACACAATAAAAAGGGAAAACTACAGACCAATATCTCTGATGAACATAGATGCTAAAATATTAAACAATATCTTGGCCAACCAGATACAGCAGTATATCAAAGAGATTGTTCATCACGACCAAGTGGGATTTATCCCAGGAATGCAAGGCTGGTTCAACATATGTAAGTCAATCAGTGTCATCCACCATATCAATAAAAGCAAAACCAAAAACCACATGATTATCTCAATAGATGCAGAGAAAGCCTTTGACAAAACACAACACCCATTCATGCTCAAAACACTAAAAAAATGGGAATAGATGGGAAATTCCTCAAGATAGTGGAATCCATATATAGTAAACTTACAGCCAACATCATACTAAATGGTGAAAAACTGGAACCTGGTGGTTGAAAAGGAGAGTTAACATATAAAGCCAAACAAATTGTTGACCAACCATAGACCTAAAAGCTGGAATAGTGCAGATGAAGAGTTGGGGGAGGGGGTCCTCCAGTTTGTAGATAGCTAGTAGGCATATTTTAGTTATATTCCAAAGGCCCTGTGGCTATACTAGTTTTTTTTCCCTAAGCCTGAAATCTGATATGAAGGTATGTCCAAGTTATTGTCCAGGGAGAATTATCATGTCATGCCTGAAAAAAGGACCAGAAAGCTGGATCAGGGAAAAGAGCAAAACTATTATGGACATCTATATGGAATCAAATTTAACAACTTAGCAGAAATGGACACATTCTTAGAGTCATACCAATAGCCAACCTCAAAATAGGAGGAAGTAGATAAACTTAACAGGCCAACCACTTGTAAAGAAACTGAAACAGCAATCAAAAGCCTACCTAAGAACAAAAGTCCAGGTCCGGATGGCTGTACTAATGAATTTTGCAAAACATTCAAAGATGAATTGAAAGATACCCATCATTCTCAAACTCTTCCAGAAAATAGAAGGGGGAACACTCCCAAACACATTCTATAAGGCTATCATCATCTTGATCCACAAATCAGAAAAGGATTCCACCAAAAAAGAAAACTATAGACCCATGTCCCGGATGAACATTGATGCAAAGATCCTCAACAAAATCTTGGCTAACTGAATCCATCAACATATTAAGAGAATAGTCCACCAAGACCAAGTGGGATTCATCACTGGGAAACAGGGATGGTTCACCATATTCACACTGTAATATAGTGTGTTGACAAAAAGAAAGATAAAAAGTGTTGGGTAGTATGCCAGCTCCCCCTGGCTTAAAGCCTCTGTCTCTAATCCTGCTTAACTAAGCACTGCCATGCCTGCAGGGCATTGGTTTGATCTCACTTAAATCTGTGGTCTATTTACATAAACCACTGTTAACTAAGCACCGCCCTGCCTCCAGGGCATTGGTTTAATCCGGCTGGTTCATAATCTCTTTTTGCTCTGCCCCCTCTCCTTGTCACACCCTGATTTCCACCAATCTCTTTTTGCTCCGCCCTCCCTACATCACATCCTGTTTCCACTCTACTTGGAGAGAATATATACAGCTGCTCTTCTGTTTTAACACCCTGGAGATTGCTTTCCGGCTCTGAGAATTCCAGAGTGTATCTCCTGCGATGCTAGCTCGGCACAAGTTCCTGATCCCTCTCCCACACAGCAGCCTAGGTTGGCTCCAGTTGAGTTCTCTCCAACCCAGAGAGCACTTGCTCGGGAAGAAGCACCCTCAGGCTATCCCGGCATTTGGTGCCTGAACAGGGACACATAAGCAGCAAATTTACAAGAAGACGTCACAGATAAGTATACACCATTTGGGTATCTGCAACCTCGTGTTAAGGCACTGTAATTTTTCTTTCTTATTATTTTCCTGAGACCTCTCTGCCATGGACGATCTTTTCCAAATCCTGTATTCTTTTTTCTATATACAAATTTTGTATCTCTGGGACATTTTTCTCAGGACCGCACCTTATATCCTGTTGATCATCGTCATAGCTTTTAAGGGATATATAGGGCAACCTCCCAAAAGGCTAAGGGACCTAGAGGCTGAGGTCCAAGAGATAAAGGAAGTGATCATAGAACTTAACCAGCACCTTAAAAACAAGAAGAAGCAAAGGCCTGTCCTGATCCTGACCCACCCTAAGCCCTCTGCCTCTTGCCCTGAGGCCCCCATTTTGGCAGACACGTGTCTGAATTCTCCTTCGGACTCCACAGCCACTTCTTCAGCCACCCCCGTTTTGGCAGACATGTGTCCAGAACCTCCTGCAGTCTCCACAGCCACTTCTCCGGCCACCCCTGTTTTGGCAGACACATGTCCAGATTCTTCTGTAGCCTCTAAAACCACTTCTTCAGCCGCTGCTTATCCAGCAGCTTCCACTTCTGTGACTCCTCCCCCCGCTGCTACACAGTTATCAGAGCAAGTCCACACATTCCTGGTCAATGTCACCCCCTATAGACAAAAACCTCAGGCCTGGTATCCATAATCCGCCACAGACCTGAAAGAACTATACCGGCTATTAAGGATGATGGAGTCCATGCTCCATGGACCAGGTCCATTTTACAAGGCCTGCTTCAGAACCTTAATACCTTCCAAGACTGGAGAGATGTAACTCACAGTACGTTCCCAGGCCCCCTCTTCCTGCAATGGGAGCCATTTTTTCGTGACAAGTGTTTACAGCAATTGCGGAAAAATAGTCAAAATCTACCAGAGGGGAATTCTGACACATTGTTTGGAACGGGTCAATTAGAAACAGGGATTCAACAGGCAGAGGCCAAGTTTCCACCCGGGTATTTTGATCAGGTATGCCTCTGCACATTAAGAACATGGGAACAGTTAACACCACCCATGGGAGCAGCCCGAGCCCCCATTCTCTCCCTTCAACAAGAACTGGATGAATCCCTGGCTAAATTCATTGCCAGGATCCAATCGAGTTTGGAAAGGAAGATTTATAATCCTGATGCTCGTTTTCTCCTCCTGTGATCCATTGTCTGGGATGGAATGCTTCCGCATTTCCGACAGGCCTGTATCACTCTTAAGAACGAACACCCAGATAGCTGGATTTTAGCTACACAGGATCTTAGGTCAAGCTCTTGTCAGGTACTTATGATGCAGGCCTATGCAGCTACCCTACGTAAACTAAAAGGGGTTTGTTTTCAGTGCAGTCGCCAAGGGCATTGGCATAACCAATGTCCAGAAAATAGACCGCGACCCCGCCTCCAGTCAGGGCAACCCCACCTCCAGTCAGGGAACCAGAGAACACGAATGCCTTGTCCCAGATGCCAGAAAGGGTTTCACTGGAGGAGAGATTGTTGGTTAAGGTTCCATAGGAATGGCACGCCCCTGCCAAATGTAAACAGGGATTTAAACTAGGTGTGGGGCGTCCCTTAGCCCCACGTTCAAGGTGCAAGCAGGTTGCACACTTGGTGCCATGCCCTTCTTCCATAAACAGAAGCCCAGCTTGGGACCCAACCTGTCACTACACCCACCACACCAAGTAACAATAGCAGAAGGTGAGAGGAAGGAGGACAGTATACACACTGTCAGAAAAAAGGTTGAAGGTTTCGGGTACAGCTTTTAATGCAAAGAAAACAGCATACAGTTCTTTGTACTGAGGGGAATTATCAGGAAGCTCAGTAAAGAGAGGTTTGGGGTATTGTTGGTCTGGATAATATATAAGGGCAGCAGCTCCTTTTTTTCCACCATCAGCGAAGACTGTAGGAGCAGAGGAGATGGGATCTCATGCAGAGAGAAATCTTCACAAAAGGTAAATCAAGCTTGTCTGTTTCCCTCTCTATCTCCCCTTCTCCCCTAAATTTCTCTCTGTACCTATCCAATAATAAATAGATGAGAGAGAGACAGAGAGAGAGAGAGACAGAGAAAGTGTCTTTGTGTTGAGCTGGAACTTTGCCCTTTACACCCCAAAGGCCTGTTGGTAGAGGCTGAATGGAGTCAGAATAAGGGACTGCTCTAAGCATTCTCCATACAGTACCTTGTGCTGTCCCCCCAACAGCTCCACAAGGTAGGGTCTATCCTTAGACCATTCTACAGACATGGAAATAGAGGAACTGACACATCTAGTAAGGGGTAGTACTGCAATTTAAATTTAAATCTGGCTGGAGGTAGGATCTGTGTTTTCTTTTTTCAATTTGTTAATTTTCTTTATTTATTGGCTAGAGACATCCAGAAAATGAGAGGCAGGGGGGAGATAGAGAGGGATAGAGAAGTGTTCGATAATGGTTGAAATGCCTAAAGAAGGCATCATAATTTCTGCAATTAACTGGACTTAGACCAGATTAGCTGGGCAGCCTAGCATAAAGGCCTAAAGAAGGCAGATATCAAAAATCTAACTCTGGCTGGGCTCAATAAATAATACTCAACATCTAAACATTCCTTTTGAGAATTACCATAGTTACACAGAGTGTAAAAATCAATTTGGTTATTATTACTATTTTATGTTTGTTTACTTATTTTTAGAGATTTTTTTTATTAATAAGAAAGATAGGAGGAGATTGAGAAAGAACCAGACATCACCCTAGTACATGTGCTGCCAGGGACTGAACTTGGACCTCATGCTTGAGAGTTCAATGCTTTAACCACTGAGCCACTTCTCAGACCACTTCTTTAGTAATTTATATTCCTCATATGAGTGAAATCATCTGGTAATTGTCTTTCACATTTTGACTTATCTTTTTAGAATGATCATTTCAAGTTCCATCCACTTTGTCTCAAAAGATACAGTGGCACCCACAAGACAGTTTGCACAGTAGTGAGCTACACTTTGCAGGTGGACCTGGGTTCAAGTGTCTGGCACCACATAGTAACACTATGCCAATATACACAGTACTAAGGGAAGCTTCTTGACTGGTAAGTAGTGCTGTAGTGTCTTTACTCTCTCCCTCTCTATCTATATCTAAAATTATAAAAGAAATAAAAGTCCATCAGGAGAAGTAGCATGATACATATAAGAGTCCCCAGCAAGAAAAGCAAACGAACAAAACACCAAGAGGTACACTGCCATATACTTAATGACAGAATAGTATTCTATTAAATGCATATCCTACATCTTCACTAACTAGTCATATGTTGAGGAGCCCAGAGAAGTCAGGATGGAGTCATGGTAGCATCTGTAACTTGGTGTCTGGAAGGTGGTATGACCTAAGTTAAGACAAATGGTTAATTAACAGGAATGAAAAGTTAGGATTAGAGCAGATGAGATTAGGGACTTTAGGGTACAAGAAAGCTAACAAATTCATTGTAGGCATGTTACTAGGGACACAACTGTGGTGGTTTTGCTTGCATTTGGTAGCTAGCCTGAGATTGGATAAGAATAATGTCTGACTCTATGCTACACCTGAGGAAGATGGGTCGATACTGGGGCAGCTTGGAATGTTCCTACTCATGACCACAGAATGTGAGCTCAGATCTACAGGGAAGCAGAGGTCACATAGGCTTCAAAGCTGAATATGGGCCCCAGACCAAATCAAATCAATGTGGTTTACAGTTAACAGTATTTATACCCCTTCCCCATATTAGGGAGCTACTCTCTTCCCAAATCCAGCTTTTTGTCCCTTTTCCAGCCATGACATCAGCTCCCCAGACAATAACTTGGATCTACCTGCATATCAGATTTCAGGCTCAGGGGAAAAAAAAACTAGTATAACTACAGGCACTTTGGAATATAACTGAAATATGCCTACTAGCTATCTACAAAATGGAGGGCTCCCTCCAGCTCATCTGCATTATTCCAGCCTTTAGGTACATGATTGTTCAACAATTTGTTTGCCTTTGTATGCTAACTCTCTTTTCAGCTACCAGGTTACAGATGCTAGCATGATGCCAAACAGACTTCCCTGGACAGACAACCTCATCAATGTGTCCTGGACTCCGATTCCCGAAAGCCCCACCCTACTAGAGAAAGAGAGAGGCAGGCTGGGAGGATGGATTGACCAGTCAATGCCCATGTTCAGCGGGGAAGTAATTACAGAAGCCAGACCTTCCACCTTCTGCATCCCACAATGACCTTAGGTCCATATTCCCAGAGGGATAAAGAATAGGAAAGCTATCAAGGGAGGAGGTGGGATACAGAGTTCTGTTGGTGGAAACTGAGTGTAGTTGTACCCCTCTTATCCTATGGTTTTGTTATTGTCTCCTTTTTTAAATAAGTATAAAAATAAAAATAATAATAATTAAAAAGAATACTGTCTGAGGGAATGGTGTCAGATTAGAGAAAAAGGGCTAGAAAGTTGTATTAGGGCAGGGAGTAGCTCCTGTTCTTGAAAAAAATTGTGTGGGTTAAATTAACTATTTATCTCCATCCACCTGCTCCAGGGCCCATAGATATATTTAGCACCAGAGCCTGTGTACCTTCTAAGTCCCTACTTGTCTGAGCTTATAGCTCATGGTCACAACTGGGAACACTGCAGGCTGCACTTATTTCAGAACCAGTCTTTTTCGATTTGCAGGGCAGGATACCTCCAGCCTCACTTCGGATACTGAGCCCTATCCCTACTGTCATTGCTTTATTACATGTTTATTTGTTTAAGGACTTTCCATGCTGATTTCCACAGGGTCTGCAATGGTTTGCATTCACAGCAACAGTATAACAGAGTTCATTTTTCTCTACATCCTTGCTACCACTTGTTTCAAGAAAATTCTCTGGTGTAAGGTGATATGGAGACAAACTTCTCTTAAGGGATCTCTATGTGGTAAAAACTCTAATAATATTTTTAAAAAATGGAATTTTGACCCATAAAGCTTAAGTTACTGGTCTAGCACTTTCATTTGTGTGAATAAATATATCTAAAGATATGGATCCTGGCATACAGAGAATTTCATTAACAAAAATGATAGCAAAGATAATACTTAATAGTTATGTGTCCATTACATTATGATAGACACTGCTTGAATGTCCTTCTCAAGTAACAGCCCAGTAAACCCTTGCAGTGACCCCAGTATTTTCCCTCTTACCCAGCTCTTGTGGCTGCCAGAATTTGTTAGCTTGTGGTCACATCACTTTATCTGTGATAATTCCATAATTTCATTGTTTTATCCCCTGTTGTCTATTCCCACTCTCTTTTTGCCTTTTTCTTACAAAGATACATGTGATCACATTTATAGCTCACCCACACAGATAGTTTAGAATAATGTTAAGTTTCAATAACATTAATGTAATAACATAAGTAAAATATTTTTCCCATATAAGGTTGCCAGGAGCCATTTCTCTGCTTGATAGATGATAAGCTTTGAGACAACGGAAGCCCTCGAGACAAGTTTCATTTCCCATTTTCCCCTCAGGTAGACCATTTACCAGAAACAGTGACACAACACATAGTTGTGGTAGCAAACGTGATTTCATCCATTGTATGTTGCAAGGAACATTCCCCCTTTGAAGATTGCTCCCCCTCCTCCTCCTCCAGCACTTCCCCCCTCCTTCCCCAAAGCCTTATAATGCCTGTGCTCACAATAAAATTTAAGCTTGATCAGAAACTTGACTTGCTGTCGTTCTTCGTGTCTCGTGTCCCTATCATTTCAGGTCTCATTGGGTTCCTAGCCCCTGTTTACCGCCCTGCTGGTCGGGGCATTCTGGCGCCCGAGCGTGGGGCAAAGAAGCCTTCTGGACGTAGAAACTCCGCTGATCGAGGGGGTAGGCCTACCCGAATTCACTGAGTCACCGCGGCCCAAGGGGGGTAACGCAAAGACTCGCATAGATCGCCACGGAGATACCCGACCGTGAGTCGCATCTGGAGGATTGTGTCACAGCGGCTGAGGTAAGCAATACCATGGGACATGAATTCAGCAAACTATTTATTCATTAAAGGACTCAAGGAGTCACTCAAGACACGAAGAAATAGGGTTAAAAAGAAAGAATTAAAGAAGTTTTTAGCTTATATTGGAAATATTTGCCCCTGGTTCCCCCAGGAAGGCACTATATATGAGAAACGTTGGAGAATTGTTGATTGTCTTAACGATCACTATCAGTCTTTTGGTCCTGAACGTGTACCTGTTTCTGCCTTTTGTTACTGGAATTTAATTAATGATATCTTAAAAATCTATAATAACCACCCTGATATTAAAAACCTTATTACAGAGGGTGAAAAGGTCCTCCAGCAACTTTCTAGTCCGCCGTCCAGGACAAAGTCCCCATCCCCATGCCCTTCTGTGATTATTGATCTTGATCCCCCAATACCCAGTCAAAATAAATGCCTCCCAGCACCCATTGAAAGTAAAAGCCCTGTTCCCCTCCCTACAGGTTCCACCTCACTCACTAAAGTTCCCTCCATTGACCCTCCTATTGCTAATTCACATGAGAATGAAACCCAGCATTCTTTCCCCCGCCTCTATCCAGTTTTACAAAACCCTCCCTCTCCTGAAGCACTTCCCACAGAGAATGAGGCTTTGCTAGAAAAAGAGGCTGCCAGATACTACAATCCCGTTTGGTGTCCTCCTCCCTTTAATTCCCCTCCCTATATCCATGCCCCTGCTCTCCAGCCTGACCCTCTCCTTGACAATCCCTCTGTCAGGTGGGCACGCTCAGGAGCCCTTACAGGAATTTCCACCCTCCGCAAGGTCCTTGCTGACCGGAGAGAGCAGCTTCAATTAATGAAAGAAATAGCTGCAGTTACAGAAGAGCTTACATTTTTAGCCTCACCAAAAAACCTAAGCCCAAAAAATCTAAACCCAATCCCTAAAACTAAAGCTAAAACTAAACCATCCAAATCAAAACCGGTTTTGGCTTTCCCTGTTACTCGGAGCCAGGCTCAAACTGGTTAACCCTAACCCCAAGGCTCTTCCTTGTCCAGACTGCCTCCCTACACCACCGTCCCTCCGTTTTGTGCTCTGGTCCTTGACTTGGCCAATAATACTGATTAAACCACCAAGGCTAAAACTCAACTAGCATGAAAAACAGCTTCCCTTAGAAAATTAGTAAAAAAAAAAAAAATGAGAACATTTACAATTAGTTAAAGAACTGTGGGCTCTTGATTTGGCATTATCTTAAAACTAGTCAGCCAAAAAAGATCCAGCTTTTTTCCCCTCTACTCTCAGAAAGCCTAAAACCAGTTCTGAGTGAGATCTTATCTGGCTAACAAGCTATTCCTTAGAGAAAGAATGAAATCAATCAAACAAGATGTTCTCTTTAACTTAAAAGCTATTAATCAGAAAACCAGTACACACTTTTGATAGAAATTTAATTATTTGTTTCTTTAAAACTGTAAAATGTACCTTAGCCACAAACGCCCCACCTGGGTAGATAGGCTGTGAGTTAGGAATCCAAAAACCAAAGCGGTTTCTCAAAGGGAAAATTTTTCTGTTCACCAAGAATGTATGTTTAAAGTCTGTGCAAACCTTGTTTTCATTAATGTGTGTTAACCCCTAAGTAACTAAAGTTTGTTTTAAGTTTTAAATAAGATTTAGTTAAGCTAAATGTGGTTTTAAAGATCCCGACTCATAGAGTTGGCACACCTTTACCAGAGTAAAATATAGGACAGTTTCGTCCTTCTGATAGCTAATATCAGCATCAATTCATTAGTTAAAAAGATTTTCTGAGATATCTATGCATGGTAAAATGCCTCTACAGTCTCTCTCACTCTTGTGAAAATTGTAGATATTACCAGCACCTCAATACCAACTGCCACTGTTAATTTAATTCCATCCTTGAACTGACTTTATAATAACCCAGTCAGTGTAGAGCAGTGGCCTTGCCAGAAAAAAAAAAAAAAGGTTAAACGTGCTATTCCTGGCCTGATAAAAAAAAATTTTTATTTAACAGATGTGATTCAACAAAATCATTTAGTGTAAAATGGTCATCTAAAAGAAATGTTAACAGTAAAATTTTATTTTAACATTTCAGCTATAAGGTTTATCTTAGCTTTTTAAGTTACCTATCCAAATCAAAGTGAAAGATCAATTAAGTTGTGTACCCACCCTTGTTCATAGCTGCCCTAAGGGTGTGATAGCTTTGTGATAAACAAAGATCCTAACAAAGTTTAACATTTTACTTAAAATTGTTTAAGTGATTTCAAAAAAAAAAAAAGCTTTTAAAATACTTTCTCAACTAAACAGGCAAAACTGGCTTGGGTTAGTAAAAGATAACACAATGGTTATGTTAATTATTTACATGCCAGAGGCTTTTGCGCTGGTTTTCCTCTTTATATCTTTCTGCTTTTAAAAATTATCTGGTTTGTTTTAAGACACTGCCAGAGATTTATTCTTGATAAATTAAGGTAATACATTGTGTTTTTGGTCTGATAGAAGATTTGTTTTGGCAAATCCTGATTTAACAAAATTAATATTTTGAACATTTAAACTATGAGGTTTTATTTTAGCCTTTTAAGTTGCCATATTAGAGTTCTAAAGAGTAAAATCTATTAAGAGTTTTATATCTACACTTACTCATGATAGCCTTGTGATGAGTAAAGATATTAGTAAACTAAAGGTATAATAGTGTGCTTAAACTGTCTAATCAGTTTAAAATAATGCTAAAAATGGTAAATATTTTATCATGTCAACACATTAGGTATTGACTTTCTATAACATATTGGTATATTCTAATAAAGAGCCTTCTAAAATCATAGAAAAAACTCAAGTCAATTCTAACCATTAGATCATCAATTAACTTGGTACAAGTTCTCTCCCTAAGTAAATAATTATAGGTACATCTCCACATGAAGAACTGACTGCTCATATGGTAAGATTTAAAACTAAACATTTTAAATTTTTTATTTATGGGTGTGTGATGACTCCTAAAGTCACTCATATCCTAAAATTTTTCTCATTTTTTTACAAGCCTCTTAAAATTTTAACGCTTGACCTGCCATAGTGAGAGCACTTTACTGGCTCCTGCATTATTTAATTAAGATCTTGCTATTCAGACTTTTAAGATTAATCTCCATTGATAAAAGCCAATGCTCTCTGACAGATTGATGTAATTCACCTGCCCATGTTTAGTAAACAAAAACTTTTTTTCTCAGTTGATATTTTTTCTAAATTTATGTGGGCTACAGCTCAAACAAGAAAAACTAAAACCCTTAAGCTTAATTAATAATAAAAAAAGGAAGGGTAATGCACCCCCCAGTATTCAGTTGGCTAAAGTGTCAATGAAGTAACATACTAAACCTTTTTAATATTTACAAAAATTCTAATTGTCCATTTATTATATCTCATTGACAAAGCCATCCACTTTTCCAGTCATAGAGACATATTCTTTTTCTCTTTTTTCAACACTGGATGTCCATGTTTGTTTTCCTTTTATTATGGTGGATGACATTGCTCTTGCAAAATCCACAGAGTCCCTGTTGGCAAGTCCTTACCACAAAGGACACCATGGCAGTATATAGTCCAGCTAACCTCACCAGCTTATCCAAGTCTTCTCTTTCTGCTGACCTACCACTGCTGACTTCATCTTTGCATGTTTATTGACTGCTCACTTTTCTCAAAATATTCCTCGATGTTCAAGGAACCTCACCTTGACTTCTAATGTGTATGCACCTCCTCTGTGTTTTGGTAAACACCATCCTATATTTTCATGTCAATTCTTCTCTACCTGGTCCTTGCCTCCTAGTTTTGCTTGTTCCACAGCTGACCAGAAGAAGAAAATTTCATCAGTTGGCGCTGACCAGAAGACCAGACGTGCTGTGTTTCTTCCCCTGGACATCACATCCACTGACTGCTTCCCTTAGACTTGATGGTGGCATGCTAGGACACTCTATATATTCCTCCCATAATTTTTTTGACAGATTACAACAGGTTATAGACTCCACCACAAATAGTCTTGAATCACTACAGAGCCCCTTATGGGAACCTTATTAGTCTTTTGTTAATGATTACCTTAGGACCCTTTATTTTTAATAAGATTACTGATTTTATAAAACGGCAGATTGACTCCTTGGCATCAAAACCTTTGCAAATACATTATCACAGACTTGATTTGGCTGATAGAGGCCTGGCTGAACCTGAGGATGACAGACCCCCTTTTCAGATGGCATAAAACTCAGAATTATGCATGGAGACATCCAACCTTGGCAGGGCAAGGATACCAGTAAGGAGTGTAAGGCAAAGCACTGCAGGGGGAGGACCCTATTGTCTGCCTCTGAGTCCCCCGTGAAGCAAACCTGATTTGCATGGAGGTTGGTGTCAGCAACAAAAATTGTTTCCCTAGAAACTGTGGCTCTGCCTCCCCTCCCCAAAAAGACACCAAGAGCCTTATAAGATGTGGGAAGGTTGGTTTTGCACCCACCCCGCGGGAGGAATCAGGTCAATACTTCCCTCCTCTGGTTACGCTCACCAAACCTGCTGTTAGGGTCTCTGCTCCTCACCCCCATTGCCTGCCTCAATTTTAAAATTATAACAAAGGGAGGATATGCCAGGAGCCATTTCTCTGCTTGATAGATGATAAGCTTTGAGACAACAGAAGCCCTCGAGACAAGTTTCATTTCCCCTGGGCAGGCCATTTTCCCCTCAGGTAGACCATTTACCAGAAACAGTGACACAACACATAGTTGTGGTAGCAAACGTGATTTCATCCATTGTATGTTGCAAGGAACATTCCCCCTTTGAAGATTGCTCCCCCTCCTCCTCCTCCAGCACTTCCCCCCTCCTTCCCCAAAGCCTTATAATGCCTGTGCTCACAATAAAATTTAAGCTTGATCAGAAACTTGACTTGCTGTCGTTCTTCGTGTCTCGTGTCCCTATCATTTCAGGTCTCATTGGGTTCCTAGCCCCTGTTTACCGCCCTTCTGGTCGGGGCATAAGGTAACAACTACAGACCCAGAGACTAGGACATTGCCATTTTATGGGAAATTACTTAATTTATTACAGAGAGGTTCAGTAACTTACCCAGAATAACAAAGACACCTTTATTACTAATTCTATATTATTAGATGATTTTGAACAAGTATTTTAATTTGTGAAATTTCACTAAAAATATCTGCCCTCTGATATATAAAGATAAAATTATTTAGAACTTCAAGGGGAATATATATAAATCCATGTTCACAATGAGCATTTCATTTGTTGAAGGACCAGATGAATCCCCAAATTATAATATAGTCCATTCACCCTGATCTTCTTGCTTTACAAAGTCTTTTGTCTCTAATCTCTTTTATAAATTTATTTTATTTAGATAGAAAGATATAAATATATATTTTATTTATATAGAGATAGTCATATAATTACTCTGGCATTGCAGAATTTAAAGACGGGTGTTGTCTTTGTTGATCTCACAGCAGCCTATGACATGGTCTGGCACCGTGGTCTCCTAGTCAAGATCTCAAGATGCCTGTCTCCATGGGTGGCCAACACTATATCGTTTCTTCTCCAAAACAGAAGATTCCGGGTGCATCTGGGTGACAAGTCTAGCAGATGAAGACTTGTCTCAAGTGGCCTCCCCCAGGGCTCTGTTCTGGCTCCTACGCTATTTAATATTTACATCAATGACCTTCCAGAAACTTCTTCAAGGAAGTTCATCTACGCCGATGACATCTGCTGTGCAACTCAGGCATCCAAGTTTGACATCCTCAAGGAAACACTCACGAAAGACATGTCTCTGATATCTGATTACTGTAAAAAATGGTGACTAATCCCTATCACTGCAAAAACGGTATCATCTGTTTTCCATCTACACCATGCCTCGGCCTCGCGTGAGCTTAATGTGCAGCTTGGCGGTACGAGAATCCGGCATGAAGCCCAGCCAGTCTATCTTGGCGTTACTCTCGATCGCACCCTGTCATTTCACGAACATCTCATAAAAACTGCAGCAAAGGTGGGTGCGAGGAATAACATTGCAAGTCTGGCCAGCTCCTCATGGGGCGCGAGCGCTTCCACACTACGATCATCATCTCTGGCATTATGCTATTCCACTGCAGAATACTGTGCCCCAGTATGGTTCCATAGCCCCCATGTCCACTTGGTTGATTCCAAATTATATTCCTCCATGAGGATAATTTCTGGAACCATCCGTTCCACCCCGGTTCCATGGCTGCCAGTTCTTAGCAACATCGCCCCGCCAGATATTCGTCAGGATGCAACATCATCTTAGTTCATTTCCCACGTCTACACTCAACCAGACCTGCCAATATACGCGGATATCTTCGCCCACCCTGTCCAACGCTTGACGTCTCATCACCCAATCTGGTCCCCTATGCCTACACTGAACTTCTCTGTTCCAGACTCTTGGAAAGAGAGTTGGCAGTCAACTGAGGTAAAGAACAAACACCTCATCACAGACCCCTGCAAGCGTCAACCTGGCTTTGACCTAGCACGTTATGATTGGGCCCTCCTCAATCGCTATCGAACAGGCCATGGCCGGTGCACCGCTATGTTCCATCGCTGGGGAGCCAGAGACGACCCAAACTGCCCCTGCGGCTCCAGACAGACTATGACCCACATAGTCAATGACTGCCACCTCTCCAGATTCAAAGGAGGTCTTGAAACTTTACATCAGGCTCAACCTGACACTGTTGACTGGCTACGGAAGAAGGGCAAACACTAGAAGAAGTGCCAGGTTGGAACTCATGCTTGCAAGTCCAGCGTCTACTTACTGTGTCACCTCCCGGGCTATTCTATCATTTTATTTGACCTCACAATAATAAATCTATGATTTATTTAGTATGATCTCTACTATCCTATTTTCATCCAGCCATAGCAGACTCAGAGAACCTAATAACAGCAGTAATAATAAAACAATAATAAAACCAGATAACATTATAGAGTAGTTGTTATATGTCAAATACTATACTAAGCCCTTCTTGCTTGGGGTCCTACAACTGGTAAATAATGTTATGGAAAATGATAGAATTAAACAAGAAAACCAAAACTTGGTCTCTCAGAGCACAGAGTCCAGGTATTATGATGGGTAGGTGACCCAAGGTACTGGATTTTCCTCTTAAAGACATCTGATGAACCTTTTTTAAATTTTTATTTATAAAAAGGAAACACCGACAAAAGCCATAAGATTGAGGTGACTCATTGGATAAAGCTTTGAACTAACAAATATGAGGTCCCCAAAACAATGTTTAGCATCGCAATTGTAGGAGTGATGCTCTGGTTCTCTCTCCTTAACTTTTTCTCTCATGAACAAAGAGTAAATAAATAAACTGGGGTGGAGAGGGGAAGGGGAATAGCATAATGGTTATGAAAAAACTTTTATGGGCCCAGGTGGTAGCTCACCGAAGTGCAAGGTCCCATGCAAGGATCCCAGTTCTAGTCCCCAGCTCCTCACCTGCAGGGAGGTCACTTCACTAGTGGTGAAGCAGATCTTCAGCTGTTTATCTTTCTCTTTCCCTCTCTGTCTCCCCCTCCCCTCTCAATTTCCCTCTGTCCTATAAAAAAATAAAAGCCATAAGATAAGAGGGGTACAACTCCACACAATTCCCTCCACCAGAACTCGGTATCCCATCCCCTCCCCTGATGGCTTTCCTATTCTTTATCCCTGGGAGTATGGACCCAGGGTCATTATGGGGTACAGAAGGTGGAAGGTCTGGCTTCTGTAATTGCTTCACTACTGAACATAGGCATTGACAGGTCTATACATACTCTCAGCTCCTCTCTCTCTCTCTCTCCATATATATATATATATATATATATATATATATATATCCCTAGTGGGGCAGGGTTCTTTAGGACACATTGATGGCATCATCTTCCCAGGGAAGTCTGGTTGGCTGACATTATGTTAGCATCTGTAACCTGGTGGATGAAAAAAGAGTTAACATATAGAGCCAAAGCAATTGTTGACTAATCATGAACCTAAAGGATGGAATAGTTCATATGAAGAGTTTGGGGGTCTCTGTTTTGTATACAGTTAATAGTCCTATTTTAGTTGTATTCCAAAGAGCCCATGACTATACTAGTTTTTTTTCCCTGAGCCTGACATCAGATATGTAGGTGGACACAAATTATTGTCTGGGGGAGATGATGTCATGGTTGGAAAAATGACCAGAAAGCTGGATCAGGGAAAAGAGTAGTTCCCAAATATGGGAAAGGGATATAAATATTATTGACTGTAAACCCCATAGATTTGATCTGATCTGGGGCCCATATTCAGCTTAGGTGAATCCCTTTTATGGAATGTTAGGCTGTATGCTCTGCTTTGGGATTAGAAACTTTAAGGCTAGATAAGCCTTGGTTCTAGTGCAGGTTCCATTGCTTGACTTGGGTAAACTACTTCAAATCTCTGAGTCTCAGTTTCTTCATGTGTAAAATAAAAATGGTTATGATTGTTATTTTCACTGGATTATTGAAAGGATAAAACAAATTGCTCCATGTAGCCACTTAATTCTGAATCAGGCCATTCTTCTTCTTCTAGCGTTTGCCCTTCTTCCGTAGCCAGTCAACAGCATCAGGTTGAGCCTGATGTAAAGTTTCGAGACCTCCTTTGAATCTGGAGAGGTGGCAGTCATTGACTATGTGGGTCATAGTCTGTCTGTAGCCACAGGGGCAATTCGGGTCGTCTCTGGCTCCCCAGTGATAGAACATAGCAGTGCACCGGCCATGGCCTGTTCGATAGCAATTGAGGAGGGCTCAATCATAACGTGCTAGGTCAAAGCCAGGTTGATGCTTGCAGGGGTCTGTGATGAGGTGTTTGTTCTTGACCTCAGCTGACTGCCAACTCTGTTTCCAAGAGACTGGAACAGAGAAGTTCAGTGTAGGCATAGGGGACCAGATTGGGTGACGAGACGTCAAGCATTGGACAGGGTGGGCGAAGATATCCGCGTATATTGGCAGGTCCGGTCGAGCGTAGACGTGGGAAATGAACTTAGATGATGCCGCATCCCGACGAATATCTGGCAGGGCGATGTTGCTAAGAACTGGCAGCCATGGAACCAGGGTGGAATGGATGGTTCCAGAAATTATCCTCATGGAGGAATATAATTTGGAATTGACCAAGTGGACATGGGGGCTACGGAACCATACTGGGGCACAGTATTCTGCAGTGGAATAGCATAACGCCAGAGATGATGATTGTAGTGTGGAAGCGCTCGCGCCCCATGAGGAGCTGGCCAGACTTGCAATGATGTTATTCCTCGCACCCACCTTTGCTGCAGTTTTTATGAGATGTTTGTGAAATGACAGAGTGCGATCGAGAGTAACGCCAAGATAGACTGGCTGGGCTTCATGCCGGATTCTCGTACCACCAAGCTGCACATTAAGCTCACGCGAGGCCGAGGCATGGTGTAGATGGAAAACAGATGATACCGTTTTTGCAGTGCTAGGGATTACTCGCCATTTTTTACAGTAATCAGATATCAGAGACATGTCTTTTGTGAGTGTTTCCTCGAGGATGTCGAACTTGGATGCCTGAGTTGCACAACAGATGTCATCGGCGTAGATGAACTTCCTTGAAGAAGTTTCTGGAAGGTCATTGATGTAAATATTAAATAGCGTAGGAGCCAGAACAGAGCCCTGGGGGAGGCCACTTGAGACAGGTCTCCATCTGCTAGACTTGTCACCCAGATGCACCCGGAATCTTCTGTTTTGGAGAAGTAACGATATAGTGTTGGCCACCCATGGAGACAGGCATCTTGAGATCTTGACTAGGAGACCACGGTGCCAGACCGTGTCATAGGCTGCTGTGAGATCAACAAAGACAGCACCTGTCTTTAAATTCTTCTGGAATCCATTTTCAATGTAAGTTGAGAGGGCCAGGGCTTGTTCACAGGTAGATCTTCCTGGGCGGAAACCAGCTTGGGCAGGTGATAGGAATTTCTCTGTAAGATGAGAAATATGTGACAGAAGCAGCCTCTCAAGGAGTTTGTAACACACGGAGAGGAGAGAAATTGGTCTATAGCTGGCGGCCAGTGTTGGGTCTTTCTTTGGTTTCAAAACCGCTATAATCTTCGCACAACGCCAAACTTTGGGCATAGACTCAGATTCCAAGATGTGGGACAGGAATGCAGCGAGCCACTTCTTTGCCGCAGGACCCAGGTGAAGAATGAGTTCTGGGGTGATGTTATCATAGCCAGCAGCTGTTCCCGGTTTAACCCTCTTCAAAGCGTCTTCCAGTTCAGACAGTGTAAAGGGAGAGAGTTTTGGAGATGGACAAGATAACCTGAAGTGGCATGACCACTCATGGGAAATTTCTCTTTTCCAGACTGGGTCGATCTTAGCACGTCCAACTTGACTTAGGTGACTGGCCACTGAGTTTGGAGATACGGGAGGATGGGAGACTGGAGGGGGTTGGCTACCGGCACCTAGTCTGTGAAGAAGCTTCCAGGCCTTCCTACTTGAGTGGGTGAAATTCAGACTTTCCGTGAGTTGTTGCCAGCGGGCTTTGCGTGCTGCATCCAGGGAGGCAATGAGATGGTCAGCCACATCTGGGTCGCCCGACTCATCATACTGCTTTAGTAGTTGCTCGCATTCAGCATCAAGACAAGGCGTATAGTTAGCACGTCTCCCACAAGGAATGGCTTGGGAAGCTGCTTTGAAGATGGCTTGGCGGAAGAGCCTGTAGGAGTCTTCAGAGGGGATAGAGTTAATTGGAATTGCAGGAATAGATTTATTGGTAAGATCACTGAACAGACGCCAGTTTGCTTTCCGACAGTTCCATCTTAGTTTCTCTGAGCATAGAATCAGTGGGAGCTGGAGACCAATGTGGATGATAGCTGGGCGGTGATGACTGTGCGGGAAGATCTTGAGAACTTGTCTCGCAGCGGGAAAGTCTTGGCCGTTGACTGTGCTAATCCAGCACTGGTCGGGTGACGAGTCTTTATTCCATCTAGCACTGTGAAAAGAGCCTGGCTGTTTGGGATCGTATAATAGGGAGAGCTCATTCGCTGAAGCCCAGTCGACTAAGATAGAGCCGTCAGTACGAGTGGAGGAATATCCCCAGTCTTGGTGATGACTATTAAAGTCTCCAACGTAAACGGCTGGGTGATTCGGGCTAGGCAGGACCTCATTATCCCATGAGGCACTGGGAGGCTTATATACGTTGATGAGTTGAATAGTTCCAATAGTAATGGAGTCGTAGAAGGTCGAAGAGGCCGTGTGGTAAACGTCTGCAAGACACGATTTGGCATAGATGGCTCGGCCGTGTTTAGGATGGAGATTATAGCATATTAAATCGAATCCACTGATGGCGAATGGAGCAGCTTCATCGACTGCTATATGTGTTTCTTGTAGGCAGATAACATCTGCCTGATGCTGTATCGCCAGTTGACTAATAAGAACATGTTTGGCAAAGGACAGCCCCTCAACATTAAGTTCGAGGACTCGAAGATCAGGACCAACAGCTTGAAAGCTGGCAGGAGCTGCTTGTTGCTGGCTTTGGAAGTGACTGGGATCCATGTGGATTCAGTTGGCTAGGAAGGATCTTCAGTTTCCCAATCAGGCCATGATGTCTAACAACTGCTATTATTTCTGTTGTCATTGTAGTATTACTAATATTTGTATTGCCTTTAGTGTTTGTACTTCACAGTCAACTTGGATATGGAGAATTCTATCATCTAAGTGATCTCAGTTAAGGAAGGTGGATGGCCAGTCAAAAACTCCAAAGTTCTAGTATTTGGTAACTCAGGCTATTCTCCCAGTTTTTCTGTCTTTCAAATGCTTCTCTATGGTGGTTCTCATGAGTCATTTCCCCTGGGCTGAGAGATCTTCATGGACAAGAGACAAAGTGATATCACCCATAGCTGTTCCAACACTAAGCTGAATCTTCTGCAAGTTCTTTGACCTCTTCTCCCAACACATTCATGTTGCCCATCTAGGCTGCTACATGGACACCATCCAGGGTATCACAGGGATCTGGGCTGTGTGTTGCTCTGGCTAAAAGCTACCTTAGAAGTTTGGACCACTCCCGGATATCAATTCCTGAGGGCAGTACTATAGCCAGGTGCCTATGAAGCTCTTGAGTATTTGTCATGGGATAACTCCTAGGGACCTTTATATTTTCTTTGGAACCCCTGCCCCTGCTGTTTCACAGGAAAAAAGACATCTGTGGGGACAAATAAGTCACCTTTCTCTTCACTCACACCATCATCAGACTAAGTAGGTACTGGGCCAGATGTATAATCTGTACAATCTGGGATGCTATCCAATGCTATTTTGTAATAAAACTCTGAGCTGCAAACTCCTGGCTGACAGCCAGAGTCAGAGGCTGTCTATTCAAAGCCACCTTTGAAACTCATTCTATAGTCTTAGAAATCTAATATTTAATATATCTGTCATATATAGTAGAAACACAGCTATGCATTCATAACAGTAGACTTTAAGACTTGCTGTATATAAGGCACTGTGTTAACCATGTACTATATAAATTATCTCATTTAATGTTTTCTGTAATAATCTGTTACTATACAGGTGAGAAAATAGAGACATTTCTTCAGAGTCACAGAGCTAATAAAATTTAGAGCTGGAATGCAAACCTAGATTTCTATGATTCTAAAAGAACACATTCTTGGTGCTTAACCAGCGATGTGAGTTAAGATGGTTGATCCAATGTCTCTTTATTTCTTCTCTGCTGACTTTCTAAAGCCACTCTAAAAATATTGTATTTATTTATATTGGATAGAGACACTGACAAATTGACTGGGAAGAGGGAGAGAGAGGGGAAGAGAGAAAGAGAGGTGATGAGAGAAAGAGAGTGAATCTGAGAGAGAAAGAGAGGTGATGAGAGAAAGAGAGTGAATATGAGGTGATGCCTGCACCTCAGATTCACTGCTCCTGAAGTTTGCCCCCTGCAGGTGGAGACTTGAACCCGGGTCCTTGTGCATTGTAACGTATGTGCACTATTTGGTGCAAATATGACCTGGCCCCTCTGAAACCACTTCTAAGAGACCTCTATGTGGGCTATCAGAATAACTTACTTGGACAGCATACCTGCTATACTATGCAAAAGACCCAGGGTTGAACACAGACCCTACCAAACTTTTGGCACTGTGTTCTCCCTCTCTCTCTCTCCCTCTCTCTCTCTCTCCTCTCTCTCCACCCCCCCTGTTTCTCTTTTTTATGGTTTTGTTTTATGTTTTATTTTCTCTGTTTCTTCTTTAAAAAGTACATCTCAGACTGGTGAGTCAAGGCATCAGAAAAGCAAATGGGGGATAGGTAACCCTAGGTTCTACCAGAGGTAAGTACTGCATTTTCTGAGGACTCTGATGCACATTTTCAATATGCCTGTTCTCTTTTTTGCTCAAAAAATCTTCTTAGAATTGGGTCTGTGTTTTATGGTGATACAGTCTGTACCTGTACAAGGTCTCATGACCGGAAAATAAGACACAATGGTCTTCAATGGCAGCTTATGTTATGCACACCAAGCCATTTCCTTTCAAGACTGTATCTGAATTGGAGAGCATTCTTTGTCGATTTATAGAAAGGTACTGCATTCACTAACCCTATTCCTGCTTAGGACAGGGTTGTGCCTTGAGAGATTTGCCACTGGATTCACTAACTTCTCTAGGTGTTTAGGATTAAAAAGTAAGGAGGAATCATATATACTGACTGCTCAAGAAGGGCATATGAACCTCATCTAGAGAGTACATGTGGGGGGAGGGTGGCATACCTGGTTAAGCATATATGTTACAATGTGCAAGGACCCTAGTTCAAGACCCCAGTCCCCACCTGCACTGGGAAAGCTTTGTGAGTGGTTAACAATGTCTGTAGGTTTCTTTCTGTCTCTCTCCCTGTCATCCCCTTCCCTCTTGATTTCTGTCTCTATCCAATAAATAAATAAAGATATATATTTTTAAAAGAGTACGTATAAATTATAGAGGAAAATTTATACTAAATACTTTACATAGAGTATAGCAGAGGCGTTTACAATAGTGTATCATTTATTCATTCACTTATTCAGCTCCAACTTTGTGCCAGGTATTGTGCTAAATTTTGAGAATACATGGATCAATTAGACAAAAGTAGTTTCTACTACCACAGAGGTTACTGTCTGGTGGAGGATATAGTTTACACTTACTAGATAAGCAAATATAGGCATAATTATAAGTTATTATAACTAGGGTGTAGAAACAGAATAGAAATATATGGGTCATCAAAGAGAGAACTACAAAAGTTGGTTAAGGGCAAGAGACAGGCTCACTTCTCAATGACCCTTTTGGTCATTATCATACCACCTCACCATCTGGGCTCTTGGTGAGGGAATCCTTGGATTCCCACACAAATATGGTGGGCCTAGATTTCTAATGGATCTTTCTCTGTACCACCACTGGTAAATTTTATCAGAAACACCATCACAAGCCCTCTTGTGGGGCCTCTCAGGACCTTGCTCTCACCACAGAGCTGCTATGGTAGGGACTGCCTCAGTCTCTGAGAAGAGGCTGGGGTATCCTGCCCTGCCACTTGAGGAAGATTGGTTCTGAAATGAGTGCAGCCTACAGTGTGCCCAGCTGTGACCATGAGCTGCGTGCTCAGACCAATAGGGACTTAGAGCTATACAGGCTCTGGTGATAAATATAAATATGTATATATGGGGATTGAATGGGGCCAATAGAGGAAAATAGTTAATTCTATCCACAGAATATTTTCAAGAATGGGAGCTGCTATCTGCTATAATACAACTTTCTATCCCTTTTCTATATTCTGACACAATTTTCTCAGACACTATTTTTATCCAACTTCATGCTAACTATCAAACTCAAGCAAAAGCTACCATACTCATAGGTCCTTAGAAAAATGCCTAAAATAGACTTTCTAGCTTTCTTCCAGATTAAGATCCCTATTTTCATCTGCGCTGTTCCTACTTTTGGTTTCTGTGCATTAACCATTTTGTCTCATTTTGTGTCCTGCCACTTCTCAGACTCCAAGTTTCAGATGCTACTATGATTTTACCCTGACTTCTCTGGGCAGATGATTTCACCAGTGTGTCCAGGAATCTGACCTTTCCAGAGCCCTACTCCACTAGGGAAAGGTAGAAATAGTCTAGGGGTATGGATCCATCTGCCAATACTCAAATCCAGTGGAGAAGCAATTTCAGAAACCAGAACTCGTACCTTCTGCATCCCCAAAACAATTTAGATCCATAGTCCCATTGGGGAAGAAATGATAGGAGGAAGATGATAATAGGGCTCTGAACCCCAATGCCAGCAGGTCCCAGAGAGAGAGGAAGAAAAGGGGAGAGATATTTGGATGCAGTAATAGGGTTTTGTGTAGAAAAGGGAGGAGAGGATTGGACCTGGAAGAAAAAGGGGAAAATTACATATAAATGTAGACAGATAGTTGTAGAGATAACCGTTAACCCATGTCTGCAACCTTGGAAGAACCACGGTGGTTTTCAATTGAGGAATTTGTAATTCAGAACCATTGGCATGTAATTTTGTAAATCAATATTGAATCTTTCTAGTGCCATCACACCAAAAAGTCTCCTTTACCTGCACCCCCTATCCAATCCTCTTCCCTGTCCCCTCCAGTAATCACCATAGTTTTCACAGTCTAAGAGTCATCTTGGTTATTACTATTCTTTGCGGGTTCATTTGTTTTAGTTATGTATATTCTACATGTTAGTGGAACCATCTGGTAATTGTCTTTCATGTCTTTGCTTACAGTAAAAGTAGCATTAAGGAGGAATATTTAAGCTGAGATGAAGGATATATCTAGGTGAGCAATGTGAAGACCAGCATTCTAAATAGAGATAACAGTGTATATGAAGTAGGGTGCAACTTTCCAGTTCTGTGCAGGATTCAAGGTTGCTTGATATATGAAGCTTTAAGTGCTAAAATCCTGGGAAAAGTAAGCTATTAGTATGTCTAGTATGAAAACTCTGTGGTGAAAAATCAAAAGCAAACTACACAAGGATAACCAGGCAAATCAGTAAATGGGAGAAGATATTTGTACATGGCACATCTAACAAGCAACTGATATAAAACATCTATACAGAAGTGGTACAGATCTACAAAAGAAGTAAAAATAACCCATTTAAAAAGTGGGCCAATGGTCGTGGTGGGGGGGTTAGGTGGTGGTGCACTGGGTTAAGCCCACATAGTAGGAAGCTCAAGGACCTGCACAAGTATCCAGCTCTGAGTACCCAGCTAAGCTTCCTCGCCTGCAGGGGAGTCTTCACAAGTGGAGAAGCAAATTTTCAGGTGTCTATTTTGTGTTCTCCCTTTTTAAATCCCCCTCCCCTCTCAAGTTATCTCTGTCCTATCCAATAAAATGGGGAAAAGGGGGTCCGCCCAAAGCAGTGGTTTCATAATGTTAACATTGAGTCCCAGTAATAACCCTGGAGGCAAAAAAAAAACCATGTCCAGTAGTGAAGCAATTACAGAAGTCAGCCCTTCCTCCTTCTGCATCCCATAATGATCCTGGATCCATACTCCTAGAGTGATAAGGAACAGAAGAGCTTCCAAAGGAGGTAATGGGATATGGAACTCTGGTGGTAGAAATTGTGTGGTATTGTACCTCACATATCCTATGGTCTTGTCAATCATTATTGAATCAATAAAAAAAAAATACTGAGAAAAATGAAGAAGATTCCAGAAAAAAAAGATGGGCCAATGAACTAAAAAATTTCCTTTTTTTTTCCCCACAAGCAGAAATTCTCCACTTCAATTATCATTAGAGAAATGCATCCACCTGAGGCTACAGATCTTTCAGCTATAGATTATGATGTCAGTTGGATCTCTTGTTGCATTTATTTATTGTTTTTGGAGGAGAGGGTTCAATCCCTGTTTCCCTGGTCATGCCTCCCGGAAGTCCTCAGTGGCTGGATTTTAAGGTACTTCCATTTTTATTTGTTTAATGACTCTCCATACAGTCTCCCAAAGGGGCTGCACTAGTTTGCATGCCCACCATCAGTGGAGCAGAGTTACTTTTTCTCCACACCCTTTCCAATATATGTCATCTCCTGATTTGTTGATGTAACCCCTCTCTCAGGTATGAGATGGTATCTCAGTGTAGTTCTAAAATGCATTTAGAAAGAGAAGGAGGAGAAGAAAGAAATCTACTGGACATAATAGTAGAGAACTTCCATAGTGTAGACAACATAAAAGACATAAAGGTTCAAGAATCATAGAGGGTGCCAAACAGAACTAACCCAGACTTAAACAGAATAAGACACATCATATTTAGAACGAAAAGGAATAAGGTTAAAGAAAGGATCTTGAATGCTGCAAGAGAAAAACAAAGAGCCATCTATAAAGAAAAAACCATAAGATTAGCAGCAGATTTCTCCACACAAACACTATAGACCAGAAGAGAAAGGCAAGATATCTATCGAGCTCTCAATGAAAAAGGTTTTCAACCAAGACGACTGTATCATGATAGGCTGTCATTCAAACTATATAGAAGCATAAAAACCTTTTCAAATAAGCAACAGTTGAAGAAATCAACAATCACCAAGCCTGCCCTGCAAGAAGTTCTGAAAGGTCTCTTATAAACATGCCATATATCAGAACACTCTAAAATTTTAGAATAATGACATTAAGGAATCTTCATTATATAATATTAGTAAAGGTCAATGGCCTGGATTCACCTATTAAAAGGCATAGACTAAGAAGATGGATCAGAAAACACAACTTAACTATCTGTTGACTACAAGAATCCCATCCAACTCAACAAGACAAACACAGACTCAAAGTGAAAGGGTGGAAAACTACCATACAAGCCGATGGATCACAAAAAATGGGCAGGAACAGCTATTCTCAATCTGACATGATAAACCATAAAATAAATAAAATTGGAAAAGTTAGTGTTAGACATTAATGTTCAGAGGATCAGTCAATCAAGAGGCCTTAATGATTATTAACATCAATGCACCCAATGAGAGCCCATCTAAATATATCAAACATCTACTGAAAAGGCTACACCAGGGAGCTGGGCAGTAGAGCAGCAGGTTAAGCGCATATGGCACAAAGTGAAGGACCAGTGTAAAGATCTGAGTTCGAGCCCCCGGTTCCCACCTGCAGGGGAGTCGCTTCACAAGTGGTGAAGCAGGTCTGCAGGTGTCTGTCTTTCTCTCTCCCTCTCTGTCTTCCCCTCCTCACTCCATTTCTCTGCCCTATCTAACAATGATGACAACAGTAATTAAAACAAAGGCAACAAAAGGGAATAAATAAATAAAAAGAAAGGGCTACACCAATAAATTAATATGAAACAATAATAGGGGATAACATCTCTTGGATGTTAGACTAGAAACTATCAAATACTTAGAGGAAAATACTGGTAGAATGCTTTATTTATTTATTCATTTATTTATTTTTATATTACAGAATTACAACTCAACAGGGGTTTGGATCCACACCATTACCACCACCAGAGCATTGAGTCTTTACTCTCCCCACTGCAATTCACCACAGCTCTCCTAAGGTGGTAGACATGGGCCAGCCATCATCTCTACAACTATCTGTCCACATTTATATATAGTTGCCCCTTTTTTTTCTGATTCAATCCTCTTTTCTCCCCAAAGATACTCATAACAACTTTCTCCAAATGTCCATCTCCATTTCCTTCTGTCTCCCCGGGTGTTGATGGAGCTGGAGTTCAGAGCCCTCTTATCTTCATATTATCACTTCTCCCCCTCTGGGAATATGGATCAAGGTCGTTTTTGGGAACCAGAAGGTAGGAGTTCTGGATTCTGTAATTGCTTCTCCACTGAGCTAGAGTGTTGACAGGTTGATACAAACCCCCAGCCTGTTTCTATCTTTCCCTAGTGGACCAGAGCTCTGTAGATGCTATGGTCCAGGACACATTAGCGAGGTCATATGCCCAGAGAAGTCAGGATGGAGTCATGGTAGCATCTGTAACTTGGTGCTTGGAAGGTGGTATGACCTAAGTTGAGACAAAATGGTTAATGAACAGGAACCAAAAGGTAGGATTAGAGCAGATGAGATTAGGGACTTTGAAGTAGAAGAAAGTTAACAAATCCATTGTAGGTGTGTTCCTGGACACACACAACTGTGGTAGTTTTGCATGAGTTTGGTAGCTAGCCTGAGGATGGATAAAAAAAACTGTCTGAGGGAATGGTGTCAGAGTAGATAAAAGGGCTAGAAAGTTGTATTAGGGCAGGAAGTAGCTCCTCTTCTTGAAAAAAGTTCTGTGGGTAAAATTAAATATTTACCTCCATCCACCTGCTCCAGGGCGCATATATATATACATATGTGTGTCTGTGTGTGTGTGTGTTTGTGTGTGTGTGTCTGTGTGTGTGTGTTTGCGTGTGTGTGTCTGTGTGTGTGTGTTTGTGTGTGTGTGTCTGTGTGTGTGTTTGTGTGTGTGTGTCTGTGTGTGTGTGTCTGTGTGTGTTTGTGTGTGTGTCTGTGTGTGTGTTTGTGTGTGTGTCTGTGTGTTTGTGTGTGTTTGTGTGTGTGTCTGTGTGTGTGTCTGTGTGTGTGTCTGTGTGTGTCTGTGTGAGTGTGTGTGTTTGTGTGTGTGTCTGTGTGTTTGTGTGTGTCTGTGTGTTTGTGTGTGTGTCTGTGTGTGTTTGTGTGTGTGTCTGTGTGTGTGTCTGTGTGTGTGTGTCTGTGTGTGTGCCTGTGTGTGTGTCTGTGTGTGTGTCTGTGTGTGTCTGTGTGTGTGTCTGTGTGTGTGTCTGTGTGTGTGTCTGTGTGTCTCTGTGTTTGTGTGTGTGTCTGTGTGTGTGTCTGTGTATCTGTGTGTGTGTCTCTGTGTGTGTCTGTGTGTGTGTGTCTGTGTGTATTTGTTTGTGTGTCTCTGTGTGTCTGTGTGTGTCTGTGTGTGTCTCTCTGTGTGTCTGTGTGTGTCTGTGTGTGTTTGTGTGTGTCTCTGTGTTTGTGTGTATGTCTGTGTGTGTGTGTCTGTGTGTGTGTGTGTTTGTGTGTGTGTGTCTGTGTGTGTGTCTGTGTGTGTGTGTCTGTGTGTTTGTGTGTGTGTGTCTGTGTGTGTGTGTCTGTGTGTGTGTCTATGTGTGTGTCTGTGTGTGTGTCTGTGTGTGTGTCTATGTGTGTGTGTGTCTGTGTGTGTATCTGTGTGAGTGTGTGTGTATGTGTGTGTGTCTGTGTGTGTGTTCCATGCTCAAGGACTTGCATTGGAGCCCCACTCCCCACCTGCAGAGGGGAAGCTTAACAAGTGGTGAAGCATTTCTGCAGATGTCTATCTCCTCTCTCCCTCTCTTTCTCCCCCCCCCAATTTCTCTGTCTTAAAAATAAAATAGGAAAAAAAGCCAGCTGCAAAGAGTGGTAAATCCATAGTGGCACCAAGCCCCAGTGATGGGAAATAAAAATAATATATAACTGGAGAATGCAAAGTTAACCATAGTGAGATAGATCATCTTTATTGTGGAACTTCCTGGAATTTTTTTTTATTATTAGTGATTTTATTTATTTATTTTTTTATTTAAGAAAGGAGGCATTAACAAAACCATAGGATAGGAGGGGTACAACTCCACACAGTTCCCACCACCCAATCTCCATATCCCATCCCCTCCCCAATAGCTTTCCCATTCCTGCAGTTTTTTAATGAGTTGATATGAACTTCACTTCTTCTAAGCGTGGGCTGTAGTGTGCTACATGGGTCTAATATCATTAAACAAGGAACTCTTATTTCTTGAATGTTCTATAGATATCCTATGAAAATATATTTATGTGAAAATAGTGATCTAAGACATTTTGAAAAATACCGCACCTCACCTGAGTAATGAGGCTGAGGGGTTGACATTCCACGTCTGATGACTCTGGACACAGTCCGAAATGAAGCATGCAGACGTAGTACACGTTGCATTGATTAGGTTGGGATCAGCAGATGCAGTATCGTGTGCTATGAATTGAGAGAAGCATGCAGGAAAGTGAGTCTCACCCTAGAGGTTCCAGGACTGGGGGAGATAATGGCTTTATAGAGGAAACAGGAGGTTCCTCTTGTCTTAAGGTTTAAGAAGGCAATAGACAGTTATTGCTATAATCAAATTAGTTGGCAATTGGGTTAACTTTGAAAAGCCCTTTGTTAGGATTTGCTGTATCATACACGATATCACCATAACTTACGTCCCTTGACATTATTTATATATCACTTGTCTTATAAAGTAATGCCACCAGTTGCTTCTGTTCTCCCCGGTCTAAGCTTTTAGAAGAGTCAACATTTCAAAGAACAAGTCATTAGAAATGTATTAATGATTTGAGACCACTGTTAAAATTCGGTTTGACTACACTTTTAAAGTCTTAAGTGCTTAGATTGAAGGAACATATTCTCAGCCTACTGTCTGTGCATTAAAAGGTTTGAGACATTCAATCAGTTTTTCCTCTCATATTAATTAAACAGTGATTTATGAGACTACAAGTTAATAGGAGTATACATCAACACCACTCCCACCACCAAAGAACTCTTTGGATCCCCCCACCCCAGTGAAGCTGAATATCTACTCTCACCCTCCACTCAAAGAGATTTTTACTTTGGTGCCCTACTCCAAACTCAGTCAGATCATGCTTTGAGTTTCCCTTTATGTTCTTTCTCAACTACTTTTTATGAGTGGGATCATCCCATACTCATCTTTATCTTTTTGACTTAGCTCACTTAACATAATTCCTTCTATCTCCATTCAAGATGGGTCAGAGAATGTGGGTTCATTGTTCTTAATAGCTGCATAGTATTCCATTGTGTAAATATACCACAGCATTCTCAGCCATTCATCTGCTGTTGGACACTTGGTTTGCTTCCAGGTTTTAGCTATTATGAATTGTGCTGCTATGAACATAGTTATACACATATCTTTTTGGTTGGGTGTTATGAAGTCCTTGGGGTATAGCCCTAGGAGAGGAATTACTGGGTCATATGGAAGGTCCATGTCTAGCTTTGTGAAGGTTCTACAGACTGCTCTCCATAGAGGTTGAACCAATTTACATTCCCATCAGCAGTGCAGAAGGGTTCCTCTGTCCCCACAGCCTCTCTAGCACTTGTTGCTGCTGTTCTTTTTGATGTATGTCATCCTCACAGGGGTGGGGTGTCATCTCAATTTTGTCTTTATTTGCATTTCTCTGACAATCAGTGACCTGGAGCAATTTTTCATGTGTTTGTTAGCCTTTTGGATCTTTTCTGTAGTGAATATTCTCTGCCCATTTTTGGTTGGGGTCATTTGCTTTTTTGTTGCTAAGTTTGATGAGCTCATTATATATTTTTGTGATTAGTCTCTTATCTGATGTATGTATGGCATGTGACGATCACTGTCAAGCCACCCCATCATCTGGGGTCCTAGTCGGGGTGTCCTGAGATTCTCAAACAGACATGATGGGCCTAGGCCTCGAATAAATTGCTCTCTCCATTGTAACTGGTCATCTCCATCAGGAACAACACAATAGACCCCTTTGTGGGCCCCCATAGGACCTTGCCTTCAATGTAAATCAACAACAGTAGAGAACGTTCCATCCTCCCAAGGGAGGCTGGACAACATACTCTATCTACCTCCTAAGGAAGATGGGTTCTGAAATTGGGGAAGCTTGGAACGTTCCTACTGATGACTACAGAATGCAAGCTCAGATCTACAGGGATGCGGAGGTTAAACACGCTCCTATTCTGAATATGGGCTCCAGATCAAATCAATGGAGTTTACAGTCAACAATATTTATACCCCTTTCCCATATTTGGGAGCTACTCTCTTCCCTGATCCAGCTTTCTGGTCCTTTTTCCAGTCATGACATCATCTCCCCAGACAATAACTTGGATCCACCTCCATATCAAATGTCAGGCTCAGATGAAAAAAAAAAAAACAACTAGTATAGCCATAGGTCCTTTGGAATATAACTAAAAGAGTCCTACTATCTATCTACAAAGCGGCAACCCCAAATCTTCATCTGCAATATTCCAACCTTTAGGTTCATAATTAGTCAACAATTTTTTTAAATTTCTTTATTGGGGAATTAGTTTTTTACATTCGACAGTAAGGCAACAAATTTTTGGCTTTATATGTCAACTTTTCTTTCAGCCACCAGGTTCCAGATGCTACCAGACTTCCAGATGATGTCAACCAGACTTTCCTGGGCAAACGGCCCAACCTGGAGCTTCGCTTCCCCACATCCCGCCTCACTAGGGAAAGTGAAAGACAGGCTGGGAGTATGGATCGACCTACCAATGCCCATGATGGGGGGGAAGCAATTACAGAAGCCAGACCTTCCATCTTCTGAACCCCAAAATGACCCTGGGTCCATACTCCCAGAGGGATAAAGAATAGGAAAGCTGTCAGGGGAGGGGATGGGATACATAGTTCTGGTGGAGGGAACTGTGTGGAGTTGTACCCCTCTTATACTATGGCTTTTGTCAGTGTTTTCTTGGGTCCATGCTCCCAGAGGGATAGAGAATGGGAAAGCTATCAGGGGAGGGATATGGAGATTGGGTGATGGGAATTGTGTGGAGTTGTACCCCCTCCTACCCTATGGTTTTGTTAATTTATCCTTTCTCAAATAAAAATAAATAAATAAATAAATAAACGAAAAATGAAAAAGAAAAATACTAGAAACTCTTCAATAATAATATCATTTGAGCTTACTGTTAATATAGATATAATATATTTATTAAATTATGCACAAACCATGTCAAAATATTAGAATCAGTATAATTATAAATAGTTATTAACTTATCGTGGCATAATATGGATGAGATTTATAGAAGGTATTGTACATGTATAATGAGGAAAAAAATACCATCCATCCCATAAAAACAGGTAGGTGGAGAACTAATATCCAACATCTTAATTAATTCCTTTTTAAAGATTACTTCTAAGATTTAGTCGGATATTTTCTTATTAGGAAAAAAGTTAAGTCCAGTACTAAGCACTAGACAAAACTGAATTGCTTTGCATCAGAAAATGGGAAAAATCGGTTCCACTGTTTTCAAGAAATAGCAGAGAGCTGGCAAAGGTCACCTTAATAACTTGGAAAAGCAGCTAAAGGACATGAAAGAACCTTTATACCCTTAAGCTGTTTACTGTAGTGTAACAACTCTTAATTCTCCAAATATTAAACAAAATATACTGTGCCCACACAGGTCTTGTGAACCATTGCTCCCACTGTTAATATTTGTGTGAGGTGGTGGAAGTTCCGTTATTGTTGTTTTGAAAATCAAAGGAGGGCTACAGTTCAGGAGGGTTCTAACAACAGCAACAGCAAGATCTCCAAATGGCAGAAAGTTAGAAGAAGAAGAAGAAGAAGAAGAAGAAGAAGAAGAAGAAGAAGAAGAAGAAGAAGAAGAAGAAGAAGAAGAGGAGGAGGAGGAGGAGGAGGAGGAGGAGGAGGAGGAGGAGGAGGAGGAGGAGGAGGAGGAGGAGGAGGAGGGGGAGGGGGAGGGGGAGGGGGAGGGGGAGGGGAGGGGGAGGAGGAGGGAGAGGAAGAGGGGGAGAGGGAGGGGGAAGAAGAAGAACTCAGGTTGGATAAAAACAGAGATAGAGGTGATGGTGCCACTGCAACTACCCAGCCACTCACATTTGCAGATGTCTCGAGGGAGGGGAGAAGTCTGAGCCTACGATATGTATTAAAGGAAAGAATATTTTAGCAGCCACCATCTTTTAAGCAGGATCTCACTTAAGCCTCCCACAGTTCTATGAAATAGTTACTGCCATTTATTCCTATTCTCACCCCTGAAGAAAGTGAGTTAAATGAGACTCAGAGAGGTTATGCCACTTGTCCAAAATCACTCAGCTTGACAAAGACAGGGTTATGATTCTAGCCCAGATCTGCTCACCTCAAAAGCACATGTGCAAAAACATTTCCCAAACTGATTTCTAAAAAAAAAAAAAAAAAAAAAACTGACTGTAGGGTTGGATGGGCATGGACATAAGATTAAGATCTGGCTTCTGCTTCTGTTTTGAGATTTTGCTCACGATAGTCACATGTATCGGTACTACCAATTGATCCATCCTTGGACAGGAAGCACAAGAAAACCCAGATTTCCTGTGCGGTGGTTACTATGGATGTCAGGGCAACACCCACCTCACACTGGAGCCACCATGCTCTGTTTCCACTTCCCACACTATGGCTGTCTGGTTATTATTCACTTTTCCAGACAAAGTCAAATGCCGATACCTTGATACCTCTCAGACAGAAATCACCACATGTTGTTTTCACCGGGCTGGCTTCACGGGCGGGTAACAGACGACCATGGACTCATGGTTGAGCTGTAGGCAGTATCTCTTTATTCATGCAGGACACAGCTCAATCTAAGCCGAGCTAAGCTAAACTAAAAACTACAATCTTGTCCTTATAAATATACTAGCCCAGTAGGGTGGGAACAGGATGCAACACAGAGAGGGTGGAGAGAAAAGTGACTGGTGAAAATCAGGGTATGACAAGGAGAGGGGGCAGAGCAGGCAAGAATTCTACTGAACCACCAATGCCCTGGAGGGAGGGTGGTGCTTGTTAACGGCGGTTATGTAAATAGAATGAAGTGGTTATGTAAATAGAATAGTGTTAAGCAGGGGGGATTAAACTAATGAAACAGAAGGGGTTTTTAGAAGCACACCAACAACCACATATAGCGTGTCTTCTCCTCCTCCATTATACTAGACAGTCCCTGAGAGAAAGGCCCCAGCATAAACCATTTCCACATTCATAGTGCCCAGCAAATATGAGCCTCACAAATGTGTGCACCTAAATAAATGTTTATTCATGTTGTCTGGAAACCTTGTGAAGTAATGGCACCCACTCACTCCCTAGCCTGATCTCATGTCTCCCTGTGAACCCTGAGCTAGTTACACGCTGATGACTGAAAACAGAAGGGTATATGGCCTCCTAATATCCCATTGCTTTTTGCTGACAGTTTTTTTTTTTTTTTGAGTGGTGGGGACAGATGGGAAAACAAGCAGGCTAGAGAGAGAATGCAGACTAAATTTATTTTCTTTTTTCATCTGCAGGGGTCTGAGCCTCTGAAATCAGTTCTTCAGCCAAAAGGACAAAGCTACCTTAAATAGAAAGTCAGCTTGGTACAGCCAAGTGTCATTATATTAATATGCAAAGCTACCAGTCAGCTAATCTCTACAAACCATTTGTTTCCCTAATTGCCCTCTTAGGGGCAATTATAAAATAGGGAAGATGAATAACAATTTTATTTAATTCACCCTTCCTATTCTCTCCAGCTCCACTTACAGATGCAGTTCTGAAGCTGGCAATTTTCAGCTTAAATTGTCTAACTACCCTCCATCCCAACCTCATCCACCCATATTGGCATCTGTCTCCCTGAATCTTTGATTTCTGCCCCCTGATTCCCCGCTAGCACAGTCTCTTGGAACTCTCGAGTCTCAAGAAGATCTGCATGTAAAGAGGTAGATGGTGTTGGCAAAATGGCAGCAGGGAAAAGAATTGGAGTCCTGCATCCCCAAGGGACAGGGTATTGTCAGATTCAAAACACTGATCCTGGAGCTTAAGGCTGCACCTAAGTCTGGACTCTCCCACTTATGAATTATGTGGCCCTTGTTAAGTGACATAATTTCTCTGGGTCTCAGGAGCTTTATCAGAAAAAATGGGACTGGAGAGAATAGTCTAACAGAAAGTAATGCATAGAGCTATTGTGTAGATTGCATTAGATTATATCCAAGCATATAAGGACTTTAAACACAAGAATCTGTTCATACATGGGGCTGCTTAGTAACATGAGCTCCTAGTGCAATTGTACAGTTGCTTTTTTTTTAATTATTGCCACCAGGGTTATTTTTGGGGCTCTGTACCTGCACAATAAATCTGCCACTACCAGTGACTATTTTATTCCCCCACCCCCTTTTCTTTTGTTGATACAAAAGAAATGGAGATGGAAGGGGGAGATAGAGAAGAAGGAGAAAGACAGACCTGAAGTACTGATTCACTGCTTATGAAGCTTCCCTCTGCAGGTAGGGGCCAGGGACTGAAACCCAGGTCCTTGCACATTGTAACTGTGCATGCTACCAGGTGCACTACTGCCCAGAACTCCTATTATAGTTGTTCTTATGGTTACGCCAAGTAATAACAAGCAAGGTCTTCTTTCCGGCTCACCACACAGGCATACCACAAGAAACAAAGTAGCTAGCAAAGCTTTGAATTCAGATGACAAAGGGGGTGTGTGTGAATCTGGTAATGTCCATGACCCAGTCACTTATTCCCGCATATCCAGTCACAGAAATTTACCTTCTCTGCTCCCAGCTCTATCCTCTCATCCAGTGATTAGTCAATAATCTGTTTGAAATAGAGTGTAAGAACAGATCCCAACAAAATGGCAAAGCAATGAAATCACTCACTCCAGGAGAAAGGGGTCAGTGGAGTAAGATTTACCTTTCCAGTTCATACTTGGGAAGGTAGCTAGGTCCAGGTTAATGGGGTCCCAGACTCAGTAGTGTCTTCCTCCTGAGTATTATGTGCATATGTGTGCACAAACCAGGATTTCAGCAACAAGAAAGATATGTTAAGACCCAGAAACCTTCCTTAGGATGTCTATAAGGATGCCATTGTATATACTGTAATTCCCTTCCCTAAACTTTAAAACCAACATCCTGTGGAATTGGAGGAGAGTGTGCTAAGCGAAATAAGTCAGAGGAAGAAAGACACTTATGATGTCACTGATAAGTGGGATTTAAGAAAGAAAGTAATAGAGAGGATAGGATGAAATGTGAATAAATCCTTGTTCTATATTTGCAGATATGAGGACACTAGTTAGAAAAAGGATTTTAAAGGAGGCTGGAAACCCAATGACCTATGATGGATGGACATAGCACTTTGGTGCAGATAAGGTACATTAACATATATATTTGGGAAGATTGAAGATCATAAGACAACTACCTATAATCTTATAAAACAGCATTTCCTCAAATAAAAAGTTAAATATAAAAATTTTAAATTTGAGGGCCAGGTAGTAATGCACCTGGTTGAGTGCTCATGTTATAATTTGCATGTGCCCTGGTTCGAGCCCTTGGTCCCCACCTGTTGGGGAAAAGCTTTGTGAGTGGTGAAGCACTGCTGCAGGTGTCTCTGTCTCTCTCCCTCTCTGTCTCCTCCTTCCCTCTTGATTTCTGACTGTCTCTATCCAATAAATAAAGATAATGATAAAACATCTGAAAATAATAAAAAATCAAATTTCAGTGCCAGGTAGTGGTACACCCAGATGAGTGGAATGTGATCATGCGCAAAGACCCAAGTTCAAAGCTGGTCCACACCTATATGAGGGAAGATTCATAAATGGTGAAGCATGACTACAGGTGTCTTTTTTTCTCTCTCCCTCTCTGTCTTCCCTTCTTCTTTCAATTCCCATCTATCCTATCAAAAAAATGGTCACCTGGAGCAGTAGATTCCTCTTATAGGCACTGAGCCCCGGTGATAATCTTGGCGGAAATAAAAATGATAAATGAATAAACAAATAAATAATTATGATTTAAATTTAAAAGTAAAGAGTAGTTTTCCCCCAGAAAACTCAGCCTCTAATGGAGTCAACAGTTTGTTCATGTTCCTAGTGGGAGAAATAGCATTCATCTCTTCAGGGAACTTGTAAGAATTAAATGGCAAATTATGTTATCGATAAAGGCTGTCCTCCCATCCCTCTCATCCCAAACAAGTCTCCAAGCAGGATCTTGGGGAAAAATTCCCTCTTACCTATACCGGAGTCAGAAATCCTAGACTTAACCCTTGGGTTAATAATTATGAGTTGTGCAACTAACCATGTGCTGGTGAACTTTTTTTTTTTTCAGATTCTCTGTATCCTCATCTGTAAATTTTGTTTAATATCAATACCTACCTCACAGGTTTATGAGAATTCACCAAGATAATTCCTATAAATAGTTCTTCAGAGTGTCTGCACATGGTAAATATTCAGTAAGTTTGCTTACAGTAATATAACAGTTTAACATCACCATTTGCTTTTGTATTCCTTTGAAATTACTTCTGGGATCTCCAAATGTATGTGCTTTCTCATTTCTGTAACTTCCTGAGAATTTCTAACATTTGTATCTATATTTCTATGTCTACTCTTGCCAAATCCTAGGGGAAGACAAGTGAAACCCACTGTTCCTGGTTCCCCTGGTGCTTCCTGCTCTAAGAGCCATAGTCAATACTGGCGCTTTGAGCGCCATTGTCAATGCCACAGATCTCTTCCTAGTGTGGAATTACAACCCAACCCTTGTGTAAACAACTTCACTGGGTTTCATTATTGGTGCTCAGGGAGTTGGCTTAATTACAATTTTTAATGATGCACATGTTCATACAACTACTGTATTAACTGCCATCTCCTTGAGTGCTCTTTAGTATGTAATAAACATTATCCTTCATTGAAGCGGGGATCTGATTTCTTATCTCAACACATTAGGATCATTTACAAACCTGATTCCACTGACATCAGGATACTCAACTGAGACCTTGCAGTGGGAGAGAATCTGTGCTCTTCCCTACTTTGGTAGGCCCATGAACCCCAACATCATTTTTCTGATAAAATGCAAACTCAAATCTTAAAAGCTGTTATGGGAAGAATTAGATACAGGTATTGCCATGTTTCTAGTGGTGTGTGAATCTGGAAGGGATGCATGTAGACTCTGAATGTAACATGTCCCCATTTGAATGCTATAGCACACACAACAGTGTTGTCTGATTTCTATCCCGTAATCAAATATGCCTGCCATGTGGAAAAACAGATCATAAAGAATCTGCTGAACCCATTCAGGAAATATTAAAAGCCAGGGAAGCAGAGCTACTGTGTGTGACCCTTGATGGACTGACAGACTCCCTGGTACTTGAAGAAATGACCTCTTGGTGACACTGCTGCATAGGATTAGAACAAAAATTTTTTAGTGGTAAATGTACATAATATAGAATTATACATCTTAAAGTATATAGTTCAATGAATTTAGGACATCCAGTGTTCTGCAAACATCCCCTCTATTTAGTCCCAAACCATTCCATCCTCCCCAAAGAAATCCTTGTATGTATTAAGCACTCAGAATCCATCTCCCTTTTTATTTCTTGGTTCTACCAACTGGAAAACACAAATCTGCTTTCTATCACAATAGACTTCCCTATTTTAAATATTTCATTAAAATAGAATTACATTTTATATGACTCTGCTTGACCCTTTTTTTCATGTAGCATGGTATTTTTAAGGCTTATCCATGTTATAGTATGGATCATAGCTTCCATCAATTCTTTTTTTAAATTTTTAATATTTATTTATTCATTCCCTTTTGTTGCCCTTGTTGTTTTATTGTTGTAGTTATTGATGTTGTCATTGTTGGATAGGACAGAGAGAAATGGTTAGAGGAGGGGAAGACAGAGAGGGGGAGAGAAAGAGAGACACCTGCAGATCTGCTTCACCACGTGGGAAGTGACTCCCCTGCAAGTGGGGAGCCGGGAGCTCGAACCAGGATCCTTATGCTGGTCCTTGTGCTTTGTGCCACCTGTGCTTAACCCGCTGAGCTACAGGCCAACTCCCAGCTTCCATCAATTCTTTGTCTATCAACAATAAGATACCACCTCACTCCTGTAAGAATGGCATACATCAAAAAGGACAGCAGCAACAAATGCTGGAGAGGCTGTGGGGACAGAGGAACCCTTTTACATTGCTGGTGGGAATGTAAATTGGTACAGCCTCTGTGGAGACCAGTCTGGAAAACTCTCAGAAGGCTAGACATGGACCTTCCATATGATCCAGTAATTCCTCTCCTGGGGTTATACCCCAAAGACTCCATAACACCCAACCAAAAAGAGGTGTGTACTCCTATGTTCATAGCAGCACAATTCATAATAGCTAAAAGCTGGAAGCAACCCAGATGCCCAACAACAGATGAGTGGCTGAGAAATCTGTGGTATATATACACAATGGAATACTATGCAGCTATCAAGAACAATGAACCCACCTTCTCTGACCCATCTTGGACAGAGCTGGAAGGAATTATGTTAAGTGAACTAAGTCAGAAAGATAAAGATGAGTATGGGATGATCCCACTCATCAACAGAAGTTGAGTAAGAAGATCTGAAAGGGAAACTAAAAGCAGGACCTGATCAAATTGTAAGTAGGGCACCAAAGTAAAAACCCTGTGGTGAGGGGTAGACATGCAGCTTCCTGGGCCAGTGGGGGGTGGGAGTGGGTGGGAGGGATGGGTCACAGTCTTTTGGTGGTGGGAATGGTGTTTATGTACACTCCTAGTAAAATGTAGACATATAAATCAGTAGTTAATTAATATGAGGGGGAAAATCAGTTGTATGTCTCAAAGTTTCTCAAAACACAAACTGAATCTTTTTAATATATAGGCTGTGTATTTGATATGCGGACTCTCTCAAAAGCCTAGACCAAGTAGATTAGAAGCATCCAATAGCACAGCTATATACAAGATACTGGGTACTGTACAGCAAACCGTAACAAAAGGACTTTTCAAAGTTAACCCAATTACCAAATAATGTGATGATAACATTAACTATCGATTGTCTTTTTGAACCCTAAGACAGCAGGAACCTCACATCTCCACTATAGAGCCTCTACTTCCCCCAGTCCTGGAACCCTTGGATAGGGCCCACTTTCCTGTATGCCTCTCCCAATCCATACCAAATAATATTGCATCCGCCGATCACAACATAACCGACGCAACGATTGCCACCTCAACATGCTTCACCTCAGACTGTGTCCAGAGACTTCACGTGTGGAATGACAACCCTTCAGCTTCATTACTCGGGTGAAACCTTTCCTTTTATAGTACACTCTAATTTCATCTCAGGTGGTTCACCTTCTAACAAAGTCCCATAACCTAGATATACACCAGTTTCTGTGAGAGAGAGCTTATGTGCACACGTATCCATAAACTACTGCAAAATATATACCTGAAAGCAGAAGTACACTAAAGTTTGCAGTGAGTACCTCCCTAACACTTCCTCTCCACTATTCCAAGCTTGGGATCCATGATTGCTCAACAATTTGTTTGGCTTCGTATGTTAACTCTCTTTTCAATCACCAGGTTCCAGATGCCACCAGGATGCTGGCCAGGCTTCCCTGGATTGAAGACCCCACCAATGTGTCCTGGAGCTCAGCTTCCCCAGAGACACACCTTACTAGGGAAAGAGAGAGGCAGACTGGGAGTATGGACTGACCAGTCAACGCCCATGTTCAGCGGAGAAGCAATTACAGAAGCCAGACCTTCTACCTTCTGCAACCCTCAGTGACCCTGGGTCCATGCTCCCAGAGGGCTAGAGAATGGGAAAGCTATCATGGGAGGGGGTGGGTTATGGAGATTGGGTAGTGGGAATTGTGTGGAGTTGTACCCCTCCTACCTTATGGTTTTGTTCATTAATCCTTTCTTAAATAAAAAATTTAAAAAAATTCTTTGTCTATTAGATATTACAGCTACAATACATTTTGTATTTGTCAGTTAATGAATATTTAGGCTGTTTGCACTTTTTGGCTGTTGTGACTAGTGCTGCTATAAACATTTGTGTACAGATATTTGTTCAGACAGCCATTTTTAGAAGCTTGCATGTATGTACCTAAGGGTTATTATAAGATCTATCCTTTGCAGAAGCCACCAAACTAATTTGCATAATAACTGTGCCATTTTAATTTCCCATAAGTGATTTTGAACTGGTATAGCTAGTATGGAAAACAGTGAAAAGAGTGCTAAAAAATTCAAGAGTACAGAAATTCAAATGTTCCTGGAAACAAATGAAAATGAAGACACAAGCTATCAAAATATTTAGGACACAGCTAAAGCAACACTGAAAAGGAAACTCAGACATACAATCACACATTAGACAATAAGAAGAAGCTCAAATAAATGACATTACTGCACACCTTAAGGACTGAGAGGAAGAGGAACAAACCCTAAAGCAACCAGAAAAACAAAAGTCATTAAAACTAGAGCAGAAAATAAGAGAACTATACAAAAGATCAATGAAGCCAAATGTTGTTTCTTTGAAAAATTAAACAAGATTGACAAATCCCTAGCCAGACTCACTTAAAAAAAAATAAATAGGGAGTCGGGCTGTAGAGCAGCGGGTTAAGTGCAGGTGGCGCAAAGCACAAGGACGAGCATAAGGATCCCGGTTCGAACCCCGGCTCCCCACCTGCAGGGGAGTCGCTTCACAGGTGGTGAAGCAGGTCTGCAGGTGTCTATCTTTCTCTCCTCCTCTCTGTCTTCCCCTCCTCTCTCCATTTCTCTCTGTCCTATCCAACAATGACAACAACAATAATAACTACAACAATAAAACAAGAAGGGCAACAAAAGGGAATAAAGAAATAAAATAAATATAAAAAATTAAAAAGAAAAAAAAAGAAATAAAAAATAAAATAAAAAAGGGAGAAGACTCAAATAAACAGAATTGTAAACGATAGAGGAGATATCACAACTGACACCACAGAAATCCAGAAAGTCATGATAAACTTCTACAAAGAACTAGACGTTACCAAGCTAGAGAATCTGGAAATTGGAAATGGAAGAATTCCTAGAAACATATGCCCTTTCAAAACTGTACCAAGAAGAACCATAAAACCTAAATGGAACAATCACAGACAAAGAAACTGAAACAGTTATTAAGAATCTTCCCAACAACAAAAGTCCTGGACCAGACGGCTTTACAAACGAATTCCACAAAAACGTCAGGAAACAGTGAATATCTATACTTCTAAACCTCTTCCACAAGATTGAAGAAACAGGAACACTCCCTTCCACCTTCTATGAAGCCAACATCATCCTGATACCAAAAGCAGATAAGGACACAACAAAAAAGGAAAACTATAGACCAGTATCTCTAATGAACATAGATGCCAAAATATTAAACAAGATCCCGGCCAACCAGATACAGCAGTATATCCAAAAGATGGTTCATAACAACCAAATGGGATTTATCCCAGGAATGAAAATCTGGTTCAACATATGTAAGTCAATCAGTGTCATCCACCATATCAATAAAAGTAAAACCAAAAACAACATGATTTTCTCAATAGATGCAGAGAAAGCCTTTGACAAAATCCAACACACATTCATGTGAATAACACTAAAAACAATGGGGATAGATGGGCAATTCCTCAAGTCAGTGGAGTCCATATATAGCAAACCTACAGCCAACATCATACTCAATGGACAGAAGCTGAAAGCATTGCCACTCAGATCAGGGACTAGACAGGGCTGTCCATTATCACCATTACTCTACAACATAATATTGGAATTTCTTGCCATAGCAATCAGGCAAGAAAAAAAAATCAAAAGAATACAGATTGGAAGGGAAGAAGTCAAGCTCTCACTATTTGCAGATGATTTGATAGTATACATAGAAAAACCTAAAGAATCCAGCAGAAAGCTACTATAAACCATTAGACAATATAGCAAGGTGTCAGGCTACACATTCAATGTACAAAAATCAGTGGCATTTCTTTATGCAAACACTAAATCCAAAGAAGAGGATATACAGAAATCACTCCCATTAACTGTTGCAGCAAAATCAATAAAATACCTAGGAATAAACCTGACCAAAGAAGTGAAAGACATGTATACTGAAAACTATGAGTCACTACTCAAGGAAATAGAAACTGATACCAAGAAATGGAAAGACATCCCATGCTCATGAATTGGAAGAATAAATATCATCAAAATGAATATTCTCCCCAGGACCATATACAAATATAACGTGATACCCATCAAAGTTCCACCAAGCTTCTTTAAGAGAATAGAAGAAAAACTACAGTCATTTATCTGGAATCATAAAACACCTAGAAACACCAAAATAATTTTAAGGAAAAGAAACAGAAATTGAGGTCTCACATTCCCACATCTCAAACGATATTATAAGACCATCATCATCAAAACAGCTTGGTACTAGAACAAAAATAGGCACACAGACCAAACACAGTGAAACAGAAATGAAAGCCCAGAACAAACCCCCCACACCTGTAAACATCTAATCTTTGAAAAAGAGGCCCAAAATATTAAATGGAAGGAGGCTCTCTTCAACAAATGGTGCTGGGAAAACTGGGTCGAAACATGCAGAAGAATGAAACTGAACCATTTTATCTCACCAGAAACAAAAATGAGCTCCAAATGGACCAAGGATCTTGATGTTAGAATAGAAACTATCAAATAGTTAGAGAAAAACATTGGTGGAACACTTTCCCACCTAAACCTCAAGGACATCTTTGATGATACGAACCCAACTGCAAGGAAGACTAAAGCAGAAACAAACCAATGTGACTACATTAAATTGAAAACCTTCTGCACAGCCAAAAAAACTATCAAAAAAGCCAAGAGACCCCTCACAGAATGGGAGATCTTCCCATGCCATACATCAGACAAGAGACTAATCACCAAAATATACAAAGAGTTCAGCAAGCTCAGCAACAAAAAGCAAATGATCCCATCCAAAAAATGGGCAGAGGATATGAACAGAACATGACTATAGAAGAGATCCAAAAGGCTAACAAACTCATGAAAAATTGCTCCAGGTTGCTGATTGTCAGGGAAATGCAAATAAAGACAACATTGAGATACCACCTCACTCCTGTGAGAATGACATACATCAAAAAGGACAGCAGCAACAAATGCTGGAGAGACTGTGGGGACAAAGGAATGTTTCAGCACTGCTGGTGGGAATGTAAGTTGATCCAACCTCTGTGGAGAGCACTTTGGAAAACTCTCACAAGGCTAGACATGGACCTTCCATAGGATCCAGTAATTCCTCTCTTAGGAATATACCCCAAGGACTCCATAACACCCAACCAAAAAGATATGTGTACACCTATGTTCATAGCAGAACAATTCGTAATAGCTAAAACCTGGAAGCAACCCATGTTCCCAACAACAGATAAGTGGCTGAGAAAGCTGTGGTATATATACACAATGGAATACTATGCACCTATTAAGAACAATGAAGTCACCTTCTCTGACTCATCTTGGATGGAGATAGAAGGAATTATGTTAAGTGAGCTAATTCAAGTATGTGATGATCTTATTCATAAACAGAAGTTGAGAAAGAAGAATAGAGAAGGAAACTCAAAGCAGGATTTGAGTGAATTTGGAGTAGGGCACCAAAATAACAACTCTGGGTTCAGGGTGAGGGTGGATGTTGGGTATGATACAGCAAATCCTAACAAAGGAATTTTTTCAAAGTTAAGCCAATTGCCAAATAATGTGATTATAGCAATAATTATCTATTGCTTTCTTAAACCCTAAGACAGCAGGAACCTTCCACTTCCTCTATAGAGCCTATATTTCCCCAGTCCTGGAACCTCTAGAGTGGGGCTCACTTTCCTTCATGCTTCTCTCAAGGCATACCAAATGATATCACATCTGCTGATCCCAACCTACTCAACACAATGAGTACCATGTTGGTATGCTTCACTTTAGACTCTGTCCAGAGACATCAGGCGTGGAATGCCAACCCTCTCTTTAGCCTCATTACTCGGGTGAGACCTTTCCTTTCGTAGGATTCTCTAATTCCATTCCAGGTGGTTCACTTCCTAACAAAGTTTCAAAACCTAGATATAGACCAGGTTCCATGAGATAGAGCATATGTTCCCACGTATCCATAAATTAAGGCAAAATATATAGCTGAAAGCAAAAGTACACAATAGTCTGCAGTGAGTCACTATAAAGTTCATAATGAATAGACACTTCTACTTAGACTTAAATGCCCTCCTCACCTATTTCCTATTATATTTCCCTCACTCACTCCCAAATAATCCTTATCAATGAAAGGAATGCAAAAGCTGAATAAAGCAAGAGACTGGCATACTTTAACGATGATTCACTATTAGGATACCCATCAGATGGGGCTCTATTCAGGGAGTCCTGAGATTCCTAAACAAACATGATGGGCCTAGACCTCGAATAAATCCTTCTCTCAATTGTTACTGGTCATCTCTATCAGGAATAACAATACAGACCCCTTTGTGGGCCCCCATAGGACCTTGCCCTCAACTTGGATCAACAGCGGTAGAGAATGTTCCATCCTCCAAAGAGAGTCTGGACAACATACTCTATGCTACACCTGAGGAAGATAGGTCCTGATATTGGGGCAGCTTGGAAGTTCCTACTCATGACCACAGAATGTGAGTTCAGATCTACAGGGATGCAGAGGTCACATAGGCTCCTAAGCTGAATATGGGCCCCAGATGACATCAAATTGATGGGGTTTACAGCCAACAATATTTATACCCCTTTCCCATATTTGGGAGCTACTCTCTTCCCTGATCCAGCTTTCTGGTCCTTTTCCAGCCATGATATCATCTCACTTGACAATAACTAGGATCCACCTGCATATCAGATTTCAGGCCTATGGAAAAAAATTCAATAGTACAAATTCCATATGATCCAAACACTAAGTTTTGGGGTATGTATCCAAAGAATATGATAACACTCATTTGAAAAGATAAACCCATTCCCCTCTCCACATGTGCATATCAGCATTACTCTCAATAGCAAAGATATAGAAGTAATCTAACATCCATCAAGAGAAGACTGTTTAAAGATGAGGTGTATCTACACAGTGAAATACTACTATCTAAAAAAAAGGGACTGCTACGTTCTTAGATGAATGCAAGTTGACTTCTTCAAGCAATCAGTGCCAATAAGAGTGAATGAAGATAAACCTCATAAGTTTGATGATATTACAAACTTTCAAATGAAGAGTAAGAAACCCAGAAAGGTAGAAGTTGGTTGTATCTGACATAACATGAGTTTAGTGATTAACAGCTATCTTCTTATGACCTTCCCCATAAATTTACTCTCAGACTGGGACATGGCCCAGTAAAATTGGTCTCGGGTTTATGGTGAGAACATAAGAACATCTTTGGAAAATTTGGAACAATTTCCTAATTATAACTAGTAAGCAAACTATATAAATTATATATTTAAAACTATATAGCAAACTATATAAATTATAACTAGTAAGCATTGTATAACAGAGACCTAATGAAGTGCAGAAATTCTCTTCCCATTTGTCTATTCTTTTGAAGTATTTTGGGGCAACAAACTAGATTTGAGGTGGGGGATAGTTAGTTCTTGGGTCTTCTGCTGTCCTATAACATCACAGAATGAGCACCTTTTGAATGAATTATCCTTGCACCCAGACTTGAATCCCAGTTCTGCCACTTGAATTTCTGTGTGACCTTGGGAAAATCATGAAAATTCCCCAAGACTGTTTGCACACCTGTAAAATGAAAAGCCCTATAATATATGTCTACCTCACAGGAACCGTGTGGTGTGCAAACAAGAAGTTCAAGAAAATATCAAGGATAATCGCAATTTAAGTATCAGGCATTATTGCTGTCATTGGCATTAGAGGAGGGTTCTTTCTTACCCTCAGGGGACATTGACAATGCTGAGGAGTGGACCTATGTATACACAGAGCTAAAACTACAGGGATCAGATGGAAAGAATGTAAATGAGTGAGAGATATTCCTACTGCCTCTGAATTTCAAGCGTAGAATAGTTGTATAAAAGAAGGAACACATACATGAGTGAATCAAGGTCAGAGGATTAGCGTGTTTCTGTAAAGAAAATCAAAATTCAAAAAGCAAAAAATAAGTATGTACTGAGTGCCTACTCAGTGCAAACGCCACACAGAGCTCTAAGGATAGTCTAGCAGGATGTATAAAGCTCTGTGAGATGTGGGGAATTAGTCTAGTTTGTGGGTTAAAGGTTACTAGAGATAGTATAAGGAAAGTAAACTTTACTGCTGGATTTTTAGGACTTTTAAATTAAGTATTGAATATATATATATATATATATATGTCTTGAATATATATCCATAACATGCATCAGAATGTTATATTAAAAGCAACTAAAACTCATCTTGAAGAACTTGAGAAGAATACAATGCTCAGCTGTTTAGAAAATACCTGTGCAGAAAAAGAGCACAGTCCTCCTAAGTCTTTTATTTCTTTGTTATAAAAAACAGGGTGTTCAGAGAGAAAGTTGTGGGAGGATGGCATTTAGTTTTAAGACAACCCACACAGTAGACCATGGTTGGAGAGAGGTTGATGGCATTTCTGCAGATTTGATGTTGCCGGTGACCTTTTTAAAGAAGTTATATTGAATACCAGTCCCCATTCTTGACTTAGGCTGACAGAATGGTCAGGGAAGAACTACCTTTTCATTTCCAAGTAAGACAACAGTCACCAACCTCACTGTAGACATTCATAATAGTTATGACCTTCCAGTCTCATCTCCAACTCTGACACCATCTCCCTAGACAATACCTTTGCCCACCTGCATGTTAGTTATTAGGCTCAGGCAAAAATTAGCAAAGTCATGGTTCCCTTGGGATATACCTAAAATAGACTTCCTAGCTTATTCCAAAGTGAAGGCCCCGAATTTCATCTGCTATGCTTTTACTTTTAGGTTCCTGATTATTAAACAATTTGTTCTGGTTTATATCTTAATGCTTTTCAGCCACCAAGTTGCAGATGCTACCATGATGCCAACCTGACTTCCTGGGCAGACAACCTCACCAATGTGACCTTTCCAGAGCCCTGTCCTGCTAGGGAAAGAGAGAGATAGAGATAGAGATAGAGAGAGAGAGAGAGAGAGAGAGAGGCTGGGAGTATAGATCAACCTGTCAATGGCCATGTTCAGCGGGGAAACAATTACAGAAGCCAGACCTTCCTCCTTCTGCACCCCATAATGACCCTGGGTCCTTACTCCCAGAGGGATAAAGAATAGGAAAGCTATCAGGGGAGGGGATAGGATACAGAGTTCTGGTGGTGGGAATTGTGTGGAGTTTTACCTCCCTTATCCTATGGTTTTCGTCAGTGTTTGCTTTTTATAAATAAAAATTAAAAAAAAAGAATATCCTGGAGAAAGAGTGGTGAGTAACTGTTGTTTTCGCCGGGCTGGCTTCACGGGTGGGTAACAGACGACCCAGGACTCATGGCTGGGTTGTACTCAGTATCTCTTTATTCATGCAGGACGCAGCGCAATCTATACCAAGCTAAGCTAAACTAACTACTACAAACAATCTTGTCCTTATAAATATACTAGCCCAGTAGGGTGGGAACAGGATGCTACGCAGAGAGGATGGAGAGAAAAGTGACTGGTGAAAATCAGGGTATGACAAGGAGAGGGGGCGGAGCAGGTGAGAATTCTACCACTAAACCACCAATGCCCTGGAGGGAAGGTGGTGCTTGTTAACAGAGGTTATGTAAATAGAATAGTGTTATGTAAATAGAATGCAGGGGGGATTAAACCAAATGAAACAGAAGGGGTTTTTAAAGCATACCAACAAGTAATAAGTGAAGAAAGTAACAGTTCTTCATCTAGCGTTTGCCCTTCTTCCGTAGCCAGTCAACAGCGTCAGGTTGAGCCTGATGTAAAGTTTCGAGACCTCCTTTGAATCTGGAGAGGTGGCAGTCGTTGACTATGTGGGTCATAGTCTGTCTGTAGCCGCAGGGGCAGTTCGGGTCGTCTCTGGCTCCCCAGCGATGGAACATAGCGGTGCCCCGGCCATGGCCTGTTAGATAGCGATTGAGGCAGTGATCAAAATTATAGGAGTCCTGATGGCCAGAGCAACAAAGACTTTGCCTTAGATTCTGAGTTAGATGGACAGTTGATTGAGTGTTCTGAGAAGTGGAGCAACATAATTTTTGGTGTGTGAAGTGTAGATTATGAGGTACAGGAGTGAATGCAGAGGGCTATTTTGAAGACTTTCACAAATCATACTATGAATAGATGTTGGTAACTTAAGCTAATGTGCTAAGAGTGTAGATGGTGAGAGATGATTGGACCTTGGATGTGTATTTTGCAAGTGAAACCAAGAAAATATGTGAATAAGGATGAGTTTGAGCTGATCCTTGGGAGGATAGGAGAGGACAAAAAAGAAGATAAAGGACAGAGGACCCCAGGTGGTGGTCTGTTGTAGAACTGGAACAGAGATTTTGTCCTGAAGAAGTAAAATGAAACACTGCTCGGAGAAGGTGGCATCATGTGCCCATCAGTGGCATAGTACCATGAAAGCCTAGCAGAAGAATAATGATAGTGAAGCCCTTTTAAACTGTGAAGTGGGACTATGAATTGCTTGGCTAAAGGTGTTCCACTTCCTTCATCTACTACCATGCTCCCAACATAGTTATTACACATGGTAAGATATTGAATGAATGTTGTAATATACTTACCTTGGAGAGGTAAGTCTTTGCAGAGAGAATTCTAAAGGGAATTATTGTTTAAGACTTAGGAAGTGTCTCCATGGAGCCCTAAACTTGGTTAAATGTATGAAAATAATAAGGCAATTAACTATGGAAGTATAAAAGTAACATATATGACTTGGAGGCTGAATGTGCTTTGCAACTTCTGCAGATCATTGACCTTTAAATGCCAGAGAAGAATAGCAAGTGATAAATAGCAAGAATCTCAGCAAGTGATAAAATACTTAAAAGCTCCACTTTAAATATCTAGCTCTCTTTTTTAAATATTTATTTATTGATTGATTCCTTTTTGTTGCCCTTGTTGTTTTATTATTGTAGTTATTGATACTGTCCTTGTTGGATAGGGCAGAGGAAAATGGAGAGAGGAGAAGACAAAGAGGGGGAGTGAAAGATAGACACCTGCAGACCTGCTTCACTGCTTGTGAAGCAACTCCCCTACAGGTGGGGAGCCGGGCGCTCAAACTAGATTCCTTATGCCGGTCCTTGTGCTTTGCGCCACCTGCACTTAACCTGCTGTGCTACCGTCCGACTCCCTAAAGGTCTATCTCTTAATCACAAATTAAAGCGATCAACTTTTTCTGCTAACTAGCTTCACTAGCACTGGTGCAATATGGCAGGTGTCTCATATTCTCTCAGTCTCCATCAGAAAGGAACATGGAAAAAAAGGCCTCAGGGAGTATTAGAGTCATCATGCAGGTACCAAGGTCCAAAGATAACCCTGATGGTAACAACTAAATGAATAACAAAAAACAATCTTTATAAATATTTTATTTACTTATTATTGAATAGAGACAGAGGGAAATTGAGAAGAGAGGGGACATAAGGAGGAAATGAGACAGAAAGACACCCGCAGCCCTGCTTCACCACTCGTGAAGCTTTCCCCCGCAGGTGGGGACCAGAGGCTTGCACCTGGTCCACTGTAATGTGCATACTTGACCAGATGTGCCACTGCCTGGCCCCCATAATAAAAATAAAATAAAATTTAAAAAGAAATATGTGTATGAGGTTAAAGTGAAAAAAATTAAAAAACACTTCAAATGCTAATGACAATTACCTTGGGTAGTAGGATGATGAATTATTTTCAGCTTGCGAAAAACATTGTATATTTTCCAAAATTTTCCATCACCAGTATGCTTACATCAGTGGTCCAAAAGACAATTTTAATCAGACCAAGAATACCTCTCTCTGTCCCAGTCACACCAGCCCTGACCTAGTGACTGTGTTCTCTTGTTAATTATTCCCCATGTGCTCCTGTCCTGAGTGGCCAGCCAGCAACCACCCCCATCCCAGCTGCTTCTCCATTTCAAGCAGCTAACTCACCCATAGTCAGTTAATGGAATCATCTCCTGGGAGGCCCTGTGCCATCTCATATGCCACATCAATCATTCTGTGCCCTAATCTATCTCTTTGTGTTTTCAGAGGCCTGATTTCTCTCAACACCCTTATTTCTCTCTTAAGACCCCATCCTCCCTAGAATTGCCTTAAGATTCCACCAGCAGGATTGTCATGGTGGTTACCTATAATATAATTCTTTTCTTTAAAGATTAATTTATTGATTTTCATGAGAGAGAAAGATGGCAAGAGACAGAGACCATAGTGCTGCTCAGCCCTGGCATATGGTGGTGCTGAGGACTGAACTTTGGGCTATTGATGCCTCAAGCATGCATCTCTGGTACATGGCCATTCTGCTATCTCCTCAAGCCTCAAAAATAATTCTCGAGTGCTACAAATATTATCAAAGTAAATTTTCCATTATGAGCTCTTTGTGACCCAAAGGAAGAAGGTGCCTTCTCAAGCTCACCAACATGTGTTTTTGGAAGACTTCTATCTAAAAATCCATGACCAGCAAAGGTCATTAGCTCATTTCCTTATCATCACCTCCAACTAATATTTCACTTCTGTACAAGTGACAGATTTGCAGTCTCACTCCTGGGTCTATGTGATATTCTAGTCATTTACAGGAATGAGAGCAACATCAGGTCCTACAGGCTAAGATACAGGTATGCACAGAAAGTGGACCATCCTTCCTCCTTTTTTTGTGTCCAGGCTCTGTGAACCTCCATTCAGTCGTTCCACTTGTCTGGTTCAAGGTTGTACTGGGATAACTGTGAAGGCTGCCTGTAACGGATAAAGGCAAAATGGAGGAAACAGCACCACTTTCACAGACATTCCCACCCAACATTCTCTATGTCCTCTTCCTGGTGCCGCTGCTTTTTTTTTTTTTTTAATTTTTTATTTATAAAAAGGAAACACTGACAAAACCATAGAATAAGAGAGGTACAGCGTCGCACAATTCCCACCATCAGACCTCCATATACCATCCCCTCCATTGATAGCTTTCCTATTCTTTAACCCTCTGGGAGTATGGACCCAAGGTCATTGTGGGATGCAGAAGGTGGAAGGTCTTGCTTCCCTGCTGAATATGGGTGTTGACAGGTCGATCCATACTCCCAGCCTGTCTCTCTCTTTCCCTAGTGGGGAAGGGCTCTGGGGAAGTGGAGCTCCAAGGCACATTGATGAGGTTGTCTGTCCAGGGAAGTCTGGTCACATCCTGCTAGCATTTGGAACCTGGTGGCTGAAAAGAGAGTTAATATACAAAGCCAAACAAATTGTTGAACAATCATGAACTTAAAGGCTGGAATAGTGCTGATGAAGTGTTTGGGGTGGGGGGGGGTCCTCCATTTTGTAGATAGTTAGTAGGTATATTTTAGTTATATTTCAAAGGGCCTGTAGTTATACTAGTGTTTGTTTGTTTGTTGGCAGAACCTGAAATCTGATATGCGGGTGGATCCTAATTATTGTCTGGGGAGATGATGTCATGGCTGGGATAAGGACCAGAAAGCTGGATCAGGGAAGAGAGTAGCTCCCTAATATGGGAAAGGGGTATAAATATTACTATAAACTCCATCAATTTGATGTGATCTGGGGCCCCTAATTAGCTTAGGAATCTGCGTGACCTCTACATCTCTCTATATCTGAGCTCACATTCTGTGGTCATGAGTTGAATCATTCCATGCTGCCCCATTTCTATCAGGAACAACAAAATAGACCCCTTTGTGGGCTCCCATAGGATCTTGCCCTCAACTTGGATCAACAATAGTAGAGAATGTTCCATCCTCCAAAGGGAGGATGGACAACATACTCTATGCTACACCTGAGGAAGATGGGCCACTACTTTCTTAACCCAGTGTTTAATAAGTGCACAGCCTCTGAGCAATTAAGTCTCCTCGTCTCAGAGATTTTGTAAAGTAATGAGACAAAGACTGTCTCCCCCTGCTCAGACCATAGTGTTAAAAGTTGGATGGAATTGTTTTATGGGAAACCAGCAGGCAAGAAAGGACAGAATGCTAAGTGAATTACAGAACCTGCTTTCAAAAAGCTTATCATAGAATCAAAGAGTTTTAAAGTTTAAAGCAACTTTCATAAATATTTTCACCATGACTTATGATGCTTATTTTCTGTCTCTGAAAGATAGGAACAGAGTTATGGTCTGTTGGCCCCTCACTTGATGAATAGAGGTGTTTATTTCTTAGCCTTACAGCAAGGCAGTAGAAGGCTGCTTCAGAGGCCACCAGATGGATAGCTCATAATGATATCTAGAAGCACAATCAGTTGCAGCTTAGTCAGCCAACTCAAGTCTTATCACCCTTCGGCTGGTTAGCATAAGGACACATCAGTTCTTTACAGCAGTGTTCAACTCAACTGACCTCTCCTGTTTTCTAGTGTGGAAAACTGAGGTCTCCTTCCCTTCTCTATAGCCTCTGAGGATGGCATTTAAAAGGAATTGTTTGTACAAGGACTGGACTGTCGCAGTTAAAACCCAAGAAACTTCTAGTCAAGGTGCAATAATGATTTTGGTTTGTGGTGATGGTTGAGGTTTCTGTTTCTTTTGTGAAAAGGGGCTTCCACTTCAATATTTGCTTGACAGGATCATGCTAAATGAAATAAACCAGAAAGAGAAGGGTGAATATAGGATGTCTCACTCATGGACAGAAGTTGAGAAATAAGAACAAAAAGGGAAAGCACAGTGTAGAGCTTGGACTGGGTTTGGTGTACTGCACCAAAGGAAAGGACTCTGAAGGAATGCGAGGGCTTTCACGTCCTGGTGCATTATGGTAGAGGAGAACCTAGTTTGAGGGTAAGAGTGTTGTACAGAAAACTGAGAAATGTTACTTTGTTTTTTAATTTAATGTATTCATTTATTATTGAATAGAGACAGAGAAACTGAGAGAGGAGGAGGGAGATAGAGAGGGAATGAGATAGAGACACCGGCAGCCCCACTCCACCACTTGTGAAACTTTCTCCTTGTAGGTGGGGACCAGAGAATTGAACACTAGTCCTTGTGCATTATAATGTGTGTGCTTAACCAGGTGCTCCACCTCCTGCTCACAAACTTGGAAATTTTACACATGTACCAACAATTGTATTTATTATTTTTTAATTTTATTTATAAAAAAGAAACAGTGACAAAACCATAGGATAATGGAGGTACAACTCCACACAATTCCTCCGTATCCCATCCCCTCCCTTGATAGCTTTCCTATTCTTTATCCCTCTGGGAGTAAGGACCCAAGGTCATTGGGATGCAGAAGGTGGAAGGTGTGGCTTCTGTAATTGCTGAACATGGGTGTTGACAGGTCGATCCATACTCCCAGCCATACAGGCCTTTCTAATTACTCCAACACCAGCAAGGCAGACTGCTAAGTCTAAGTGAGCCACTAGAACCGCAGGGGCACTGTGTTATCCTGGAGGGCAAAATCTAGGACTTCCCACAACTCTATCCACTATAGCTGGAGTTCTGCCTGACACATAATGGTTTTCTTGTAAATAACTGTTTTTTTTTTATAAATACACTATGAAAAGACGTGAATCAGCAGCATTTCTGTTGTGTAGCTAATGAAGTTTCTACCACATTTCCCTTATAGTCAACAAAGCAACTCACTTATAGAGTAACAGAGGTCACACCAAGAAAATACAACCAATCTGTATTTGATCTGCCCAGATAATACATAGACCTACTACATCCATCATAGATCCATTTTCACCTGAACACAGTGCTTTGGACAATATTGATGTAGGAAGGACTCAATAAATGTATCTTGTGGGGGGTAAATGTAAATGTAACTTCAAAGGAAGCATATACTGATGGAACAGTATATGCTTTCAAATGATAGATACAAATTAGTGTTTGGTTTTCTATCTTATTTTCAACTTCTTATTCAGAAATGTATCAGGTCAATAACACAAATAAAATCAGTTAAAAACAAAACTAAACCACTATCATCAAGGAAAAGTGGATTGCATTCTCAATGCCTATCTAAAATTGAATGTGCTCACTAATTTTTTCCATGTCTGTGATCTGTTGAGCAGCATTGCAAAGATCATTCTGAGAGCTATATTATAACAGAAAAACCAATTGCCGGGGGGGGGGGTAAGGTACTGAGATGTATTTCTGAGCACAATACTATTTTCTCAGTATGAAGTCCAGTTTATATTATTTTCATTATCAGACCAAATAGATGTATAAAAAATGATCAAATGAAGATGATTTATTCCCTTCCAATGGTGGTATTTACATACAACCATTTGTTCAATCTGAAGAGCTTCTTCATTTCTCTCTGTACTGTGGGGCCATCTCAGAGACAGTTTGCATAAGTAATGCATTTATTTACTAATCTTCAAAGAGTCTCTCTTTTTCCTGCCTTCCCACTGTAGTCATTAGGGGTCACAACCCTGCAGGAAATATGGGCTGCCATGGTAACACAAAATGTCTGCTGCTGGGCTTAGCGTAATTCCTCCCTAATAGAAAAACAACGAGCAATAAATCCCATCTTTGATAAACTGGCTTATTGTTGTACAGAGCCTCTACCTGGGAGGTGACTACCCCTCAGAGCAGTTTTAAATTATACAAATGTGATTTTCATCTGGACTGATTTCTCATTTTTGCAAAAGGAACTAGAGAAAATTCTACCACATCAAGTCAAATTCCGTGTCGCATTTAAAAATCACTGGCATCACACTTAGTCATCTGCTGGACACATTCATCCGATGCTGTATGGCACTGTTCTAGGGGCTGTAAACAAAGCAAATCATTTCCCCTAAATCTCTTCTAATCCCCACGGAGAACTACAAATAAAATACACTAACTCTATCATTTTCACCTGTTTAGCAATGATGCATGTTCCATTAATTTGCAGTCCTTTGTATTGTTACCGGGATGCGTCTGCTCACGGTTAAGTAGCCACACTTTAGAGAAAGATGTTTTTATACTACCTCAAAGAAAAGCCACATACAGCGATATGTGTATATCTCTTGCTTATATTAAGAGCAAAAGGCAGATAAAGTAATAAAGGGAAGAGTGACAGCCTAATTACTTTGTTCTGAAATAGAAACATTCAGAAAAAGAATACATTCTGAAAGCAGCAATGATTACCTAAATAAAATTATACTGTAGATGCTAAAAATCCAAATTCTTGTCAAAGTACATGCTCATCAACACATGTGCCTTCATGTCCAGTTACATGGTCACCCCTCGCCCCTTAAGGCGTTGATAGCAACACCCATTGAAGAGATGATGCTTCTTCCTTCAAAGGGTTTTGATACTTTCTCAGAGCTTACAAGTAGATATGGAGTCCATTGATTAGATCTCTTGATGAAATGTTATAGCCTCGAATTTTTCCCTCTATTCACACTACCAAGACTAAAGGTCTCAGTAGTCTCTGAACACACCATACTACCCTGTTTCTATTCACTGCCTACAATGTACTCCTCTTCTGGAATGCCTTCCCTCTCCCCTTTGTCACAAAACCCTCCCTACAACCAAATTATAAAAACCATTCATACCTATTAGCATGTATCTGGGTATTCAATGACAGACTGTCATATATATTATTTGTCCATTGTTTCCTATGCGGAGATCTTACCTTCCCCAGAAGGGGGAGTAGTCTCTGAGACCAAACATAAAGAGTCTGTTCTGTTCTGCTTCATTGGTTACCACACTCTGTTGAAACAAGCCGCCATGATAAAAGGTCTAAAGAAAAGGAAACTGAGAGAAAAATCCAGTCAATGACCAGCAAGGAACAGACTCTCAACAATTCTCCAAGAACTGATCCTGCCAATAACTGCATGAGCTTGGAGGCATATCTTTCCTCAGTCCAACCTTCAAGTGAGATCCTAGACCTGGCTGACACACTGTAGCCTGTGAGAGATCCTTAAAGCAAAGTCCCCAAGTAAGCTATGTCAAAATTTTTGACCTGCAAGAATTGCAAGACAAAAGAGAGAGAGAGAGAGAATTGCAAGATAATACATGTATTTGCATGTACCAGCAACTGTATTTACTATAAACCATTAGTGCCTCCAATAAAAATATTTTTAAAAAATGAAAAAAATAGATGTGTTTTAATTTAAGCTTTTTCAGTTTGTGGGTAATCTGTCATTCAGCAATAGATAACCGATATCATCAATCTAGCCACTAGTTCCACAAATAAAATCAGAGCTGTATAAGAAAGAATTGTATTTTGGTATATTATCCAGTGACTTAAACTTTAGGGTAACAGAATCATGCTTTTAGATTAAGCCAGTTGCCAACTTCAGAATATGAAAGGTGAAGATTATGGACTCTGTATCTCATTTATCCCTTCATGGTTTCAAGCAAATATCTGTTAAGTCCGAGTTTACCAGTCCCTGCTTTATAAGTGTTCCCACTGCTCATTAGAACTATACTATGTCCACTCCCTTTGGCTGTGGTTTGAGTGTTTTCATATCTGGACCCAAACTAAGTCATCAGTCATTTCTTACTACAAATCTATCTCAGCCCCAGAGTACAGATTTCCTCTCTATTAAAAAGTTAGAATATTTCTATTTGGTATGATAATCGAGGTTATTGGGGAGGGAGTCTGGAAATGCTATTACCATTAATTTATGTGGAACAGGCTTTCCCAGGCCCAAGAATTAGCTTCTAAAAATCATACCAAATAAAAATGTTGTGCTTTGAGGCTGTCTTCAATAAATGGTGCTGGGAAAACTGGGTTGAAACATGCAGAAGAATGAAATTGAACCACTTTATCTCACCAGAAACAAAAATCAACTCCAAATGGATCAAAGACCTAGATGTCAGACCAGAAACAATCAAATACTTAGAGGAAAACATTGGTAAAACACTTTCCCACCTACACCTCAAGGACATCTTTGATGAATCAAACCCAATTGCAAGGAAGACTAAAGCAGAAACAAACCAATGGGACTACATCAAATTGAAAAGCTTCTGCACATCCAAAGAAACTATTAAACAAACAGAGAGACCCCTCACAGAATGGGAGAAGATCTTCACATGCCAGACATCAGACAAGAAACTAATCACCAAAATATATAAAGAGCTCAGCAAACTTAGCACCAAAAAAGCAAATGACCCCATCCAAAAATGGGCAGAGGATATGAACAAAACATTCACCTCAGAGGAGATCCAAAAGGCTAACAAACATATGAAAAACTGCTCTAGGTCACTGATTGTCAGAGAAATGCATATTAAGACAACACTAAGATACCACCTCACTCCTGTAAGAATGGCATATATCAAAAAGGACAGCAGCAACAAATGCTGGAGAGGCTGTGGGGACAGCCTCTGTGGAGAGCAATTTACATTGCTGGTGGGAATGTAAATTGGTCCAGCCTCTGTGGAGACCAGTCTGGAAAACTCTCAGAAGGCTAGACATGGACCTTCCATATGATCCAGGAATTCCTCTCCTGGGGTTATACCCCAAGGACTCCATAACACCCAACCAAAAAGAGGTGTGTACTCCTATGTTCATAGCAGCACAATTCATAATAGCTAAAAGCTGGAAGCAACCCAGATGCCCAACAACAGATGAGTGGCTGAGAAATCTGTGGTATATATATACAATGGAATACTATGCAGCTATCAAGAACAATGAACCCACCTTCTCTGACCCATCTTGGACAGAGCTGGAAGGAATTATGTAAGTGAACTAAGTCAGAAAGATAAAGATGAGTATGGGATGATCCCACTCATCAACAGAAGTTGAGTAAGAAGATCTGAAAGGGAAACTAAAAGCAGGACCTGATCAAATTGTAAGTAGGGCACCAAAGTAAAAGCCCTGTGGTGAGGGGTAGACATGTAGCTTCCTGGGCCAGTGGGGGGTGGGAGTGGGTGGGAGGGATGGGTCACAGTCTTTTGGTGGTGGGAATGGTGTTTATGTACACTCCTAGCAAAATGTAGACATATAAATCAGTAGCTAATTAATATGAGGGGGAAAACCAGTTGTATGTCTCAACGTTTCTCAAAACACAAACTGAATCTTTTTAATATATAGGCTGTATATTTGATATGCGGACTCTCTCAAAAGCCTAGACCAAGTAGATTAGAAGCATCCAATAGCACAGCTATATACAAGATACTGGATACTGTACAGCAAACCATAACAAAAGGACTTTTCAAAGTTAACCCAATTACCAAATAATGTGATGATAACATTAACTATCGATTATCTTTTTGAACCCTAAGACAACAGGAACCTCACATCTCCACTATAGAGCCCCTAGTTCCCCCAGTCCTGGAACCCTTGGGTAGGGCCCACTTTTCCGTATGCGTCTCCCAATCCATACCAAATAATATTGCATCCACCGATCACAACCTAACCAACGCAACGATTGCCACCTTAACATGCTTCACCTCAGACTGTGTCCAGAGACTTCACTTGTGGAATGACAACCCTTCAGCTTCATTACTCGGGTGAGACCTTTCCTTTTATAGTACACTCTAATTTCATCTCAGGTGCTTCACCTCTAACAAAGTCCCATAACCTAGATATACACCAGTTTCTGTGAGAGAGAGCTTATGTGCACACGTATCCATAAACTACTGCAAAATATATACCTGAAAGCAGAAGTACACTAGAGTTTGCAGTGAGTACCTCCCTAACACTTCCTCTCCACTATTCCAAGCTTGGGATCCATGATTGCTCAACAACTTGTTTGGCTTAGTATGTTAACTCTCTTTTCAATCACCAGGTTCCAGATGCCACCAGGATTCTGGCCAGGCTTCCCTGGATTGAAGACCCCACCAATGTGTCCTGAAGCTCAGCTTCCCCAGAGACACACCGTACTAGGGAAAGAGAGAGGCAGACTGGGAGTATGGACCGACCAGTCAACGCCCATGTTCAGCGGGGAAGCAATTACAGAAGCCAGACCTTCTACCTTCTGCAACCCACAGTGACCCTGGGTCCATGCTCCCAGAGGGATAGAGAATGGGAAAGCTATCATGGGAGGGGGTGGGTTATGGAGGTTGGGTGGTGGGAATTGTGTGGAGTTGTACCCCTCCTACCTTATGGTTTTGTTCGTTAATCCTTTCTTAAATAAAAAATTTTTTTAAAATGTTGTGCTTTCAGAAAGTAGGGGGACCTATCTTCAGAATGATCTTTTGAAAACATGAATCTAGCAGCCAAGGAAGTGATTTAGTGGTGCATCACAAGACATGTATGCACAAAGTCCTGAGTTCAGTTCCCAGTACCCCATGTGCCAAAGTGATACCTGGGCTTTCATTCTCTTCCTCAATCTCTCTCTTTAAATGCTTAAGGAATGAATATAAAAAAAGACAACACATTTAAAGCCATAAATCTGATCATGTCCTTTCCATGCTTAAAGATCTCCATTCTATTCCTACTACTATTACATCCTGGTATTTGTACAAAGCTGTTGGCTTTTCTTGCACTATGCTTACCTGAATCTTAACTTTTTCAACCACAGTGGTCTGCTCTAGGTTTCTCGTACTAGTTTTTACCTGCCTTGCCTCAGAGTCTTTCAAAAATTCTGTCCATTTCTGACTTGGTTAATGTATCTTCATCCTTCATCTGTCACCAGCGGCTCACTCCCTTAAGAAGGCATTTGCTGAATTTTCCGACTAGATCAAGCACTGCATTTTCAACACAGTTTTGTTTTTTTTTCTAGGACTCTTCGTAGTTGTTTGTGTGGCTTATCAATGTTAGTTTCCCTCAATCATTGCAGTTCTGTAAATCTGGGTCTTAGTTTACCTTGTTCACTGGCGTATTACTTGACTCATAGTAGGTACTTAACACACATTTTTAAAATTAATGTTGAATGGAAGTCAATTCTTTCCTTTAAGTTTCATTTCCTCCCTTACCTAGTAAAAGATAATATTCCATTCTCTTATCCATTTTGTCTAATTTGTAATTCCAAATTAGACACCATTTTCATCTTTTACCTCCAACTCCCAAAGGCAGGGACCTTTCTGGATTTCTGCACTCCAGTTTATGCGACTCATGAAATAAAGAACAGATCTTTGGTCCATTTTTCTTGTTTTTAAAACAAAGCACTAAAATTAAGAAGAGATATCAGAGAATGACAAATTGTTTCCCATCTGTAGTCAAAATGAAATCCATAGAGTATGTATTTATTTTTTTTGAACTTCTATTTTATTTATTTTATTTTAGTAGAACAAAGAAATTTACTGAAAAGGGCAATTAGAAAGATAGAGATTAAAGTAAATAAATGAATTTTCAGACAAAAAGAAAGATATTAATAAAGACATCTGCACCACTGCTTGACCACTTCGGAAGATTTTCTCCCCTGCAGGTGGGGACTAGGGGTCGAACCCAGGTCCTTAACTAGGTTTGACACCACCTGGCCTCCATGAAAACCCAAATAATATTTTTAAAAATATTTAAAATTGATAGTCATATATGAATAGTTTGCTTGATTATTTATTTGGCTATTTGTTTATTTAAATCTGATTGTGTCCCAAGTGCTTCTCACACTTTTTCTTAGGTAAAACACAACACAGGGGGCGGGGGAGATAGCACCATCAGTGGTATAACAAACTTTCAAGCCTGAGGTAGCAGAAATCCCAAATTTAATCCCCTGAGTTCAGCGGTGCTCTGATTTTAAAAATACAAATGAATAAATAAATAAAATAGAAACTGTGCGAGCACCGTCTCACATTCTAATGAGGTTAGTGCCGGGATAGCCTGAGGGTACTTCTTCCCGAGCTAGTGCTCTCTGGGTTGGAGAGAACTCAACTGGAGCTGATCTAGGCTGCTGTGTGGGAGAGGGATCAGGAACACGTGCTGCACCAACTTCCGCAGGAGATACCCTCTGGAACTCTCGGAGCCGGAAAGCAATTTCCAAGTGTCTTTAATCAGAAGAGCAGCTGTTTTTATACTCTCCAAGTAGGGTGGAAACAGGATGTGATATAGAGAGGGTGGAGAGAAAAGTGACTGGTGAAAATCAGAGTGTGACAAGGAGGGGGCGGAACAGGCGAGAATCCTATAACTGAACCACCAATGCCCTGGAGTGCTTTATGTAAAAGTGATTTATGTAAATAGACCAAACCTTTGGATCAGTAAATCCCTATATAGCCATATGGATAAGAAGAAGCCAGGGGGAGATGGCAACTACCCAACATCTCCCCCTTTCTTTTTAACTTTTTGCCATAGTATCAGGAGTGTGGGGCACTTTGTGAGGCAGGGAGACTGATAAGAGGCACACCTTTTTTGGGGTTCTACTGTCCCTCCTTGCTCAACCTCTCCGTGGAGAGAGAGACTAACAGGATTGACACACCCCTCAGGCTCAAGCCCTTCCAAGCTCAACCATATCCTCACAATTCCCCAACATCTTCCTCTTACTTAATGGCCATATATAACTGGGTCAATGTCTGTAAAAGGCTTCATCTCTGTCAGGGGAATAGCAGTGTAGGGGTGAACGGAAACCTGTTGGGAAGAAAGCAGAATGATAGTGTGTAAGTGTCTTCAAAAATAACTAGCACAAGACACGGAGGGATAAGTAAGAGTAGCAAGAGACATAGTGAGCCTGATGGGTGGAGGAGTGGGGGCCTGATAAGCCGAGGGGCTAGAGGGGTGATCTGGCATTGCAAAATCCCGAGTCAGCCTGCTACAGTCATTCTTCAAGAAGTCCAGGAGTATAAAAGGAGTGTCCAGCAAGTTCTATAGAAGCATCAGTCCAATGTCAACGGCCAGGAAATAAATGCCACACGTCTATCTTGATGGAGGAGGACGGCCACCGGAACTTTTCTTCTCTGTAGAGAGTGACCTGGAACCGCCAAAACATGATGGGCGAAACAGAAGCAGGAAGAGCAGACACCGATGGTTGAGAGAAAGGCAGTAGGAAAGTCTTGTCCTTCGGAGTCTGTGAATCAGGTTCTCCAGATCGTGTCAGGTCACATCATGGGTTTCTGGGGATGGCTGTAATTGTGGGTGATGTCAGAGGTCAGGGGTCCAAGATGGATTTCTGGGGATTCTATATGAGCAGATGCTTCTTTATGCGAAGGCTTGTCATAGCTGTAGTCAATTACTTATGAAAAAACTTTGTAACAAATTAGAAGTTTACTACAATTGATAACTCAATGATTATAACTGGTTTAGGTATCTTTATAATTTTGTGTAAAGGTCATCTTACGTGACCTCATGTAGCAGTCTTTATATAGCAAAGTTTTCATACCGAGTTTAAGTTACATATATTGATTCTTGACTATTTTTACATTGGGTTTTTAAGCAAACTCAGGTTACTAGAGTTAACACATTTTAGTGACATTTTTTTTTTGGTACATTTACAATATCAGATTGATGCCAAATTTGTTGTAGATTAATTTCCACAAGATAGCTTACAGGACATTTTTGGGGGCCCTCCAAAAATGTCCTGTATAGAGAATTTGTATTTTAACTTAGGAGATGATGAATTGTCACATTGAATATTTAGAGTTTTACCTTAAACACTCAGTTACTTAAATGAATTGATTTTACCTCTTCTCGTAAAAATGTAACTTCGAAGTTACGATTTAACTGTCAAGTTAATGTTTACCAAACTTGAAACACGCATATTAAACATATAGTTTATAACACACAGGAGGAGAAAAACTTGTAAATAAGATATATCATTTCAAATGTGAATTTAGAACTACTGTCATAGTTGAACCATCTTTACTCACACAGTTTAAGACTAAACATTTCATATTGATATCAAGACTTAAAAAAGAAATCAAAAGGGGGAATGAACAATTTTTGGACTGTTTCTGGACGTCTCCAGAAACCATGGCTGCGTCCAGCCGTTTGATATAAAGTCAGTTAACTTTCAGAGTACTCTGAGCACAATGGGTCATACAAAAATTTTGGTCACTCAACTCACTCAATTTTTTTTTTTTCACTCACTCACTCACAAAACACAACTGGCCAGTCATAGCATAAGACATTCATTCGGGGGGGGGGGGAGAGTTCTGTGAATCAGATTTTTTTTTTTTTTTTGATTCTGCCATGCTGTATTATGGATCCTGGGGTGCATCCTGTAGCCAGTCCTCTTGCAGTGTTTCTTGTTCTTCAGGGATATCAGCACCATCATGTGGGTATTGCCGGACATGGCGGGCAGGAACCCAAACAGGCTTGGAGTAATTTTGTGGAAAAATACATGCGAAACCCCTCCCCATAGTCAACAGGGGGTCAGGTCCTTTCCAAATTTTATCAAGTGGGTCTTTCCATTTGACTTTAATAGCTGGGAGGGTGGGTGGTGTTTGCCAATGAAGAATTATAGGAGGTTGGTCGGAGTTTTTGTAAATATTAAAGAGATTTAATGTAGTTAAGGCTTTTGCCAGCTGGATATTAGGGGGGTACATTTCCCCTTTTTCTTTATTTAATTGAGCCTTAAGAGTTTGATGGGCCCTCTCAACAATGCCTTGTCCCTGTGGATTATACGGAATGCCTGTAGTATGAGTAATGTTCCAGAGGGAACAAAAATCTTTAAATTGTTTGCTGGTAAAAGCAGGTCCATTATCCGTTTTAAGTTGAAGAGGTAAGCCCATTACAGCAAAACAGGAGAGCATATGGCTTATAAGCTTTTTTGAGTTTTCTCCAGTCTGAGCTGTAGCCCACATAAACTTAGAGAAGGTATCAATTGAGACGAACACATATTTTTGTTTGCCAAAGTTAGGTATGTGGGTAACATCAATTTGCCAAAGAGCGTTGGCTTTTAAACCTCGAGGATTAACCCCTAGAGTCTGAATAGCAGGTGTTTTGATTAGACCTGCACAGGAGGAACATGTAGCAAGAATACGTTTTAACTGTGGCAGAGGAATATCAGGAAATCGAGCTCGAAGACCTTTAAGATTAACATGGGTTAGGGAATGAAAGTCAGCAGGATTAGAGACAGAGGCTAGGAGAATTCCTGTGGAGTCAAGGCGGTCAGCTGCAGCATTCCCTTCGGACAGGGGACCAGGAAGAGGGCTGTGGGAACGTAGGTGCTGAACATACAGTGGATGGGTTCGAGAACAGAGCATAGAGGCAATTTGAATTAAAAGAGGAGAAAGTGGGTTGTCATCAATTCTTACATAAGATCGAGCAAGCCATGGAAGTAAGTTAACAGTATACACACTGTCAGAAAAAAGGTTGAAGGATTCTGGTACAGCTTTTAATGCAAGGAAAACAGCATAAAGTTCTTTGTACTGAGGGGAATTATCAGGAAGTTCAGTAAAGAGAGGTTTGGGGTATTGCTGGTCTGGATAATATATAAGGGCAGCAGCTCCCTTTTTTCCACCATCAGTGAACACTGTAGGAGCAGAGGGGATGGGATCTCGAGAGAAAAGTTTAGGTACTAGTAGAGGCAACAGAGGTAAAGAAGCTATCAAATTATTAGAGGGAAAATGATTATCTAATTGTCCTGGAAAACCCATTAAACTTATGGCAAAACGAGAATGGTGGCGTATGAGCCATTCTGTATCAGTGAGAGAAAAGGGAAGAATGATTGAATCTGGTTCCCTTCCTAAGACCTGAACCGATCTGTTTCTTCCTTGGCGAACCATAAATGCTAAGGCATCAATCTCGGTAAGGAGTCTTGGAGCTCCGCCTACTGGCGTATGAAGCCATTCGAGAACGCCATGTTTCTGCCACAATGCCCCCACTACCGTGGGGGTGGAATTAAAGATTAGAAGATATACTGGAGAGGAGGGGGAGAATCGAACGAGGTGCATGTCCTGGAGAGCCTGGTTAACTTTTTCCAGAGCCAAGGATGCTTCGGGGGTTAACATACGCTTTGAGGAGGGCTGTTTGTTTCCTTTTAACAGATCGAACAGTGGTTGCAGGCAGCTCGTAGGCAGATAAAGATACTGCCTAAGCCAATTCAAATTTCCAAGAAAACTTTGTAAAGAAGCAAGAGTGAGATTAGAAGGAAAAGTAACACAAGGTTTTAAAGGACGAATCTGCGTTAGGGAAATCTCTGAGCCTAAGAAAGATATTGGAGGGATTAGCTGTATCTTCTCAGGAGCTACATTAAGTCCACTTCTCTTTAAGGCAGGGATTAGAAAATCACGTAGGGCGGAGAGATCTGTATCTAATTCTCCCCATATTAACACGTCATCCATATAATGAAAAACCTTAAGGCCCTTATGAATATATGGAAAAAGGGCAGATTTAACAACCTCTTGACAAATAGTAGGACTATTAGCCATGCCCTGGGGCAGTACCACCCATTCAAATCTATCGGCAGGGCTGGCATTATTAATAGAAGGAACAGAGAAAGCAAAACGTTTACAATCTTGTGGGTGTAAGGGAATAGAGAAAAAACAATCCTGTATATCAATAGCTATGATTGGAATTCCTGTGGGAATTGCGGAAGCAAGAGGCAAACCCCTTTGGGGGGAGCCCCAAACCTGCATGGTTTTATTAACTGCACGAAGATCTTGGAGGAGGCGCCATTTTCCTGAGCGCTTTTTAATTACAAAGACTGGAGTATTCCATGGGCTCCGAGAATGACGAATGTGTCCCAACGATAACTGCTCTTGGACGAGTTTTTTTAAAATTTCTAGCTTCTCCCTAGGCAAAGGCCACTGTTCCACCCAGACAGGCTCATTAGAAAGCCAATCTAAGCGGGGAGTTCTGTTACGAACAGTGGCAGTTAGTATTGGGGGTGCTGGTTGGGTCTAGCAGTCTCACAGGAGTGAGTGTGGTGTCCTGCAGAGGTGTCTGAGGATATCACTACATCTAAAGATTCCAGCAAGTCTCTTCCCAATAAATTGGTGCTTATATCAGCTATTAAAGGCTGAAAGCGTCCGGTAGTCCCTTCTGGATCTTCCCACACAAGGGAATCTCGTGTGCGGAATGCCTGAGTCAATCCTCCAACACCATGTAAGCGTGGTCCTGGGAGGAGTTCCCAACTCTGGGGAACCTCTGCTTGTCTTAATATTGTCTTATCTGCTCCGTGTCAATCAAACACTTAAAAGGAATATTACCAATCTTTACTGTCATAGTTGGGTGACCCCTTTCTAAAACAGGGGTGGTCCATAAAATCTCAGGCTCTGAATTTGAGCTGTTCTCTTGCTCCAGCCGGTTATTTCTATGCTGGAAGTTCCCACATACCACGGGTTTCTCCTTCTGCTCACCCTCTGTTATTGTTACTTGGCGTGGTGGGTATAGCGACGGATTGGGTCCCAAGCTGGGCTTCTGTTTGTGGAAGAAGGGCACAGCACCAAGCGGGCGACCTGCTTCCTTCCCTCTTGGGGGCGGGGCTAAGGGAAGCCCCACACCTAGTTTAAATCCCTGTTTACATTTGGCAGAGGCGTGCCGTTCCTATGGAACCTTGACCAACAATCTCTCCTCCAGTGAAATCCTTTCTGGCATCTTGGACAAGGCATTCGTGGTCTCTGATTCCCTGTCTGGAGGCGGGGTTGCCCTGATTGGAGGCGGGGTTGCCCTGACTGGAGGTGGGGTCGCCCTGACTGGAGGCGAGGTCGCGGTCTATTTTCTGGACATTGGTTACGCCAATGCCCTTGGCGACCGCACTGAAAGCAAGCTCCTTTTTGCTTATGTAAGGTAGCTGCATAGGCCTGTAACATAGGTCCTTGAAAAGAGCTTGATCTGAGATCCTGTGTAGCTAGAATCCAAGTATCTGGGTGTTCATTTTTAAGAGTGATACAGGCCTGTCGAAAATGCGGAAGCATTCCATCCCAGACTATGGATCGCAGAAGGAGAAAACGAGCGTCAGGATTATAAATCTTCCTTTCCAAACTCGACTGGACCCTGGCAATGAATTTAGCGAGGGATTCATCAGGTTCTTGTTGCAGGGAGAGAATGGGGGCTGAGGCTGCTCCCATGGGTGGTGTTAATCGCTCCCATGCTTTTAATGCACACAGGCGTACTTGATCAAAATACCCCGCTGGAAACTTGGCTTCCGCCTGTTGAATCCCTGTTTCTAATTGGCCTGTTCCAAACAATGCATCAAAATTACCCTCTGGCTGATTTTGAATATTTTTCCGCGATTGTTGTAAACATTCATCGCGAAAGAATGCCTCCCATTGCAGGAAGAGGGAGCCTGGGAGCGTAGCACGAGTCACATCTCTCCAATCTTGAGGGGTATTAAGGTTCTGAAGCAGGCCTTGTAAAATGGACCTGGTCCATGGGGCATGAACACCGTCATCTTTGATAGCCTGGCGTAGTTCCTTCAGGTCTGTGGCGGAATATGGATACCAGGCCTGAGGTTTTTGTCTATTGGGGGCAACATTGACCGGAAATGTGTGGACTTCCTCTGATAAGTGTGTAGTGGTAGGAGGAGTCACTGAAGTGGAAGCTTCTGGACAAGTGGCCGAAGAAGTGGTTTTGGAGGCTACAGGAGAATTCGGACATGTGTCTATCAAAACAGGGTGGGGTGAAGAAGCAGCCGTGGAGGCAGCAGGAGGTTCCGGACACGTTTCTGCCAAAATGGGGGTGGCCGAAGAAGTGGCTGTGGAGTCCAAAGGAGAATTCGGACACGTGTCTGCCAAAATAGGGGCCTCAGGGCAAGATGCCAAAATAGGGGCCTCAGGGCAAGATGCAGAGGAATTAGGGTGGGTCAAGATCACAACAGGCCTTTGCTTCTTCTTGTTTTTAAGGTGCTGGTTAAGTTCTATGATTACTTCCTTTATCTCTTGGACCTCAGCCTCTAGTTTCTTAAGCCTTTTGAGAGGTTGCCCTATATATCCCTTAAAAGCTGCTATGATGATCAACAGGATATAAGGTGAAGCCCCGAGAAAAATGTCCCAGATATATAAAAATTGTATACTGGAAAAAGAATGCAGGATTTGGAAAAGATTTTCCATGGTGGAAAGATCTCCGGAAAACAATAAAAAAGAAAAAAAATCACAGTGCCTTAACACAATATTGCAGATACCCAAAAGGTGTGTACTTATCTAAGATGTCTTCTTGTAAATCTGCTGCTTACGGGTCCCTGTTCCGGGCGCCAGATGCCGGGATAGCCTGAGGGTACTTCTTCCCGAGCTAGTGCTCTCTGGGTTGGAGAGAACTCAACTGGAGCTGATCTAGGCTGCTGTGTGGGAGAGGGATCAGGAACACGTGCTGCACCAACTTCCGCAGGAGATACACTCTGGAACTCTCGGAGCCGGAAAGCAATTTCCAAGTGTCTTTAATCAGAAGAGCAGCTGTTTTTATACTCTCCAAGTAGGGTGGAAACAGGATGTGATATAGAGAGGGTGGAGAGAAAAGTGACTGGTGAAAATCAGAGTGTGACAAGGAGGGGGCGGAACAGGCGAGAATCCTATAACTGAACCACCAATGCCCTGGAGTGCTTTATGTAAAAGTGATTTATGTAAATCGACCAAACCTTTGGATCAGTAAATCCCTATATAGCCATATGGATAAGAAGAAGCCAGGGGGAGATGGCAACTACCCAACAGGTTAGACTAATGAACACCCAGTAAATGATAATTATGAATTTCCTTTGGAAAATATAACTGCAAGAAGAGCTATAGATGGAAGTAGAAATGCAACTCTACATGATCAATTATTATAATGTCATAACTGAATGCACTTAAGGAATAATCCGGTACAACCTCCTAACTTCACAGACAGAAAAACCAAGAGCCAGAGAAGGATAATAACCTGCCCACAGTCACAATGGCAGTCTATTTCTCTACCAAAGACAACTCAGCACAGAGCTAGGAATGAAAACCAGTGCTTTCATGGTTGACTACCAATTTCTTCACTTGGTCTCTCTCTCTCTCTCCTCTTCCTCTCTCTCCTTCTCTCTTTTGTCTCTCTTTATGAAAATTAACTTAGTCTTATTTTTCACTTCCTTTCTCAATAAACATTTCGTTGCCTGTTTTGCATTTTAGAAAACTTTAATCACATGAATGTTAAATAAAGAGAAACAAATACTGGAAGACTATATCTGACTACTGTGGTGAGGAATTTGAAGTAGCATGAGCCTTTGTCATTCACGAAGAACATCCAGAGAAACTCATTTTTCAACATCCCTCCAATTCACAAATTTCACAGTTACATAATAGTCATACCATTTACTCCATAAATCTCCTATTTTCTTCCTAAGAACCACTGCATTCTTACTGAGTCAATTGCTCCATCACATTAGCCTTGAAAACTATGCAATTCAAATTTATGCCTTAGCAAAATTACAAATTACTGTATGTCATGGGACTTTAAAACCCACTTATTTAGGTTTGGAAACCATGGATTTAATATAAAAAAATGCCCAGGGTCTACTGATTCTTTCATTGACAGCCTTACCGAACTTGGATCAGTATTCAAGTCACGGGTTCTAACTCAAGAGGAGACCACATATGCTAATGTGAAATCTGGGAAATGATTGACTCACAAGTTTCGTGTTGAAAGTAGATGATATGTTAAGTGAAACTAGAAGTGTAGGACTAAGGGAAATATGCTCCATGCTGATCATGGAAGTATTTTTGTCTTCTCTCTCCCTCCTTCCTTCCTTCCTTCCTTTCTTTTTTTTTTAATGCCATAAGGGGTATTGTTGGGGTTTGGTGTTGAATCCACTGTTTTCACAGCCATTTTTCCTTTTTTTTTTTTTATTTGATAGGGCAGAGAGACAAAATGGGGAGTGGGGAGTGAGGGATTGAGAAAGAGAGACACCTGAAATATTGTTTCACTTCTTATGATGTTTTGCCCCCAGGTGAAGGATGGGGGCTCAAATTCCAGTCCTTGAGTATGGTAGTGTGCGCACTCAACAGGGTGCACCACTGCAAAATCCTGAGCTTTCCCTCTCTGTCCTGTCTGGGTATTGGAGCTTACTTTACCTGAATCTATGACTTCTGCGTTTGTTCCCAGTCCAAATCTATGCCATGCTGTGGGAATTCACAAAATAATATACAAATGCAGTCCTTGTGAAACAGAGTAAGGACAGGACTTGGCCTCCTACCCCTAACCATTAATGTTCAGTAATGAGATAGCTTTGTATTATAGTGGTGGTTGATTTTTTTGGTTGCTTTTGCTTTTTACCAAAGCACTGGTCAGCCCTAGTTTATGGTGGTGCAGGAGACTGAACCTGGGATCTCCAGTGCCTCAGGCATGAAAATCTGTTGCTTAAATCTCTATACTATTTCCCCAGCCCCAAGATAAAGGGGACTGTAAACCACATAAGCTTTACCTAGGACTTTGCTGGTGGCCATACATGCTGTGCAGACTACATCTGAAGAGTACCTGTGCGAATATATTGCAGCCATTCATTCCTGATTGTTCTTGAACCCATGTTTTAAAGAATCATGCACTGTCTGAATGAAATAGACCCTTTATTTTATAGTTATATTTTTATGTAACAACAATGGTTGACAAAATTACAATTTCAAGGGTAGAGTTTCACACCCACACATGATGTATAAAGCACTGGACCCTCCACCAAAGTCCTATATCCTCCTCCTGTAGCAGCCATGGTTATCACATAATCTGTAAGACAGTTTAGCTATCATTTTTTTTGAAAGGTCACTTACTTTATATTTTATAGAGTCAGAAAAGCAGAAACACACACACACACAGAGAAAGAGGGAGAGATAGATAGGTAGATAGATAGATAGAGAGAGAGAGAGAGAGACCACAGCACCAAAGTTTCCTTCAATAAAGTGGGGGCCAGGCTCAAACCTGGGTTGTACACATGGCAAAGAAGCACACTCTAAATGAACTATTTGGCTGACCCACAAATTACTTTGCTTTAGTTGTCTATACTCCATATATGAGCCAAGTCATCTGGTATTTCTTTCATCTCTTTACTTATTTCTATTGGTATAATCACCTCCAGCTCCATTCATTTTCCCCTAATAGTACAATATCATCCTTTTTATTACAGAGTAGTACTCCATTAAATATATGTCTCACAGCTTCTTTTTTTTTTTTCAATCCCCGCCCCCCCTCACAGCTTCTTTATTCACTCATCTGTCATTGGGCACTTTGCTTCCTTCCATATTTAGGGTATTGTAAATAGTGGAGCAATGAAAATAAAGGTGCATATGTCCTTTTGTGTTTTTATGTCCTTTGGATATATGCCTAAGAGTGGCATTGCTGGGTCATACAGTATTTCCTTTCTTATTTGTATAAGGACTTTCCATATTGTTTCCTATATGAGATGCATAAGTTTACATTCCCACGATGTATGGATATTTTTCTCTCCATCCTCACCAACACTTGCCATTTCATTGTTTGTTGATATCAACAATTCTTACATGTGTGAGATAGCAAATGATTGTAATATGTAAGGGTAAGTGATTTGGAATTATTTTCATAAGTCTGTGGACTGTCTGTATGTCTTCTGTAGAGAACTGTTTAGATCTTTTACCCAATTTTTTTTTCACTGTGGTTTCTTTATTTGTTGCTGTTGTTGAGCTGTCATGGAATTATAAAATTTTGATCACAGTCTTTTGACAGACATGTGATGTGTAAGCATATTTTTTATTTTTTACTAGTGATTTAATATTTATTTACAAAATTATACGTCAACAGGGATATAATTCCACACTGTTCCCACAACCAGAGTTATGAATTCCCAGTCCCTCTATTGTAAACCACCATGGTTCTCCCAAGGTTGAAAACATGAGTTAACTATCATCTTTACAACTATCTGTCTAGATTTGGACATAATTGCTCCCCTTTTGTTCCAGGTTCAGTCCTCTCTTCCCTCCCCCCATTACTCATGACCCTATTACTACATCTAAATGTTCCTCCCTTTTTCCTCCTCTCTCTGATGATGGAGCTGGAGTTCAGAGACCATTATCCTCTTCCTCCCATCACTTCTCCCCAATGGGAATATGGATCAAGATTGTTTTGGCTATGCATAAGGTAGAAGTTCTAACTTCTGTAAATGCTTCTCTGTTGGACATAGACATTGGCAGGTCCATTCATATCCCCAGACTGTTTCTATCTTTCCCTAGTGGGGTAAAATTCTGGAGAGACAAGGTTCCAGGGCACCCTGGTGAGGTCATCTGCCCAGAGAAGTTAGGATGGACTCATGCAGGATCTGCAATTTAATATCTGGAAGGTGGCAGAACACAAAGTGAGACAAAATGGTTAATAAACAGAAACCAAAAAGTAGTAACAGAGTAGATGAGATTAGGAATTTTAGGATGGAATAAATCTAGGAAATCATTTTAAGCATGTTTCTAGGGACCTACAACTATGGTGATTTTGCTTGTGTTTGATAGCTAGCATGAAACTAGATAAAAATATTGTCTGAGAAAATGGTGTCAGCATATAGAAAATGGCTAGAAAGTTGTATTAGGGCAGAGAGTAGCTCCCATTCTTGAAATAATTATGTGACTTTTTTCCATTCACCCACCTGACCCAGGTCCCATGTATATGTTTATATTTAGCACCAGAGCCTGTGTAACCTCTGAGTCCCTATTCTTCTGAGCTCACAACTTGTGGCCATGGCTGGAAACATTATAGGGTGCGCTCATTTCAGGAGCAAAGTGGCAGGGTAGGATACCCCAGCCTCCCTTCAGAGACTAGAGCAGTCCCTACCATCACTGCTTTATGGAGAGGGTAAGGACCTGTGAAGCTCACAAGAGGCTTTAAGATTACATTCCTGTTGGAAGTGACCAGTGGTGGTAAGCATCTTTTTTCTAGTTGCTAGTTTGCCTTTATATCTTTATGGAAGTTTCTCTCAGTGGGTAGAAGCTTTTCAGTCTAAGCTAGTCTCATTTTTTTATTCTTCTTTCAGTTTTCCCTGTCCATGTGGTTGAATCTATGAATACATGTTTGATATTAGAGTCTTACAGTGTTTCCTAAGTTTCACATATGTGTTGTATAGTTTTAGGTCCACTGTCTGAGTTTTGAATAAATTTTTAGTTATTTTTGATGTATGGCATTAAGTGATGGTCTAATTTCACTTTTCTATGTGTGACTGACCAGTTTTCCCAACAGCATTTGTTGAAGAGGATTTGGGCTATCTTTCCATATATGAGTGAATTTATTTCTCAACTCTTTACTCTCTTCTATTCATCTGATTGTCTGTTTTTATTTTATTACTACACAGTTTTAATTACTATTGTTTTATAGTATAGCTGGAAGTTGGGGAGTTAGATATATCCATTTTTCTCCTCACAAAATTGTACTGGCTGTTTGTGGCCTTTTGTAAAAAAAAAATGTGTTGAATGTCTTTAGAGAACCAATATGAGGGCCTGTTGTCGTCTCTCCTATAATCAAACATAATCCCTAATAACCTTTGGGAATACATCGACTTTTTGTCAGTTTGCATTACATGACAAAAATGGTCCCGTGGTATAATGTTTAGCACTCTGGACTCTGAACCAGTGATCTATTGCATGACAGTCTGAGAACCCATCTGAAAACACTTGTTCTTGAGGAGCTCCGACTGAAGTTGGAGAGTCCAAACAAGTTCACTAAAAATTAGTGAATAGCAGTACAAGGAAGTAGATGATATTCAATAATATTTAATAGAAAAGAAAATCAGTTGAGTAAGGAAATAGAACATTGGAGTTGGGGAAACAGCATAATGCTTATGTAAAATAACTTTCATACCTGAAGCTCCAACATCCCAGGTTCCCCACACTGCCATCAACAAAAGCTGAGCAATGCTCTGGTTTCTCTCTTTCTTTCTCATTAAAATAACAAACTATTTTTAATCTTAAAAAATAAATATACTTATTTATTATTAGATAAGGCAGAGAGAAACTGAGAGGGGAGGAGGAGGTAGAGAGGGAAAGAAACAGAGAGACACTTGCAGCCCTGGTACACCACTCATGAAGCTTTCTCCCTGCAGGTGGGGACTAGCGTTTGAACCCAGGTTCTTGTGCACTATAATGTGTGCACTTAACCAGTTGCACTATTGCCTGGCCCCAACAAATTTTCTTTAACAGGAAACAGAATTTGAAGTAGACTTGAAAAGGTGTTTGGTTAAGCCTAAGGACAGATTAAGGTTTGCTTGCAAAACCCTGTCAAAGGGAATGCCAAATGGTACTATGACTACTTCAAGTTTTACTTTAAAAAAAATCTTTGGAGGGGAAAGCAATTCCCAATGTTACCCAGCACATGAATTTATACATAGATTCCCCAGATTTGTGAAAAATATTATTGAAGTATAACCTATATACAGAAATACACACCAATCACAAGTGTTCAGTTTGGTCATTTTTCAGAAATTTAATATATTCTTTTTAATCTTTTAATTTTTATTTGCCATTTTAAAGAATTTTATTTTTAAAGAGTTCCATAATAATATATTGTTTTAGCCAGAAGCCAGATGAAAACTAAAACTTTCCCAGTACTCACAAAGCCTCTTCTATTCCCCTTCTCAGTCATCTACCCAGCAAAAGATTAAATGAACTAATTTTGCTTGGCACTGAACTATGACTTATAAATGGTATACTGCAGCATGGTAGTATGTTCTCTTTAGGGTTAGATTTCTTAACTCTATGTTTGTGAGATCTGTCCCTTTCATTCCATTTAACTGTGCATACAAATCTCCTAGTAAAAAAAATAAGCAGCTTCATGAAGATTTCACATATTTATCATGTGTCAGAAACACAGAAAGTAAACCACTTACTGCTTCTAGAATTGGTTATTCAGCAGTGTAAAAAAAATGGAAGGAATGAAGAGGATGAAAGGCCACTATGGACACATCCTTTAAGGAGACTGGCTCCCAGAAATTAGGTGAAAGGTGAAGGGGATAAACAGTCTGAGTGACAGACCTGATTGAGATTAATATAAACCATTAAGTTAAATCCAGGGAAAAATAGGAGTGGCACTTGAAATTTACATAAATGCTATACACAGCAATGCAATCAGGGTCCTGAAGGAAGAAGAGAATTGACAAAAAAAAAAAAAAAAAAAAGCAAACCAAATTGAGAAGAAACAATGGTGACCCTAAATTGTCTTTGTCTGGCAAAAAGAAAGGAAATTCTAGAAATGATTCTTTTGTCCAAGTTGGTAATAAAATAACCGATACTGGGACTTAATGCAGTCTCAACTTTGAAAGAAGAATAAATGTATGTGCGCTGATGGTATTCCTTAAAAATAACTTCTTCCAGGGCTGGGGAGACAGCATAATGGTTATGCAAAAGCCTTTCAAGTCTGAAGTCACAGGTTCAATCCCCAGCCCCACCATAAGTCAGAACTGAGCAGTGTTCTGGTATCTCTCTCTCTCTCACTCTCTCTCTCTCTCTCTCTCTCTCTCTCTCTCTCCCTCTCTCTCTCTCTTTCCCTCTGTATCTACACTTCCTCATTAAAATAATAAACTAAATAAAATATAAAAAAATAACTTCTTCCTTTCAGCTTCTCTAGCCTTCCTTAACCTTTCTGCTGTGTGCCAGACATTGGACTAGATGTATGAGGTTTGATTACAGCCCATCTCTGTGCTGATGAAGCTCACAGACACTGCCCAACATCATGCAGCAGCCAGAAACCACACCGTGTCCTTCTGAAAGTTTCCTCACTGGGTTAAAAGGACTGGAAATTATCAAAGAAGTCAACTTGAAGCCACCATCTTTCTTGGACATCTATGTGAGTGAATTATCAAGACACAGCTGTGAAGAGGCCACAACTGTAGAGTTTACACCCTCAGCAAATCAACAAGGCAGAACAGCATAGATAACCCAAGGCTATATTGACCAGTAGCTATCAAGCATGCACAAAGAACAGCTAGGTCAAGAATGTCTGGCCAACCCAGAATTGTAAATGATAGAGGATAGATATCACAACTGACACCACAGAAATCCAGAAAATTATGTGAGACTTCTATGAAGAACTAAACGCCACCAAGCTAGAGAATCTAGAAGAAATGGAAGAATTCCTAGAAACATATGGCCTTCCAAAACTGAACAAAGAAGAACTACAAAACCTAAATGCACCAATCACAGACAAAGAAATCAAAACAATTATTAAGAATATTCCCAACAACAAAAGTCCTGGACCAGATGGCTTCACAAACAAATTCTACAAAACTTTCAGGAAATAGCCAATATCTATACTTCCAAAGCTCTTCCACAAGATCGAAAAAAATAGGAACACATCAAATCAATGGGGGTTATAGTCAACAATATTTATACCCCTTTCCCATATTAGGGAGCTACTCTCTTCCCTGATTCAGCTTTCTGGTCCTTTTCCCAGCCATGACATCATCTCCCAAGACCATAAATAGGATCCACCTGCATATCAGATTTCAAGCTCAAGCTCAAGCAAAAAAAAAACCAAATAAACAAAAAAATAAAAACACTAGTATAGCTACAGGCCCTTTGAAATATAACTAAAATATGCCTGCTAGCTGTCTACAAAATGAAGAACCTCCCAACAGTTCATCTGCACTATTCCAGCCTTTAGGTCCATGATTGTTCAACAATTTGTTTGGCTTTGTATGTTAACTCTCTTTTCAGCCACCAGGTTCCAGATGCCAGCATGATGCTACCAGACTTCCCTGGAGAGACAACCCCACCAATGTGCCTTGGAGCTCCACTTCCCCAGAGCCCTTCCCCACTAGGGAAAGAGAGAGGCAGGCTGGGAGTATGGATCAACCTGTCAATGGCCATGTTCAGCAAGGAAGCAATTACTTCCACCTTCTGCATCCCAAAATGATCTTGGGTCCATACTCCCAGAGGGTTAAAGAATAGGAAAGCTATCAGTGGAGGGGATGGTATACAGAGGTCTGGTGTGGGATTTGTGTGAAGCTGTACCCCTCTTATCCTGTGGTTTTGTCAATGTTTCCTTTTTATAAATACAAAAGAAAAAAAAAGAAACAGGAACACTCCCTTCTACAGTCTATGAAGCCAACATCACCCTGATACCAAAAGCAGAGACACAACAAAAAAGGAAAACTACAGACCAATATCTCTGATGAACATAGATGCCAAAATATTAAACAAGATTCTGGCCAACTTGATACAGCAGTATATCAAAAAGATTGTTCATCACAACCAAGTGATATTTATCCCAAGAATAAAGGCTGGTTCAACATATGTAAGTCAATCAATGTCATTTACCACATCAATAAAAGTAAAACCAAAAACCACATGATTATCTCAGTAGATGCAGAGTAAGCCTTTGACAAAATCCAACACCCATTCATGCTTAGAACACTACAAAAACTGGAATAGATAGGAAATTCCTCAAGATAGTGGAGTCCATATATAGCAAACCCACAGCCAATATCATATTCAGTGAACAGAAGCTGAAAGCATTGCCCCTCAGATCAGGGACTAGACAGGGCTGTCCATTATCATTATTACTCTTCAACATAGTATTAAAAGTTCTTGCCATAGCAATCAGACAAGAGAAAGAAATGAAAGGAAAACAGATTGGAAGGGAAGAAGTCAAGCTCTCACTATTTACATATGATATGATAGCATACATAGAAAGACCTAAAGAATCCAGCAGAAAACTACTGGAAATTATTAGGCAATATAGCAAGGTGTCAGGCTACAAAATCAATGTACAAAAATCAGTGGCATTTCTTTATTCAAACACTAAATCTGAAGAAGATATCCAGAAATCACTTCCATTCAACCTAGGAATAAATGTGAACAAAGAAGTGAAATATTATATACTGAAAACTATGAGTCACTATCCAAGGAAATAAAATTGATACCAAGAAATGGAAAGACATCCCATGCTCATGGATTGGAAGAATTAATATCATCAAAATGAATATTCTCCACAGAGCCATATACAAATTTATCACAATACCCATCAAAGTTCCACCAAGCATCTTTAAGACTATAGAATATAATCTTCAATCATTTATCTGTAACAAGAAAACACCCAGAATTGACAAAACAATCTTGAGGAAAAGAAACAGAAATGGAGACCTCACACTCCTAGATCTCAAACCATATTATAAGGCCATAATCATCAAAACATCCTGGCACTGGAACAAAAAAAGTCATACAGACTAGTGGAACAGAATTGAAAGCCCAGAACTAAAGTCCCACACCTATGGACATCTAATCTTTGATAAGGTGGCCCAAAGTATTAAATGGAGGAAGGAGGCTCTCTTCAATAAATGGTGCTGGGAAAACTGGGTCGAAACATGCAGAAGAATGAAACTGAACCACCTTATCTCACCAGAAACAAAAATCAACTCCAAATAGATCAAGGACCTGGATGTTAGACCAGAAACTATCAAATACTTAGAGAAAAACACTTTCCCACCTACATCTCAAGGACATCTTTGATGAAACAAACCCAATTGCAAGGAAGACTAAAGCAGAAACAAATCGATGGGACTACATCAAATTGAAAAGCTTCTGCACAGCCAAAGAAACTATTACACAAACATGGAGACCCCTCACAGAATGGAAGAAGATCTTCACATGCCATACATCAAACAGGAGACTAATAACTAAAATATACAAAGAGCTCAGCAAATTTAGCAACAAAAAGAGCAAATGACTCCATCCAAAATAGGCAGAGGATATTAACAGAACATTCACTACAGAAGAGATCCAAAAGATGAACAAACACATGAACAACTGCTCCAGGTTGCTGATTGTCAGAGAAATGCAAATAAAGACAACATTGAGACACCACCTCACTCCTGTGAGAATGGCATACATCAAAAAGGACAGCAGCAACAAATGCTGGAGAGGCTGTGGGGATAGAGGAACCCTTCTACACTGCTGGTAGGAATGCAAATTGGTCCAGCCTCTGTGAAGAGAGTCTGGAGAACTCTCACAAAGCTAGACATGGACCTTCCATATGACCCAGTCATTCTTCTCCTAGGGATATACACCAAGGACTCCATAAGACCCAACCAAAAAGATATGGGTACTCCTATATTCATAGCTGCACAATTCTTAATAGATAAAACCTGGAAGAAACCCAGGTGCCCAACAACAGATGAGTAGTTGAGAAAACTGGTATATGTACACAATGGAATACTATGCAGCTATTAAGAACAATGAACCCACCTTTTCTGACCCATCTTGGACACAGCTAGAAGGAATTATGTTAAGTGAGCTAAGTCAAAAAGATAAAGATAAGTATGGGATCATCCCACTCATCAACAGAAGTTGAGAAAGAAGAACAGAAAGGGAAACTCAAAGCAGGATTTGACTAATTCTGGAGTAGGGCACCAAGGTAAAAACCCTGTAGTGAGGGTGAGGGTGGATATTTGGCTTCCCGGGGGGTGGGGTAGGGTGGGGTGGGGGGGTGGATGGAATGGGATACAGTCTTTTCGTGGTGGGAATAGTGATTATGTACACTCCTATTAATTTGTAGTTATATAAATCACTATTTAATTACTATGAGAGGGGGAAAATTGATTGCGTGTCTCAGACTTTTTAAAGCACAGACTGTCTTTTTAATACATAGGCTGTGTCTTTGATATGTTGACTCTCCCAAAAGCCTAGACCAGGGAGAACAGAATCAATCGGTGGCACAGCTATATACAAATAATGTCAAGGACATAAATTATGGTGATGTTGGGTATTATACAGTAAATATTAACAATGTGATTTTTCAAAGTTAACACAATTACCAAATAATGTGATTGTAAGAATAACTATCTATTGTCTTCTTGAACCTTAAAACAGCCCTATATTTCCCCTAGTATTGGAACTTTAGGGTGATGCACAATTTCCTGCATGCTTCTCTCAATTCATACCAAATAATATTGCATCTGATCCCAACCTAATCAACGTAGTGAGTACCACCTCAGCATGTTTCACTTCAGACTGTGTCCAGAGACTTCAGCTTCATTACTTGGGCGAGATCTTTCCTTTCATAGTATTCTCTAATTCCATTCCAGGTGGTTCAATTCCTTAAAAAGTCCCAAACCCAGGACCCATGAGATAGAGCATATGTTCACACGTATACATAAACAAGGGCAAAACATACCTGAAAGCAAAAGTACACAATAGTCAGCAGTGAGTACCACCCAATACTTCACCTGCACTATTCCAGCCTTTAGGTTCATGATTGCTCAACAATTTGTTTGGCTTTGTATGTTAATTGTCATGTCAACCACCAGGTTCCAGATGCTAGCATGATGCCAACCAGACTTCTCTGGACAGACAACCCCACCAATGTGTCCTGGAGCTCCACTTCCCCAGAGCCCCACCCTACTAGGGAAAGAGAGGCAGGCTGGGAGTATGGGTAGACCTGTTAATGCCCATGTCAAGTGGGGAAGCAAGTACAGAAGCCAGACCTTCCACCTTTGGCATCCCATAATGTCCTTGGGTCCATATTCCCAGAGGGTTAAAGAATAGGAAAGCTGTCAGAGGAGGGGATGGGATATGGAGACCTGGTGGTGAGAATTGTGTGGAGTTGTACTCCTCTTATTCTACAGTTTTGTTAACGTCTCCTTTTTTAAATAAATAAAAAATAATAATAATAAAAGAATTTCTGAAAGAGTTTACCATAGCCTTCCCTTATGTGTGTATTCTCTCCTCTGCATTCCTCTACTTGGACACATAATATATGGAAAAACTGGCTATAAGGTCTGTTGTTACCTATGGGGGAAAAACAATAGAAAGTTGCTTGAGACTTAATATAACCTTAGATAGACCTCTGTTTGAGAAGTACTCAGAAATGTAGTAGTCTGGCACTATTTCTGAAGGCAATGCCAAAGCAGTAGTAACTGCTGTTTTTTGTTTGTTCATTTTGTTTTGTTTTTAATGCCAAGTACCTTGCAGAAGAGCAAAGCTATGGGCTCCAAGTTATTGCTGGTCAGAGGAATGCAAATAAAGACAACAAGGAGATACCACTTCACTGCTGTGAGAATTCCATACATCAGAAAAGGTAGCAGCAACAAATGCTGGAGAGGCTGTTGGGACAAAGAAACCCTCCTGCACTGCTGGTGGGAATGTAAATTGGTCTTACCCCTCTGAAGAGCAGTCTGGAAAACTCTCAGAAGGCTAGAAATGGACCTATCCTATGACCCTGCAATTCCTCTCTTGGGAATATAGCCTAAGAAACCAAACATACCCATCCAAAAAGATTTGTGTATACCTATGTTCATAGAAACACAATTTGTAATAGCCAAAACCCACATGTCTAATGTTGGTATGCTATTAAAAACCCCTTCTGTTTCATTAGTTTAATTCCCCCCTGCTTAACACTATTCTATTTACATAACATTGTATTCTATTTACATAACCTCTGTTAATAAGCACCACCTTCCCTCCAGGGCATTGGTGGTTTAGTGGTAGAATTCTCACCTGCTCCACCCCCTCTCCTTGTCATACCCTGATTTTCACCAGTCACTTTTCTCTCCACCCTCTCTGCGTCACATCCTGTTCCCACCCTACTGGGCTAGTATATTTATAAGGACAAGATTGTGTGTAGTAGTTAGTTTAGCTTAGCTCGGCTTAGATTGTGCTGCGTCCTGCATGAATAAAGAGATACTGCGTACAGCTCAACCATGAATCCCCGAGTCTCTGTTCACCGCTGCGAAGCTAGCCCGGCCTGCTGGAGCTCCCGAACATAAACAACATAATGGCACCTACAATGTGGGACCGGACCTGCGCAACTCCCAGATAAGTGAAGACTTTGCCTACCTATGCGCTATGGTCTTCTCTTCTACTTACGAAGAGGTTTGCCAAAGCCTCTACTGTTTCATCATGAGACAGTTACTCTGTCTCTGGAACATTTTGCTTTGGGCCACACTTTGGTTCCCTGACCAGGAACTTTGGTTTCTTGTGACCCTAATCATAGAGCTTGGGAGATGCATGGATATTTCTCCTTGGACTTTCTGGATTCCCTCTCCCATGTTTCCTGAAGAAAAGGACTACATTTTGCTCCGGGCCACAATTTGGTTCTTTATGACTGTGATCGTAGACCTTGGGATATGCATGGGGATTTCCACTGGGACTTTCTGGACTTCTTCTCACATGTTTCCCACTGAGAAGGACTACTCTAGTTTGAAGAGTGTTCTCCAGTACCCTGGCAATCCCCAAGAATGGAGACACATGGTTAGTTCTACTCTCCTGATTGGATTCTTTCTTCAATGGGAAGACACTTTTAAAAATGGGTGCCTGAAGCAATACAGCAGGAACAGTCAGAAGCACCCTAAATGGAATTTTGAAGAGCTTTTTGGACTAGGACGCCCTCCGGGGACTCTTGATGCTACACGGTGAGATCTGTTTTGTAAGAGTGATTTGAATGACTAAATTTTTGTTTGACATTGACTTAAAAAAAAAATGCTGGACACAGCCATGATTTCTAGAGACATCCAGAAACAATCCAAAAAAATGTTTTTTCCCTCCTTTGATTTCCTTTTTACATCTTGGCATAAATCTGAAACGATGAATCCTGAAACAGTATGAGTTATGGGCGGGGCAGATAGTGCAATGATTATGTTAATTATTCTCATGCCCGAGGCTTCTACCGTGATTCTTCTGTTTACCTTTCCACATTTTATTGAGTTTAAACTGTTTAAACAAACCTTAAAATCATACTAGAAAGGACTTCCAATTATAATGGAGTTATCAATTATAGTAAACTATATTGCTACAAGTTTTGTTTGACAAGTAAGTGAATTTCAGCTGTCAAGTCTTCACATGAAAAAGCATCTACTCAAACGGAATTCCCGGAAATCCATTTGGACTCCTGTTCTCTGGCATCACCCACAAGATGGAATGACTACAACACACCCCCGGAAGCCAATGATGTGACCTGGCACGACCTGAGAAACAGATTCACAGACTCCAAAGTTCACTCTCTACAGAAAAGCAGAATTCTGGTGGCCGACATTCCCCATCGAGACAGACATGCAGCGTTTCATCCCCTGGCATTTTCTTCCATGGTCATCTACTTTGGACTGACACGTCCATCGGACTTCTTACTGGTACACGCTGCTGTGTTTCTCAAAGACTAACTTCAGCCAGTTGCCTTGGGACTTTATAGACCATGTGCCCTCACCTGCAGGCTCTGTCCCCAGAGGCAGAAAAACTCCCCCTCCTTATTAGGTTATGCCCACAGAGTCAGGAAACGCCCTTTGAGGCAAGAGATGCCCCCAGAGGCATGAAGTGCTCCCAGAGGCAAGAAATGCCCTTTCGCCTGCTAGGCCTTGCCCTTGAGGCAAGAAACGTTCCCCTTGGCATCACACTGGTTATTGCTGCTCGCCTATTTTGTTTTCCATGTCTTATGCCAGTTCTTTTGAAAATGCCTGTATGATACAGGTTTCTGTTCACCCTATAATCCTGATACTATGGCCATTAGTTAAAAAGAAAGGTGGAATTGTTGGTATGCTTTTAAAAACCCCTTCTGTTTCATTAGTTTAATTCCCCCCTGCTTAACACTATTCTATTTACATAACATTGTATTCTATTTACATAACCTCTGTTAATAAGCACCACCTTCCCTCCAGGGCATTGGTGGTTTAGTGGTAGAATTCTCACCTGCTCCACCCCCTCTCCTTGTCATACCCTGATTTTCACCAGTCACTTTTCTCTCCACCCTCTCTGCGTCACATCCTGTTCCCACCCTACTGGGCTAGTATATTTATAAGGACAAGATTGTTTGTAGTAGTTAGTTTAGCTTAGCTCGGCTTAGATTGTGCTGCATCCTGCATGAATAAAGAGATACTGCGTACAGCTCAACCATGAGTCCCCGAGTCTCTGTTCACCGCTGCGAAGCTAGCCCAGCCTGCTGGAACTCCCGAACATAAACAACAGTCTAACAACAGAAAAGTGGCTGAATAAGTTGTGGTACATATATACAATGGAACATTACTCAACTATTAAAAATTATGAATTCACCTTCTTAACCCCATTTTGGGTGGAGGTTGAAAAAAATCACGTTAAGTGAAATAAATCAGAAACAAAAGGATGAATATGGGGTTATCTCACTCATAGGCAGAAGTTTAAAAACAAGATCAGAAGGGAAAACACTAAGCAGAATTTGGACTGGAGCTGGTCTGTTGCACCAAAGTAAAAGGCTCTGTCTTGGGGGGGGTTCAGGTCTTGGAACATGATGACAAAGGAGGACATAGTAGGGTGTGTATTGTTATGTGGAAAATTGAGAAATTTTATGCATGTACAAATTAATGTATTTTACTGTTGACTATAAACTATTAATCTCCTAATAAAGAAATTTTTAAAAAGAGCAAAGGTATGGGACATTCATTATAGGCCAGACACCCTAGATAAAAGCTTTAAATATGTCAAGTCAGTACTGAAAACAACCATATGAAACAAGAGTTATTGATTATTCCCAGTTACAGATGAAACAGATTGTGTGAGGTAACACAACTGATAAATCAGGGGAACTGGAATTCAAACTCAGGCTATCTGGTACTCTACCTCAGGCTCTAAGAATACCCATGTGTTCTCTCTTTGTTGCAGTATCTTAGGTAATAACTCTTTCTTCTGTGATGTGGGAGTCACTATTTTTTTTTAATTTATAAAAAGGAAACACTGACAAAACCATAGGATAAGAGGGGCACAGCTTTGCACAATTCCCACCACCAGAACCTGATAGCTTTCCTATTCTTTAACCATCTGGGAGTGTGGACCCAAGGTCATTATGGGATGCAGAAGGTGGAAGGTCTGGCTTCTGTAATTGCTTCCCCACTTGAACATGGCCATTGACAGGTTGATCCATACTCCCAGCCTGTCTCTCTCTTTCCTTAGTGTGGAAGGGTTCTGCAGAAGCTGGGCTCCAGGACACATTAGTGGGGATGTCTGTCTAGGGGAATCTGGTTGGCATCATGCTAGCATCTGGAACCTGGTGGTTGACATGATGGTTAACATACAAAGCCAAACAATTTGTTGACCAATCATGGACCTAATGGCTGGAATAGTGCAGATGAAGAGTTGGGGGGGGGGGCTCCATTTTGTAGACAGCTAGTAGGCATATTTTAGTTAAATTCCAAAGGGCCTTTGGCTATACTAGTTTTTTTTTCTTTTTCTTTTTGCCCCTGAGCCCGAAATCTGATATGCCATTGGTTACAAGTTATTGTCTGGGGAGATGATGTCATAGCTGGAATAAGGACTAGAAAGTTGGATCAGGGAAGAGAATAGCTACGTAATATGGGAAAGGGATATAAATATTGTTTACTGTAAATGACATCTATTTGATGTAATCTGGAGCACATAATTAGCTTAGGAGCCTATGTGACCACTGCATTCCTCTAGATCTGAGCTCACATTCTGTGGTCATGAGTAGGAACATTCCAAGTTGCCCCAGTATCGACCCATCTTCCTCAAGTATAGTCTAGAGTATGTTGTCCATCCTCCTTTCAGAGGATGGAACATTCTCTACCATTGTTGATCCAGGTTGAGGGAAAAGTCCTATGAGGCCCACAAAGGGGTCTATTTTGTTGTACCTGATAGAAATGACTGGTAACATTGGAGAGAGGGATTTATTCGAGGTCTAGGCCCATCAAGTCTGTTTGGGAGTCTCAGGACTCCCCAATTAGGGCCCCAGCTGATGTGGTAGCCTGATAGTGACTAAAAAGTCATAGTCAAAGTATGCCAGTCTCTTTCCCTTATTCAGCTTTTGCAGTCCTTGCTTTGATAAGGTTAGCTTTGGGGTGAGTGACAGAACTGTAATAGGAAGTAGGTGAGGAGGGCATCTAAGTCTAAGTTGACACTATTTCATTATTAACTTGATACTGATTCACTACAGACTATTGTATATTTTTGCTTTCAGGTATATGTTTTGCCCTAATTTATGGATACATGTGAACATAGGCTCTGTCTTAAGGGACAAGGTCTATATCTAGGTTTTAGGAATTTGTTAGGAGGTGAACCTCCTGGAATGGAATTAGAGAGTACCAGGAAAGGAAAGGTCTCACCTAAGTAATGAGGGTGAAGGGTTGGCATTCCATGCTTGAAGTCTCTGGACACAGTCTGAAGTGAAGCATGCTGAGGTGGTACTCGTTGCATTGAATGAGTTGGGATCAGAGGATGCAATATCATTTGGTATGAACTGAGAGAAGCATGAAGGAAAGTGATCCCCACCACAGAGGTTGCAGTAATGGGGGAAATATAGGCTCTATAGTGGAAGTGAGAGGTTCCTGATGTCTTAGCATTTAAGAAGACAATAGCTAGCTATTGCTATAATCATATTTTTTTTTGGCAATTGGGTTAAATTTGAAAAATCACTTTGTTAGGATTTGCTGTATCATACATATCATCACCATATTTTGCCCTTTGACATTATTTGTATATAGCTATACAGTTGCTTCTGTGCTCCCTGGACTAAGCTTTTAAGAGAGTCAACATATAAAAGACTCAACATATGTATTAAAAAGACTCAGTCTGTGCTTTAAAAAGTCAGAGACATTCAATCAGTTTTTCCCCTCTCATATTACTTAGTGATTTATATGACTACAAATTAATGTATGTACATAAACACCATTCCCACCACCAAAAGACTGTGTCCCATCCCATCCCCCCATCCCCCCCACCACCACATGAAGCTGGTCATCCACCCTCAAGATTCTTTTGGCAATTCTAGGTGTTTTCTGGTTCCAGATAAATAATTGTAGTTTTTATTCTATTCTCTTAAAGAAGCTTGGTGGAACTTTGATGGGTATTACATTAAATTTGAATACAGCTCTTGGGAGAATATTCATTTTGATCATATGTATCCTTCCAATCCATGAGCATAGGATGTCTTTCCATTTCTTGGTATAATTTTCTATTTTCTAGAACAGTAGCTAATAGTTTTCAGTATACAAGCCCTTCACTTCTTTGGTCACCCCTATTTCTAGGTATTTGATGATTCTGCTGCAACAGTGAATGGGAATGTTTTTTGGATGTCTTCTTCTTCACATTTAGTGTTTGCATAAAGAAATGTCACTGATTTTTGTACATTGGTTTTGTATGGTTCTCTTATTATGATGTTTTTTTATTTCTGCTCTAATTTTAGTGATTTCTGTCCTTCTGGTTGCTTGAAGGTTCCTTTGTTCCTCTTCCTCTAAGTATTTAAGGTGTGCAGTAAGGTGGTTTATTTTTTTCTTGTTTTTAAATTTGTGATTGTATGGCTATGAGTTTCCCTCTCAGTGCTGCTTTAGTTGTTTCCCAAATATTTTGACAACTTGTGCCTTCATTTTCATTTGTTTCCAGGAACATCTGAATTTCTTGCTTGAGTGCCTTTCTGACCCAGTGCTTCTTAAGCAGTATGTTGTTGAGTTTCCAAATTCTGTGACTTTTAGTAATTTTCTGTTTGTTGTTATATGTTAGCTTTACTCCACTGTGGTCTGAGAATATACTTGGTATGATTTCAATGCTCTTGAATATATTGATGCTGTAGTTCTTTCAGTAGGAGTTTGATGTATTTAGATGGTCCCTCACTGGGTTCATAGATGTTAATAATTGTTAAATCTTCTTAGGTTATTGATCCTCTAACAACAATGAATGGGAGTAATCATTATGTAATAGCCTTGCCTATCTTTTATTGCTTTATTGAATTTAAAGTCTATTGTTTCAGAGAGGAGAATGGCTGTTCCTGCCTTTTTTGTGATCCATTAGCCTCCTTTAACTGTTGGTTGTCTGAGAAGGTTTTGATCCCTCCACCTAGTCTTTAATGTATGCGCTTAACCAGGTGCACCACCACCTGACCCCCTCCATCTAGTCTGAATGAAAATCTAGCAGGATATGTTATCCTTGGTTGAAACCCTTTTTCATTCAGAATGTGATAGATATCTTCCCATTCTCTTCTGGCTTTTAGAGTTTCAGTGGAGAAGCCTGCTGATAATCTTATGGGTTTTCCCCTGTATGTGACTTTTTTTCTCTTGCAGCCTTTAGGATCCTTTCTTTATCCTTACTTCTTTTCATTGTAACTGTGATGTGTCTTGCTGTCTTCAGATCTGGGTTGATTCTCTTTGGGACTCTCTGAGACTCTTGAATCTTAATGTCCTTTCTGTTGTTCAGGTCTGGGAAGTTTTCTTCAATAATTTCCTCCAGAATATTTACTTCCCCTTTCTTCCTCTGGCAGGCCAACTATACAAATGTCACTCCTTTTGAGATCATCCCATATGTCTCTGTTGTTGTTTTCAGTGTCTCTCAGTTTCTTTTTGAGCTCTTTTACCTCTTTCTTAGTTTTCTTTATCTCATCCTCTGTCTGGATAATTCTGTTTTCTGCTTCTGTTAGCCTACTTTCCTTTCCCTCAGCTTCTTTCTTCATTTCTGTTATAGTATTAGTTTGTTCTGCTAATTCACCTTTTAGTTCAGCTATTTCAGCTTTCAGTTCTCTAATTAGCTCAAGGTAGATAGTGTTTTCCTTGAGGGTCTCATCTGTTGTTTCCCTAATTCTGATAGCCCTTTCATCCATAGTTGTCTTCTTTACTATGGCTTCTATACTTTTCTTATCTATGGTTACTTCTGACTGATTTGGAGTTTCTTCTGGGTTCCTGTCCTGATTCATTGTGGTAGCAGTTTTATTTGCTCTTGATTTAACCATTTTTTTTTAATTTTCCTGTTCTGTCATTCTTCAGTTGTTGTGTTTTGAGTGCAAGCCACACTATACTAAATACCTTTATGACAAATGCAGTTGACAACCTCAGAAATTACAACAATAGTAACTGAAGCAAGGATTGATACAGTTTAACCAATACTAGTTAGCCAAACAACACCTTCAGTCCAAGAAAAAATAGCAACCAAATCCAAATGAAAAAGAAAGAAAGGAGAAAAGGGAAAGCAAGAATAGACAATTATGCAAATCTACTGTCCACTGAAAATTCTAGGGATAACAAGAGGAGAAAGGGAATTAGAAAAGAGAGACACACAGAGTTCACTCTGAGTCAGATTTCTTCCCCCCAAATAATTCACAAACGAGTATCAGTGAATTCAGAAAGCAAAAAGAGGAAGAAGGAAGAAAAGAAAACATGAACAAGAAAAGAAGACATGAACAAGAAAAAAAAGAGCAGTGAAAGGAAAAAGGTTTTCCTTTTTTTTTAATTAGCTAGGAGGAGGGGAAAAAAACAGGAGAGTGGAGGGAAAGTGAAACAAGTTCTTCTCACAATGGTTAGGACACCCAGTCACCTAGAAATGGAAAAAAAAATAACAGTTAATTTTGGTCAACCTGAAGAAGGAGGGGGGAGAAGGGATACACGTACATATAATCGTAATGATAAAATAGAATGGATTAAAAAACCCTAGCAGTCAGTCTGCAGCTTGGATGGCTCTGGATTGGCTCAGGCTGCCTAAGCAAGGACAGCCAATTGTTTTTTTTTTTTTTTTTTTTTTTTTTGCAAGGACAGCCAATTGTAAGAAATATCCAAAAAAACAAAAACAAAACAAAACAAAAAAACCTCCAGGTAGTCTTCCCCAGGCCTGGGTGAGGCTCTGATTGGTCAGATATTTTGTTGCTCAAATAGAGCTGAGCTCCAGCCACTTAGAGAAAAAAAAAAACTGAAGGAAGTCCAAAAGGAAAAGGATTGGAATGACACACCTGTTGAGCCAGGAATCTTGGTAAAGAAAATAGCTCAATGGGAAGCCGTCTAGGAGCAGCTGTCCAGCTCCTAGGGTCTGGTTATGGGGTGGTGGGTAGGGGTGAGCTTCAGAAGTAATCAAAAGATTTCCTTTCTTTTTCCTCTGTTTTCTAACCCAAAAGTGAGCTATAGGACCCCTGCTTGTTGTCACACTTAGGACCCCTTATTCACCCTCCTGCTGAAGGCCCAGTATCCTACCCTATCCAGGGAATCCTAGGTCACAGGCTGCTGCTTACTGGAGCTCAGGCCAGCAGCTGCCTCCATCTTGGCTCCGCCCCCTGTGAGTCACTATTTTATAGAAGAGGAGATGGTGAACCTGAGAACCTTGCTTAACTTATCCCTTGCTAGCAGGTGACACAGCAGAATCTGAAGCTAAACCCATGTCTCTGTGAAGCCACATCTGGAAGCTATTGAAGAAATAAACAACTAAGAGGGGATTTTGTTTATCTGACCAATCTAGGGCTTTTTTCTCCAAGTATTCACTACTTAGCCCTCTCAAATTGAACTAAGGGAAGTAAGGTCCAAGTACTCTGAGTCAAAGGTAAGAAACCAAAATTGTGAACTGGTGTCATGAGAGATGGGGGAAAGGATTTTTATATCATCAAAAAATATGAGGTACAGTGTTTGAAAGACTGAGAATAAGAATGCATGCAGTGTTAAGTTTGAAGGTTCATCTCTTTCATGCACCAGGCATATGACCTATGGGCAAGATACTTCACTGCTCTGAGCCTCTGCTTTCTCATCTACAAAATGAAGATAATAGTTGCTATAAGAAACCTTTTTTATTTATTCTGTGGTGGTGGAGTAATTAAGCAAGAATTCCCAAAAGCCATTTATTACAATATCTGGTTTAGAATAAATGTCCACTAAATGGCTGCTAGTATCAGGATTAGTTCTCTCACCACTCCTTTCATGTTTGCTCCCTAAGCACAGGGTATACCTGGTGTCAAGTCTACACTCTGAAGCTTAGAGGTGTCCATTTCCATTTGAAAGGCATGCAGGTACAGAGGTCATCCATGTGAAGACAAAGGCAGAATGCATAGACAGACCAAAGCCACTTTCAAATGCAACAGGAGCTTTCCAAACTGAAAAATCACTGTCATATTGACTGAGTGTAAAGTGAAGGATTTTTTTAAAGCTCTAAACCAACTTTTATTTTGGTAAAGGAAAAGATGTTAAAGTATTTCTGCAGTTCCTGAGAGCAAACTGTTCCCCTCATCTTCAAGGGTGCTTAGCAAAATGACAAATTATTATATATACAGCAGACTGAAGATTACCCTTTAGGTTCCCAAGATAATCTTTTCCAAGAAACAGTTTATATTGAATGTTTGAGAGCTTCATGGGAACAGAGGAGTGCCACCTCCTTTATGACTTTAAAATACTTTAAAGTTGGTGAGAGGGGTTGAGGTAAGCAAAGATTTGCTGCAGCTGACCACCCTGTAGGTTACAGAAGTTGTAAATAGAAGCTATTTAAGCTTGTTTTGTAGCAATCATGAATGGTTTTGTGAGGTCCGCTCACCTTTTGCCAGTCTTATGGAAAGAGAACAGGGCTGTGACTTGTACTTCTAAAAGATTTCCTCTTCCTCCTCCTCCTCCCCCCCCCTCTTTCTTTTAAATAACAGTCAGAAAAACTCTCTTTTCTCCCTGTCTTCTTGACCCAGAGTTCCAAGCAGCACTTGGGACTAAGATCAGAATTAAACATCATTACTGATCTAAATAATCTAAAAATGCTTTTTATTCACTGGGCAAAATTCACCTGTGTAAGATTGAGTTCAGGTTCATAATGACCCTGTGGGTTTGGTCGCTGAGATGACTCTTCGTTTTATAGACAGGAACACTATGTCTTGAAAGTTTAATTTCTGAAATGTTCACTAATTAGAAATGGCAGAGTTCATATTAGCGCCAGTTTCTCTCTCTTTTTTTTTTAATTTGGAGATGTTCATAGTCTTTGTTTCTTTCTTTTATGTTTCTTTTATTGTTTTTTATTTGTATAATTTTTATTTATAAAATGAAAATATTGACAAGCTCATAGGATAAGAGATGTAGAGTAAGTGCCAATTTATCTTATCCAAAGCTAGAGACATACTTTGTTTGGAAAGGGAAAAAAAGCTTTCTGTATTCTAGTGGTTACTATTATTTTGGAAGTTAGTCAATTTGTGACTGTATACCATAACATGAAGTTGCAACTTTCAGCAACTCTACAGCAACCAGACATTGGAAAGGGAAATTCCATAGGCTAGAGAATAAAAATGAAACAGATTCATACTTAAAAAAAGCAAAACATTTATAAATACCATTTCTGTTGCCTCAATAATAGCATGTTAAGAGACCTCATGGCATTAAATGAAAACTTTTAAAATAAAAGGCCATAAAACACATACATAATAATTCTAGAAATAAGAAAGTGTTTCTAAGGAAGAAAAATTTTAAATGAATTTCAATGAAGTGAAAAAAAAAGCCAGACACTTCATGCTTTTATTGAAAATGAGCTACACTTGAAGAATTATTCCAAAAGCCCCTGAATTTCAAGTTCTAATAGCTGTCAGATAGCATTGTCATATTGTAGAGGAAAATGTGCTCTCTATCTGTAGATAGGCCTATTTCTGGCACTTACTAGCTGAAAAATCACTTGTAAAGAATTAGGTAACGGATAATATGAAAGGCTTCAGGATTCATGAAGTACCCTCTCCTGGATTTCATTAAATCTAATGAGTCAAATCAGTTTGGAGCCTTCCAATTTTGCATGTAGTATATTTTTTAGGGAACATCTATTGGATCATTATTAAAAGAAAAAAAAACACAATTTTCTGTCTTCTATACTCCGTTAAAAAAACAACTCGTAAAAATAGAATCAAATCCTCTTCAAAGACAGGCTTTTGGTGGCCATTTTATTTGCCGCCAAGTGCTTGGTTTGAGCTCTGTTGAAAATCCTAGCACACAGCCTCCCTGAAGTTCTCTTGTCTTAGAAGATTATGTTGAGAAAGTCAGAGTTGCCTTTGGCCCCAAGCTAGTCTTAAAGCATGATGGCTTTCAGAAGAAGTTAAACTGACCCAGAAGAGTAGGGCACCAAAGTAAGAACCCTGGGTTAAGGGTGAGGGTGGATGTTCAGCTTCATGGGGTGGGGGTGGGGGTTGGGGGGCTGGAGGGTGTGATGGGACACAGTCTTTTGATGGTGGAATGGTGTGTGTGTACATTCCTATTAATTTGTAGTCATATAAATCACTATTTAATTAATATGAGAGGGGAAAATTGATTGAATGTCTCAAACTTTTTAATGCACAGACTATAGGCTGGGTCTTTGATATGTTGACTCTCTCAAAGGCTTAGAACAGGGAGAACAGAAGCAACCAGTGGCACAGCTATATACAAATAAAGTCAAAAGACATTAATTATGGTGATGTTGTGTATGATACAGCAAATCCTAACAAAGGGATTTTTCAAATTTAGCCCAATTGCCAAAAAATGTGATTAAAGAAATAACTAGTTATTGCCTTCTTAAACCCTAAGACAGCAAGGAACCTCCCACTTCCTCTATAGAGCCTATATTTCCCCAGTCCTGGAACCCTAGAGTGGGGCTCACTTTCTTGCATGCTTTTCTCAGTTCATACCAAATGATATTGCATGTGCTAATCCCAACCTAATCAATGGAATGAGTACCACCTCAGCATGCTTCACTTCAGACTATGTCCAGAGACGTCAGGCATGGAATGTCAACCCTGCCTTCAGCCTCATTACTCAGATGAGACCTTTTATTTCATAGGATTCTCTAGTTCCATTACAGGAGGTCCACTTCCTAACAAAGTCCCAAAACCTAGATATAGATCAGGTCCCATGAGATAGGGCATATGTTTACATGTATCCATAAATTAGGGTAAACTGTATACCTGAAAGCAAAAGTACACAATGGTCTGCAGTGAGTCAGTATGAAGTTCATAATGAAATTGTGTCTACTTAGACTTAGATATCCTCCTCACATATTTCCGATTATACTTCCCTCACTCACTCCAAAGCTATCCTTACTAAAGTAAGGACTGCAAAAGCTGAATAAGGGCAAGAAACTAGCATACTTTAATGATGACTCTTTAGTCACTATGAGGCCACCCCATCATCTGGGGTCCTAATCAAGGAGTCCTGAGATTCCCAAACAGACATGATGGGCCTAGACCTCAAATAAATCCTTCTCTCAGTTGTTACTTATCATCTCTATCAGGAACAACAAAACAGACCCCTTCGTGGGCCCCCATAGGACTTTGCCCTCAACTTGGATCAACAGCAGTAGAGAATGTTTCATCCTTCAAAGGGAGGCTGGACAACATCCTCTATACTACACCTGAGGAAGATGGGTCCTATTACTGGGCAGCTTGGAATGTTCCTACTCATGACCACAGAATGTGAGCTCAGATCTACAGGGATGCAGAGGTCACATAGGCTCCTATCTGAATATGGGGCCCAGGTCAAATCAATTTGATGGGGTTTACAGTCAACAATATTTATACACTTTTCCCATATTAGGGAGCTACTCTCTTCCCTGATCCAACTTTCTGGTCCATTTTCGAGGCACTACATCATCTCCCCAGACAATAACTAGGGTCCAACAGCATATCAGATTTCAGGCTCAGGGAAAAGAAAACCTAATATAGCCACAAGTCCTTTGGAATATAAATAAAATATGCCTACTAGCTATCTACAAAACAGAGATCCCCCCTAGCTCTTCATCTGCACTACTGCAGTCTTTAGGTTCATTATTAGTCAACAATTTGTTTGGCTTTGTATGTTAACTCTCTTTTCAGCCACCAGGTTCCAGGTGCTAGCATGATGCCAATCAGATTTCCCTGGACAGACAACCCCACCAATGTGTCCTGGAGTCCCGATTTCCTAGAACCCCACCCCACTAGGGAAAGAGAGAGGCAGGCTGGGAGTATGGATCAACCTGTCAATGCCCAGGTTCAGTGCAGAAGCAATTACAGAAGCCAGACCTTCAACCTTCTGCATCCCACAATGACCTTGGGTCCATACTCCGAGAGAGTTAAAGAATTGGAAAGCTGGGATTCGGACTGTAGCGCAGCGGGTTAAGCGCAGGTAGCACAAAGCGCAAGGACTGGCAGAAGGATCCTGGTTCGAGCCCTGGCTCCCCACCTGCAGGGGAGTTGCTTCACAAGCAGTGAAGCAGGTCTGCAGGTGTCTATCTTTCTCTCCCCCTCTCTGTATTCCCCTTCTCTCTCCATTTCTCTCTGTCCTATCCAACAACAACAACAATAATAATAATAACTACAACAATAAAACAACAAGGGCAACAAAAAGGGAATAAATAAATAAATATTTTTTAAAAAGAATTGGAAATCTATCAAGGGAGGGGATGGGATACAGAGTTCTGGTGGTGGGGACTGTGTGGAGTTGTACCCCTCTTATCCTATGGTTTTGTCAGTGTTTCCTTTTTATAAATAATTTTTTAAAAAGAAGGTAAACTGACCCAGAATGCACTATAGACAGGGGACACTGTAATCGATGTTGGAAAAGACACAGAACACAGATACAGAATTGACAAAGAACCAGTCTTTTCCTCAATGAACTTTGTCATCTTGGAACCCACAAGCTAACAGTCATACCTTTGACCAAGTCTCTGGGGTTCTATCTTATTTCCACAAGGTGATGTTGGGCCACAGTCTCAAATTCTGTGACTATGGTTATGTTAAGAACTACATAGACCTCTTGCTGGAAATGTCCAGAGGAGAAGAAAAACTGCTTCGTATGAATGCATTCTATACCATACCCCCCAAAAGCATGTATGACACTGAACTGTCTGGCATTAAAAAAATATTAAATCATTTGAAAGGCATCTCAGAAAGTTGAAAAAATATATATCTTTTGAAGCCACAGTCACAAGGAAGTAGATACCTCATGAGACAGCCCTACACTCCCAGTAATTTTCCCAGGTTGAAGACCAAGTCTAATACAACTGTCAATAACTACATACATCTAGAATATCAACTCTGTGATACATTTTACCCACAGTTATATTTGGGAACTTGTGCATGTGACCTCCAGACCAAGTAAGAAAAATGCACATTATTTTACATTAGCTTTCAATTTAAAAGGGGATCTTATACACAAGAAAAAGAGCAATTGGTGATCTAGTGTGTGGAGTTTTTTCACAAAAACTAAGCAAGAGATAAGGACATCTTGGTGAAGACTGATCAAGTGGAGAAGGTTTGCCCTGTGGGATGTGAGAGACCCCAACTTGGTCCTGCTGAAATCTTACCATGACAGAATTGCAGAGTTGTCAAATTTTTGTTCTTCCTTCTGATCCAGACATCCAAATCTTTCTCACTTTCTATTTAAATAGTGACTTAATAATGATAAGATTGTAATATCACAGGGGTACATTTCCCACCACCAGAGTTCTGTAACCCATCCCCTCCATTGGAAGCTTCCCTATTTTTTATCCCTCTGGAAGTATGGACAAAAATTCTTTATAGGGTGCAAAAGGTGAGACTTCTGACTTCTGTACATGCTTTTCTGCTGGGAGTGGATGTTGGCAGGTTGATTCATACCTCCAGGCTGTTTCTATCTTCCCTTAATGGAGAAAGTGAGGTGGGAGGTGAGGTTCTGGGTCTTTATCACTTTTTAAATGTAGCGACTAATTTATTTTTAAACTAAATTAAAAATATATCTTCAAGATACATTTTACAAAAGAGTAGAAAGAGAGCTGAGAATATCATTGCTCTGGCATACACAGTGCCAGAGATGGAACCTCATGCATACAAGTTGGGTATTCTTCTAGTCATGTACTTCCCCAGCCCCATGATAAGTTAAAACCACATCTTTAACATTACACAAGGAGTAAACAAGAATTATCTGTGAGCCCACCGAAGAAATAGGCAGGCTGGCAATATATCAGGCATACCTTTACAATGTGATATTCAGTGGGTTTTTACAGCTGACTGGCCACATGACTTGGTAAGAGTTCTCACTTCTCTGCATCTTTTTTCCTCATGGGAAAGTATCTGTCTTCACAGATGATGAGAAGGAATCGAATGTGATTAAAAACTTGAGCATAGTTAAGAAAAAATGTTTGTTCTTAAAGTAGAGTGTGAAACTTCTGTGACACTCTAGGTTTGGTTGCTTTGCCTAACCACTTCATTCTATATCAGAACAATATTAGTGGTTCCAAACAGGCACTGCATGTCTGTTCATGTCTTGTAAAGTAAGGTGAAGCCTTTACATACAGGTAAAATTATTGCAAATGCACCAAATTCCTCATGGCATAAACACTGGGCTAATGGGTTTTGAGTAAATAATAAAAATGCATTTACATGCATCTGATTTGGCAATTACTTAGAATCATATTAGACCCTGTCTGGTGCATAGGGCATAATTGGCTTTTCTCAGAACTGCAGATTAGCACTTCTATTCTTACTATTCAAACCAAGAAGACTCAATTTTATAAATAGGGAGATTGGTATTGTCTCCACATCAGTTCAGAGAAATGTTTTAAATTGTGAAGTTTGGAATATCTCTTTGATTCCATTCTGGTCAGTTCACGACTAATCACATCACTCAAGCAACACTGACAAATAACACTGCAATTTCTAATAAATAGCTGAATTAAAGTCAGTTAAGCTGGAAAGTCCATTGTGAATTTAGCAATTACACTTCTGCTGCAATGGCAAGTCAAATCAGTCCTTGAATTTTATCTTGGCTATTCTGCTTGTATATTTTTTGCTGAAAAAAATGTGTAGCAGTATATGGTTTCTCTGGGATCAAACTGTGTTCTGTCACCTTTGTTTACTGTCTCAAACATCAAAAACTAACTTTTAGAAGATTCTGTAAGAGTCTGCTGCAGATTTTCCAGTCTCTGAGATGACTTCTGTTTGGTAAGATTCTAGGTGGAATGTCTGAATTTAAAGAAATGAAAATGTTCATTTGTAAAAAAGGAAAAAGTAACAATTCTTCACTTTTTAATACTTGATTTGAGAATACTTTTTCACTTAATTCCATCAGTTTTTCCTCCATTTTTTGCCTGTCTTTATAATCAAAGAAGTCAAAATCTCCCTTTCACTCTGCATACAGAGATCAAGCCAGATTGTGGGAGTAGGGGGAGTTGTGATAAAAAAAAAAAAACTTGCTTAGATTGTGCCGGTGTAGGGCAAATCGAACTGTAAAAAAGAAATGCAGTGTGTGCAAAAAGAAATGCTGTATCTAATGTGAAACCCATCTATACAGAGTTTCAACAAACACATCATACCAGGGAACACATCAAGCATCCTTGTAGCTATGATTTCCATCCTTCCTTTTCTTTTTTCCTTTCTTTATTTTTTTTAATTCCAGAGATAGCATCCTTGAAGGCAAATATCTCCTTTGAGGACCTTTCTGTGTTTTCCTTTCTATGTTTGTAGTGCCTCCCATAAACTCTACTTAGTCACTAATTTGCTTTCAAGGAGAAATTACATGTAAACACCATAAACATAAGCCATTGAACATGTGGATGGACATATTTTTAAACATGAATAAAATTAATTGAGGGTGACAGTAAAGAAAAAATATATGACTTATTGATATCAAATAATTTCATAAGAAATATCAGGCATATGAACTAAAACGTATATATCAAAATTTAGCACTTTTATTGTATCAGTTCTAACTTCATATGAATACTACAATACGCATTTCTCCTCAAATTGGAATTATACTCAAACCCAAGGGAAGACCTTCCAAAATATGGATTAGAACCATGACAAAACACTGGTCATCAGCATCATAATTAGTTGCATTTTTAGCTGTTAGCTATTCTGTTTTCCTATTATTCCAAAAACATACATATAATTTAATCAATCACATCAGCTTTTGTCAAAGTGGTAAGATATGAAGAGCATACAGAGAAATAAAATATGTACATGAATATTTATATGTCTGGACACTTTGTATATAGACAATCTGCAAAGCATTATCCCACAGCATTCTTCTGAAAACAGAAATTTTCTTTCACCATAACACTGAAGGGCATTGATTCCATTAGCAGAAACAATATGGGGTAATTATTATTAACTAAACAGCTACTATTTTATACTACAACTTAAAACATATCCAGTCAGAACAGTGTTTGTTGACCACATTTCAAATATTGCACAATCCAGTCAGATTCCCTATACATCTGGATGAGAGCCCCAAACAAACAAAAAAACAATAGCAGTTCTCCTTGTCTGCTTTACACATTCATATCTGCTCATCACTATGATCTTAATCAGAAAAAAGACATGAAATTTAATAATACTCTATTTCATTTAAAATAAGTGAGTCATAAAACTTCTCAAGATTGCTACATTTCAAAATGAAATTACAGCTATCTTCCAGCACTACACATAGCAGTTTATTGTACCTGAATATTTCCTTCAGCTACAATAAAGTCTATGTATTTCAAGTAAATGTGAAAGATAGTTTAATTTAATTCTCCCCATTAAGAAAATATATTAATTAGTCACAAAACTTGCAAGGATAAAACAGCAGTTTGTAAATTGTCTTGCATTGCATAATGTATGATTCCATAAATCAGCACAAAGCATAAAATAATGAGCAAGGCCAAAGCTGGAAAAAAGCTAAACTATAAAATAAGATTTCAAATACATTCATCATTTAATTCTTACAGAAAACTGTGATTAGGCATCTAATCATAACAGAAAAAAGGTGTTATCTGTGAAAAGACAGCCCATTTTGTTTAGAATGCAGCCATCTTTGGCAATGGCAAAGATGTACAGAGAAAACAGAATCATGCAGCCACTGATTTCCATTTTTAAGAGGAATTATTAGTTAACCAACCAGCCTAGATCTGATTACATATTAAAAGTCGCTACTTCATGTGGGAGAGAGAAAGGGGCATGGGATCAGGACGATGGGTGAAACTACATAAATAGCACTTACTCAGTCTAACAAAATTAGAAATCAAACTGTCTTTTCATTCCTCCTAGGTGATATTAGAGCCAAAGAGGAATGGACTTGCATTACATATATTTACAGCTTCATTAAAAATATGTGACTGCCTGCTTCTTTTCACTAAATTCCCTTCACTGTAATCACAGAAGATGAACCAAAATATACAGTCTGAAAATCTTCACGAAAGTACCTCCTATTCTTTTGATTTATTTCTTCTGAATTCTGGGAGCTGTGGTATTTAATCTCTAAATTGACTACTATCTGCTATAGCCCATAGATATCTCTCACAAAAGCCAAAGCATGCTGCTAAACTTCTTTCCATCTGTATATAAATGCATAGAAATAAATACAGTGGCATTCACTAAGTGTCTTAGAAAACAAACAGGAGACTGTTTTTCTTTAAAAAGCAGAATTAACTAAACTTTCAATGAAAAATACCATGAATATTAATCTTGATAACATTCTAAGGGCGCACAAGCTATTTTCCCTTAGTTTTTTTTATCAAGTAAAATAGGTTTCTTTCTTTCATTCATGCCATCAAAGTCCAAAGAAATCATTGCATACCAGTGTAAAACCTTATTCACATATGAAAACCATCTTACTAAAATACTTGAAACCACCCAACAGAATTTTTAGGAGTAAAAAGTTTTGGAAAATCATATACATATTAATTATATTAAAAAATCTCTTCAAACTTCACTTAATTTCATTTGTAACCTCTGAAAACACCGTAACTTCCTTAATACCCTGGTGCCCCCTTTTGGTATGGCAATATCAGGGCATTTCTCCCCAGTTAAAAGAAATCATACACACTGTATGTACTCATTCACAAGACAGTAGTGTTTAACTTGGGAAATGTTGATTCACACTGCAGATGGCTCATGGTTATTAGAGCTTTTGTCCTGCCTTTACTATTACTAGTTATTGATCTAAAACATGTGCAAATAAACAAAGCTGACTCTTTGAGTGGGAAAGGAAAAGCGTCCTTTTCCTTAGACAATTGGCATTGCACCACTCGGATTCCTCAAGTTCTCGTCCCAGTCTTCATGGTAAATAAATGACCCATTACCTTTGCTACAGGACATTCAATGGCTTGCTGACGGCGGCATTCAGAAGATATTTTTTGTCTTCGATACATTTATGTCGTATTTCTGTCTATCATCCTGAGGAAAGAAAGGCTGGTGAGCATGTATAGATCCCAACATCTATTGACAAACAGCAAGTCCAAGCATGGAGACACAGTCCAGTAGACATGCTTTGTTCAAAGAGGAGAGGAAAGATAGCATTTTAAAGAGTTTGACCAAAATTTTAGAGAAGGAAAAAATTAAAGATCCTTACGACTTTTCATATGTTAGAGCTGGTAATTATGCCTCAGAAATAAGTTCTTTCCATGTTCAACTGCACTGTGTGAAGAAGACGAGTTGATTTCCAGCAGGGATATTGAATCCTTCTATCTGAAGGACCAATCAAGTGTGAAGTACAGTATAGTTTTAGATTCAATTGAAAGGAAAAAGCTTGACTACTAGTTCATAGCATGACAACTTTCATGGATTAGTTCAGACCCTATTCTCCTCCTTGAAAGGGTATCACAGCATGAAGACAGTTTTCAATGCACTAAACTTTAATAGCTGAGTGGGGGAGCCAAAGCTTCCCTTTGGTCTCTATAGAAACAGTATAGCCAAATTTTGAGGCAAAATTAAGGTCTTTGGTCTTAGGTACCGTGTCTTTCCTCAGAGGTTCCTTTTTCACAAGTAGACATTGGCCCTTATCAGATGTACAATCTTTCAGGGGGCTACTGTAAAAGGGAAGAAGCAAAACCTACTTCATTATTTTCCCCTTTGAACTCCACACAGAAAGCTAGTTCAATGAAACACCAATGAGCATCAATGTGGGGCTCCTGGTGTCAAAGGCAGGTGGGATCATCTCTAAGGAAAGACTTGACTCTTTGTTGTCTTGGTGGTGGTTTTGGTTGTTGACAGAAAGCACTTTTTGCTCATCTCTGTCACAGAGTAGAGCTGCCTGCAACCCTCTGGCTTGGGGCAGGCCCCTCCCTTCCCTCTTCTCCCTTTGCCTTCCCCACTCATCTCAGCATTTGGGGTGTTCCCATAGCAGCCTCCATAACAGTCCCTGAATAGGCCTCCCATCTCTACCCCTGCATCCTAACAGCATACCATGAGATGAAAGAAGTGTTTCAACAACACTGGAAAGGTATTAAAGGTGGCACGAACCAGACATTTCCTTAAGAATTTTCCATGTCCAAGTTTTCTTTGTCAGAATGCCCAGACCCCACAACTTACGGATTTTCTTCTCACGATAATAGTATATCCCACCAACATCAGCTGTATCTGAATCTACCTAAACAATATTTGTTTTCTCCTCACTTTCTGGTTACAGCTTCATTATTCAGGTACAGGATTTATTTACTAATAAGAAAATACAGCTCCTACAAAAGCTGAGTAAGGACAAGAAACTAACTCACTTGATGATGGCCTTTTTAGTCACCACCAGGCCACCTTATCATCTGGGGCCCTAATCAGGGAACCCTTGGCTTCCTATAAAGATATGATGGGCCTAAACCTCTGACAGATCCCTCTCTCTATCATCTCTGGTCACTTCCATCAGGAATGTTATCATAAACCCTCTTGTGAGCCACTCCAGGAACTTGTCCCCGCCCCATAAAATAGCAGTGATAGGTGCTGTCCCACTCTCTAAGGGAGGCTGGGTCAGCCTATGCTGCTACTTGAGGAAAACTGGCCCTGACATGAGTGCAGCCTACAATGTTCCCAGTTGTGATCATGAACTGCGAGCTCAAACTGACAAAGACTCAGAGCTTACACAGCCTCCTGTGCTAAATATGAATATATATAGGCCTTCGTTCAGGTTGATGAGGTAAACAGTTAATTTTATTCATAGATTGTCTTCAAGTTTGGGAGCAGTCTGCTGTAGCCCAACTTTCTACTCCTCTTCTCAAGTCTAACACTATCTTCCTAGACAATATATTTGCCTACCTGCATATTAGCTGTCAAACTCAAGCAAAAACTATGAAAGTCATAGGCCCCTAAGAACTACCTAAAACAGACTTCTTAGCTTCTTTCCACCGTAAGGTCCCTATTCTCATCTGCTCTATTCCTACTTTTTGTTTCCTGTTTATTAATATTTTTGTCCTTCTTTATATCTTACTGCCATTCATCCAAGTTGCAGATGCTATCATGATTCCATCCTGACTTCCCTGGGCAGATAACCTCACCAATGTGTCCTGACACCTCACTTCTCCAGATCCCTAACCCCTAGGGAAAGATAGAAGTAGGCTGGAGATATGGGTCAACCTGCCAGTGTCCGTGTCCAGAAGAAAAGCAATTACAGAAGTCAGAACTCTTACCTTCTGTACCCCATAAAGATTTTTGGTCCATACTCTAAGCAGGAGAGAAATAACAGAGGAAGATGACCAGAGGATTGTGAACTCCTACTCCATCAGGACCCAAAAAGAGAAGGGAAAAGGAAGGACATTTTGAAGTGGTAATAGGTGTAGGTGTGATTTAGAAAGGAAGAGAAGGCAGGACCATAACGGAAAATGGACAATTTTATATAAATACAGACAAATAGTTATAGAAATAATAGTCAACTCATATATGCAGTCTTGGGAGAACTACTGTAGCTTCCAATAAAGGGACTGGGGATCCAGAATGATAGTGGAAATGGTGTGGAATTATAAGCCTGTTATCTTATAACTTTGTAAATCAATATTAGGTTACTAAGAACTTTTCAAATGCAGTAAAGGAATTTAAAAATCAGAAACATAAAAAGGAAAGAAAAGAAAATGCAGCTCCTAACACTTAATAAACAAAAAATTAGTGAAAGTCTCAAAATGTGGAAACTCAACAGTACACTACTTAACAAATACTGGGTCAAACAGGAAATTAAAGAAGAAATCAAAATGTTTTGAGAGTTCAATGAAAATGAAGACATGAGCTATCAAAATATCTGGGACACAGCTAAGGCATTACTGAGAGGGAAGTTCAAAGCCATACAAGCATACATTAGTAAACAAGAAAAAGCTCAAATAAACAACCTGATTGCACACTTTAAATACTTAGAATAAAAATAACAAAGGAACCCTAAAGCAACCAGAAAGACTGAAATCACTAAAGTTCAGGCAGAAATAAATAACATTGAAAATAAGAAAACCATATAAAAGATCAGTGAAAGTAAATGTTGGTTCTTCAAAAGAGTGAACAAAATAGACAAACCTTTAGCCAGACTCACAAAACAAAAAAGAAGACCCAAATAAATCAGATTGTACATAAAAGAAGAGATATCACAACTCACACCACAGAAATCCAACATATTATCGAGGCTTCTATAAATGATTATGTACTACTAGGCTAGAGAACCTGGAAGAAATGGATGAGTTCCTAGATACCTACAAACTTCCAAAATTAAATAAAGAGTAACTAGAAAATATGAACAGGCCAATCACAGCCAAAGAAATTGAAAGTTATTAAGAACTTTCCCAAGGGGAGTTGAGTGGTAGCACAGCAGGTTAAGTGCACATGGCAGCGCAAAGTGCAAGGACCTGCTAAGGATCCCAGTTCAAGTCCCCAGCTTCCCACCTGCAGAGGAGTCACTTCACAAGCAGTGAAGCAGGTCTGCAGGTGTCATTCTTTCTCTCACCCTCTCTGTCTTCCCTTCCTCTCTCTATTTCTATCTGTCCTGTCCAACAACAACGACACCAATAAAAACAATAATAACTACAACAATAAAACAAGGGCAACAAATGGGAATAAATAAATAAATATTTTTTAAAAACTTTCCCAAGAGTAAAAGTCCTGAACCAGATGGCTTTACAAATGAATTCTACAAAATCTTCAAGGAAGAGTTATTACCTCTACTTTTCAAACTCTTCGAAAAGATTAAAAAATATATAGGAATACTCCCTTCTAGCTTCTATGAAGCCAACATCCCTCTGATTCCAAAATCAGACAAAAATACAACAGCAAAAAAAATAATAAAACTACAGACTGATATCTCTAACAAACGTAGATGCTAAAATACTAAACAAGATCCTAGCCCATTGGATAAAGCAGTATATTAAAAAGAGTGTTTATCGTGATCAGGTGGGGTTTATCTCAGGGATGCAAGGTTGGTTTAATATACATAAACCAATCAGCGTGATCCACCATATCAATAAATGTAAGAGAAAAACCACATGGTTATATCAATAGATTCAGAGAAAGCCTTGGACAAAATCCAACATGCCTTTATGACCAAAACAACACAAAAAAATGGGAATAGATGGAAAATTCCTCAAGATAGTGGAGTCTATATATAGCAAACCTACAGCCAACATCTTACTCAATGGTGAAAAACTGGAATAATTTCCCCTTAGATCAGGTACTAGACAGGGATGCCCACTATCAACATTACTGTTCAGCATAGTGTTGGAAGTTCTTGCTATAGCAATCAGGCAGGATCAAGGAATTAAAGGGATAAAGATTGGAAGAAAAGAAGTCAGACTCTCCCTATTTGAAGATGACATGATAGTATACATAGAAAAACCAGGGAGCTGGGTGGTACCACAACAGGTTAAGTGCATATAGCACAAAGTACAGGAACCATGAGGATCCCGGTTCGAGCCCTTGGCTCCCCACCTGCAGGGGAGTCACTTCACAGGCAGTGAAGCAGGTTGCAGGTGTCTATCTTTCTCTTCCCTTCTTTGTCTTCCCCTCCTCTCTCAATTTATCTCTGTCCTATCCAGTAACAACAACAACAATAACAACAACAAGGCAACAAAAATGGGGAAAATGTCCACCAGGAGCAGTGGGTTTGTAGTGCAGGCACTGGGTTACAGCAATAACCCTGGAGGCAAAATAAATAAATAAATAAATAAAAGAATCCAGCAGGAAGCTTTTGGAAATTATCAGGTAATATAGTAAGGTGTCAGGCTAAAAAATAACATTCAAAAGTCAGTAGCATTTGTTTATGTAAACACTAAGTTGGAAGAAGTTGAAATCCAGAAATCAATTCCTTTTACTATATCAACAAAATCAATAAAATATCTAGGAGTAAACCTAACCAAAGAAGTGAAACACTCGTATACTGAAAATTATGAGTCACTATTCAAAGAAAAAGACAAAGAAGTGAACATTCTCCATGTTCATGGGTTAGAAGAATTAACATCACCAAAATGAATATGATACCCAGAGCCATATACAAATTTAATGCTATCCCCATCAAGATCCCAACCACATTTCTTTGGAGAATAGAAGAAATGTTACAAATGGTTATCTGAAACCAGAAAATATCTAGAATTGCCAAAAACTATCTTGAAAAGAAAGAACAGAACTGGAGGCATCACACTCACAGATCTCAAATTGTATTATAGGGCCATTGTCATCAAAACTGCTTTGGGACTGGAACATAAATAGACACACTGGCCAGTGGAATAGAACTGACAGCCTAGAATTAAGCCCCCACACCTGTGGACATCTGATCATTGACAAAGGTGCCCAGAGTATTAACTGGGGAAAGCAGAGTCTCTTCAACAAATGGTGTTGGAAAACTTGGGTTGAAACGTGCAGAAGAATGAAATTGAACCAAATACAAAAGTAAATTCCAAATGTATGGAGGACTTGGATATTAGACCAGAAACTATCTAATATTTAGAGGAAAATATTGGCAGAATTCTTTTCCGCATAAATTTTCAAGACATCTTCAATGAAATGAATCCAATTATAAAGAAGACTGAACAAAAATAAACCAATGGGACTATATCAAATTAAAAAGTTGAAAAAGGGCTAGAAATCTGGATCAGGGAAGAAAGTAGCTCCCAAATACAGGAGAGGTGAATAAATATTGTTGACTGTAAACCCCACTGATTTTATCTCATTTGGGGCCTATATTCAGCTTAGATCTGAGCTCATATTCTGTGGTCATTCTGTGATAGGAGCATTCCAAACTGCCCCATATTCAGGACCCATCTTCCTCAGGTATAGCATAGAGTATGTTGCCCAGTCTCCCTTTGGAGGATGGAATATTGTCTACCATTATTGATCCACATTAATGGCAATGTACTATGGGGGGCCACAATGGGGTCTATTGTGTTGTTCCTGATAGAAATGACCAGTAACAATGGAGAGAGAGAGATTTATTCAAGGTCTAGGCCCATCATGTCTGTTTGGGAATCTCAGGACTCCCCAACTAGGGCCCCAGCTGCTGGGGTGGCCTGATAGTGACTAAGGAGTCATCATTAAGGTATGCCAGTCACTTGTCTTTATTCAGTTTTCCAGCCACGACGTAATCTACTCAGCAATAACTTGGATCCATCTGCATATCAGATGTCAGGCTTAGAAAAAAAAACTAGTATAGTCATGGGCCCTTTGGAATATAACTAAAATAGGACTACCAGTTATCTACAAAATGGAGACCTCCAACTCTTCATCTGCACTATTCCAGCCTTTAGTCTCCTGATTAGTCAGCAATTTGTTTGTCACATAATCTGTACCATTTAATACCCTTACCAACTAAGCAAGTCTTCTTGGGTGAAATATATACACAAACCTTTTACCTATTTAAAAAAGTTATTTGTGAATCATTTCAGATTTACAAAACTATTCCAAGCACAGTACATACAGTCCCCTAATACTTTCCCCTCCTCATATGTTCTTCAACAAGCTATAACTAAACATTTTCACTAGCCATGGTTTATTTATCAAAACTCAGAAATTGTTGCTATTATTGCATGATTAACTAAAGTCTCGATTTGTTTATATTTCACTAATTCTGTCTCTAACATTGAAATGATTCATAAATTTGGGAATGAATTCTTAACTGTAATACAGTTAATTTTAATATGCATATTTAAAACTAGAATCCAATTTTGGAATGTAGAAGTTGGAGACAAGATGAGGCTAAAATCATTTGCACAGTAATATGAAAAACTGTATTATCTTCATTATAAGTTTTCATCTCTTTAAGGATTCTGATGTTGGCATGAAAGTGAGAGGGGAAGAGATTTTTCTTTTTAACTGGTTTATGAGTGGAAGATATTGGGAACACGACTAGAGTATACAGTCAAGATAATTACCCCCCCAAAATAGAAATAAATAGACTGACTGTACAGCATGGTGGTGGGCACCAGTGATAACAGAGAAGGATAGTAGGATTTCACCTAGACACTATAGAAACTACGTTGTGTTAAAACACAATTTTAAGCCTTTATCCCAAGTATTGTAGTTCCTCTTTGTTGTTACAAGTCTTCAATAAAGAGAGGGGCTTAAGAACCTTGCCCTCACGATAAAGCAGCTATGGCAGGGACTATCTCAGTCTCTGAAGGGAGGCTAAAGTATCCTGCCCTGCCACTCAAGGAAGACTGGTCCTGATAAGAGTGCAGCCTACAGTGTTCCCAGCTACAACCATGAGCAGTGAGCTCAGACCAACAGAGACTTAGAGGTAACACAGGTTCTAGTGATATATTCCCTGGGTCAGGCGGATGGAGATAAATAGTTAATTTTATCAACAGCATTTTTTCAAGAATGGAAGCTACTCACTATCCTAATATAACTTTTTAGCCCTTTTCTCTGACACCATTTTCTCAGACAATATTTTTTACCTAACTTCATGTTAGTTATCAAACTCAAGTAAAACTACCATAGTTGTAGATCCCTAGAAACATGCCTAAAATGAATTTTCTAGCTTTTTGGTTCCATTTTGACTCATTTTATGTCCTGCCACTTTCCAGAATGAAGTTGCAGATGCTACCATGATTTTTTTTAATTTTTTATTTATTAAAAGGAAACATTGACAAAACCATAGGATAAGAGGGGTACAGTTTTGCACAATTCCCACCACCAGACCTCTGTATACCAACCCCTCCCCTGATAGCTTTCCTACTCTTTAACCCTCTGGGAGTATGGACCCAAGATCCTTGTGGGATGCAGAAGGTGGAAGGTCTGGCTTCTGTAATTGCTTCCCTGCTGAACATGGGCATTAACAGGTCGATCCATATTCCCAGTCTGTCTCTCTCTTTCCCTAGTGGGAAAGGGGTCTGGGGAAGTGGAGCTCCAAGGCACATTGGTGGAGTTGTCTGTCCGGGGAAGTCTGGTCACATTCTGCTAGCATCTGGAACCTGGTGGCTGAAAAGAGAGTTAATACATAAAGCCAAATTATTGAACAGTCATGAACCTAAAGGCTGGGATAGTGCAGATGAAGTGTTTGGGGGGGGGTCCTCCATTTTGTAGATAGCTAGTAGGCATATTTTAGTTATATTTCAAAGGGCCTGTAGCTAACTAGTGTTTTTTGTTTGTTTGTTTGTTTGTTTGTTTGTTTGCCTGAGCCTGAAATCTGATCTGCAGATGAATCCTAATTATTGTCTGGGGAGATGATGTCATGGCTGGGAAAAGTGCCAGAAAGCTGGATCAGGGAAGAGAGTAGCTCCCTAATATGGGAAAGGGGTATAAACACTGTTGACTGTAAACCCCATCGATTTGATTGATCTGGGGCCCATATTCAGCTTAGGAGCCTATGTGACCTCTACATTCCTCTAGATCTGAGCTCACATTTTGTGGTCATGAGTAGGAACATTCCAGGCTGCCCCAATATCGACCCATCTTCCTCAGGTATAGCATAGAGTATGTTGTTCATCCTCCCTTCAGAGGATCGAACATTCTCTACCATTGTTGATCCAGGTTGAGGGCAAGGTCATATGGGGGCCCACAAAGGGGTCTATTTTGTTGTTCCTGATAGGATGACCAGTAATAATGGAGACAGGGACTTATTTGAGGTCTAGGCCCATCAAGTCTGTTTGGGAGTCTCAGGCCTCCCTGATTAGGGCCCCAGCTATGTGGTGACCTGATAGTGACTAAAGAGTCATCATTAAAGTATGCCAGTCTCTTACCTTTATTTAGCTTTTGCAGTCCTTGCTTTGATAAGGTTAGCTTTGGAGTGAGTGAGAGAACTATAAAAGGAAGTAGGTTAGGAGGGTATCTAAGTCTAAGTGGACACTATCTCATTATGAACTTGATACTGACTCACTACAGACCATTGTGTATTTTTGCATTCAGGTATATATTTTCCCTAATTTATGGATACATATGAACATATGCTCTATCTCTTAAAAATATTTATTTATTCCCTTTTGTTGCCCTTGTTTTACTGTTATTGTTGTTGTTGGATAGGACAGAGAGAAATGGAGGGGGGGGAAGACAGAGAGGGGGAGAGAAAGACAGACCTCTGCAGACCTGCTTCATCACTTGTGGAGCGACTCTCCTGCAGGTGGGGAGCCAAGGGCTCGAACCGGGATCCTTACTCTGGTCCTTGTGCTTTGCGCCACCTGCGTTTAACCAGCTGCACTACCACCCGACCCCCACATATGCTCTATCTTATGGGACCTGACCTATATTTAGGTTTTGGGACATTGTTAGGAAGTGAACCTCCTGGAATGGAATTAGAGAATACTATGAAAGGAAAGGCCTCACCAGAGTGATGAGGGTGAAGGTTTGGAAATCCATGCCTGATGTCTCTGTACACAGTTTGAGGTGAAGCATGCTGAGATGATACTCATTGCATTGATTAGGTTGGAATCAGCAGATGCAATATCATTTGGCCTGACTAGAAAAGCATGCAGGGAAGTGAGCCCCACCCCAGAGGTTCCAGGATTGGGAGAAACATAAGCTATATAGACGAAGGGTTTAAGAAGACAATAGATAGTTATTGCTGCCGTGATTCCATTCTGATATCTCTGGGCATATGACCTCACCAGGGTGTCCTGAAACCTGGCCTCTCCAGAGCCCTGCCCCACTAGAGAAAGATAGAAACAGGCCAGGTAATGGATTGAACTATTAATGTCCATGTCCAGTGGAGAAGCAATTAAAGAGGCCAAAACTTCTACCTTCTGCACCCCCAAAATAATCTTGATCCATACTCCCATTAAGGGATAAGTAATAGGTTGAAGAGGATAAGAGGGCTCTGAATTCCAGCTCCATCAGTACCCAGAAAGAGAAGAGGAAAAGTAGAGGGATATTTGGATGTAGTAATGGTGTCATGAGTGGCTTGGAAGGGAAGAGAGAACTGGACTTGGAAGAAAAAGTGGGTAATTATGTATAAATGTAGACAGATACTAGTAGAGATGAAGGTTGGCTCACATCTGCAACCTTAGGGGAACTGTTGTGGCTTGCAGTGGGGACACTGGGGATTCAGAACTCTGGTGGTGGGAATGGTGTGGAATTATGCCCCTGTTGACATGTGATTCACTTCCTAACAAAGTCCTAAAACTTAGATATAGATCAGGTCCTATGACATAAGGCATATGTTCACATGTATCCACAAATTAGGGCAAAATATATATCTGAAAGCAAAACTACCCAATAGTCTGCAGTGAGTCACTATAAAGTTCATAATAAAATAGTGTCTACTTAGACTTAGATACCCTCCTCACCTACTTTCTATTGCACTTCCCTCACTTACTCCAAAGCTAACCTTATCAAAGCAAGGACTGCAAAAGGTCAATAAGGGAAAGAGACTGGCATACTTTAATAATGACTCTTTAGTCACTATGAGGCCACCCCATCAGCTGGGACCTTAGTCAGGGAGTCCTAAGATTCCCAAACAGACATGATGGGTCTAGACTTTGAATAAACCCCTCTTTCTATTGTTACTGGTCATCTCTATCAGGAAAAATAAAATAGACCCCTTTGTGGGCCCCAATTATGCTCAACTTGGGTCAACAACGGTAGAGAATGTTCTATCCTCCAAAGAGATTCTGGACACCATACTCTATGCCACACCTGAGGAAGATGGGTCCTGATATTGGGGCAGCTTGGAACGTTCCTACTCATGACCACAGAATGTGAGCTCAGATCTACAGGGATGCAGAGGTCACATAGGCTCCTAAGATGAATATTGGCCCCAGATAACATCAAATCGATGGGGTTTACAGCCAACAATATTTATACAACTTTCCCATATTTGGGAGCTACTCTTTTCCCTGATCCAGCTTTCTGGTCCTTTTCCCAGCCATGACATCATCGCCCCAGACAATAAATAGAATTCACCGGCATAACAGATTTCAGGCTTGGGGCGGGGGGAAACCTAGTATAGGCACAGGTCCTTTGGAATATAACTAAAATATGCCTACTAGCTATGTACAGAATGGAGACACCCCCCCCGCAACTCTTCATCTGCACCATTCCAGCCTTAGGTTCATGATTAGTCAACAATTTGTTTGGCTTTATATGATAAGTTTTTCCAAATACCAGGTTCCAGATACCAGCATGATGCCAACCAGACTTCTCTGGACAGACAACCCCACCAATGTGTCCTGGAGCCCCGATTCCCCAGAACCCCATCCCACTAGGGAAAGAGAAAGGCAGGCTGGGAGTATGGATCAACCTGTCAACACCCATGTTCGGTGAGGAAGCAATTACAGAAGCCAGACTTTTCACCTTCTGCATCCCACAATGACCTTGGGTCCATACTCCCAGAGGGTTAAAGAATAGGAAAGCTATCAAGAGAAGGGATGGGATACAGAGTTCTCATGGTGGGAACTGTGTGGAGTTGTACCCCTCTTATCCTATGGTTTTTGTCAGTGTTTCATTTTTATAAATAACTTTAAAAAATGGCCTATTTACATCTTCTAGATGTGATTTTTGGAATGATCACTGTCATCTTGCTACAAGCTTGAGACTAAGACTTACACTGAGGATGACGTGGTGTAAATTGGGAAAATCCCAAGACTCTCAAGATATCAGTGAAATGCTATATCAGCCAAATAAAAATCTGTCCTATTTTTGGTCTTCCTGTTTTGTGAGTTAATGTTTCATTAGATAAAGGTAAAGGATGAGCCAAGGGTAAAACTAAGAAAGATGTGATGGGCTGAAGGACTGGAGGATAACTAAAGGGAGAAGGAATGCAAAGAATGCAAAAGGGGGTGAATATATAGATTCAGCTGTTCTTGTTCTCTGGAAGATTTTTATGAGGAAGAGGTGATTATTAGATAATGAGAGTCATGAATTTTAAGACTACAAAGAATTAAGAGAAGTGGAAAAACACCACTCCCCCAACAGCACAATCACTTCGAGCCATAATTCTTTCAGCTTTGGGAGGTGCTCCCAGTTTCATAAGCAACTAAGATTATCACTAAATATTACTAGGAACTCTGCCTCTCAGCTTTATTCTCCACAAAAGCAGGTTTTTGTCACACTTCAGAGCAAAGGGAGAGCCCTGGAGCCAGAACAGCTGGTTGCCTTACAGTTAATTGTGAGTAGTGAATGATTAACAAAACTGGCTACAGAAACAACCATGCCTAAAACAGAAAAATCAAGTGTGACTACTACCTCAGATAATAGATGTGTGACAAGAAAGTTATGGGGTGTCACTAACTTATTTCTTTCTGTCTTCCTCCCTCCTTCCTTATTTCTTTTTTCATCAGTCTTCTTTCTTTCTTTCTTTTTTAATTTATTTTTTATTTAAGAAAGGATAAATTAACAAAACCATAGGGTAGGAGGGGTACAACTCCACACAATTCCCACCACCCAATCTCTATATCCCACCCGCTCCCCTGATAGCTTTCCCATTCTCTATCCCTCTGGGAGCATGGACCCAGGGTCATTGTGGGTTGCAGAAGGTAGAAGGTCTGGCTTCTGTAATTGCTTTCCCGCTGAACATGGGCATTGACTGGTTGGTCCATACTCCCAGTCTGCCTCTTTCTTTCCCTAGTAGGGTGGGTCTCTGGGGAAGCGGAGCTCCAGGACACATTGGTGGGGTCTTCAGTCCAGGGAAGCCTGGCCGGCATCCTGATCGCATCTGTAACCTGCTGGCTGAAAAGAGAGTTAACATACAAAGCCAGACAAATTGTTGAGCAATCATGGACCCAAAGCTTGGAATAGTGGAGAGGAAGTGTTAGGGAGGTACTCACTGCAAACTCTAGTGTACTTCTGCTTTCAGGTATATATTTTGCACTAGTTTATGGATACGTGTGAACATATGCTCTATCTCACGGAACCTCATCTATATCTAGGTTTTGGGACTTTGTTAGAAAGTGAACCACCTGGGATGGAATTAGAGAATACTATGAAAGGAAAGGTCTCACCCGAGTAATGAAGCTGAAGGGTTGTCGTTCCACACGTGAAGTCTCTGGACACAGTCTGAGCTGAAGCATGTTGAGGTGGCAATTGTTGTGTTGATTAGGTTGAGATCGGCAGATGCAATATTATTTTATATGGATTCGGAGAGGCATGCGGGAAAGTGGGCCCTACCCTAAGGTTCCCGGACTGGGGGAAATATAGGCTCTATAGTGCAGATGTGAGGTTCCTGCTGTCTTAGGGTTCAAAAAGACAATGGATAGTTAATGTTATCATCACATTATTTGGTAATTGGGTTAACTTTGAAAAGTCCTTTTGTAGGGTTTGCTGTATAGTACCCAGTATCTTGTATATAGCTGTGCCATTGGTTTCTTCTGATCTACTTGGTCTAGGCTTTTGAGAGAGTCCGCATATCAAATACACAGACTATATATTAAAAAGACTCAGTCTGTGTTTTAAAAACTTCGAGACATATAATTAATGTTCCCCCTCTCATATTAATTAATTAGTGATTTATATGACTACACTTCACTAGGAGTGTGCATAAACACCATTCCCACCACCAAAAGACTGTGTCCCGTCCCACCCACCCACCCCACCCACCGGCCCAGGAAGCAGCATGTCTACCCCTCACCACAGGGTTTTTACTTTGGTGCCCTACTTTCAATTTAGTCAGATCCTGCTTTTAGTTTCCCTTTCAGATCTTCTTTCTCAACTTCTGTTGATGAGTGGGATAATGCCATACTCATCTTTATCTTTCTGACTTAGCTCACTTAACATAATTCCTTCTAGCTCTGTCCAAGATGGGTCAGAGAAGATGGGTTCATTGTTATTGATAACTGTATAGTATTCCATTGTGTATATATACCACAGCTTTCTCAGCCACTCATCTGTTGTTGGGCACCTGGGTTGCTATCAGGTTTTAGCTATTATGAATTGTGCTGCTATGAACATAGGAGTACACACCTCTTTTTGGTTGGGTGTTATGAAGTCCTTGGGGTATAACCCCAGGAGAGGAATTACTGGATCCTGTGGAAGGTCCATGTCTAGCCTTGTGAGAGTTCTCCAGACTGCTCTCTATAGAGGCTGGACCAATTTACATTCCCACCAGCAATGCAAATGGGTTCCTCTGTCCCCACAGCCTCTCCAGCATTTGTTGCTGCTGTCCTTTTTGATGTATGCCATTCTTACAGGAGTGAGGTGGTATCTTAGTGTTGTCTTAATATGCATTTCTCTGACAATCAGTGGCCTAGAGCAGTTTTTCATATGTTTGTTAGCCTTTTGGATCTCCTCTGATGTTTTGTTCACATCCTCTGCCCTTTTTTGGATGGGGTCATTTGCTTTTTTGGTGCTAAGTTTGCTGAGCTCTTTATATATTTTGGTGATTAGTTTCTTGTCTGATGTACGGCATGTGAAGATCTTCTCCCATTCTGTGAGGGGTCTCTTTGTTTGTTTAATAGTTTCTTTGGCTGTACTGAAGCTTTTCAATTTGATGTAGTCCCATTGGTTTGTTTCAGCTTTAGTCTTCCTTGCAATTGGGTTTGATTCATCAAAGATGTCCTTGAGGTGTAGGTGAGAAAGTGTTTTACCAATGTTTTCCTCTAAGTATTTGATAGTTTCTGGTCTAACATCCAGGTCTTTGATCCATTTGGAGTTGATTTTTGTTTCTGGTGAGATAAGGTGGTTCAATTTCATTCTTCTGCATGTTACAACCCAGTTTTCCCAGCACCATTTATTGAAGAGAGCCTTCTTCTTCCATTTAATGCTTTGGGCCCCCTTATCAAAGATTAGATGTCCATAGGTATGGGGATCTTTCTTTTTTTAACTGGAAAATTGGTCAGTTCTAGCTCATGGTGGTGTCTGAGATTGAATTTGGGGGTCTCTGGAAGCACAAGCCTGAATGTCTGCTGTGCTACTAGTACTATCTCTGTGCCTATCACTTATTCTTTGTTATGTAGCGCTTAAGTTCATCAAACCTACGGCCTCATAGGTGGGCTCTGCCACTGTGCTATACTCCTGATTTAATTTTTTATCATTTTATAGTTTTATGAGAAAGGAACACTGTACTGTCCTTGAGGCTCCACTTTATTCTTGGTGCTCTCGTGTGGTATAACATTTGAACCCATGACTTCATATGTGAAAGGCAGATTCTCTACCTGCCAAATCACCATCCCAGCACTTGCCATTAACTTTTAAAAATTTCCATCTAATTCAGTAGTTCTTTTTAATTATTTTTATTTATTTATTTTAAAAAGGAGACATTAACAAAACCATAGGATAAGAGGGGTACAATTCCACACAATTCCCACCACCAGATCTCCATATCCCATCCCCTCCCCTGATAGCTTTCCTATTCTTTATCACTCTGGGAGTATGGACCTAAGGTCATTGTGGGATGTAGAAGGTAAAAGGTCTGACTTCTGCAATTGCTTCCCCACTGAACATGGGCATTGATAGGTTGATCCATGCACCCAGGCTGCCTCTCTCTTTCCCTAGTAGGGTGGGGCTCTGGGGAAGCAGGGCTCCAGGACACACTGGTGGGGTCGTCTGTCCAGGGAAGTCTGGTTGGCATCATGCTGGCATCTGGAGCCTGGTGGCTGAAAAAAGAGTTAACATACAAAGCGAAACAACTGGTTGAGCAATCATGGACCTAAAGGCTGGAATAGTGCAGATGAAGTGTCCGGGGGGGGGAGGGTACTCACTGCAGAATATTGTGTACTTTTGCTTTCAGGTATATATTTTGCCCTAGTTTATGGAGGTTTGGGGACTTTGTTAAGAGGTGAACCATCTGGAATGGAATTTGAGAATACTATGAATGGAAAGGTCTCACCCAAGTAATGAGGCTGAAGGGTTGTCTTTCCACACCTGAAGTCTCTGGACACAGTCTGAAGTGAAGCATGCTGAGGTGGTACTCATTGTGTTGATTAGGCTGGGATCAGCATATACAATATTATACGGTATGAATTGAGAGAAGCATGCAGGAAAGTGAGCCCCAAGTTGAGAAAGAAGAACAGAAATGGAAACTAAAGCAGGATTTGACTAAATCTGGAGTAGGGCACCAAAGTAAAAACCCTGGGGTGAGTGTAAGGGTGGATATTCGCCTCCCGGGGTGGCAGGGGGGCGGGGGTGGGTGAGTGGGATGGAACACAATCTTTTGGTGGTGGGAATGGTGTTTATGTACACTCCAATTAATTTGTAGTCCTATAAATCACTATTTAATTAATATGCAAGGGGAAAAATGATTGTATGTCTCAAACTTTTTAAAGCACAGACTGTGTCTTTTTAACACATAGGCTGAGTCTTTGATATGTTGACTCTCTCAAAAGCCTATACCAGGGAAAACAGAAGCAACCGGTGGCACAGCTATATACATATAATGTCAAATGACATAAATTATGGTGATGTTGGGTATTATACAACAAACCCTAACAAACGGATTTTTCAGAGTTAACCCAATTACCAAATAATGTGATTATAACAATAACTATATATTGTCTTCTTGAACCCTAAGACAGCAGGAATCTCACATTTCCACTATAGAGCAATAATTCTTTAACCAGTGGTGCTACTGGCACTGAACATTAATAGTCAAAATAAATGTATTTAGCAGCTCTGGAGATTGTGCAGAAGCTGGAGCAATGGATTTGCTAGCATGAGATTCTGAATTTAATTCCTGGCACCACATATGCCACAGTGATGCTCTGGTTCTTTCTCTTTCTCTCTGTCTTTCCATATTTCTCTTGCATGTATACACATACATACATACATGCATGCATACATATCTTTATTTAAATGCCCACTGTGCCTACTTGAAAGAAATAAAAAAAAGTTGGAAAGAGCTTGGGCCTCAAAGCCAACTGTTACCATTTCATTACAAGCGATGTTCTTCAGCCTAGCATGTCCAGAGTCTGTGGAAATGTCTAACATTGGATTTGTATTATATATTTTATTAGTAGTAGTATTAGTAGTATTGCTAGAGCACTGAGCAACTCTGGCTTATGGTGTTATGGGGAATTAAATCTGGGACTTTGGAGCCTCAGGAATGAGAGTATCTTTGCATAACTATTATGTTATTTATCCTAACCTCAATGAATTATTTTTTAACTCAACAGAAATGGATTTATACATTGTAATGCTAACTAATTGCATGTTGTAAAATATACTGATTCAATATTAAAGGCCCAAAGTGTATAAGACATTATGCCATGTTTTATAAATGTATAAATAAGAATAATACATAATCCTTATCTTGTATTCTAGATGACTATGACTAGTGAAAGATGATAAATTATATGAATCATTGTCACAGGAAGTGTAAGCTCAGTAACTTAACAGTGGTTCAAA